>NC_059079.1:87028785-87653785 GCF_020497125.1 Mauremys mutica | reverse complement strand
GCAGCACCTAAGCTGATTGGCACCGCAAGCCTGGGAGGCGGGAGAAGTGAAGCAGCCACGGCATGCTCGGGGTGCTCGTGTGCGGAGCAGGGGTGAGCTGGGGCGGGGAGGTGCCTCAGGGTGGAGGGTGGGGAGCTGCCGCGGGGGGGGCGCCTTAGGGTGGAGGGGGGGAGCTGCCATGGGAGGGGCACCTCAGGGCGGGGGTTCCGGGGGGGGGGATGGGCGCAAGGTGGAAGTTTCGCCTAGGGTGCGAAACATCCTTGCACCAGCCCTGATCCCTCTAGACTTGTAAATAAAACATTAAAGACAAAGATTTGGGCTTTGAACACTGTGGGGCAGATTCTCCACTGGCTTGTACATCTGTGTATTCATGAGGTAGGAAGTGTGATTTAGTGCATAGGGCACTGGTCTGCAACTCAATTCCCATTTGAGCCACAGACCCACAGTATCACCTTGAAGAGGTCACTTAATCTACCCTAAGCCTCCATTCCCCATCTGTAAAATGGTGATAACATCCTCCTACTGCACAAGGGTGTTGTAAGGATATAACCCATAAACGATTGCAAGGTGCACAGAAACTGTGGTGAGGGACACACAAGCTCCTGGACAGTCACATTTGTGTGATGTAGGATGCTACCAGACCAGAGCAGTCTGCCTCACCTCTCACTAATGTAAGTGACTGCACAAGGTGCCAACAGTGGACAATGTCTCTTTGTATCCTTGCAGTATGTCACCATGCTTCACAGGCCAACAAAGCAAGGACAGGTTTCTACAGGATTCTTCAGCTTCACTCTTCTCTCCTTCACCCATGCTCTCTACTCTCCTGAATTTACCCCTTAGCTGTGGCAGGCATTAGTTAATGCCAGTAGGGAAACACAGATATATCTGTCCGTACAAGGGATGACTCACCACAGGCATGCCCCCTCGTGGCTGGACCTGGCATGGCATAGCAGTTCTCTCTCTTGCACCCCCCTGCTGATGGTCACTCTGGTCCTACTGTGGTCTGCCTCTTCTTACAGCTTGTCCTTCTGGCCAGGTCATGTTTTAGTCCCACCCCTTCTGGGGTAACAAGAAGTCCAACAAATAGTAGTCCCAATGTCCTTACTAAAGGCCTTTGGCTCTGACTCTGGCCTCCATGATCTTCTCTCAAGGCTTTCACCTGTCCTTATCTCTTTCTCAGTGGACTTCATGACTTTTACTAAAAATACCCATGAGTAAATCGTAGCCTTATCTATCACAAGCAGATATGAGCTGCTCCACCAGACTGCTTGCTACTACCTTCCTGGCCCTCTTCCTACCAACTGCAATCCTCACATCAGTGCTTCTGCAAATGAGTCCCCTGCAGTGTTCACTTCCTGGGCCTTTTGCTTGTGAGTCTTACCTCTCCCCTTGCTCTTGGGTTTGGCCTCGCCCTGCTTCTCACAGGTTCTACTTCAGGGCCCCCCAGGAGTGTAACCTGCTTGTTCCCTGTAATTCCTGCATTCTACAGCCCCTGCCATAGCTTCCCCTCAAACTTCAGGTCAAATGCCCCTGAGGCCCAAACATTTCTCTGCTGTTAACACCAGAGAACATTCCCAGCTACCTCTCACCTGTGACTTCTTCCTACTGCCCTGTCCTTGCTCCTTTATGAAGCCCAACTCCCCAGCTGGGTTTGATCACCAGTCATGCCTAATGCCCTTCCATGTGCCACCCAGGGTACATCTAACACTGTGATAAGAGACCCATGGCATGGCTGGAGCCCAGGATATGTGACCCCATGAGGGGGTGGGTGGGAGAGTCTCAGCGTCCAGGCTCCAGCCCACCCAGAATGACTATGCGACAATTTGATACCCCTGCAGTCCAAGCTCCATGACCCCAAGTCAGCTGACCCCAGCCAGCTATGGGTCTTTTTCTGCTGTGTGGACATATCCTCAGTGACCTAATTGGGCTCAGGCTCCAGTCAACCCATAGTTAACCAGTGTGGGGTTTATACCCTCCATCAAACTGCTATTCATAACCAACAGTATGATATGGTCTAACGATCGTTAGCTATTCTCTCATTTTCATTATCATGACCAGCCAGTCAAAAATGCATATTTGTGTATGAGCCCTGCAGCTGGTTTATAAATAATATTGAATGTGATGGAATGTCAATGTAACCAACAGTGATCTATGCTGCACTCTTCCTTCTGAAACCAAAAGGCACTGATATCTGGTAATCAATGTTACAGCAAGACCACAGTGACAAAGTGTGGGAGCATGTGCACCATTGGTCCTCATTCTCAGATTTAATTATTAGCTGCGTAATCATCTTGGAAGACATCCCTGGGGTTATTTCACATCTCTGTTATCTTCTCTTTTATGTGAATGAGACATGAAAAGTTCCTTATTTCTCCAAGGAAACAGTGCTGAGTAGATGACATTCTCAAAGGCTTAATTCCAATTAAATCAGAGTAAAAATGTATGCATCCTCATTGAATTATATATAAGATTCTTCTGAATTTACTATAGAGTCGATAAATAACCTTTGTTCAAGGATTTTTGGCTTGAAAGTACACAAAAATATAATTGATTCAGAGATGGTTGAATAATTTGTAATGAAGGAATTTTTTTAGATTAATTTTGGCTAGTTTTCTGTTTATTAATTGTAGTGGCATTGAGGGTGAGTTGATTAAATGTGGTCAGTATTTAAAATTTGCCAAATGCTTTTTGAAAATATTCTTGGTCTTTAGATTTTGGTGAGTAAAGTATAGCAAATAGCTGAAATTCAAAAGTTTATCATTTTCATTAAATGTAAGAAACATATGTTCCCTAACTACAAGAGTTTAACTTCTTGGAATCAGATTTTTGATGTGAACACTTGAGATTTCAAAACAGAAGGTTTTTTTTCATGAATTTTCTGCAGTATTGGCTTAAAATTCACTCTTTTGGCAAACATTACTGCCAGTGAACTCAGTGGGTCTGATTCTCCATTCCATTAACATCAGTGTACTTCTATTGACGTCAATGTTATTGTAATTTAATGGAATGGAGATTCAGGTTCATTGTATTGAACTGATGCACACAGTCAAAGCAAACTTGTTAAAAATGTAAAAGGCTATTCACAAAACATTTACATTATTTGCCCTACAAGAACAGTGAGACACTAAATTTTGCTGAAAGTGGTTCTCAGACTAAATATGTACATTAGGCTGAAAGGGCCAAATTCTGCTCTCAGTTAGTATGCTGTAAATCCAAGCAAACTATTAATTCACAGAAACATCATTGAACTGAGAACATTATTTGACCCTAAGCAATTTCATTGGCAAGTAGAAAACCACTGAAAAGAGAGAGCCCAGAAAGAGACAATTTTACGCACTGTTTAACAAAATCAAATCGATGAAAGTTTGTTTAACAAGAAGTCTAATTTTCTTTGTTGCATGCAGAAGGAATGGATCCATCCTTCCCTATGCAGCAAAAACTCAGATTGAAGTCACGTTCTGTCCTTGGTTACCGTTGTGCAACTTCATTGGTTGCAGGCAGAGCTGTCCCTTGGGTATAGCAAATCGGGGCAACCGCTCCGGGCCCTGCAGTTTGGGGGGCCCCGTGGGCTGGTGCGATTGGCTGGCATGGTTGGTCCCAGAAGTGACGGGTTAGTTGCTGAAGTGACAGACTCGTGACTTCCACCTCGGGCCCCTAGCGACAGCCCTGGTTGCAGAGGTGCAGAATTTGGCCTTTTGACTTCAATGGGAGTTTTGTCTGACTAGCAGGGCCTGCAGGATTGGCCCCTTGTGCCTCATTTAGTGATTTCACTATGTTGACTTTTGTTTTCCAAGCACCCCATCTTCAAATATTTAAGTATGCTATCTTCTGTCACAGGCCAGACATGCAGTGCCCCAGATTTTCAGAAGCACAGAACATGTACAGTCAGCATTAGATTTTCAGAAGAGCAGAGCACATTAGTACTGGGCTTTGCAAATCTGGCCCATAGCATCGCAATGGGAGCTGCTGGGTGTGGATTGTTTTTGAAACCATTTTCCTTATTTTGGTGTATAAATAGAAGCTCAGCTGTTTTGAAAGTCTGGCCTCAGGTGTAGGTGTTGAAGCTGAAACTGTAGTTCTGAGCTCTACTGAAAATTTGACTCAGCGTGTTCTCTTACATGGACTTTTGGTTCTCTTGTTGGCTTTTAGAATAACCACCATCAGACAGAGTACATTGCTCGTTGTGCATGGAAAAACATCTGAGCCTCCTGGCCAACCCAAACATCCACAACCACTCAGTAAGGTCCTATTATGATGTCCACTGAACCCCATGTAAAGACTGATTTCAATGGGGTTTGAATCAGGCCCTAAATATCCTTGTTGGTGCAAAAGCAGCATCCACAACATGTTTGCAAACATTTTCAAAGGTAGGCGATGGAGAATCAGTATTCTACTGTCTGGTCTAAACATCTAGCACACTTTTAATATGATAATCATAATATTGATTGAATGATAACAGTAAATAATTGTATAGATCAGTGGTGGGCAACCCGTGGCCCACAAGCTGCACACAGCCTGTCAGGGTAATCCGCTGGTAGGCCGCGAGGCAGTTTGTTTATATTAACTGTCCGTAGGCACAGCTGCCCACAGCTCCCAGTGGCTGCAGTTCACCATTCCCGGCCAATGGGAGTTGTGGGAAGCGGTGGCCAGCACATCCCTGTGGCATGCACCACTTCCCTCACCTCCGATTGGCTGGGAACGGCGAATGGTGGCCAATGGGAGCTGCAGACGGTCAATGTAAACAAATCGTCTCGCAGCCCGCCAGCGGATTACCCTGATGGGTCACAGGTTGCCCACCACTAGTATAGATGGAAAATCAAAAGTAAGAAAAACCACCTCTATTTTGCAGTGTCTGAAGAGGAAAAAAATCTCGAAGGAGGGTTTACTTTTCTCAAAGAAAGGTAAACCACCCATTAAGAAAAAAGCCAAGTTTATGACCATGTCATTGGGATACATTTCTGCCCATTACAAATAAAAGGTGAGAAACTTGACAATCTTTTGCCTGTGACAGGGAAATAATTAAACATAGGTATATGTTCTAAATACAAAAATTCTAGAGTTTTTAGCTGGTTATGTTTTTCTCATCAAAGATAATATGGTTAATATTTTTGAAACTCACTCATCCTTGACCCAATCTAATTAATTCCTGAGATTTATTGTCCTCAGTAGGTTATATAAGAATGAGAGAAACTTAAGATGTTCTTTTTTGCTTAACAGTCTAATTTTTCTGAAAGTTCAGAAGTCTGGCAAAAAACAAAGAAGTGGAAATGTTGGGAGGGGGACCACTGGAAATTATTCAGAGCCAAATAACTGTTGATCTTACAAACAGATGAATTGTTTGTTTCAGCAGGAGTAATCCTAGGCCTCCATTTCAAAAATGGAATGTAGAATTTTAGATGTGTCACATTACTCTTAGGTGAATAAATGTCCTGTGCTGAATTTTTTTTTGTCTTAGCCGTCTACTTCCAGGCCCCCTTATCTACCCCAGATAAAGTATTCCACAATGAGTCTCTCTCTTCCTTTTCTACTTCCCTCTCCTCTCCTCCCACATCTTGCTGTTCCCATGTCTAATCACATGGGCAAAGTTTACCTTAAATCCATTTTCAGAAGTGACTTGGAAATTTAGGAGCCTGAGTCTCCTGGGAAGTCAGTAGGATGAGGGCTCGTAGGTATCTCCCACCTTTGAAACTGGACTTAGCACTTAGATGCTTTTGACTTTTTTTCCTTACAGCTAATTATGATGGCATAGTATGGCTCATTAACTCTATTCTTTCATTGTGAAAATATGCCAAACACTTCACATACCTTGTAACTAATTAAGATCCTGGGACTAGTGTATGGAAAAGAAGATGGTCCATTGCATTATCTTAAGTGTCACTGGTGCTCATATTGAAGGTTTTACTATAGTTCCTATCATTGTACTATCAAAAGGGCTTGTTGCCAGTTCTGTACATTTGGGTGCTCTCAGGGATATTACTCGCATACAACTCCTGGAGTACAGGAGCATCAAAGATTTGGCAGATGCTGGAATTACAAAAGGGGGACTGAGCAATATGTGATGATTGCTGGTCACTGAACCTGGGTGCTGCTGTGCAGAGGGTCTGGACACCATCGAGCACCACTTACCAGATACTATGGTGATGAATGTGGCATAAAAACTTATATAGAACAGAACAGTAGTTATACTCTGCACCTAGGACCAGCCCCACTTTCCTGCCTGCACATCTCAGAGTGCTTCTTTCTGTATCAGGGGCATGTAAGTGACCCCACACCCCTGTCCTAACATAAAATCACAGTTACTATCAGGAGATCTGTCTAGAAGCAATGCATGTTAGAACTTCCTAAGGAAACCCTTTACTTGTACCTCTCTATATTAAATTAAGATCTAAGTCACAGTAGATTTGTCTGTGTTGAAATATATGGGTCCCGATCATCAGCAGGTACAAAGTGGCATAGCTATTGAATTCAATGAAGCCACAGTGCTTTACATTAGCTGGTTGGGTTTTGGTTCAGTTCTGTTATTAATAAGAGGTCAAATAATTAAGGTCAATCAGTATTTATTAATCAAAGATTGTTAGTCAAAGATTAATACAGCAGAATTCAGAAAGGGCGGCTGTAGTTACCAAACAGCTCTGAAGACTGAAGAAGTGACTGCAGCTTGATTCACTCCTAATTAACTCCCCGAAACTCTTATGCTTATATGCTTGTTCAAGACAAAGTAAAAGTTCTTGCTCATAACTGATCTAAGCAAGGAGTTCCTTTTATGATATCTCAGCTTACTTAATCAATGAGCTAAAGATATCTTTAGCTTCTATCCTTAATGGCATCTTAGCATATCCAATCAATAGGCTAAAGATATCTGTAACTAAGTCCTTAATATAGAAAACACCCGTACAAGTAAATCCTAATAAGCTAAAATAATCTCTCAGTGGGTTATTATCTCTTTGATCACCCAAGACATTTGTAATAGAGAGTATCTCTCATCAATCACAAGTGGTCCCTTCCAGGACATCTGGACCATTCTCCATGGATCACCAGGGTCACAATAAAAAAAAAAGTTACACACACACACACCATTATTTGGTCACACACCAAAATTCAATATAAGTACAAAGTCCCCAGAATCATAGATACAATACACTTTGGTTTGTACACAAAGGATCATGGGATTTTATATATAAAGAAATATGGGAACACAGAATCATGGGCAGTCTGGTTCATTTGCTGACAAGTTGAGGATCTAGCACATTGTACCTGACTTATTGTGAAACTATGTCTATTGAACATCTGAGAAGGCAGTCTGGTTTGGGAACAGTTCTTTTTTTAAAAGTTTAGTTTTGGGGTGTTAAGAATATATTTTAAAGCTATTTTCACTTCACAAAATAACCTCATTCTTTGGCTTTTTCAATGTATCTTTCATGTAGAGAAAAAAGTTGCAAAACTAATAATTATAAATATGTATCACATCAAAAGTGAACCATTTTAATTTATGGAAGAGTCTGTTTACTCATGCTTTCTGTAATCCTTTCCATTATAATTAGCTACTATTTCAATGACAGATTTCAACATATGGAAATTTATTCATAGCATTCTTATTAATGATTTAATACATCATATTAGAAGTTTTATATCGCATTCCATTCTCAAAATTATATAAATGAACCAGGTTTAAAATGATTTTTTAAATAATAAAACCATAATTGTCTAAAGTCATTTTTGTAAGAGAATACTAAATACACCAAAGTTAAGATAAATGTACTTCAATAAGGGTATGTCTACACTACAGGAGTAGTTCGATTTAACTTAGGTCGAATTTGTGGATTCGACCTGATGAATTCGAATTTGTGTATCCACACCAAGGACAGTAATTCGAATTTGTGAGTCCACACTAACGGGGCAAGCGTCGACATTGGAAGCGGTGCATTCTGGGCAGCTATCCCACAGTTCCCGCAGTCCCCGCTTCCCATTGGAATGCTGGGTAGAGCCCCCAATGCCTTCTGGGGGAAAAATGTGTCGAGGGTGGTTTTGGGTAACTGTCATCATTCAACCGTCACTCCCGCCCTCTCTCCTTGAAAGCGCCGACGGGAACTCTGTTCGCGCACTTTTCTGGTCGGTTACAGCTCGGACGCCACAGCACTGCGAGCATGGAGCCCGCTGCGATCATCGCTGCACTTATGGCCGTTGTCAACTCCTCGCACCTTATCATCCACCTCTTCCACAGTCAGCTGCTGAGAAATCGGGCGAGGAGGCTCTGGCAGCGCGGTGAGGACGTGAAGTGGCAGAGTGGCAGAGACCTCTCACAAAGCACGGTACGCCGCGCCGTGGAGATCATGGTGGCAATGGGTCACGTTCATGCTATGGGACGGCGATTCTGGGCCCGGGAAACAAGCACGGACTGGTGGGAGCGCATAGTGCTGCAGGTCTGGGATGAATCACAGTGGCTGCGAAACTTCAAGATGCGTAAGGGCACTTTCCTTGAACTGTGTGACTTGCTGGCCCCTGCCCTGAAGCGCCAGGACACCCGTATGCGAGCAGCCCTGAGTGTGCAGAAGCGAGTGGCCATAGCCCTCTGGAAACTTGCAACGCCAGACAGCTACCGGTCAGTAGCGAACCACTTTGGCGTGGGCAAATCTACCGTGGGGATTGCTGTGATGCAAGTAGCCCACGCAATCGTTGACCTACTGCTCTCAAAGGTGGTGACCCTGGGAAACGTCCAGGTCGTCATAGATGGCTTCGCCGCGATGGGATTCCCAAACTGCAGTGGGGCTATAGATGGCACTCACATCCCTATCCTGGGACCGGCCCACCAGGCCAGCCAGTATATTAACCGAAAGGGCTACTTTTCAATGGTGCTGCAAGCACTGGTGGACCATAAGGGACGTTTTACCAACATCTACGTCGGGTGGCCGGGCAAGGTTCATGACGCGCGTGTGTTCAGGAACTCTGGTCTGTTTAGACGCCTGCAGGAAGGTAGTTTCTTCCCGAACCACAAAGTAAGTGTTGGGGATGTGGAGATGCCTACAGTGATCCTCGGGGACTCAGCCTACCCGCTAATGCCCTGGCTCATGAAGCCCTATACAGGCGCCCTGGACAGTGACAAGGAGCTCTTCAACTACCGGCTGAGCAAGTGCAGAATGGTGGTGGAGTGTGCTTTCGGACGTCTCAAGGGGAGATGGAGGAGCTTACTCACTTGCTCGGATCTCAGCGAAACCAATATCCCCATTGTTATTGCAGCTTGCTGTGTGCTCCACAATCTCTGTGAGAGCAAGGGGGAGATCTTTATGGCGGGATGGGAGGTTGAGGCAAATCGCATGGCTGCTGATTACGCTCAGCCAGACACCCGTGCGATTAGAAGAGCCCAGCGGGAAGCGCTGTGCATCCGGGAGGCTTTGAAAGCTAGGTTCCTCAGAGAGCAGGGTAACCTATGACTGTCCAGTCTCTTTACAGAGAAGCTGAACCTGCCCCTGTTTCAGTTCCTATTGTCTTTTTTCAGCGGTTACATACCCCGTTCACCAGGTTTCCCCCCTTCCAACAGACGTTTAAAAATAAAGTTATTGGAACATTTTTAATTAACAAAGTTTTCTTTACTAACGAATTCTCGTTCAAGGGTTACAACAGGGACGCAGACTGTGGTGGGTATGGTGTGCAGTGATGTAGATACCGCTTCTACACTCGAGGACTGACAGGCTCCTGCTCCTACAGCGGTCTCTGGGGGGAGGACGGTTACCGGAGGGTGTGCAGGAAGGGGTGGGTTTGCAGGAAGGGGGAGGGGGGTGTGGGAAGGGTGAGTAGGTGTGGGTGGATGATGGCTCTGGCTGGGGCTCAGGGCATCGGAGAGGTTCATGGCTAGGGTGGAAGGGCATGGTAAGGGCAGCCTGCCTTGCCATTTGTGGATGCCAGGCGCTCGGACCCTGGGGCAACATACACCTCCCAGACTGACCTGGGGCAGCAGACACCTCGCACAGTGACCCGGGTGCCTAGTGACTGCACTCTGTGTGTGACCTGCTGTTGATCCTGCCCCCATGTCTGTACCCTGTTAATGGTGGCTGTCCTATGCAATTAACAAACCCCTCCCCCACCCTTCACACAACGTCTTCTGCAAAGAAACATGACGGAAACAGTAATGAACAGCAAACTATTTTTAATACTCAACTACACAGTTGGGGGATGAAACTGGGATTTGGGATCGGGTGAGCCAGGAAGGCAAGCAATTCTCATACTTTAGGGAATGAGAGCTGTTTGGTACATGAGCGCTCTGCTGGGGTGGAGTGACAGTTTTCACGGCCCCTAGCGCCCCTCCTTGTGATTTTGGGTGAGGGGGGGACAGGATGTTGTGGCGGGGGAGGGCAGTTCGAAAAAGAGCCGCAGCTGTGTGATGGGAAAAAGGAAGTGATTTCCTTCCAAAGATACATGTTTGCGAACACTGAACACAGTCTACTCAGTTTCTGTGAACAAGACCATACAGGGCACCTAATCTCATGTGCTCTCAGGACAAGTTCGAATTTTCGGCATTCGCTTTCATTGCCTGGGGTCTTGCACTGGAGATCGGACAAGCGGGGCAGGACAGCAGAATCCGTGTAGCAGCCAGGCCTGGTAAGCCGGAAACTTTAGGCTGCTTAACAGTTAATGGATAGCAGGGCCTTCCTGCTGCAGGCAATCTGTAAAGCATAAAGTCTGACCCTGTTCCAGCCCCTCACGGCTGTCCCCGGGAAAGATCCCTGTATGCTTTTCCTCTGCAGCCTACAACACGTGGCTGTTAAACGACGGTCATTGTTATGCAAAGGAAAAGTCAAGCATTCACAATAGTAACATTAAAGTAATTCCCCTAATTAGATGCAGCAGTTGATGAGCGAGATCACCCTGAGGCGGGTCTCCAGGACAAACAGAGAGGGAATGCTGCGTGAATCCCTGCACAAACCAGGGCCCTATGCTGCCATGCTGGTCGAGGCGATGCTCCCATTATACCTCCTGATGGCCTGGCGCGGAAGAGTGTGCTTCCACGGAGCACCCAACAAGGCACCTCTCCCCAGGAACCTCCTAGAGGAGGCTTTTCGAGTACCTCTCAGAGAGCTTCGTTGAACTGTCCCAAGAGGATTTTTGTTCGATACCTATATGCATTGACTTTCTTTTTATATAGTTTTTATTCCTGTTTTGTTAAGAAATAAATGTTTACATGTTTATAGCACTTACCGACTGATCCTTCCCCTGATTCAGAGTCCGGGTTAATGGCCGGGGAGGGTTGGTAGGGAATCTCTGTGAGGGTGATGAAGAGATCCTGGCTGTCGGGGAAAGCAGTATTGTAACCGCTGTCGCCTGCCTCGTCCTCCACAAACCCTTCCTCATCTTCCCCATCGGCGAACATCGCTGAGAAACTGCCCCTCGACACTATCCCATCCTCAGAGTCCACGGTCACTGGTGGGGCAGTGGTGGCAGACCCACCGAGAATGGCATGCAGTGCCTCGTAGAAGCGGCATGTCTGGAGCTGGGCTCCGGAGCGTCCGTTTGCCGCTTTGATTTTTTGGTAGCCTTGTCTCAGGTCCTTGATTTTCACGCGGCACTGCGTTGTATCCTGGCTGTATCCTCTGAGTGCCATGGCTTTGGAGACCTTCTCGTAGGTCTTTGCATTCCGTTTTTTGGAGCGCAGCTCCGAAAGCACAGACTCATCGCCCCACACAGCGATCAGATCCAAGACTTCCCGGTCAGTCCATGCTGGGGCCCTCTTTCTACTCTGAGATTGCATGGACTCCTCTGCTGGAGAGCTCTGCATCGCTGCCAGTGCTGCTGAGCTCGCCACGACGTCCACACAGGAAATGAGATTCAAACTGGCCAGACAGGAAAAGGAATTCAAATTTTCCCGGGGCTTTTCCTGTATGGCTGATCAGAACATCCGAGCTCGGACTGCTGTCCAGAGCGTCAACACAGTGGTGCACTGTGGGATAGCTCCCGGAGCTAGTAAGTTCAATTTGCATCCACACCTAGCCTAATTCGACATAGACATGTCGAATTTAGCGCTACTCCCCTCATCGGGGTGGAGTACCGAATTCGAACTAAAGAGCCCTCTAGGTCGAATTAAATGGCTTCCTGGTGTGGACGGGTGCACGGTTAATTCGAATTAACGCTGCTAAATTCGAATTAAAGTCCTAGTGTGGACCAGGCCTTAGACTTATTGCTATACAAAAATGTACAGAACTTAGTGTGCATTTAATACAGCTCTTATGGGCTTGATTTTCAGATGTGCTGAGCATCCACAACTTCAGATGAAGATAGTGGGAGCTACAGATGCTAACCACTTTTCAAAATTATGTCTTAGGAGTCTTAACTCCAAGTCCCCTGCTCTCTTCCCTTAATGACTACACCACAGCTCCTCACCATGTATAGCAATTCTTTTAGGTTATCTACAGTAACTGTTGAAGTAGCATTTAGGTTCCCTCAAGAAGAATCCAGGGGTGTCCATTTTATTGTCCAATTTCATTCATACATAAAACCTTTAAACTACTAAACTCGGTTATATCCATGAAAATACCACATTTTGATACTTACCAGTAAAAGATAACCTTTGTCTTTCTTACTAACATTGCATGCTTCTCAAGGATCTCTGAGGTCATCTGCATTACTCTTTTCCATCACAGTGAATGAGTCCAACATTTCTTTTAATTCATTTTCTAATGAATAGCTAAAAATAACCGCTCTTACTTGGGGCTTACTTCACTGCAGCAGAAACCATACAGGTTACTGTTTTTAAAAAACAAACAAGAGTTTTGTACGGAATAAGTTATCTGATCAGTTAAGGCTTCAGATGCTTTCTTCTTAACAGAGTCATGATAATGTTTACATCTTAACAGGAATTCATTGGGGATATGGGAATATAATCTTATTTTAAAGGGATCTCTGAAATGAAAAAAATCATAGCTGCCTCACCATCCAAATCAGACAAGTCTTGTTTCTCCAGTGTCATGACGTACTTATTTTGTGCGGGGAGTGTCCTGTCCAGATCCCAATGTACTGTGGAGTTTTGCAGGCTAAATACTAGAGTAACTTCTGTCCCAGTAAAGTCTGCAAAGTAGGTGTATAACTAGTGTTCAGATAAAGAACAAGGAAGAGGAGCAATGTAAATCACTTATTACTAAGGGTGTGTTCTCATTAAAGTAATTAATATTGACAGCAACAAAAACACATTAAAGTCTGCAAGATAAAAAATCCAAAAGGTATTTGCAAATTCTTAATGCATCACTGAGTGATTGTAACTGTGAAAGGGTATATTGTTAGGGGCTACCAAAGCCTATCCTCTGCCCCATGTTGCTCATGCCAAGATATGACAACCCTACCATCTCCCGAAGGCACTGTGGACCCAGATTTTCAGGCTCTTATTCACTCTGATTCACTTAAGGGGAGTAAAAAGACCTGCGTGAAAACTGAGTAAGGACTTGTTTAACTCATTATTAATTGATTCATGATTTATTTCAAGCATCAACTGAATCCTTAAATTAATGTTCTACTCTTAAAAATGGCAATCTTATTCAACACAACGGCCAGCTGGACCTATTCAGACTCAGGTCTCTTGCCTTAGTGACAAAAGTAAGATTTTACTACTGTAAACCTTGAACAAACAGCACAGCTCTGGGAGAGTGAAGGGGATTCTTTTCTGTTTCCTAATCTGCCAGTATGGTATTGGTAGGTTGCCATGTGATCAGTTCAGGACCAAGTTTATTATAACAACATAACTGAGACAAGACAGGAAGGCAGAAATAGATATAGCTGTATTGTGCTTTTTGAAAAGTCCCAAAAAGTTAGCACCAAGCAGTGATTCTGTGTCTTTTATCCCCAAATAGGGTAATGCAATAAATACCTATTCCCAGGGCTGCCCGGGGAGGGGGGGAGGGCAAGTGGGGCAATTTGCCCCAGGCCCTGGGCCCTGCAGGGGCCCCCACAAGTTTTTCGGGGCCCCTAGAGCGGGGTCCTTCACTTGCTCCGAGGACCCCGGAAAACTCTCGCGGGGCCTGGGCCCCCGGAGCTTCTTCTGCTCCGGATCTTCACCGGCACTTCAGTGGCGGGGGTCCTTCCGCTCCGGGACCCGCCGCCGAAGTGCTAGGTCTTTGGTGGCAATTCGGCGACAGGGGTCCCCTGCCGCCGAAGACTCCAGGCCCCCTGAATCCTCTGGGCAGCCCTGCCTATTCCATGTACTGATCTAATAAAATGGTGCAGGAAAGTGATTGGTTATAATTTACACAAATATGTGGAACACTACATATTAGGGTGTCAGTATTTTTCTATGGATTTGTCCCATGTATTAAGCCTTGATGCCTGTTTCCTAACTAATGCTGCAGAGTCACATTTTCATATATAGAACATCTTCATCAATGTTAAACACAAACAGCCTCCTGAATATATTTTGCACTTTATATTCTACTGGGTATTAAAGCCTTGTTCAAAGGCCGCTGCCTGTTCATTTTATTTCAGAATTTAATTTAGTCATGGAAGGTTAATTAGCCTTTGGATGTATAAATTAGACAGAACAGCAAGCCCTCCTCTCTTCCCCATGGTCTGGTCAGCCTCATCTGAGAGTCTCAAAAGAAGAGTACAAAGGTTCATAAGTTTATCTAAATGGCCTATCATCTTTAAGATGAAACATAGTTGGAGGGATCTTTAATTCATCTGTGCAAAAATCCACCCCACTATATTTTTCTTGAACCACCAGGAAAAATAAAGTGGGTGGTGGGGAGAAACTGTGTTAAACTCTGGCTTCATTTATCTAAGCTTTTTTATATACTCTGGAACTCCAACAGTGAGGACAATAATAGAATTGGTTTAAAAAAAAATCAGCAGAACAGTTTTTCTTTGGAAACTGGTGATTTGATTACATTAAAACATTTTGCAGGAACTTTGTTTCAACTTTATAATTTTGTTATTTATATACATATATATAATTCATAACAAAGCACTTCAAAATGCTTTGTTATTTTGTTAGTCGCAAAGCACAAAGGTCATTTAAAATTTCCAAAATGAAATCTTTCAGAAGTTTTATTTTGCAGGAAAAGTCAAAATTTTACTGGACAAAAAGGAAATTTTGAAATGTAGGAATAGCCTATTGACTAGAAATTCTGAGTTCTGACCAGCTCTAGATATTAGTTGATGAGCCACAATAGAGCAAAATAATCAACAATGTTTCCACTTACATGGTTTTGTGAGCTGTGTTCTATCTCATCCTCTACCACCTGACTCTCACTAAGAGGGAATGGAGAACTTTGGTAGGTTACATGACTATTTGGGAAAGCAAAGCCTCAACTCTGTTGGCAGTGTACCCCTTTGCTAGCTGTGTATAGAACATCTTACATGCATTCCCATCCTGAGGAGGCTGTATGAATAAAGATGCGACTTCTGGCCAATTAATGATCACATTGATCTCCTCATCAAGTGTCATTCCAGTAAAGGAGATTACAGATACAGGGTTAGTTATATTTTTAATTCTGTGCATGGAGGACTGTATATACAATTTTCCATTATTGTCAAACAGCATTCTTCTAATGCACTATAGCTGATCTTGAGATGGTCCATTGTCTAATTTGAGAGTAAACTAAATGCAGAGGCATTTGTAAAGGTTTCAATTCCACACACACACAGTTAATTACCAATGTGTATTGCATTTGTATGCTGGTTCGGCACAGATCTCACATTGTTACCATGGTTTGCATTTGAGGAATTGTAGTGCAAACCTGGGTTAAGGCTTGAAGAGAGAGAGAGAGATGAAGAAAAATAGGAAAATTCATGCTTATGTTACAAGAGTGATTCACAGAATATCCTGAGTTTGAGCCTCTCTCCATTAACACTAGTTAAGTGGCAACGAGAGTTCTGCAATGGAATTAGCTGCAGCCACAACCTCAAAGGTTAGGATTTTTCAGCTTCTGAGGACCTCCTCTGCTGTATTTGAAAATAATAAATCCCTGAAAACAAGGAATTGGACTGAAAAAAAAATAAAGGAAAAAATCTAGTTAATAGGAAAACTGTCAGCTTGGCTATTAAATACAATACAGTATTTCTTAATTAGAAAGCACAAGAAATGGCAGAAAATCACTAAAACCACGTTTTTTAAAAAAGGATCAATTGAAAACAAGATTTTTCTAAACCTGCTCAAGTAAATCCAGAGAGGAGGAAGGTAATGGCATAAATATGCAGCAAGAGACACCTGGAGCGTTCTCTGAGGCTCTGTGCAAAAGTTCTGCACAAAAGAGTGATTGTATCTTCAATCAAACAAACATTTAATCAGAAGTGCCATTCCAGTTCTGCTTGAAAGGGGACAGAGGACCTAAAAGAATGAGTAGAGATGGGTTCATGTATCCAGTTTGATGAGGAATACTCTATAAAGAAAGGACCAATTTATCTGCTGATTTACAACATGAGCAATCCTGTTGCAGTCAGTAGAGCTGTACAGGCCTAAGTGGGGGCAGAATCTGACCCACTACAGAGCTTGCACAAAAAAATCATTTCTCTTCTTGTTTTTGCCTTCAATTAAATACTGATAGAAGCATTACACCATCTAACAGTTAATGTTTCCAGTTGCAGATATTCTACCTTTATATGCCAGAGGGTGGCCCAAAATTCAATCCACGAATTCACTCCCATTATAAAAGCTTTGGTTTCATTGCTTTGGCTACTGTAATAGAATGTTTGAAACCTTTTCTTGTCCTCTCCCCTATCATCACGTTCAGTTACAAGATACCCCACACTTCACTGCAGCTACCACTAATATGGTCTAAGAACTAGTTGCTTAGATTCTGTCCAGCCTGAGCAACCATGAGTGTGCCCTCTGTTGATGTATCTTGTTTAGTTTGTGTGTGACTTTTTACATATTGATCTATTGTATTTCAAAATCTATACTGATCCAGAGACAGAGACTGAGCCTGGGCACAGGTCCAGTGCAAGAAGGTTCCCATGGCATAGCTTGCTGCTCAACCTGGTCCCCTGCCCAGGATGTGACAGCTGTATCCTAGAACTGGAGAGTGTGGGCAAGCAGGTGGGTGCTCAGGCAGCTCCCAGGGTAATAGATCAGGGTTTTATATACAAGAATGAAAGTCATAAATAACGATTGAACCTGGGACCTTTGACAGCAAACACTTCAGGCCTGTACCTCTTGAACCCAAGAAGAACTCCCCTTACTGTAAGACAGTTGTAGGCTATTTAGTTTCTGTGATCAGCCACTTGAGGAAAACATGAGCACATACACTCAATGAGCTTATTACATACTCTTCTAAGATTCTGATGTCCATATAGGTTTGAGCCTCAGCTGCATTTTATGAGTCTTGGCTGCATACTCATATCACAGGTATCAGTGAGGATAAAACCAGGGACCTTCCAGCACCAAAACCACAGGTTTCTCTCTTGAGCTCAAGGAAAACTGACAAAAACACCCTACTCATTAGCTCTTACTTAGCATATTTGATCCATATAGTTGCTGAGGCTAGGAACTAGAGGAAGACATGATCACATGCCGTACGCCAATTTAACAAACCAAACAGTACCAAAGAATCACAAGGAGGAGGAAGGAAGAAGCTAGGGTTCTCTGTGTCTAAAATGTGTTTCTTTTGTCCATCTTTGAGGAGATCCTACTATTGCAGCTTCCTTACTTCTCAAAGGCAAAGTATTAGTTGGGAGGTGAACATAACTGATATGATTACAACAGGCTGTTTGTGAAATAAAATGTGCCAGTGTCAACAAAGTTACATCTGTATCAGTTATTTCATGGAGGACAGAGGTTTCCTTTAAACTCTATCCACGGGCTCAAGGACTTTTCCAATATTCTTTGTTCATTTTATTTATAAAAAGACAGCCAGTATAAAGTAACATTTACAGAAAGGAGAAAAATTGTGAGAAGGATAAAGAACAGTAAGAACAATTCTAAGCTATGCCTGAAATGTGCAGAAGTGCTAACAACTGCAAAGGATCACAACTAGCAGCAATGAGGATGCTCATATGTAAATTGGGAGGAAATTGCCCTGATTAGTCATTCAGAAACAATTAATTTTATGAAAGTGTTCCCACACAAAGAATTTTTAGTCAACCTAATGACAGGTTTTAACATCTGAACACAGTGTATTAATGGGCTTATAAATGAAAGGCTCCAAAGTCATGAGGGAGCTGACAGATTTAGGCCACAAAGGTCAAAAGTGATGCTGATTTTTGGTCTGTCATTTCGTGGGTGTCCACCCTGACATCTGATCCACAGAGGTGTAAGCACTCACTACTCCAATTCAAGTTAATGGGTGTGGTGGGTGGAGAACAGGCCTGAAAAAAATCAGACCCAGAGATAAAGATAAGAATCTGGACCAGATTCAGTTCTCAGTTACGCAGGTGTAAATCCATAGTACCTCCAATAACTTCGGTGGAGTTGTTCTGGAATTACACCTGCATAATTGTGATCCAAATCTTCTCCACTCCTTTTTTCCAGTCTCAAACGAATTGGCCATCAGAGATGTATCACAGACTAAGCACGCGCTCAGCAAAAAGAGTGAAGGGTGCTAACTACAGTCTGAGCAAGCCCTAGGAAGTATTAAAGACCAGGGTGAAATCCTGACCTAATTGAAGTCAATAGGAATTTTGCCTTTGACTTCTATAGAGTCAGGATTTTACTGCAGGAGGAGTGCTAGGCATGGTGTGTTTAGTAGTTACAATACTTAATTTTTGCTAGCAAAGCTTTTAAGTTGCTACACAAATGCAAGTAGTAAGACCACGGAAAGGAACATATTCAATATCTACATCAGAACAAATAAGGTTTAGTTAGAAGTAACAGACTTTACAGTCTTCAGGAGGGTTTTTTGGGGGGGTGTGTGCAAAATATATGGTTCTGATAGTTACCGTGGGTCATAGTCCCTATGTAGACTTCCCCTTCTGAGATCCTTTTCCCATCCCCTGAATCCACCCCTTTCAATGCCCATGCCTCCACTTCTCTTTGAGATGGGATTCTGAGATCCAACCACTCTCTGACTGGGTCTACAGGTTACATTCTCTTGGTGCCAACCATGTTACCTATCTTAGCCCCAACAAGAATTTCCCCTCAGGAACACATGGGCTGTAATAATATGTAGCGCCACAGAAACAGCTTCTTCAAGCAAAGTATGATTTATTTTGCCACCAGGTAGACACCCCACCAAGAAATGGATTTAAAATAACTGATCCATGTGAATACTGTCTTACCTACACTTGGCATTCCCCTCAAGCCCCAAGGTAGACATGACTTAACCTTGGTGCATGTTTTTGGTTAGGGATGCAACCTCATGCTCTGGGTATTCCTAAAACACTGATTAGATGCTGGGACTGGATGACAGGGGATGGAACACTCAATAATTGTCCTGTTCTGTACATTTCCTCTGAAGAATCTGGCATTGGCCATTGTTGGAAGACAGCATACTGGGCTAGATGGACCATTGGTCTGACCCAGTATGGCCCTTCTTATGTTCTCTTGGGGACCACATTACAGCCTGCCCAGTGCAGACCCCTACCTCTCAGTAAGTGTCTGTCAGCCTGCAGCTGCAGACAACTCCCTCACCACTACCAGACGCTAATCCTTTATCAGTGTCTTTTGATTTCCAGCAGCTCAGCCTTGACCAATAGCCCTGTTGCCAGGCCCTGTGGGGTTCCCCTCTTCACAGCTATAAACCCCACTCCAGTAGTTGAGGAGATGCTCTTTATTTTGCTCTAGACCTTTATTGCCTGGCTTCTTTAATAACCCCTTTTGATTTAACTCTCTAGGCATTTCTTATAACTATTTATCTAGTACAGCCAGACAGGTGATGAAATTATTTGATATAAAAATAGTTATTCAAGCAGAGGTTAACCTCTGTAGTGCTTTTCCCTCACTGTGACTGTGATATGTACAGCTATCCTGTGAAGATCATTCTTCACATCTCTAGTATTTTTCTGTTTTCACTTACATACCAATGTAAGGTCTTTCATAACATAACAGTGCAGCCTAGAAGACAGAGCACCGGACCTGGATTCTATTCCCAACTCAGCCATTGACCTGCTGGATGACCTCATCAAATCATTTCACCTCTTTGTGCCTCAGTTTCCCTACCTCTGTGAAAGGGTAACAATACTAACCTCTCTTGTAAAATGTTTTCAGATTTACTGATGAAAAGTGCTGTTGAAGAGCTAGGTACTATTAATATTTACATCTATTGTAACTGTTTTTCTGCTGTTGAGTGTTGTTCACAGTCAAATTCATCCTTCTGCAGCAAAGTAGCACAAGTCCCACTGAAGTCCTCAGAACAGAGCTTATGTGGGACTGAAGTGGAACACAGGTATTGTGGTGGCCCAGTGCACAGGGGTGAATGTCACTCCATCAGAACAGTCAATAAAAGGAAGCCAGATATCCAAAGATTTGGATTTCCCACTGTGGCTGGGTGGACTAGGTCTGGAGGCCTCATGGCCCTGCATCACCCTGCCCCAGAATAGACCAGAGAGAAAGTCCTCCAAGAAGCCTAGAGTGGCTGCAGAGGAACGGCCAATCAGAGGGGCTAATGGAGCAGCCAATCTGGAACCAGAAGGGCCCTAATACAAGACAAGCAGCAGAGCAAAGATGTTCAATTGCTGTGTGGAGCTTGAGGAGTGAAGAGTGCGTAACTGGCTGGCTGGCAAAGCAGCAGTACCAAGGACAGCTCAATGTGGAGAGCTCACTGCAGACAGGACTGAAGCCCAGGGAAGGCTGCTGAAGTCCATGTGCCTGGCTGGCAGGAAGAGCAGCAGGGCAATCAGCCCTGGGGGAGGGTGTGATCGTGAGAGGTAGGGTGACCTGATTTTGGGGTCTTTTTCTTATATAGGCTTCTATTACCCCGCACCCACTGTCCCGATTTTTCACATTTGCTGTCTGGTCACCCTAGCGAGAGGCAGGTGCCACCCTGATATAAGAACAAAAACCAAAAGCAGGCTCAAACCCAACCGATAAAAGGGGGGGGCACCTGCAAGAGGTGGCTGCCACCCCATGAAAAAGACTCTGATTGTACGCATATTGGCCAGAGAAAAGGGGGCGCACATGACAAGCCCTTTACACCCACCTTCCATTTTTTTTCTGTTGGTTGAGTTTCTTCATGATCATCATCTCCCAAACTTATTGAACAAGATTCAAGATGTGTGAAGGGACTGCCTTTTTTTCCCCTTCGGAAGTCACTAAGCCTCATGCTTCAGCTAGCGTCTAGGAAATTCAGGTGCTGTGTACCTCAAAATGAGGATAATTTACTCAAGGATAAATCCAAGGGGTTTAGCAGCAATTCACATCCTGTGGTGGTCTTAATTTTGGACCAAACTTTTGCCCAACATGTGAACAGCTGGACACATCCATCTAATAGTGTGGTAAAAAGGACCTATTTCCCACAGAGATCACAGTTTTATTATGGTTCTGTGGACAGAAAACTTGATTCATACCTGCAAAATAATAAACAGTTACACAAAACAGTACTCCCGTAGCGGGGCTACTTTTTTTGGTTTAACTCTTGCAGGGCTGACCTTTTCCAGAGGGAGGATTTAATGAAAAGCAATTCTGTGATTGAGAGTTTAATTTATTTTCAGTCATGGGAAGTCTTATTCCTCTTTGGAACAGAATTATTCTTAAAAAAAATTAAATTGAGTGTGGTAGTTTTATGATGTAGGCTCCAGCTTTCTCGAGGTTGAAATGAGTTGACTAATCACCAAGATTGCTAGGTAACTGGGACATACTCTAGCAGTTTCTGTGGCAAAAGGCCAGTCCTTTTACTTCTCTCCAGTGTATTGAATGTTCTCATATTTTGGCTTCAAATTTTCCCTCAGTACCACACTAGCTTGGTTTTGTCCTATTTTTGTGCCCATATTTATTAGAAATTCAGCAGCAGTCATTTTCAACTCATTTGTTCTGCTGAGTTTTGTATTGTATTGGCTGTGTATTGTACCTCATTTTATCCACCTATCCTACATTTTAAAAGGCAACATATGACCTTTGCTTATTAGTAACCTGAAAGCTAGGAATGTCTAGAAGACCTACAGCTACAGAGCTCACAGAGATTTGTGAAGTTTGAAATCAGCAAAATGTTGGGGGTGGGTGTACATCCCAATGAACCCACCATATGCTTTGGATTTATAATTAGGAAACTTGCCCACCTCGTCACACTGTCTCTCAGACCTCCACTCCTTTGCTTCCACAATCCTGTTACATTTCTTACAGGCCTTCTTTCTTCCATTACCTTTTCCTCAATACCCTCAAAGGACAAATAGGGCCTCCTGTGCCAGCCCCTTTGTGCTGCTTTGATAGTGCACAGGAGCTGGAAAACTAACTTAAAAAGTGGAGTGGGGAGCACATTGGAGGTATGGCCAGAGCACACTGTCCACTGAATCACCAGCTACAGAATGGCTTCTTGGGGGCTACGATAGCCAGGCATAATTTAGAACAGGCCAGCAGCCCCAAGGATTTGGGGAATGCCAATGTGGGTCAGAGATGAACAAGGCACATGTGATCAAATCACAAACATCCTTCACATCATTGAAAAATGCAGGGAGTACAATCACCCATTGATCCCTTGGTTTCATTGACTACTCAAGAGCATTTGATACCATCTGACATTACCATCTTTGGAGGATGTTAGCAGATATGGGGATTCTAAAGCATCTCATAGAACTCATCGCTAGTCTCCACCATCAACAACAGATGATGAAGCAAACAGCAGCAGGCAACAGAAAGTGGTTTGGTACTGGGCAGGGTGAGAGACCAGGGTGTATTTTGTCCCAAACTCTTTTCAATATGTACACAGAATTTATTAAGAAACAAGCCTTGGAAGTTTTGTTGAAGTGGATGGAGCTGGAATTTCCATTGGTGGACACCTCCTAACTGACCTCATGAGCTGAAGACGGGATGCTCTTTGCTACAACCATTGGTGCTGTTCAACAAATGTTGGAGTCTGGTAAAACCGCTAATGAGGAATATGGACTGTCCCTCAAAGTGACAAAAACATAATGCATGCACGTTGACATGATCAGTAACAACAGAAGGCAAGAGAACATCACGATTAATTGTCAAGAGTCAGAGGCAGAAGATGAACGCAATTATCCAGAATTATACATATCCCATCAAGGATGCTATTCATAAGAAATCAGAACATGACTAGAAATTCAGCCATGGCACCTCTTACAAAAGTTTGGAAAAAACCATGGCGTCTCAAAATGTACAAAGGTTCAGTTGATGAAAAGCTTATTTTATTTCCATAGAAACTTATGTATATGAATCATGGGAAATCCATGCTGCTGAAAAGAAGAAAATCAAGATCTGTGAGATGTGGTGCTGTTGAGGACTTGCATATTTCCTGGACAAAAAAGAAGATGAATGCTTAAATTAGAAATATTATTGGAGAAAAGCAGACCCTGCTGCCAGAAATCAACAGGTGCAAATTTGTGTACTTTGGTCACATCAGGTGTATAGATGGAAATAACCTCCAGAAAACTGTCATGGAAGGAACAGTGGCAAGTCATCATAGTAGGGGACAATGAGTGAGAAGATGTGTAGATGGTGTGTGGCAAATCACTGGGAGGGCATCTGTTCAAAGTTATTGATGGATCAAGAAGACTTCCAAAATTCTGCTATGTTGGCACCAATATTCAGACATGAATAAATGGATTTTACTTAAGTGGCACAAAGCTGAGCTCCGGGGTAGCTGAAAATCTGGACTACATACTCTTCATACTCCCTTATTCAAGGCTATACAACCTTGTGTGCATGGATTTAAAGCTTTAATTAATTTTAAACTTACAAGTATTACATTTACCCTTAGAAATGTCACATTAAATTCTTCATTTAAATTTATAATAAAATGAGGTTAAGTTCTCTTTGGTTACTAGTCTGATATTTCAAAAGGACTTTGGGGGTTCAGTTATATGTTTTGGACCAGATTCTGAACCACAGTAACACCACTGGCTTCAGGGGATTCACTCCAGAATTACACTTTGGTGAAACAGATTAGATCCTTACCACAGCATCTTGGAAACTTGGATTTAAGAGCAGCTGCAAAGGTTATCAACTGATATTCATCATGCATTTCCTGGACAGGAAATATTCTTCCTGCCTTGTGTGGCAAGAAATCAAAGTCCTTCATTTAGCCCACTCATCTGTATTCAGTTAGTTTTCTCTTGGATAGATAATGGTTGAACTTGTTGGTTTGTCAATAATATTTGTACAAAACTATTTCAAAGCTGTTATATACATTTCATTAACCTTTATATAAATCTTTAACTACTTCTCTTCATCTCCCTTCTCCAGTTGTCATCTGTTTTCTTGGACTCCCAAATGGCTGTATATATTTTCCTTTGCAATCTCCAATTACCTTGCTATACCCTGATAAATACTTCTAACCCACTGGAGTATTTTATTCTGACTTCTCTCTGAACTTCTCTTCTGTCTATCAGCTATTAAAACTAAGTATTTTCATATTCACCCCTAAAACTCCTTTAGAATTGTGCCTCAAACCCCTTCTCACCTGATCAAGCAATTCTCCCAATTCCCCTTCTTACTTGCTGTGAAACTGAGTCAAGCTGCAGCTCAAGCTGTTCTCATACTGATAGTTTGACCTCTCAGGCTACTTGACAACGTCAGCGGTCACCAAATACTTCTTTCTACCGTTCAAATTTAAGTGTCTCACTAGGTAATTTGTGGGGAAATTCAGTTTTTAAATCAGATTCTTAAGGGAAGATAATGAACTCAGTCCATTTCCACATCACCAGAATTATCATCTGAAATTATTCTAAGTGGTACCTTTTTTCAGACACTTTAGCATAGAGGCCAAGGATTTGAATGGGCCTATAGACTGAACTACGCTAGGATCCCTAGTGTCACATCTCTGCACCTGGTGTGAGAGACATTGCTGAGTTGGGATAGAACAGCCTTCTTTGCCAGAGTCCATGTAATGCCCAGTACTGCCAATCCATTCCCTGTCAGCAGCACTCCAGCAAATTCACTTAATAAAAAAATATCACATCTACATCAAGTTCCCAAGTTCCTGAACAAAAACTTTTCAGCTACAGAAGTGTAATATATTTCTCTTCTTCATGTTAGATTAAAATGACTTTTCTATCACTGCATCTTAAGCTCCAGGGCGGCTCCAGGCCCCAGCACACCAAGCGCGTGCTTGGGGCGGCAAGCCGCAGGGGGCGCTCTGCCGGCACCGCGAGGGCGGCAGGCAGGCTGCCTCCGGCGGCTTGCCTGCCGTGCTTGGGGCAGCAAAATCCCTAGAGCCGCCTGTGCTTATGCTGCAGTTATTAAATGAAATCGTTGTTCAATATGCTCAATATCCGTAAATTTAAAGCACAGCCGGCTTACTATTCATGAAGTGCTGCCACATATGGGCAGAAACCAGTTGCATAAATGATGTGGATCTTTCTCTAGTTTAATGTACTGGGATTACTTATTTTGGTAAAGAAGTTATTTGACATTAACTGAATAGTAGGAACTCTGACGATGCATTTTTCTTACTCAGTCAAGACCAATGTTTTAAAACATGGATTATTTGAGATGTCTATAGTGCTTTTACTTTAATCCTTTATGAATATAATCATACAACTGAAAGAGAGATTTTTCAGAATTTAATGAAGAGATGCTTGTTTCTCTGATCACTAGTGTGCATATAACCTGGTCTTGGATTTTTCTTCTATTGCGCTAATGCAGTGCCACTTCAGAATGCTTTAAAATGTAAAATAAAAGTATTATCTCAGTTAAGCAATAAGGCATATTTAGTTGTGTGGCAAGTCAGAACAGAGGACTGGGAGTCCATTCCTAGCTTTGCCCATGACTTGCTGCATGATCCGACACTAGTCACCTTACCTCTTTGCACGTTAGCTTACCTATCTCTAAAATGAGGAAGATACCATTGCCATAAGGTGTACTGGGGCTTAATGGATTAAAGTACTTTGAAAGCTTCAGATGAAATAAATTATATAAGTGCAATTTATTGTGCATTATTAAAGGTGAAGAACAACATCTGTGTGATGAAATCATTGATAAAGGGATGCGATCACAATGGGCCACTGTAAGCGGGCGGTACTCACCCCTGCGGCGCCTCCTGCTGGTTGCTCTCCAACTTAGCTCTGTCCAGTCCCAGAGCGCCCGCTGCAGGCCGGTGGTCCCCCTGTTCATAGGCCCCCGTGTCCCTCCCTGGACCCGGTGCCCTTCTACATGGGGTGCTGCCCCCTGCAGTAACCCCTTTCTTTCTGGGTCTCCCTTCCACTCTCAGGGAACCCTCACCCGCTATCCCTACCTTGCCTCAGTATTTGGTTACTGCTCAGTCATGGTCTAGCCCCACGCTCTGGGACAGACTGCAGTGTTAGCCTACTCATCATTGGCAAGGAGGGTTTGGACCTGCTGCTTTGTCCTACCCCCGGGCTGCCCCTTGCAACCCACGGTACCTATTGGCCCACTGCTAGGCCGCAGCCTGGGGCTTTTCAGGCCGGAGCTCCCCGGCTCCTCAGGCCTTCCCCAGCCTTGCTGCTCTCAGGTATCTTGCTCTAGTTTCTAGCAGCCAGGCCCATCTCCCTCTGGAGGCAGAGAGAGACTCCCTGTGCTCTGGCTTCCCTGCCTCTTATAAGGCCCAGGGCTTCAGTTTGGGGCGTGGCCTCCAGCTGTAGCCACTTTCCCACTCAGCCCAGCTCTGTCAGGCCACTTTTAACCCCTCTCAAGCCCTGTCAGGCAGCATTTCAAAGCCCTCAGGGCCGGAGCAGGGTCCACCCTGCTACACACCCTCCCCCTCAAGAACCCCTCCAGCGGGGCAGGCGGGCATTCTACCGGCCCAGGCTCCTTCTGAGCTGGACACGCAGGGAATCCCTTTCTCGCCGCAGGCCCTCCAAGGTGTGGAGCAGCCTGCTGACTTCCCCCTGGCTCCGGGTCCCCACCATAGACCTCCCGGGTCTTCTGTGGGTTTCCCCTCGTGTTTGGATCCCTACGTCGGCCCTCCTGGCCGTTGTCTGGGTCCCCCGCTCAAGGCGAGGCCTTACCGGCACGTCCCCCCTTTTCCCCAGGGGGCCTTGCCCCTTGATAGGGGACGTAGTATGGGAGAGGAAGCATGCTCGCTGCCTCTCCCCTGCCTCAGCCCCTGTTTTGTGGGCTTTGGCCCGGGCTTTGGGAGCCTTATGAGGGCACAGTCTCTTCATGTGTCCCCGCTCCCCACACGCCCAACAAGTTCGGAGGCCCCCTGTTAACTTCACAGGGGGCACTCGAGTCTGGGTGCCGCAATACCCACGCCCTCGCGGAGGCCGGGAGGATGTGCACGAACTGCTCGAGCACTATCTGTTCTGTGATGGCCGCGGGAGCTCTATGCTCAGGCTGCAGCCATCGAGTCGCCGCATCCCTTAGCTCCTGCCGGACACCCGGAGGGTAAAGCCTCCCCCGAAACCGTTGTCGATAGGCCTCCGGGGTGACCTCACAGCTGTCTAAGATGGCCGCCTTCAGCCGAGCGTAACCCCGGGCCTCATCATCGGGGAGGTCCCGGTAAGCCCTCTGAGCAGGCCCCGTCAAATAGGGGGCGAGGATGGTTGCCCACTGGTCCGATGGCCACCCGGCGACGGCCGCCACCCGTTCGAATGTCACGAGGTACGCTTCGGGGTCGTCCTCGGGCCCCATCTTGGTTAGCCGCACGGGCGGCGCAGGGGGTGCGGGTGAAGCCGCCCCCCCGGCGCGATGCCACCGGGGCTCGGCCACAGGGTGGCGAATTGCTGAAGCCAATCAGACTGTTGTTCCCGATACTGGGCCTCCATGGTCTGCAGCCACTGCTGCTGGAGGCCCCCCAGCTGCTCCATGAGCTGCTCCTGCTGCTGCCGCTGGCCTTCGGCCAGGAGTTTAATAAGAGTCTCTGTCTCCATGCTTATCTAGGCTGTCGTCCTCTGGGCAACTGTCCCCCAGTTCTTGCCCTGGCCCTTTGTATCAGGGGCGGTTCTAAAGGCCCCTGTCTGGGTACCACTGTAAGCGGGCGGTACTCACCCCTGCGGCGCCTCCTGCTGGTTGCTCTCCAACTTAGCTCTGTCCAGTCCCAGAGCGCCCGCTGCAGGCCGGTGGTCCCCCTGTTCATAGGCCCCCGTGTCCCTCCCTGGACCCGGTGCCCTTCTACATGGGGTGCTGCCCCCTGCAGTAACCCCTTTCTTTCTGGGTCTCCCTTCCACTCTCAGGGAACCCTCACCCGCTATCCCTACCTTGCCTCAGTATTTGGTTACTGCTCAGTCATGGTCTAGCCCCACGCTCTGGGACAGACTGCAGTGTTAGCCTACTCATCATTGGCAAGGAGGGTTTGGACCTGCTGCTTTGTCCTACCCCCGGGCTGCCCCTTGCAACCCACGGTACCTATTGGCCCACTGCTAGGCCGCAGCCTGGGGCTTTTCAGGCCGGAGCTCCCCGGCTCCTCAGGCCTTCCCCAGCCTTGCTGCTCTCAGGTATCTTGCTCTAGTTTCTAGCAGCCAGGCCCATCTCCCTCTGGAGGCAGAGAGAGACTCCCTGTGCTCTGGCTTCCCTGCCTCTTATAAGGCCCAGGGCTTCAGTTTGGGGCGTGGCCTCCAGCTGTAGCCACTTTCCCACTCAGCCCAGCTCTGTCAGGCCACTTTTAACCCCTCTCAAGCCCTGTCAGGCAGCATTTCAAAGCCCTCAGGGCCGGAGCAGGGTCCACCCTGCTACAGCCACATTTTCTGCTAGTGTAAAAGCATCTCTCCAATGATTCAGTTCAGCAATCCATTTCAGGTGGTGTTTAAGACCATCTCCGGTCAGCAAAATACTTAAGCACATGCTTAGCTTTCAGCATGTCAGTACTGTTGACTTCTATAGGATTTAAGTACCTGCTTGCATTTTGCTGTATAGGGGTGTTGTGACAGAGTGCTGGGCTGGGACTTCTGAGCCAGCCCTCTGCCACGCCAGCTCCCATTAAGGGAGTTAGATTGGAGCTGGCTAGAGAAACCTCTGCCTGATTGGCAAAGGGGTAACAGCTGCCAGCTTGATTAGCCCGGGGCTGCATAAAAGCCTCAGAGGAAGAAAGCCAGTGGGGCAGACAGAAAGGGGGAAGCCAGAGAGTGGTAGCTTTTCCTTCCTGGCAGCAGAGACTGAGATGTACATAAGGCTGAACCCCCCAAGCTATAAATGGTGAGAAGGTGGTGGGATTGCACCCTGTAAATAAACTGCACTGGTGATTGCTGAACCTGAGGGTCTCTGAGTGGTTTTTGGAGCAGAGGCAGAACAAAGAGGGGCTCTGCTATGCCCTACTACAGGTGGACGTAAGCACATGTTTAAGTGCTTTGTTGAAACAGTCTAAAATTCACAAAGTATTGCAGACACAAATCAGTTGGTCTGTTATCTTTTACTGTGCCTTGCTACTTGTTCTGCATGCAAAATTGCACATGCAAATGAAGACTCAGCAAGCACAGTCAATTAGGTGGACAGACAGTCTATAGCTTAAAAACCATGAGTACAACAGAAGTCAGAATCACTTCAAAGCACTACACTGCCTGCCCCAACTCTTATACCAGGCATTTTAATTGGTGCCAGTGCAGGCTCACAAATTCCAAGATCTGAAAGGACCACTGTGATCATCTAATGTGACCTTGTGTATAACACAGACCACAGAAGTTCCCCAAAATAATTCCTAGCGCATACAGGGCTTTAATCACAAATCAAACGATAACTTGGCGTAGCCCCTTCCAGGTTTACCCCATGGACTCAGCTCTTTCCCTCTGCCCCAATGTAAGGGGCATGGAGTGACAGAAGCCACAACGCTGGGGGGAGAGCCTAAGTCCACAAAGACTTCAGGGTCCTCTCCCCCAGATGTGCAAGGTCCAGATGTGCAACCCAGAGTCTCTCATAACTTTGTGAGATGGCCCTTCCAGCCTTTAGCCACACTGGACACCAGCTGCAAATTGCAATGAATCAGTAATTTTAACATTACATGAATCTCAGATTCTATTATTTCTAATGGGTCTGTGCTTCCTGGAGCATATGAGGAAGGCAAAAAAAATCCACCTAACCAAATGCCAATTTAGCCAAATTCCTTTCTGAGCCCTAAAAGCAGGTGATCAGCTAGGTCTGCAGCAACATAATCAGCACAGCTCCTAATTTCAACTAATGGGAGGGAGGGCCAGCTAACCAGACTATAAGTGGCTTTTGAAAACTCAGGCAATCTAAAATAGGCAAGGATGGGGGACTTGGCAGTCAACCAGCTGGTCTCTCACCCTTTGCCCCACCAATGGCAGAGTGGAGAACCAAAGGAGGTGGGGGTAAGCCCCTCTTCCTGTTACACATGCATTTTCGGCTTCTCTCATTGCCTGCTGTCCAGTCAAAGGTCCTCTCCCTCGGCTGGCAGTGAGAAGGTATTTGAAAGCACCAGGCTTTCCTAAAGTCATTTTGATATAGCAGATTTTTCAAAGTGCTCAGAGATAAGTGCGAAGGTCTTCACAGAGCCTCATTATCACTAGTCAGAAACATGAAGAACAATATCACACACATGCATTTATCAAACTGACAGCTTGCTGCTGAAAAATGAACACTTGAAGGAGGTGTTTACTATGTTTACCATGGAGGCACCATAATGTTTCCCCTTCAGATTCCAGATAATAGATTATCACATAATGTTTTATAATCTAAAAATAAGGTAGAATCAAATATCTTTATAAAGATGATTGCTTTTGTCACTCCAAAAAAGTGACATTCATTTATTTTGGCTTTTGAAATTCAAATGATCACAATTAAGGGCTAATCCTAAAGTGGTTAAAATGGTATTATCTTGACAGTACCAGCAGAGGACATTTGATCTATCAATTGATAAATATATGTTGATTTTATCTGAAGTTTTAAACAATATTTTATTTAATACAAAAGCTCTAGAATAAGGAACAAATCCATATCCAAGTCAAACCTCTTAAAATAATATCATTATTATTATACACTCCAGTAATTGAGAAATCTTCAAGCTGGAAGCACTTGTATTTACATTTATAATAGCTATCTTATGAAGCAAAATGTGTTATAAACACTGATCTCATTGCCATTCAATTTCAAGACACCTTTGGATCTGACATCTATATAAGTGGCCCTCATGGCTGACTTTTGGTTGTTCATGCAGTTCTAAATAGTATCCTAAGTCATCTCCTAAGCTTTGTGTTGTGTGTGTGTGTATGTGTATATACACACACATTATTATAATTCTATATAATTAAAATAATGCAAACATGGTCAACCAATATGTGGACTTAACACTCTACTGCGTCATGCTCTCAGACATCTCACTGCCTTTCTTGATCCTGGGCCACCAGGATGGGAATCAGTCCCTGGTGTACGACAGAGCAGCTGCATGGCTACACTAACTTATGTCAACTGGAATGGCTCCTTAGTCTTCCATGGGCCCAAGGTTGCCACCCTACATAACCACCCCACCATGCTGTAAAATGGGCCTTATGTGGAGTGAGTGGCAAAAAGTCAGTCATGTCAATTTTATTGCATCGGGTGTTTCTTTTAAACCAACACAACCCCATGCTGCCAGTGTAGGACAGCTTTAAGTCACCTTTGTATGACCATGGATATGGGCCATGGAGTCGAAGAATAAATGGATTTGACCTCAACTTTATGGTTTCAACTATGACAAATATCTCCTATTCACTAAAGCCTGAGTAAGAAGATAGGCTCCACAGAATGCCCTGAAGATCAGTAGATTTGGACACTCTGTTGGACCCATTAGTAAAACAATTTCCACAGTAGCAAGCCCTCCACCCAGCCATGAGCCCACATTCAAATCTATTTATCACGATCATGTTGGCTGATTTCAGTTATTACCAGGATGCATGGGGGAGAGCCCGTTTAGGTTTTAATTAACTGTGAAAGTATTTAGAGAGTATTTAAAGAGCAATATCAACATACTGATTTGTACCTGGAAGCAAATAGTAATCTAATGCAGTGAGCACTGGTATAATAGCTAACTCACTTAAGCAAGTGTTACATGGAATTCTTGACCAGCTGTAACTTCCTAGTGATATCCAAGGATAATCTGCAACATAATGCATATTTTTATTTATAGTTTGCTAAACATTTTAGGGTGTGTTTTTTAAAACAGGTCTCCCATTTCATGCCTGCAAATAATTGTAGGTATAAGTAATTTTGCATGCAAATGGTGGTAGGTTGGCATCTAGCTATCATATTAGACATTATCTTTTATTTTATAAAAATTCAATCAAAGGGTTAGTTGTTGAGGAAATGCTCTGAAATTGCTGTAAAGCACTGTTACCTATCTCCATTCTCCCCTTGACTTCTAAATTCACTGAGCACACCTTCTATAGCAGCTCCCTGAAGTCCACTTCACTGAAACTACACTTTCTCCAGGGTATCTAACCATCTATTCTTGGATAAGTCTCAGGGCCTGTACTCTACCCTTGAGCTTCGTGTCTACTTTTTCACAATATTTTCCTTCTTGAAATATTGCCTTTAGAATTAATTGAAAAATAGAATTTTAGTCCGGAGAAATTTTCTTAGGGAAAAAACCCTCTATCAAATGTTTTATAATTTCCCAAGGGAAATTTTGAAAAAAAAAGACAAAAAAAGTCATGTTTTGATTTCAAATATCTTGTTTCAATTTAAAAAAACCTGACATTTAATAATTTATATGTTCTGAGTATTTTCCTCCCTCTCACCCTACACACCAACTTTTTTCCTATAGCAGGGGAGGAAAAAAAAGGAGAAGTAAGGTTTAAGTTTGGAAAGCCTCATTTTTTACACACATTTTACTGATTTCATTAAACAAGGAAAAGGTGTGAAGGTAGCTTCTCCCCCTCCCACCTCTACACTTTCAGACTTTTTTTTCCTCTCAACTTTTACCACTGGGAAAACTGTAACAAATCATTGGGGAGCAGAAAAAACCCACAAATTTTCAAACGTACATTTTTTCTGTTTAAAAACAAACCATTTAAAAATTAGTTTTCCCTCATCTTATCAGAAAAGTAAAAATTTCATCAAAGAGTTGCTAATCTTCTCTTCTCCTTGATTAGAAGCTTAGTCCTGAAACTCTTACACAAGTAGTCCTTACTCATATGAGTAGACAATTGACTGAATGAACAAGGATTAATAATGGATAGGTGTAAAAAAAAAAGTCATGGATTTGATGCTGAGCACTCTAGTCCTGATTCTGCAAAGCAATTAAGCATATGCTTAACCTTAAGCACAGGAGCAGTCTCCTATGGACTTCAAAATAAACACATGCCTAAGGAGAGCCACCGTATCCAGCACCTTGTAAGACTGAGCCCCAGGTTCTGCAAAAAGTTACCCAGCAAATCTGCACGTAAGAACGTGCCTAGGTTTTGTGCGATGGCTGCATACGTATACAACTGTCTCTGCTTCTCTCAGAAACTGATTGGATGTGTGGGAAATCACCTGGAATCAAAAGGGTAAATGGATTCCTCCCTCTTCTTTTTTTATTTCAGATTCAGATTCGTAAGTATATAAACTGCTGGATACAAAGTGTCAAAGTTTATACTAGGTGCCTGTTATGTTGATAACCAAGCATTAAAAAATATAAAATGTACGCACACTGGGGCTACTGTATCATTTTTATTTCTAGAGACAGTTGATGTGTTGATAGAAAGAGACTTTAGCTGATAGTATAAGGCTCTCTCCCACTCTCAAATATCCTATGTGGATGCACTAACTGAGATACAAGATGTTCATGTTATATAAACAAATGGGTGCTTTTTTAGGTGGTTTATTATTTTAAAAGAATGATGGTATGGACTTTGTTTGTCAGAAAACAATGGCAAACTATGTCAGCCATGCAACCTGGGCTTTCTGCATCAAACTACTTGAGCTTACCTTTAAGAATTATTTGAACAGTGCAAAGAGTGGCCCTGATCCCTGTGTAGTGAGGGCTCTCTTCTTAGAGATCGTTCCAAACTCCCACCCTTTGCCTTGGGGTGGTGATTTCTAGCCTGCAACCCTTAGGGTGGTAAGAATTCACCCAGGGATTAGTCCAACAACTTTGATCAGCAAACATGTCCCTCTAACATCAGTCCCTTAGTCACAAGGTACTCCCCTCCCTTTGAGCTTTGGCCAGTTTGTGCACACAGTGCAGAGAAAATTCACAGGGGCCACACAGCCAGGCTGCTCCCTGGCTCTCAAGCACTCAAGCATTGAGTCTGCTGCATCCTTGAGGTAGCAGCACATGTGGCCTGTGCCATTTCCATAAAATGGCATTGACAGGAAGATTCTGCCTACGACACGTCTTTCCTAAATGCTGCCATTCAAAGGCAGAGTGGTGATAGCTACTGAGGCAACATGGTATCTCCATAGACTGGTACAATCTGGCAGCTAGCTAGGTCATTTCATTATTCACCCTTCTTTAGAAGGAGAGTCCTAAAATAGGAATGTTACCTTTGGTGTGAGAGAGAAAAAATGATAACTTGTGATTACCTATTTGTTTTCCTTTGCAGCCATTTCCACTTGCCAGACACTTAAAAATATACATATAGTATTCCCAGCAATTCTATTAACAGTTTGGCTCTCATGCCCAAAGCTGTTACTGCTGTATAAGAAAGTAACATGAGAGATAGAGTCAGACAGGCCATGTCAGATTTTATGAACCGAACGCTAAATTTTGTCATTGTACAACACAACTGCATTTGAAGGAAAGACGATAGATTATTTCTGTGGAAAAAGAGTGACTGGGTGAACCAAGTGTCAGAAGCTTTAACTCAAGACCTGTTAGACAAAGATGTACAGCTGAACAGAGTCATCTCTTTCTCTATCAACTTGCAGATCTTCATTTCCATCATAAAGACATGGAACATTGTGAAATAATGTTCCAAGCTGCAGGAAGTCACATGGCCTTTAATTTTAACATGGATAAGTGAACACATCATTTAAAGTGATGTGGGGAAATTGAGCCCAACTGGGCAAAATGGCTGCTCATTAAGAACAGGAACAAATCTGTGAGAAGTCCCAGAGATACCAAACATAACCACAATTTTCATTTCAGTTTTAAGTCCATTTTTAAAAACAAGAAGTCCGTGGTTTCATTGATGTCTGGAAAAAGTTGACAGAAGGTTCACAGAAAAAGTGTTTCAGACGTAGGGGTTCAAATAAATATTCTTTAGTAAACAGATGTGCAATCAGCAAAGAGTCCTGTGGCGCCTTATAGACTAACAGACGTATTGGAGCATGAGCTTTCATGGGTGAATACCCACTTCATTGTATTCACCCACAAAAGCTCCTGCTCCAATACGTCTCTTAGTCTGTAAGCTGCCACAGGACTCTTTGCTGCTTTTACAGATCCAGACTAACACGGCTACCCCTCTGATACTTGACAGATGTGCAATATGTTTTGAATTCTATGCAGGGTCATCCTTATCAGCGAGGCTTGTTTTCAGAATCCAGTGCTGTCATTCTAAAAGGAATAAAAGCTACATTATCGTTCCTCATAATGAATCACCAGTTTTCATGAACAATAACCCAGACTTTAAGGCAGAAAGGCAGCAGGGGATGTCTGAAGCAACCAAAAGTTGGGAATCTTTGATCTTTGTGATGAATTATGATTTTGAACCATATAAAACAGAAAAGATTTTTCATTCACTTCAGTGAATCAGACCTTTTTAAGTCTTGTCAGATATTAATCCCTTACAACTGGCAAAACTGTTGATAGAAATGAAGAAAGGTCAGAATATTCATATCTATGACAGGAATAAAAAGATCTCACTGGCTACAGACACACACATAGGTGGATGCTCAGCACTTTCTAAAAAATCAGGCCCTTTTAAGGTGCCCTCAGGTTAGATATCCTAACATTGAAGTACCCCAAATTGTTGTTCACTTTTGAAAACCATGGCCATTATATACTAATTTGTTGATATTTAAAAATAAGTATTTTTAATTATATAACAAACTGTCTCCTGGAGAATTTGGGCTTAAGTGTTAGATGGAACAGAAGGTAAAAGCAAACTATTATGCCTGGCTTTTGTTGTGCAGTATAATTAGCAATAGGTACTCTATGTATTGTCAAATTGTTAGTTCTTAAATGTATCTTACTAATGCAGCGTACTTGTAAAACAGTGAGATACTCATCCTAAAATCCAATAACTGTTTTTAGTTGAAATGTAAATCTAAGCAGCTCATCTGAAATATTTGCATTTTGTTACAGTAAAATTGAAACAAATGTAGTTTCTCTCACTCCAGGGCTTTTAATGTTTCAAACTCTTGTATGATCAATTAGCTTATAGGCTCACCAGAGAATAGTGCATCTACAGCATATTGAAAACATGGGGTTTCAGTCTTTTGTTTCCTAAAGAAACCTCTTTTTACTTACCAAAAATTAGAAAAGTCAAAGCATTTTAATTCAGTTTTCAAAAGTTTGCAGTAAACAACATTCTTCTATTAGCTATATGAAGTTAATGCTCATTGCACCCACCCGAACTGTATTTATTGACTTATACCAGTCGTGAATTTGGTCCATTGCGCTTTGTCTTCTCAGACCCCATTAAAATAAAGTTACTATATTGAAAATACTCCAGCTGAAGTAAGACTTTTGGATTGAAGAGATAATGAGGGAATTATCCTCAGTTTTGGCAGTGAGCTTAGAAAGGAAGGGAAAGTTTTGGAATGATTTTTGGGGATGTGACAAGATTCTGTGAGAGCCCAAAATAACCCTAAGAGTGAAAATGTGAGATATTGTGAGGATAATGAAGTTTTCGGAAAGAGAGAGAGAGAATCAGGATTAAGAAAGATGTTTTTCAAAGGATAAATATTTTGTCTTGACTAGAACGTTATGGTACTGTTATTGAAACAAGTATGAAGTGTGCAATTTGAAGAAGGATCTGGGAGGACATATGAAAAATAGGTAGAGCAATGATTCTGGATGCCAAAGAAGAGAGTGGTGCTGGGATATAGATCTGAGCATAAAGATGACCAGCAGATAAACTAACTAAGAGTGTAGGTGTAGAGGAAAAGCCAAGGACAAACACCCAAAGAGAATTATGAAGAAAAGAAACCACCTAAGCTAACCCTGAAGGACTAGTTGTTGAGGAAGGAGTCTTTGGAGAGGGCAGAGTTCTAGAAATCCACAGAGGAGAAAGTTTCAAGGAGAAAGAGATAGTCTATGATATTGAAAACAGACACGCCAAGGAGAATAACAACACAATCACAGAAATGTAGGGCTAGAAAGGACCTCAAGAAGTCACAAGTCCAGTCCCCAGCACAGAGGTAGGAGCAAGTACACCTTGTCCATCTCGGGCAGGTGTTTGTCCAACTCCAGTATAGAGTTATAGAAATGTAGACAGAGTAATGAAGTATATACAGTAATGAAGAAGTTGTCTTTGGTTGTGGTGAGGAAAAAAAGTTTATTTGAGCCTTAAGCGAGTGTATCTTCACTGGAACCGAGAGGATAATAGTTTGGTTAGAGAGGATCTAGAAAGGAGTTGAAGGACAGGAAATGAAGGCCCCAGGAACAGATACCATCTGGAGGTGAAAGGAAAGAGGGAAATGGGGAAAATAAAGACCAGAAGAGAGCTTGAAACTAAGGGAGGCAACTATACGCTGGGAGTTGAGGGAGAAAGCTGAGGAGGTATGGAAGCAGAGAACAGATTAGAATCCACATTGTAAGACACTGACAAAAAGAAAGACAGGTAGCAGGATGAGGAGGGGAGGTTAAAAATGAGAGTTCCAGCTGGATAATGTTTATTTTTGGTTATAAGGAATTCAGAAGATATGGGCAGAGAAGGTTATGGAGTGGGAGAAGGGTTGGGAGAATGTTTGAATAAGCAGCTAAAGATAAAGAATAGCTGATTAAGACTGGAGGCCTAGGAGTGGATGAGGGAAGACAAGTTGGATTACTTAGCCTCCAGACTGGCATTTTCTTGGTAAAATGCACAACGGTTTAATGTTAGAAACAATTGGTCACAGATGCAATAAACTGGACTACATCTACTACCCCCATATACACAGCCAATATTGTTTCTTTCAAACCATAAGCATTAAAGCAATGAATAAACAGTGAAAGTGTTTGCAGGAGGAAAAATCTAAAAAGGTACATCAAATGCCAACAGTGTTATATAACCTCTGGATTTACCAAAGGTCCATTGATTATACATGCATATTCTTGGCAGCTGTAGCCTCTAAACTCCCAGATCATGCTGCAGATCCAATACTTTTCATCTTTTAGTGGACCACGCTACATTATAGTGTGCTAACATACAGTAAAGAAATCAATTCTATCCACTGTTTCAGACTTTATCCATTTCAAATCTCATCAACAAAAATGACAGTATAGTACAGGCTATCAATCAAGGTGCAAGGTTTATTACATTAAAATGTACTCAACTGCTTTGCATTATTTGAGTTCTAGAGTTTCAAAAACACTGGGAACTATTTTCAGTGGGTTTTATTTTTAAAAATAGGTTCCAGAACAAAAACAACTTAATAAAAAGCAGGCACTGTCATACATAACATTTCCAAGCAGGAACAAAACCAAAGCATTAACTTAATGTTAAGCTTCCCACGGTATCCTTATCTAGCTTAGGTTTTGCTAAAGTGACTGTTAGGATCCTAGGGTCCTTGTGAGTTCTAGGGTCCTTCATGGAGAGGAAATACCAGGCTCTTTAATCTAGCAGAGAAAGCATAGTGAGACCCAGTGGCGGGAAGTTGAAGCGAGACAAACTCCAATTGGAAATAATGAACCTGTTTTAACAGTGAGGGTGATAAACCATTTAAACCTACTACTAAGGGAAGTGGTGGATTCCTCATCTTTCAAGGTCTTCAAATGAAGACTGGATGTCTTTCTGAAAGATATGCTTTATTGTGTTATCCAATAACACAAATTATTGGACTCAACACAGGAGTAACTGGGTGAAATTCTATAGACTGTACTACAGAGGACAGACTAACTAATGGTCCCTTCTGGCCTCAAAAAAAAAATCAGTGAAGAGACTCATGCATTAGTTTAACTTTAAACACTGTGTGTAGTGTCATTAATACCTATGGGACCACTTGTGCAAAATGTTATGCACATGCAAGATAGGGGCCTAATGTAATAAGTAAGCATTTAAAAACATAGACCAGTTAAACAATAAAATTAAATATATGGAAATAACAGTTTAAGGTAACATACTGTTTAATAACTATTTAAAACATAACTATTTAATACCATAACCAGTTACATATTCACGAACAAGAAAATTAGCATTAGACATGCTGTGGTTTATAGATTTGTCTGATGTAATGCAGGGCATCCCAGGGCCAAGACTAAAATTAAGGTTCTTTTCCATTCAAACTCATTAACAACACAGCATATTAAAAACCTTTGGCATGTTATCAAACGTGTGTTCAGAGTTAGGATCCTAAATCCATGTTTAGACATCTAAATAATACGAATTTAATGCCAGATCCTGCAAAGTGCTGAGCAGCTTCAACTCCCATTAACCACAATGGAAAGTGAAGGTGCTTAGCACCTAGCAAGATCAGACCCATTACAATTTTGGCTTAAGATTTGATAAACTATTCTATTCTGGTTCTTATACCTTTTGCTCACAGTCACTCATTGCACATTTTGGAGACATGATTTACAGACCAGTACTGTATCATCTTGCCCTACATGTATAGCAACACTTGGACATAATGGCAGGAAGTATTTTCTCCTCAACCTTGTTCTTTTAGCTTTCAGGTTTGGTACACTTTAATACATGGTACCATCTGAGATTAAGCAAAAGTTTATACCATACAGGAAAGAGGAAAAGGCGTATAACATAGCAAATATCAGAGCATGAACTGCTTATTAAAGAAAAACAAGCAATTTACAGTAGGCGGAGTAGAACAGCATCAGTTGAAAGACATCCTAAAAGCCAGTTAGTTAAATTCAAGAAGGATTAGGGAAGCAGGAATAGTGTTTTAGATACAAATACACCTAGGACTCAGAGTCTGTTAGTCTATAAGGTGCCACAGGATTCTTTGCTGCTTCTAGGACTCAGAAACACTCTTGAGCTTGACAGGGCCCAATGCCACTGACTTTATCAGCAGATATGGAAAGGGAGGTTTGGTTAATGATGAAGCCTTCTATGAACCACTAGGCTAGGAATTGGCAACCTTTGGCACGCGGCTCACCAGGGTAAGCATCCTGGCGGGCCGGACTGGTTTGTTTACCAGCCGTGTCCGCAGGTTCAGCCGATCGCGGCTCCCACTGGTGGGAGCAGCGGCCAGCACATCCCTGGGCCCACGCTGCTTCCGGCAGCCCCCATTGGCCTGGAGCTGTGATCAGCCAAACCTGCAGATGCGGCAGGTAAACAAACTGGCCTGGCCCACCAGGGTGCTTACCCTGGTGGGCCGCATGCCAAAGGTTGCTGATCCCTGCACTAGGCTAACAAGCTACTTAAGAAACATGTCTATCCTGTGAACAACATTAGATACTAGACTAATCCATATGCACTCAAAAGCTAGGAAGTGACAGAATTAAGGTACACTGTGCAGCCTTAATTCAGCTTCTTATGCATATACATTATAATCCAGTTTTCCAGTGCACGATCCCACACTATTTTTTCCACAGTACACCTTCACTGGAATCTTTACTTTGTTTTAATGTAGGTTTTTAGGTAATTTCCTATTAAAAAGCAAACTGAAAAAACAAATTCCACCAACCATATTGAGCCCACTCCCTTCTTCTCTCTGCCATCCCCCATGAGTCGTCAGCCATCTCACTGAAACTGCTGTCATGGTGTGTTGCATAACAGCTGTCCTGCTAACTATGGAGCATCCAACAGAACACATGTATCTTGAAAAAAGAAGCCAATGGACAAACTTTTCTTCAAATTAATGATGGGGAGAGGGGTTCTAATATTTTCAGTCACAAACTGTGTTCATCAGCAGTGTCATGCAGAAGATGCTGAAATATCTTACCTCAAGGAATTCTCTTCAGACATTGTTCAAAGAAGCCAGTGTCTGAGCACTGCTTTTCTGTGGCTAAGAAGGCCAGAAATAGGGATGTCAGAGAATAAGAAAAGGTCTCTGGTACAAAGCCCCTAGTTTGGGCCATAATCTCCAGATTGTAGATGAACAGGAAAAGAAGGGAGAGACTGTGCTAGGAGTTGGAAGCATATCGTGAAACCAGATGATTCCTAAGCATGTCTCTCACTAGAGCTCTCCGGTTGTTTGGCAGCAGGACATACCACTATTTAAGTAGTATGTAACATAGGCTAACACTGCCATTGAATAGGAGTCCTGGCAAGGTTATATGGTAGCAGAGCAAATGGTGTGGTTATAACAATAGCAGAGCAAATGGTGTGGTTATAACAAAGAAAATTAATTGCTATAGCTACATCAAGGAGATAGGAGTAATATTTGACACAAATCAGATAATAGGTGCTATATGACACATAGAACACAGATACTTTTTCCTTTCATCTGCTATAACTATAACAAATACAAAAACCTATTACTATTTCTTCTTATTTTTATACACACAACAAACCAACACACTCATGTGCTTAAAAACAATTACTACAAAAATACATTTACAATATAAAAATGTTGTATATATACATACCACATACTAGAAAGTGAATCCAAATATACTGTACAAAATTGTTTAAAATATTTTAATTTTTTATGAGCTTGGATCTTCAAAACTATAGAACATCATAAAATCAAAGGGAACAAAAATAATTAGCAGTGTCCCTCATCATGTCTCATATCATGAAAATGACAGAATAAACTCACTGAGTAACCTTAGCCTTATATAATATTGACAATACCACCAGCACAATTTTGTATTATTCAGGTATCACAAGTACTTTATGAATCATGTCTTGCAAAAGTCAAACAAAGGAAACACTCATTAGGTCCTCCTGCAACATGTTTTAAATTCTGCGCCTGCAAAGAGAGGCATTCCCATCCTGTAATCAGTGTGTGACATGAATGGAACTACTCACATAGTATACAGTCAAGCATTTGCATAAATGTTTGCAGGATTGGGCCCATATACTGTATTCATATTTGTCTTCCAAGCAAAGACTTAATTTGCCCCATGATAAGCATCTACCCAATCTGGAGAACCTAATCATGAATAGTAGGTGGCGTTTCTCTTTTCTAGGTATAGTCAGTAACATTTTGAACAAGAATAACTCTTGTAAAGATCTTTTAGAAAGTTCATCAGAATGATATCCAGAAACAGTGAAGAAAAAGAAACTGGAGCAAAACAAAGTTGGAATCCCGTAATCTTGATTATGACATTTCTCACCCTGGATCAGGAATTCGGAAGGATTGGAGAAAGCCGCCAGAAGTGTATAAAGGAACTAAACGTATTACATTTTTCTATCACGTAGATACAAGGTAATTGGTTATTTTATGTAGTTTTTAGATGTTTTATACACCCACAAAAACAGTTTGATCAGAGTTTCTTTCCCCAAGTATGACAATGAGCATGCTGGCCTAGGCTTCCAGATGATTTTACATGCTTTGTCTGTGGTGCTGAAATGTGTATCAGGTCTCTATTTTTGTATATAAATCAAGGAGGCCTTCAAAAGCTATAATAATAACTTACCATATAACCTTGACAATAAAAGCTTAAAATGAAAAATAAGACTACTTCCATTGAGTTCAGGGTTCTAATAAATGCAGTTTCCTCAAATTTTACCTACAGAGCCAACCAGTTAACTCCTGTGTCTATTAAACTCCTGTTTCTTTACTGAATAACACATTTTTATCAGGCCCAGTTTGTTAATAAGTGAAAGAAAACATTTATTTGGGAGAAGAATGTGAAAATCTCTAAAGATACAGGTGAAAAAATCCCCTAGTGTTTGCAAACATTGGGCCCAGTTGTCCATAATGCCAGATGGCCCTTTCGTGATGCTGCAAAATCCCAAATTTCTCCACTTAAATACTGGGAAATTTTTTTTAAAAAAACTAATGGCTGTACAGACCTCAAATGTTTGGGATTAGTTTTATTCTCAGTTACTTTACACCTTTTCCTCCTATTTGGATGTCTTTGGCCATTTCACTAGCTGCACACCTTTTCCAACTTCATTATGTAAGCTTTAGATTGCTACAGAGACCTACATGCTTGTTGTCTGTTATTTGATCGCGTTTCTTTAAGGAAACTGGGATTCAGACAAAGGAGGTGAACAAACGGTCAGTGGAATTTTCCTTCCTTTGTGGGTTTTTGGCAGCACAGCAAGCGACTGCAGTGTTCAGTACTTGCTGATCAGATCAGGGTTCTGATGGTGAGGATTTTGCAATAGAAGTAATTAACATGTTACCAGCCCCAGAATGTGAAATGAATGTGTTTTCATTTCACCAGAGCAAAACAAACTATTTAACCCTTTTACAAACACACAATGGTTTTCATTTCACCAGAGCAAAACAAACTATTTAACCCTTTTACAAACGCACAATGTCTCCCACACACCTACCCCGGTGTATGTCCAGCATGATGTTTGAGATGGGTTGTTACACTGAAATCAATAGAAAGTCATAACATAACAGGCATGCTCAACACAGTACAGGAGCTATGCTTCATTCAGCTTGACACCCGCTCCATTTGATAGTTACAATCCTGTGAAGTAGGCTCTAATATGTCTTTTCCTGCTCTGATTTCTATGTATGAATTCCACATCTTCCCCTCATAGCTGCCCTGCTGCAGATTCCCACCACCAATCTTCAACCTTTGTTCACAAAAACATCTCTTGTGAGAGGAGACTTCAACTGACAGGTGCTGAGAGAGATCAGGCCAGGGTGCTCAGGGATGACGTCAGTTTCCTATCTGTTGTACATGTCAGTGGGAGTCGTATAAATCAAGTTAAAGGAGGACAGCATTTAAACCAGACAGGAGGGGAACAAAAGCTTTGATCCTAATCCCACTGATGTAAAAGAATTCTCACAGATTTAAATGGAAGCAGGCTCAGAAGGAGATGTGAATCAGCCTCTCCCTTGCTTCACCGTTGCACTGCGATGCTTTTATCCCAATTAGGCTGGTGTACAAGGGCTACAGTACTGGCATGAGAGGTCTCTGGGAATAATCCTAGCTCTAGGTATCCTTAGAGTGCAGAACAGACTCCATGGCAGCTCCAGGCACAGTCGAGGCAGAGAATGGGCATTCTGGTCTGTGGCCAGAGCACCCCTAGGCCTTGGCTATTCCAAACCCCTGTGGAACTGGTGAAGCAAAGGCTCCATTTAGGTTTTCACCCTACCCTGTACTGGGGACAAACCAGCCTCAACAGCACTGAACAGGGACAGCACAAGCTGACTCTACTCTGTTGTTTGCACTAGTGCTTGCACCAGAGATTAATTTGGTTCAGATTCCCCATATTTGGTCTAGCTATTCTTCTTAGTGTTTTATAAGGCACCTACCAACTTGGTACCAATGTGGGCATCTACTTAGTTCACAGTCAACCTTCTTGCTGGTAGAAAAGGATCAAGAGGGTCAAAGCAGCTCCAGGCAAAGTATAACAAATACTAAGCATGGGTTAGAAAATCAAACCCTGATGGAAAAGGAAAATGCTACCCTCTCCAAGGGGTCCAGTGTCCATCACCTTCACAAGAACTATCAAACTTTGAATATTGTGGTATGGCCAGGATTCATTTTGTTGTCTCTCTCATGATAGGGCAATTTTTTCAGACCTTGGATGATTCCTTATCTCTTTTCTGCACTCTTTCCAATATTCAACATCCTTTATGATGTGTGGCTACCAGAACTGTAGTCTCACCAATGCCAGATTCAGGGAGGTGATTTCACCAGTGTTTCTACTCAGTGTTCCCCTGCTTATATATATATATATCCAAGGACTGCATAGACTCTTCTCCCATAGCATCACAAATAGAAGGTCACTTTGGTTCTCCTCCATAAACCCTAAATCTTTTCCAAATCACTGTTTTCCGGGATACAGTCCCCACCCTATAAGCACAGCCTACGCTCTTTGTTCCTAGATGTAGACAGACATTGTATTTGGCTTTATTAAAATGCATCTGGCTCATAAGGCTTTGAACAAACCTTTATGCAGATAATCCAATATTAAGCCTTGGAATAAATTTCCACTTGTACATTCACTAACTAGATCCTAAAATCCATACAGAAATGTACACATTTAAAGAGTTTTTCTTACATTTTAAATTTTCATCTGATCCATCAGTTTGAAGCTTAAACAGGTTTTGTATCTTTGTGATCAGCAGAGTTGTATTGTTTATCCTCTAACATTACTCAAAATTTGGCAGTGAAAGCCACTTTTCATGTTTACCCTTTCATCTGCTATCTGTTAAAATAGGAAAGCAGGACACATTACATTAAGGGAAGAAAACAGCAAACAGCATGTACCCTTCTGAGTTTTGTATAGTCATAATAATACTAAATTTACTGTGTTTTCTATTCTCATTCTGGAGGCCTGGTTCCTTTAAGTATGTCTGTTCTGAGTACTGCCTTATTTTCTGCTCTGTTATCATTCTTCTGGGGTTTTCTTCTTATTTTTCTTCCTCCTTAAAACATTTCTTAAATAGTCTTCCCATAAAACATGTGGCATCAACAAATTGCATGATGATGTGGAGTACCAGAAAGATTTACTGAGATGGCTCCCTGAATGACAATTAGTGAAGTATTTCAGGATTAACTTTTTTCATTCTGAAGTAGAATACAATTTTCCGCATTTAAAAAAAACTGAAATAAGACAGAAACTTTGAAATAAGCTTAGAGATACTGAAAGCCACATCTTTCTGAAAGATTACAGTATCTGACACAAATGGAGAGGAGAGTATTAATGATGGATTTGACAAACCTTATCTTTTAGGAACTTGAAAACATGGTTTATGAATTTCCAGCACAGCAGACCTGATATATAGGCTTTGAAACATACTGTTCATTCTTTAATGGAGAATATAACTATACTAGTACTCCACAGATATCTTCAGGTGTACGTTAGATAAGAAATGAGTGGGATTGGTGTAGAGAGAACACCTGCAGAATGCAGGCTCTGGTTGAACGAGCACAGCCTGCCACCTCCTTGACTTTGTACCCCCTGCCCACACACCCTAGGGAGGACTGTTCTGAGTAGGGAAAACAGAACTGTAGATTGAACATCCTCCTCCTTCATCTCCATGCCAAGAACTCTGTGAGAAATTCATGTTAACTACGTCAGGGAACCCCTCCTTTGCTGTGGATTTCTTCTTCAAGGGGGGGTTTCAATACCAACTGCTCCCAGTAGAAGCTATGCCTGCATAGAGACATGAGCTAATCATGCTGACAAGGAGCTGGGGAGAACCACAGGGTCGAAGAGATGGTTTCTGCATATATGGTATATGTCTGGTGAATTCCCAATGACCTATGGTTTATGAAAACTGAACATCCTGCTTCTTCCATAAAGGAATGGGAACCAACACCTCACAACAGGTGACAGGAACCTCACAGTGTTTCCTGGACCCTAGCTGGAGTTTTCTGAATAAGAGCTCAGTTGTGGCTCTGTGGGTTCACTGGGAACTGGAAATGTTTGATGGGTGAACCAGAGGACAGAATTGGGCTCCGTGATGTAAGGCAAGTCAGAGGAACATGAGATCCCTGGCTTTCCCTCTCTATTTACATACATCATGTGACACAGCTACAACTGTAGCTGGACTAAATTAAGCGCCTGCCCTTGTGCCCAAGAAGCCACGTGTGTCATGAAATGGAGACCCTCTCCCCCACAAAGCCTACAAGATATGCATTAAGTTCGTTGCTTAAACTACCTAAATATAAAGTAATAAACAATATGTGCTCAATTCTCCCTTGTTTCATTCAGAGCAGGATGGGGGAGGGACGGGAAGCATCACACAGCTGGTTACAGGGCCTACAGGGCATGGGCAGTCAGAGTACTCCTGCCATACCTCATCCCTCACACAACCACATCATCTGCTGTACCAGGAATTAGTAGGTGGCTGGAATAGAACCATACCACCACCTCTGTGCCAGCCCAAAAAACCCATAAGGCTAAGATAATGCTGCCTGGTTTAACTGCCCTTTATGCTACCAGAATGGCATCAATGAGCTTTAAGATTACAGTGAAGCAAGCCCCAGGAGTGCAAAGGGGGGGAGGGGGAGAATAGAGGCAAGTTGGAAAGGAACTTTTGCTGTGGCTTCTGCATATAATGCACTTTAACCAATATACACAACAATGGCATCAGGGAATTATATGAAGGTTTGCACTGAGACACAAAATATTTGCAAATATAGATCTCAAAAAAAGCTTATGGTGTCGTAAGCATTTGCAACGTAGCAAAAGTTTTCACCTTTTAAGTGGAAAAAAAGAACTAGATGGGGACCAAAGTGCTTCTGCCACCCTCCTCCCTCACCCACCATGACATCAGCCAAGGTTGTAGCTATGTGACATAGTAGAGAGGAAAAGCCAGGGATCTCATGTTGCTTTGACTTGCCTTTCATCACAGAGCCCAATTCTGCCCTCTGGTTCACCCACCAAACGTTTCCACCTCCCAGTGATCCCAAAACCACAAATGTTCTCCTTAATATTTGAAGAATGAAGACTTCAGAATGTTTATAAAAATATCAGTTGCAATAAGGACATATATTTGGCATAGAGTTTAAACTTTAAACTGAGGTTTCTCTTTGCAAAGGGGAGAGATAAGAGAAGCCCGCTTTTATGACTTATGCCCAGATCCTCACAGATATTGAGGCACCTGTCATTAATTTCATGAGAGTTAGGCCCCTAAAGATCTTTGAGGATTGGGTCTTAGTCTGTAGCTCTGATAACACATTGCAAACATAATTCCTCTTTGATCCTGAATAGAGAGCCACTTGACATTCTGTTACACAAGCAAGCCTTTTCTCAAACTACACACACACACACACACACAGAGTTGTCTTGAGATACCAGACTGGTGTTGTAGATAAGGAAGAATAGTGTCTTGTGGTTATTTACCTTTTTGACCAAAGGGTTCCTATATTTAAACCCTATCATTTTTAGTACTTTTACAATTTGCAATTAAAGACTCCTATCAAATATTCTATACAAAACACAGTAACACTTATAAACATCTTTCAAAATGTGACAGAATGTAAAAGTAAAATTGAAATAATAAAGCTACATTCCAGAGTCTGCATTAACACACTTGAGGTTTTATGATTCAGGAAGTATTACCTTCTTTGACACGTTTGAACTGCCCTGATTGACAGAAAAACATAATCTCCACAGGTTTTCTTAATTAATGTGAAAATTCCAAAAAGTTAAATAAGCAATTAAACCACAAGCATGTACGTTATGATATTCTCCAAGTATCACATGTATGAAGATAGTTGTAAGTATTTCTTAATAGTCAATAATGGCATAAACAAGTTATTAGGTATAAGAATAATTATTAGTAGCCATTTTTGCACCAGTATTGAGTTCTACCCTCTACATAGGTAATTTTCTTGCTATCCCAGTGGATGTCCCAATTCTGGGAAAATAAAACTTAACAGAAAGTCAAAACTGCAGTCAAAAATAAAGCTAATGAGCCTTAAAAAGATTAAAGCAACTTTTCTAAGATAAATGTGTGAGCAGAAGCCACATTCTGAGGAACAAGAGAAACAAAAACCAAGAGCAAACATAATAGGAACAGAAAGTACTTACTGAGTAGAAGAGTAGCAGGGAAATGCAGCTTGTAACATTCAAAGACAAAATGACCCTCTTAGGGTGCCAGCTGCTTGGCTCTCCCAGATTTAAAAGACCAGTTACCAGAAGTGCATGCTGGGAAAGGCTCTTTTAAAGGAACTCAGTCATGTGCAGTTAGCCACAAAGGAGCAGATTCTTCTGTTACATTGAGTAGCAGATCATTCTGCAAGCAGTAACATTGAAACGAAATATTGGCGAAGGTAGCAGAACATGCTTTACAGAAAGTATCACCTAGGAAAATGGCTGAGATGGAAAATAGTCAGAGAGTTTGTGAGCTGGAGCGTGGTGTGTTTTGAGGGAGTTATGTTCCCTTGGTACCCTTGATTGCTCCCTCTCCTGCTATACATACGCTCTGATTTTAATTCAAAATGTCTGAACTGGCCTGAGTTTAGGATGGATACGTCATTCAGGAATGATCTATTCCAGAATGTAACAGAATCACCACGAAGGCCATGTGAGAACTAGTACATTGGCTGAAGGGCTGCATTACTGCCCCCAGCTCTGCCTCCACTCCACCCCTTCCATGAGGCCCTGTTCCTGCCCTGCCTTTTCCCACACTTTCCCTGCCCTCATTCCAACCCCTTCCCCTAAGTCCCCACCCCAACTCCACCTCCTCCCTGCCCCTATTCCAATTCCTTCCCCCAATCCCTGCCCCTGCCCCTCCTCTACTCCGCCTCCTCCCCTGAGCACACGGTTCCCCACTCCTCCCCCCTCCCTCCTGGAAAGCGCTAAGCACTGCCAGACAGCTGTTTGGCTGTGGGAAGAGCCTTGAGGTAGGCAGAGGAGTGGGGAGACGGCCCGGTGGGGGTGAGGAGAGCTTGGCAGCCACAGGAAATAACTCCAGGGGAAGGGGGGCCGGGAAGCTTGGCAGGCCGCAACAAATAACTCTGCAGGCCGCATGACGCAGGTTTGAGACCCCTGATCTATTCCATCCAAAATATGTGCTTATGAAATCCTCATAGAGTGCTGCACCACACTCTCATGTATTCTATACACACCATATATACTGCAAGAAAAATTACTTTTGGAAAGTCCCAGTCTTATTTAGACTAACTTTTGTATTTCTCCCTCTGTAAAGTCAAATGTCTTAGTTGTACTGAGACCAGGTTGGTGAGTTTATTGGACCAGCTTCTGTTGGTGAGAGACACAAGCTTCACAGTTTACACAGAACTCTTCTTCAGGTTACCCATGTGTTGTTACAGTTAAAATAGGTATTAGAATGTATTTAGTCTTCACTGAATGTTTGTGAGTGGCTGCATGCATTCATCAGTGAGATTAATTCTATTCTTATAATTCTACAATACAATATGGGATGCAGATTTTAAGGTAATATTTGAGCAGTTGTATTGTGAGCCTCTGTGACTGCGTAAGTCACCAGACAGAAAAGAGACAATCAGCATGAGGGGCTAATCTTCAAAAGCAGATGTTATACCCTTCCCAAAACTAAAAGTCCATTGATACCAGATAGGATGTTGCAATTGGAATTTCTCTACATACCATCAACAAGAGGACAATAGACTTTGTTGTTCTGTCCTTGTCCCCATGAAGATGAGTCATGCAAGTGGACTTCTCCTATCAGCTGAGCTTGCAGCTCAGAGCACATGGCAACAGGGGAATAAATCCCCTAACAAGAAGGAAATGATTATCTCTATGCTGCCTGGACTCTAGAGGGCAAGGGTTTTCTAGGTATAAGTAGGAGAGCTGCTTAGCCTAGGTTAGCCTTAAAGGACATATAGAACTTGCTTACTTGCTTCTATTACTTTTTACAACCTAAGATTGTAACTCATATTTTTACCTCTTTTAACTTGGTAAATAACTCGTTTTCTTTCTCGATTTAATAAATCTTTATATAGTTTATTATAGGATTGGCTACAAGTATTGTCTTTGGTGTGAGATCTATTGTGCAACTGACCTGGGGGGCCCCCCACGAGAATGTCAGAGGCTCCCCCCCACCCCCACCCATCCCCCAGCGCCTCAGCGTGCCGCATCCAGGAGCGGCCCTAGACAGAGCTAAAGCGACCTGGCTCCAGCGGGGCCTGAGCTCCCGCTGCTCAGAGCCACGTGGTAAGGGGACAGGGCTGCGAGCTGTGGCCAAGCGGCGGGAGCTCAGGCCCCACTGGAGCAGGCCGCTGCAGCACTGTCCAGAGCCGCTCCTGGACGTGGCGCGCTGAAACTCCAGGAGAGGGGGGGGAGGCAGGGGTAAGTGGCATGGTAAGGGGGCCAGGGGGATTGGATAAGGGGCAGGGAGTCCTGGGGACAGTCAGGAGACAGGGAGGGGGCAGAGGTTCAGGGGGACGGTCAGGGGACAGGGTTGGATCGTGGGCGTTCCAGGGGTCTGTCAGGAGTAGGTGGGGGGAGTGGGGGTGGATAGGGGTCAGGGCAGACAGGGAGCAGGGGGGGCTGGTGGGGGGTGGGATCCTGGGGTGGTGGTTGGTGGGGTATTGAGGGGGCGGTCAGGGGACAAGGAGCAGGATGGGTCGGGGATTCTGAGGCGGGTAGTCGGGGGGCAGGAAGTGGGTGGTGGTCGGATAGGGGGCAGGGCCAGGCTGTTTGGGGAGGCACAGCCTTCCCTTCCCTAAAGCTCATTCAGCAGTTTGAGGCTTGCAGACAGCTATTTAACACAAAGAGCCAAGCTGTTATCTTTTCCCTTAGGGCTATCATCCCTTTCACTTCTCAAATGCCAAATTATAGTCTACATTTAATTTCAGTGCCGTAGGGAGATTCACGTCAGGGGAGTGTAGCTTTGTTAAAATTAGCCACTTTAGATTAACAGTACCAACAGAGCCAAGAGAGCCATGGGGGAGGATCACATGAGAAGAGCAATATCCTACACCACCTACCTCCTTCCCAACCCTACCAATGGAGACCCCCCACACACTGCATTCCCCGAGACTCCAGAGGGGTTAATTCAGTGGTTCTCAAATTTTTATACTGGTGACCCCTTTCATATAGCAAACCTCTGAGTGTGACCCTCCCCCTTATAAATTAAAACTACTTTTTTATATATTTAACACTATTATAAATGCTGGAGGCAAAACAGGGGGTTGAGGTGGAGGCTGACAGCTCACAACCCCCAGTAATAACCTCGTGACCCCATGAGGGGTCCCAACCCCCAGTTTTAGAACCCCTGGATTAATTTAATTTTAGCACCCTGTGGCCATTCACATGCATGTGCTATTTTGAGCATTTCAGTTTTCACAACATAGGCTCATCCCAGATTCTGGAACAAGCTCAAATGCTCAGTTCGTGGAGTATGTACATAAGTTATACTAAAGACAAACCCACAGTAACCGTCTCCAGTTTGTGAGGGACCCCATGGAGCCAGTCTCTAGGAAACAGATAAATTCATGGAGGTTAAGTCCATTAATGGCTATTAGCCGTGATGGGTAAGTAATGGTGTCCCTAGACTCTGTTTGTCAGAGGGTGGAGATGGATGGCAGGAGAGAGATCACTTGATCATTACTTGTTAGGTTCACTCCCTCTAGGGCACATGGCATTGGCCACCGTCGGTAGACAGGATACTGGGCTGGATGGACCTTTGGTCTGACCCAGTGTGGCCATTCTTATGTTCTAACCTAAATGAACCCAAAGTTATGGAGACAGATATGAGTCAAGGAAGCCAGCAGAGTATCAGAAACCTGGAAAAATCTCTGACTGCATGGGCTCAGGTGTTTGGTCACAAGCTGAAGTGGTTCAAAAGTTTTGGATTTTTTTTAAGCAGATTTTTTTATTGTTTCTTTAAACAATCAAACACAGCAAGCAGCAAATATTTGGCTACACACTTCTGAAACCCCAAACCATGTTCAGGTTTTGGCAGACTAATTTCAGCTTTTCATTTAAAAAAAACACAAATTTTGAGGGAAAGCAGACATTGTCTGTGATTTTTTCTGCTTTTTAAAACCCCCTAGTTTTCGATCCAAAATAAGTTTTGATGGAAAATATTTGTCCAACCCTTTTAATGAGCTTTAGTGCCTTTTGGCACTAGCTGATGCTGAGAGCCAGTGATACCTTGTAAAGGTGACTTGAAAAGAAGTTTTCTCAAAACTGGGTTTGTGCCGAGATGCAGAAGGTTTTTAAATATGGATTTTTCCCAGGGCCACCCAGGGGAGGGGGGGGCAAGTGGGGAAATTTGCCCTGGGCCCTGCAGGGGCCCCCACGAGAATACAGTATTCTATAGTATTGCAACTTTTTTTAATGGAAGGGGCCCCCGAAACTGTTTTGCCCCAGGCCCCCTGAATCCTCTGGGCAGCCCTGGTCACCTGAATGTTGCTGTAGCTCTTGGTGTAAGGGGCCATCTATCACAAAGGTATGCTCACAAAGGGTGCAAGATCGATCAGAGTACCCAAGGAAACTGTCAGCGACTCCCTGTTAAGGCTGTTATAGGGCTTGAAGAGTTTACACTTGATAATTGGTTGGTGATATCTAAGTATAGAACTCACAACCAGCCTGGGGTTTGTGCCTTAGTTCCTAACAGTCTGCCCTGAGGTTGGTAATCAGGTTCTTGAGTCACTGCAGGCAGCAAGCCAATTTTAGTTGTACTGAGTCCCAGTCCACAGGGCTCTGATGGAGTCAGAGGGTAAAATTTTCAAAAATGACATGAGTACTTAATTTCCATTGATGTTCAATAAGTGCCCAAGTCACTTTTGAAATTGGTACCCAGACATTCTAAAACCAGAGGCGCAGTGTTGTCTTGTGAATAGAAAACTGGAATGGGACTCAAGAGTCCCTCCTCTGCCTGTCCATGTTGGCTCACCTTCAGCAGGTCATTTTGTTGTTCTGTGCCTTTACTCCCCATTTATATAATGGGACTAATGATACTTATATGGCAGCTAAGTAGTATTATTCATTATGGGAAGTAGGCACTTAAATGCCTGTGGGGATCTGGACCAAAGTGACTATCACATTATGGGAGCTGAGAGAAACAAACAATATATAATACATACAAATACCATTGTAATAGTGGGACCCTTAAACCTGGTTCTTTGCAGAATAGTCAGCTTATTTTATAGCTGCATGGATCGCCTGTTTATGGAACCCTTTGGATGAGACAACAGCACTTTTTCATGTCAAGTGAACACTATTTGTTTTGCTTCTCTAGGAGCAGAGCTTCTTTCATTCTCAGGGACATGAAGGCACCAGCTACAGCCAAAATACAGCTTCATTTCAATCAGCTATTATTTAGTTAAAGGGGAAGAGAAACCCAAAGAAAACATTTAAACTCATTTCATTTAAGCCCAGGCAGTGCTAAAGTAACAAAACGCAGCTGCCTACCTCTACTGTTAACATGGTCATTGGCAGAGATTGGATCCAGGACCTTTAGTGACAAGCACACGAGTTAAAAGTTAGCACAAATGTCTGTTTATGCGAGTTACTTGTTGTCTCTTTAATTCTAGAAACCTGGCTCAATGATTCATGAAAATCTTGTGATCCTGAATATTTTTGTAGCATTGCCATAGCAACCTGATGTGATAGAACAGATACTGGGGATACAAAGTTGCAAAGATTTAGATCAGAGATGTTCCAGATAATTAACAAATATAATGAAAATAAATTGGGGAAAAAAATAAAATGTTAACTATATTCTTGCAACACATGGAAGTTGCTACGTTCGTTAAATTTGGGCATTTACATTCCTACTATCACTTAGTACTGGCATCAGAATAAAATGTTATGTCAGGCAAGAAACTAAAACACATACAAGCTATTTTGGATCTCTATCCCATCCATGCAGTAAGGATGCTGTCACGACAGGACCTCAGGGATGCTTTGAAGCATGTGCATATGCCTTCCACAGTTTCAGGGACTGTGGCCATTGCTCCCCACTTGAAGAGGGTATAGGCTGCAGTCCCATCTGTGCCCATCTTACTCTGCTGGCCAGTGTAACTGGATGGTAGGCCTGTTGCATCAGGCATCTTCTCATGTCTCTCTGCTTACTTTGAAGAGGCTAGTTCCACAATGACTTTGTATAGTTAGGAGAGCGCAATAACAATATTGGGCCTGATCTCTACAGGAGAGCCTGGAGGAGGTGCAGGGACTGGAAGGTCCATCTACCATGCGCCGCCTTCTTCTGGGTGTGCACTCTTGGCCTAAAACAGGAAATAATGCAGCACATAAACATCTCAAACCAGTATGGCAAAAGAATAAATTCAAAGATGAAACTACTGAGTTGTTGACCCAACAGAAGGATGAGCAGAGGGTGGAGCAACACTGAGGAAACTTACAATAACCTGAATGTAGCAAAGGAAAGGTCCTTTTAGGGTCATATTTTCAACTGTTTTCATAAATAGAGCTGGTCAGAACATTACATTTCATTGAAGCCAAAATATACTGGTTATATACCGGTATTGGTTTCAACAAAGGTGTTTTTTTTGGTCCAGCGCTCTCTGTTCGCTCAGAGATACTCTCTCACAGTCTACAGCTTGGTGATTAGGACACTGACCTGGGATGTGAAAAACCCAGGTACACATCCCTGTCTTCCTGAATCTGAGCAGAGTTCTTCACCTTGGATGACTCTGAATCAGGCAGAGCAGTATCAGAAATGACCAGACTGCCCTAGATCCAAAAGACCTTCCTGAATTGTAAAGCTGAGGTTTCAATCTGAAAGCAGGCACTTCAGCACAAATCTCCTTATGCAACATACAGAAGTTTTGTTTTCATTCCAATGAAAACAAAATTTGAAACCTCAGAAGTTGCCATTGTCCCTCTCCAGGCAGCTCTACTCATAACCCATATTTTCATGGGTGAATGGAGATATCAGAGGCTGTAGCTGCCACTACAATGTTGGGTTTCAACAATGATTCTTGTGGAGCCCAGAAACACTGGAAGATCATTTATTATTTACATGAATGTGGGAAGAAATCAAAAGGGGCTGGACTGCCTGAGGCTGAAGTAGAAAGAAAATGCTGGGTGATTTATAACACAGATGACAGAAGACCAGAGTTACAGCTGTCCTGGTTTTTGAAACCAAAAGAAATACTCAAAACTTCTGATTAACAGGAACCAAAGGCCAGTCACATTTGTATCATCTTTAGTGGTAACATATTATTAATCCACTGGGTGTGTCTGTGTGCTGTACAAAGTTCCAGACAGTGTGTGATCCCAGGTAAACAAAGAAGACACAGCTGGAACTCAAGTTTTGTGGAAATCGCTCCCTGGCATGTGTTTTGTATAAATACATGGCTCCTGTTTACGAGACAACACTCCATAGCAAGCAAGATACACTATGCATTGCTCCCCCACTTATCCCAATCCCTGTAGTGATGAGGGATGTCTTCAAAACTGAAAAAGATGTTTGTACTTTATAGGCTTATACACAGTTAAGACAGGGAACATTTGCATGCATATTAGATTTTTTAAAAAACAACCAATTATACTGAAGATGCACAATCCAAAGATTTTGGCCATTTGTGGACTGGTTCTCCGATTATTATGCTTGGGATTTACAAGAATAGCTGTTCATAATACTAATTTAAACAAACACATTCTCTTGCTTTCAGAGGAAAAGTCACCTCTCTGGAGGGTTTACTTTTCTTTCAGAAAATAAGAACCAAAGCTTAATGTATTTCCTTCACCAGGACTTTAATTGCACCATTTTACATTTTTCATCCTAACTCCTGATCAGATAGCAGATGAAATAATACATTTTTATTCATTTATTCTTCACTCTTGGCTACTTAAATTCTCATCTTTGAATCTTGTACAGGAATTAACTTGTTTTTCTTATTATCAGGCCCCATAGCTGTGAGAAAGGATTGAAAAAGAAACAGATGTTCATATTTGCATTTGGACAATCTACACCTATTTGCTGAAACTATGATGTGGGAGTTGGATGAAAATTCTCACATCTCATTTTTCCCATAGTTTTGTTTTATAGATGGTCAGTATGTCTCCAATGTCTTTTCAAAGGGCAGGCTTTGGCTGTTTTTGGATTTCAGTTCATCCTATCTGTTATGCATAGTGTCTTGAGGGAATATAATAAATATAAATAAGATAAATGTGCAAATTTCTCCTGAAACCTTATTTTCACTGCCTGAACACACAGTCGTGTGTGTGTGTGTGTGTTTTTCTGTTGCTAACAATACTCCTATTAATCAAAAAGAATGAGACAAACTGCATAATGAAGTAAAGAAGTTAATGTGCTATTAGCATATAATTGCAATTGTTCTTTTAAATGATATCACAGATTCAGGGGATAAACACTGAGGATTGATGACTGCACAGCACTGCCTTTTATACCACACTGAAATCTCATGAGAAAAAAAATATATCTGCATGAAATGCAAGTGTGGAAATCTCACATGGGTGCTTTAGTCTGATACATTTTGATAACATTTAAAAGGCAATGCTGTTCATTGCTTAGTAATAGCATTTTTCATTCAAGGAGAATATTTTATCCCCCAAAATTTTGAATTCTAGAGGTTCAAATGGAACTTGGAACCAAACCATGCCTGGGTTTGTTTTTTCAAATCCCAAACCTGTAGGATGAGAGCTTATAATTCTGAAAACTGTTATCTGAAATCCTCCAGATTCTGGTAGTTCAGGTAAAATGGAATAGACACGGGCTTGGAATCACCTTCTGGATTTGACTTTGGTTCTGCAACGCACCAAAACTTGATTGATGATGCTTTGCAGAACTAAAACATGATCCCTTGGTCTATCTCTAATTTGACTATGTGTAATAGTGCTTTGGTGCAGGGACCATCTTTGCGTTGTGTTTGCTTAGCACCTAGCCCAGTGGGGGTCCTGGTCCATGACTTCAGCTTCTAGGCACTACCGCAAGACAACTAATAAATAGTGATATCATCAAATTAAATTCCAAACAACCTCTGGTAACCAGAATGAAATTTGATCTTAAAATGGTATCTTAATACCATAGCTAATGAGTCCACACAGTGACTGTTGTACAGATTATGACAGCTCTACCATTGGGACACTGCCGCATGCAGAAAAATAAAATAAATGTAAATTATCCAGAAATCCACATTAACAGATGTTAATTTAACAGAATAGCAGATGAAGAATCTAGTTTCTCCAGTGCCCCAGACTATACAATGTGGAGTTCAATAGCAGCTCCATAGCAACAGCAGGACTTTGACGAAAAGCAGAGGAAAAGATTAACTCTTCAAAGAACAATCCAATAGTCAGACCAAGATTTGTGGGTAATTTCAGAAGTGCCCTTAAATAACCATTGTGTGTGTGCAGGTAAGGAGTTTTATAGTACCCATCAAAAATGTAAATTTAGAATTGTCACTGCAACGTAGGCAAATTTAATAGCCATTTTACTTTACACATAGCCTTGGATATTACAAGTGGCTTTCTTAAGCAGGAATACGAGGCAAGATACTGGAGTTATCCCCTACTTTTGCCAATAAGAGATGGGCCTGATTCCTCTTTGCCTGGCACATTGTGTAGTCATTTATGCCTGTGCAAATCAGAATCACAGAGTAGCACACCTACTTTGCAAAAATACAAATGACTACACAGGTACAAGAGACACAAGGTGGGGAGGTAATACCATTTACTGGACCAACTTCTGTTGGTGAGGGAGACAAGCTTTCAACCTTACATGGAACTCTTCAGATTACAACAACACGGCATACACAGATACAAGGCAATGGAGAAACAGGACTGTGACCTTTAACTTGTACCTTGGTAGCAGCTAGAAATGACATGACAACACTTTGATTGTAAGTATGGTAGCTATCCTAAGTAGTCTTCTGTCCCAATAAAAACCCTGGGGCAGACCCTGCACTCCAGAATTTTCTGGCCTAGACAAAAGTGTGTTACAAAACCTGCTTCAGTAAAAATAGACTTTGGTCCCATGTGGTTTTTGTGAAAAGCTAGGGGATAACATTCAATATTTGGAGGGCCTGCATCATGAAAGCCAACTCTAATCAATTTAATTAGATGTACAAAAAATAGGCTATTTGGGGATTTGGATGTTTGCTTTTATTTATATATTTATTTTTAGAAACCATTGCATGTAACCTTAAAATTAATAATAAAGAAGAACAAACGTGGGCTACGAGACCAGAGAAACAAATATGCAACTATGTTTTCTACTTTTTCAGGATACATATGTATTTAGAAACTCCAGGATTGTTATCTATAAAACAAATCTTTATATATAACATAATGTTCTGTAGACTAGAAAATGTGGTATATATCATTGTAAAAGAATGAGCACAGAACTGTGTTTCAGTATTTTTATATTTAGTCTCAATTAAGGTATCTACATTAAGTGAAAAGGAGAACTGGAATATAAAGCCTGAAACAAAGAATGGAAGAAAAGTTAGAAATTAACAGTTTTCCTTCCTATGCACCTTAATGTATCACAGTACTGACCTATTTTGAAAGACGTAGTTTCATTTCAGACAATATTCCAAATCTGGGGAAAATCCTTCCATTTGTATTGAAATTACCTTTAGTATTAATTGTTCAACCCTGGATTTCTTCTTAATTTAGCTGAGAGTTCAAGGTAGATAATATTGTTAGCCCCTAAAAAAACAACAAGGAGTCCGGTGGCACCTTAAAGATTAACAGATTTATTTGGGCATAAGCTTTCGTGGGTAAAAAACCCACTTCTTCAGATGCATGGAGTGAAAGTTACAGATGCAGGCATTATATAATGACACATGAAGAGAAGGGAGTTACTTCACAAGTGGAGAACCAGTGTTGACAGGGCCAATTCGATCAGGGTGGATGTAGGTCACTCCCAATAATAGATGAATAGGTGTCAATTCCAGGAGAGGCAAAGCTGCCACTCCCAGTCCCTATTCAAGCTCAAATTAATGGTGTTAAATTTGCAAATGAATTTTAGTTCTGCCAGCAATGCCCCCCTGCCACGTACAATGGCCAAACCAGACAGTCCCTACGTAAAAGAATAAATGGACACAAATCGGACATCAGGAATGGTAACATACAAAAGCCAGTAGGTGAACACTTCAACTTCCCTGGACATTCTATAACAGATTTAAAAGTAACTATTCTTAAAGAAAAAAACTTCAGAAACAGATTTCAAAGAGAAATAGCAGAACTAAAATCATTTGCAAATTTAACACCATTAATCTGGGCTTGAAGAGGGACTGGCTCATTACAAAAGCAGCTTTGCCTCTCCTGGAATTGACACCTCCTCATCTATTATTGGGAATGGACTACATCCACCCTGATTGAATTGGCCCTGTCAACACTGGTTCTCCACTTGTGAGGTAAACTCTCTTCTCTTCATGTGTCATTATATAATGCCTGCATCTGTAATTTTCACTCCATGCATCTGAAGAAGTGAGGTTTTTTACCCACGAAAGCTTATGCCCAAATAAATCTTTTAGTTTTTAAGGTGCCACCGGACTCCTTGTTGGTTTTGTGAATACAGACTAACACGGCTATCCCCTGATACTTGACACCACTGTTAGCCCCTGTAATTCATAAACCAGTATATAGTTATAGATGTTTTCCTTTAATTGACCACCTCAAGAAAGCTTGGCAAGCAGAGTCCGATAAATCACATAAGCTTTTTTTTTTTTTTTTAAATATACCAAAATGGGATGTCTCAGTTAAAGAGCAGAGATATTCTACTGTCCCTGACCCAGATGTGTAGTTATTTCTCAATAACCAATAATTATGTCCATTCCTGTACTCTGGCTGAACGGGGGAGGGATCTTCATAAGGACTGAAATGTTTCTCAATCACAGTCACTACAAAAATCCTTATGCATGCAAATCTCTTCACTCCCCCCACAATTATCACTCATATACACACATCAAACCTTAACCTCTCTCTTTAATAACCCTATCCCATCCCCAGTCCTCTCAAACCTTTCCTCCTCCTTGCTTCTGAGGAATTATTAGGACTAGCCCTTAAATCCCCATAACAGGGTCGCTTTCTTAAAACTTAATTTCACTATTTATAAAAGTCTCTCAGCTTCTCCCCACCACCCTTGTTATTCATGTGGGCATAGAAACTAATCCTTCCAGAGCATCCGGGGGGGAGGGAGACAGGAGGAGGTGGTGAGAGGCATGAGGCTGGGAAGTGGGACAGCACATTTCACAATAATTATGACAGGCATGCTTCCTATTAACTCAATAATCACTGTATCCTGGTCTAATAACTACCTCACTCAATGGATGTTCTTACATTAAATTAAATAGGCTTTGAATCAAAATGTGCTTCTATAACATGGGACCTTGGCCTAGTTAGATTAACTATTTCATGGCTTTTAACCCTTCTGTCTTGATTCTAAATTCTGTAGTAGACCTTTCATACCACACATATATTATTACAGTCTAACAAACACAGAGAGAGAGACTAAAAATGTTTGTCCTCTTAATATTTTAGTTATTTTGTATATAAAGAAATAGGAATTGTGCAACTTCTGACCCTCTGCCTCCCCACACACCAAAAATGTGTAGACTTCCAGGTTTTTACTCTCACAAAGCACACACATGAAATTTCAGAATTGAACATTTCCATACAACATTCATATGTATAATTGATGTATAATCCAGACTGGCCCAGGTTAAATAAAAAAAGCAGTCAGCCACTGAATCAACTTTTAAATACATTTTAAACATTATATACCTTTGTCCTATTCCCAGCCAGGATTACTGAACTTCTTTATTAAAAGTGATCTTGATAGGGCTGAGAGTCTTTAAAGCCGGGGAGGAGGATCATAATTACTTGGTTTGGTTTACACCAGTGGTTCTCAAAGCCGGTCCTTTGCTTGTTCAGGGAAAGCCCCTGGCAGGCTGGGCCAGCTTGTTTACCTGCCACGTCCGCGGGTTCAACCGATCGCGGCTTCCACTGGCCGCGGTTCACTGCTCCAGGCCAATGGGGGCTGCGGGAAGGGCGGCCAGCACATCCCTCAGCCTGCGCCGCTTCCTGCAGCCCCCATTGGCCTGATGCGGCTAACTATGGCCAGTGGAAGCCGTGATCGGTCGAACCTGTGGATGCGGCAGGTAAACAAACCAGCCTGCCACGAGCTTTCCCTGAACAAACCGTGGACTGGCTTTGAGAACCACTGGTTTACACCACACTCTTCAAGTCCTCCCTCCTAACAACAGAAGAGTTAGAAAGCTGACCCTGCTCCCACACTTAGTATGTGTTAATCATACAGCAGGTAGGTAAGGCTGACTTTCCTTTTCACTGATCAGTGATTCAGAAATAAGTAGTACAGTGACACAATGTGTTAAAGTGGCAGGTTTACGTGACAATGACAATATTCCCATCTGCAAGATGCTGGGAGGCCACAGAGATCCCTCAGGGGATGACCCCTCCTTCTCCTTTCCCAGATGGTACCATCCAGATTCTGAACTGCCTTAGGGCTGCAGTGAATTAAATGCCAACATGTTATGCATGAGTTTGCTTGAGAAATTCCTCTGCTGTTCATCATTAAGGCTAATTGCCCAAGAAAATTCAGCCTTACATCGAGCTTGCTCAACCTAAAAATTATTTCACCACAAAAGTTTTGTTAGAAGTAATACTTTTTTCCTTTGTAATTTTTCCCCCCTTTGCCATAAAAGATGAGTTCACTTTGAGTATGGAACAAGCCTAAATGTGCACCTGTATTAGTCCCTTAAACTCTACAGTCCCTCCAGAAGCATTTTATGCACAACTCATTATGCTTGTATCTTATATAATCTATTTATCACTGACCTCGGAACCAAAAGTAGGAGTGGGCTGATAAAGTTTGCGGATGACACAAAGTTGGGAGGTATTGCCAATTTGGAGAAGGATCGGGATATCCTCCAGGGAGATTTGGATGACCTTGTAAACTGGAGTATTAGTAATAGGATGAAATTCAATAGTGAGAAGTGTAAGGTTATGCATTTAGGGATGACTAACAGGAATTTTAGTTATAAGCTGGGGACACACAAGTTGGAAGTAACGGAAGAGGAGAAGGACCTCGGAGTCCTGGTTGATCGCAGGATGACTATGAGTCGGCAATGTGATGTGGCCATTAAAAAAGCTAATGCGGTGTTGGGATGCATTAGGCGAGGTATTTCTAGTAGAGATAAGGAGGTGCTAGTCCCGTTATACAAGGCGTTGGTGAGACCTCATTTGGAGTACTGTGTGCAGTTTTGGTCTCCCATGTTTAAGAAGGATGAATTCAAACTGGAACGGGTACAAAGAAGGGCCACTAGAATGATCCAAGGAATGGAAAGCCTGTCATATGAAAGGAGACTTGAGGAGCTCGGTTTGTTTTCCTTAACCAAAAGAAGGTTGAGAGGAGATATGATTGCTCTCTTTAATTATATCAGAGGGATAAATACCAGGGAGGGAGAGGAATTATTTCAGCTCAGTACTAATGTGGACACGAGAACAAATGGATATAAATTGGCAGTTGGGAAGTTTAGGCTTGAAATTAGACGAAGGTTTCTAACCATCAGGGGAGTGAAATTCTGGAACAGCCTACCGAGGGAAACAGTGGGAGCGAAGGACCTCTCTGGCTTTAAGATTAAGCTTGATAAGTTTATGGAGGGAATGGTTTGATAGGATAACGTGATTTAGTCAATAGGTCAATAACGTGCGACCACTGGTAATTAGTACCGAGGGTCAATGTTGGGATATTGAAAGTCTTTTTCCTGAGTGTCTGGCTGGAGAGTCTTGCCCGCATGCTCGGGGTTCAGCTGATCGCCATATTAGGGGTCGGGAAGGAATTTTCCTCCAGGGTAGATTGGCAGTGGCCCTGGAGGTTTTTCGCCTTCCTCTGCAGCATGGGGCAGGCGTCGCTTGCTGGAGGATTATCTGCTACTTGAAGTCTTTAAATCAGGATTTGGGGACTTCAACAGCTGAGTCAAGGGAGAGAATTATTTCAGGAGTGGGTGGGTCAGCTTTTGTGGCCTGCATCTTGCGGGAGGTCAGACTAGATGATCATAATGGTCCCTTCTGATCTTAAGTTCTATGATTCTATGATATAGCTAATATGCACATACTTCTGCAGTGTGGGGGTGCAGGTCACTTACTGAGATCATCTGGGTATATCTCACTTAATCAATTTCCTGCCACTGCAGGGGTCTCAGGCGTTGGTGCACCTCAGTTCCTCATGTTCTCTGCCTGTGGAACTTCATAGTCTAGTCTCCTGAGGGCTGAAATAACTTGGTCTAATTTCAGTTGCTAGGCTTAGTGTGCAGGTGCTGGGTGGTGGTGGTGGTGTGCGATACACAGGAGATCAGACTAGATGATCTGGTGGTTCCTTCTGGCCTTAAATTATATGACTGTATAATGGCTGCACTAGTACCCTGAACCCCAAATGGGGAAGCACAAAGGCCTAGATCAGGGGTGGGCAAACTTTTTGGCCCGAGGGCCACATCGGGGTTGTGCAACTGTATGGAGGGCCGGGTAGGGAAGGCTGTGCCTCCTCAAACAGCCTGGCCCCGCACCCTATCTGCCCCCTCCCACTTCCTGGCCCCAGACTGCCCCTCAGAACCTCCAACCCATCAACCCCCTCTGCTCCTTGTCCCCTGACCACCCCCTCCTCGGACCCCCACCCCCTATCTAACCCCCCCTGCTCCCTGTCCCCTGACTGCCCTGACCCCTATCCACACCCCCGCCCCCTGACAGCCCCCCTGGGACTCCCACCCCCTATCCAACTGCCCTCTGCTCCTCCTCCCCTAACCGCCCCCCAGATCCCACCCCCTTATCCAACTCCCCCTGCTCCCTGACCACCCTCCACATTCCTGCCCCACAGGCCTCCCGGGACTCCCACTCCCAACCCTCCCTGTTCCCCATCCCCTGACCACCACCCCCCGAACCTCCACCCCATCCAACCACCCCCTCCTCCCTGACTGCCCCTCAGGACTGCCCGCTCCTTTACCCAACCCCCCGCCCCACTCCCTGCCCCCTTACCAGTAGCAGGAGCTCACAGCCGCAACACCTGGCCAGAGCCAGCTGCGCTCCCCACACTGTCCAGTGAGTGCGGCCCACGTGGCATCATGGCTGCAGGGGAGGGGCTGCAGACTAAGCTCCCCGGCTGGGAGCTCAGGGACCGGGCAGCACGGTCCCATGAACCGTAGTTTGCCCACATCTGGTCTAGAGCCACTAAGGTATTTAGGCTTCTAACTTCCTTTGGACTCTAACTTCCTTTGAAGCCAACATACCATTCTGGTGTAACAATTAGGATCTTTATAATATCTCAGATTAGGGTTTAATATGTTAACCTTTGATGTCAGCCTGCTGAGACCAATAAACTCACTTGGATCTCTCTTATTTCTGGGAAGTGGGAGGGTCAATACAAAAAGTTATAAAAATATAATTCCTTGAAAACCATTCTGAAGTTTGATGAAAAACTCCACTTGAAGAATCTTGTAATTCAGCAACCTCCTTGGATAAAAAATATTGTACTTTGAAAATTTATTTATTTATTTATTTGGACAGATCCTGATTAATTTTGAAGCAAATACTCTCTTGTGGATTTTAAAGGGAATGTGCATCTATAAGCAGGTTTATAAAAGAAACTCAGTTGCAACTTTAACAATGGAGTGGCTAGTGTTATTCTATAATACACATTCATGAAACATACTCATGGACTCTTTTCAACAATCAGACAGTCCTCTTTTGATATAGATTCTTGAAGTCCTTACGTAAAAATCACTGGGGGACAGGACCTGAGCTGGTCGCAATGGTCACAATTCAAGCTGCTTCAATGGACAGTATTACAGCTCAATCAGCCAAATATTTTCCCGAATGATACTTTTCATTCCAATCTTGCCTCTTAATAATATGTTCTTTATTGTACATTTACAGATTAGTTTGTCAATATTTACTAGCATAATTCCCCTTTCATTCTGCCCCAGTTACTTCCTTTTTTATTAAACATTTTAAGAAGGGAAGCTACATTTCCCCCATGCTACCTCTATTTAAGCCCAGAGCAGACTGAAGTATTGTGAAATTGTGGCTATAATAATGAGGGAATACAGAGACCGTCATCCTGAAGTGATTGTCTGAGCATGCTTGTGAAATAGAATAGCAAATTAATTCTAGCCTAGGACTTGTTGTTCACCACCAACAGGTGGTGCACTTGCTGCTAGTCCACATACACCCATTTACTCAATCTTGAGGTTACCAGAAGTGTCCAATTCCAGAAATCCCTAGAAGCTCAGGCTGATTACAGTTTGTTTGCTGTACATGACACTCACAGGATAAATGGAACCTTTTCTTGGAATTCCCTGCAACCCCCCCCAGCACAGCGTTTATTGAATGCTGTTCACAATTATCTTTACAGCAAAGATATTGGCTTATTATGAATTATCACTGAGTTTGTCGTGCCATGTTTCTTGCAGAAATTGCAAAAACTGATACAGGCAGCAATGGAATCAAGCTGTGTAAATTAGCTGTTGGAATTAAGATGAGGACTTTCAGCCTGTTATATTTAACACATATCCACACACACTAATGGCAGTATATATGAACCATAATATTATCATACAGTTTTCCACAGCAACTGACAGGTTACTGTCATTGTTCTTCTAAGATGTTTCCAGTATGGGAGATTCTATTAAGCACCAGGGGTTAAATTAACCATTGCTACACTTAAATCCTAGTTTGAGGGGTTAAATGGGACTGCCACTCTGGATAAATACTGAAATAGTCACTGGGCAGGAGTGAAAATGACTTTGTAGTCCAATGGTTAGGGTACCCACCAGGTGGTTAGAGCAAGAGCTTGAAGACCTCTTTTCAAATCCTTTCACACCCTCTTGCAGAGAGGGGGAAATTGAAGTTGGGTCTCCGACGTATCAGGCAAGTACTCTAAGTGGGACAAAAAGTTATAAGATGGGCACCACCTCCTCCTCTTCTAGCCTGATCCAGTAGGTAGCCTCTGAGCATGGCCATTGGATTGATCCCAGCACACAATTTAGGTGGCCGAACACCTATATATTCTCTGATTAAAGAATCGCTCTGGGGTTTAGGTAGGAAAAAAAATATATGGAGATATACTTATCTCATAGAACTGGAAGGGACTCTGAAAGGTCATTGAGTCCAGCTCCCTGCCTTCACTAGCAGGACCAAGTACTGATTTTTGCCCCAAATTCCTAAGTGGCCCCCTCAAGGGCTGAACTCATAACCCTGGGTTTATCAGGCCAATGTTCAAACCACTGAGCTATCCTTCCCCCCAAAACATATACTCAGACTTATTCCAAGGTTGTCAGTCGAGTACTTTTCTTGCAATTTTAAAAGTCTCAAATAAGATAGGTGTCTGGATGCCTAGAGGGAGGCAGCAGTGCTCATGCCCAGAGGCTGAATCATAGGCTCCTAGAGAACTTCTACTTTGAAAACATAGGCACCAAGTGAATTTAGACACCCACAGTGTTCGGCAGGAGTTTTGTGGATCACAATGAAGCCAAAACAGGGACTTAATTATCTAAAACTAAGACTTAGGTGTCTAAGGACCTTTGTGGATAAGGGCCAAAATGCCTATCTGCATCACTGGACACTTTGTAAATCTTGCCCTAAGGATTATCTTTACAATACACCAAGATGGAACCTGAAAATCTGAATGTTTTTTAATTTAGAGGGAAGGTCAATAGGATAAGAAGAGGAGGGGATCAATATCTGGACCGGAATTCAGACCTGAATTTTTCACAGTGGCCCAACTCCTCAATTTTAAATTATATTCATAAGTCAAATCACCAATGAGTTAAAGAACAAGTTATTCACAAATTTACTTACTCACAAAGACCAACAAGCCCATTATTATGGCAGGATTTTTTTTGTTCTGAATCATTAGTAGTTAAAAAAAATGAAATGCATTCTGACAGAAACAATCTACACCCGTTGCGTCCCCTGAGTAACTCCACCAGGGGCAAAACTCATTCAACAATAAATTGTAATTAACTGTCCCCAGAGCAAGAGGATGGAATCTTCCATCCATGTCAATAATGTCATTTATTCCAGATGAGTTTAGATTTGAATAATTCACAATTCCAGAAACAAAAATAGGATGACTAAAATTATTCCGTCTTTGCATAATGCTGGTATATACATTTTAAGGATTAAAATAACCCAGTTATACATAGTACATAAACAGTTCTTCTAACAGTTAGGGAGATCTTCTCTTCCTTTCATATATGTGAATAATTCCCACTATTTTTTGTAGTTCCTAGTAGTGCATTTCACTGTTACCACTGGTTCCATTTTTGTGTCATTACTCCCTGCAGAAATCTAACAGCTCTTTGGCAAAAGCTGAATTTTTGGCATGCAATCCATGGCTTCCATGAAACTAGAAGATGGACAAACAGTCCTGGTAATTAAAAAAAATGCCACAGTGCATCAAAAGATTCCATCGAAAGCAAGACAATTTTCCTGTCTGTGTAGGGTAGAAATAAGAGCATTCTGTCTTGACTCCTTAGGGGAATTACCAAAGTGCCTGTCACCTAAATCCATGGATCTTTAAACTTCTGCATGGATTTTGGGACACCAGCATCTGACAGGACTATCACTGTGGAGGACCTTTACCTGTACATGATTTCCTAGCTCCATTATGGCTCAATTCAGGAGCCATGCCACCAGTCTCAGTCTGTGAGGGTCAGATCAGTTCTGTGCAGTTCAGAGATGTCCAGACAGACTGGCTCTCTTCCCAGCTCTAGTCCACTCCATGCCCTTCCCCATGGCCAGACCCCTCTAGTGAACCTTGGGAAAGGCTTCTGCAGATTTCTGGGGAAAGCTAGCATTGCCACAGACTCTACAACTTTATATCTCCTCCCGGCTGGTTTTACTAGACATGCCAAGGCATGGACTGGGTCTCTTATTTTTATTGCTTGTCAGTGACATAATCATATACACTTCTACCTCGATATAACGCTGTCCTTGGGAGCCAAAAAATCTTACCGTGTTATAGGTGAAACTGTGTTATATTGAACTTGCTTTGATCCACCGGAGTGCGCAGCCCTGCCCCCCGGAGCACTGCTTTACCGCGTTATATCCAAATTCATGTTATATCGGGTGGCATTATATCAAGGTAGCGGTATAATATTTTTAGGGCCCTACCAATTTCATGGCCATGAAAAATGTGTCACAGACTGTGAAATAAGCTCTTCCTCGTGAAATCTGATCTCCCCCTTGCTGCTGGGAGCACCGCAGCTGGGGGCTCCTAGCTGCGAATCCCGGCCAGGCTGAGGAAGGACAGGACTTGTCCTTCTTGCATGGCCTCTCTCGAAGGGAGATCAGACCCCTGTCCAAGAGCTTCTCCCTGCTGCAGGAAGCTCTGGGGCTGGACAGCAGCCCTGGAAGTTCCTGCAGCCAGAGAAGGCTTGTAGAGGTGGGTCCAATCTCCCACTGCTGCTGAGACTATCCTAGCAGAGGGCTCCTAGCCCTGAGTCCCTCCCTCTGAAAACATGAAATTGACCAATTTTAAAACTACTGACCATGAAATTGATCAAAATGGACCCTGAATTAGGTAGGGCCCTAAATATTTTATGAATTTACATAAAGTTTAATGCACTCGTGTAATGACTGAGACTTCCTCCTATATGGACTTCCATATGCTTCCACTATATTTGGACCACTGTTTGGTAACCGAGATCTTCAGACTCACTATGTCAGCAGCTGTTAGAACCTTGTGTAAAGCTGCTGAAGTTCTGCTGTCTCAAAGTGGCAGATGCAACTAATTAACTCCACCCAGCATACAAAAGAAGTGGAGGCTGCTCTCAACAGAAAGGAGCAGAAAAGAGCTTGACTGATAGGTTTATGCTGTGTTGTTATTCTCAAGCGACCAATAAAACCCCCAAGAAGCCCGTTTGGACACTAATTCAGGCTATGTGGGATCTTTTAAAATGGAGTATAAACTCCTCTCATTATTTAAAAGAATAAATACAGAACAGCAGTAACAATGACAAGTGATAAAGCTTTCTCTGTATTGGTTTCTTGCAGTGTTGGTTTTATGGAAGTTCACATTGACAAAAACCAACATTCTTCTAAGCTTATTTAATGAAACCCAGAAAGGGCTTCCAGATTTACTCAAACATTTACATTGTCTTGTCCCTTGTATATATTGACCTTTCAGGTGTTGTTAAGTCTTTCATTCATCACTCTTAGCCACTCTTCCTCTACTGGTGGTTTATCCTGTAAAGAGAATTAGGGCAGGAACCAAGATCTTGTGCAGCTTGTGAGAAGCACCACAAGAGTGACAGCCTAAAGAAAAGATACCCTCTCTAGGGTTTAAGGGTTTTTATTTTAGTTTGTTCAGTTCTAGTGAAACCAAAGAATAAAAAAATCTCCAAACCCCTCATGGGCTCTGCTTACATTCCTGCCACTGCAGCTTAAATCCTTCAGTGCCAAAAATCATATAATCAACAAACACAAAACAATATGAGCAAGGCAACTCTTCGGTCTCTAAAGGCTTGTCTACACATAGAGGTGATTTGGAATAGCTTTGTGGATTAAGCTAAACTGGAACAAAACACTTTTTTGGAATAAGTGTGCTCAGACATGGAGTTATTCTGGAATAGTTACTGCGATTTAAAATCTTTTTCCTGTAGCTTGCTCACAAAATCTATTTAGAGAGTTTTGGTAGACTCTCTCATGTTCATTAAGACATATATAAATTACAGCAGATATACAGTTATGATTTACACATAGGGTTCATACCTTATCCTTTTAACTTTTGATATTTGTGATGACTGTACAGATTTCTGGTGCTCTAACAGGTATACTGTGATTAAATGGGGGAGGGGGTTCAGCTGCTGCTTTCAAATAATTTCCAACTCTTTTGGAAAATGTTATTTTATTGGACACTGTCAGTTCACTCCTATTGCTCATACAGTTCCATATGTGGAAGTCACCATCAGATAAAACCCTAACAGTGCGAGGCCAGTTCACTATAATGGAACCATTTCAGTAAGTGAGAGCAGAATTTGGTCATTGATGCAGGGCAGCTAGTGAACTACAAAATGTTTCTTGTATGAGTAGGGATGGCCCTTTGACTAATTTGGTTTGGCGTATCAGTGCTTGATTCACATATGAAGAACCACCTCCCTCTTTCAATATGAATTTTGATCCCTACTACTTATTTAAGACAAAATTAAAATAAGTAATCAGTGTATATTGTACATCTAAACCTGTCCAGGCCATAGGCCACTTTATATTTTTTTTATAATGGACAGCTAATTATCTACACTTCCATAGAATTAGAAATAACCCATGATCAATGCCCAGGACAGAAGCAAAAGAGACGTAATCTTTCAAACAACACCATGAAGATAATTGGATTAGACACAACACCTGACTGAAGGGCAGTATTAAAACTGAGTTGTTCCATTTAGTATTAGGGCTGGGGGAAGGGACAAGAACAGCATGAAGAAAAAGTGAATAGACTACAACTACTGAATGTGACATAGATATTGCCTAATGGTTAAAGCCCTGGACTGGGACTCAAGAGCCCAGAGTTCTAGTCCTGGCTCCGCCACTGCCCAACTGGGTGACCTTTGGCAAGTCACTTCACTGCTCTGTGCTTCATTTTCCACATTTTCAAAATGAAGATAAGGTCTCTGACCTCCTCTGTAAAATGTTTTGAACAGATGAACAGAGCTAGATATTATTATTACTGTGACCCTACACCCCATATTCTTCATAGAGACATGCTTGAGATATGAATATGACATAACTAAGATATGTTTTATGCAAGAGGAGTCATGTGAGGTATTAGTGCAAAGGGTATGATTTACTGAACGTGACTACCCAATTTGTATGCATGTATCATCTCTGAATCTGAAGTTAGAAATATTGACTATGTAATAATTACAACTGTGTTTTCACCTAGGGAACACCCACCAGACAGTATGCAAACAGCCTGGATGGGCCATTAGGAAGGACAGTAGGACTTTGAAGATACTAATCTCCCTCCTTCCTGAGAAGTTTCCTGGGATACTGCTTTTACACTGCAGGGTCAGGCTATCATGTCACCTGGTATTGGATATAATTTTGCACTTCTGGTATTTTTCCACTGGAAGGAGGTGAGGGGTCAAACGAGGAAACAAAGGATTCTCACCATATGCAAATCCTATTTAAGGCTGGGGAGCGAGTTAATCGGAGCTCTTCTTCACTGCCTCCCCCTGGGGAAAACACCTAAAGAAAAAAAGGAACTAAGTGGATTAGGGGGTGGGGGGAGGCAGGGACTGAGCCCAGCACAGAAAGGTCAGCCTGTGAAGGGTATACCTGGAGGTTTAAGCTGAAAGCAGTGCAGTTTACCTTCAAGAAACTCTGCAACCTGCATAAAACAACATTTAGGGTTAGAAATTACCATTTGTAGCCAATTTCTTAGTTTGTGTGTTTTGTTTTACTTGCTCAGTGATCTGTTTTGTTCTGTTTGCTATCCCTTATAATCACTTAAAATTTACCTTTTGTAGTTAATAAACTTGTTTTTTGTTTATTCTAAAACCCAGTTTGTGCAATTCATAACTTGGGGGTGAGGGTTTAAAAGCTGTGCATATCTTCCTCCAAATTGAGGGAGGAAGCGACTTTCATGAGTTTATGCTGTGTAGCTCTCTATACAGCACAAGACAATATAATTTTGGGTTTACACTCCACAGGGCATGTGCACCTGAGTGCTGGGCAACTCCCCGAGCTGAGCCTTCCCACACAGAGTGGATTGCAGACTCTGTGTGATTTTACAGCTGAGTGTGTCCCTACCTGTGTGCACACAACAGGACAGGGTGAGGGAGCCAAGCTGGTGGAATGGACAGACTCAGTGAGACCCCCCGCCCCGGGACATCAGGTGGCACCCAGAAGGGTAGTCCAACTCATCACAATTACATTTTCCAGAAATTAGATTTAGCAAACTTACATAACACTACTATGTACCTCAGCTAGGAATTTCAGCTTGATGAGCATGCTGAGAAGTACATCTCCCATATAGAGGAAAATAGGATTTGCCTTTCTACAGCAGATTATTAGACATCTAGTTCGTCTCCGGCAAAATAATTACAAACAAAGAACAAGAACAATTAATCCAGACAATTTTGCAAAGGCTTCCAAAGGGAACAAAATTCCTGCCTGACCCTCTCAGGCAGTTTAATTCTGAAGCATGAGATTGGATTATCATGTCATTATTTTAGCTTGCAAAGCTACTAATGTTATTAATATCAAGTTATGAAGACAAATGCTATGGCTGGATAACCCCAAGTTTTGAATATACATTAAGAAGTATACTTAACCTTGCCCCAAATGAGCACTCAAGAGAGCAGCTGAGATTGGTTGTAGAAAACAGATGGAGCCTTTAACTGAAGCTAAAGGCTAATGGCTTAGGAGCACAAGTCCTGTTGACACTATAAGGGAGTGGGAGACAGTTCTTCCTTGCTAGTCATTTTGTCTAACTAGAGGAAGCAGACAAAGTGCCAGAAAAGTTTAGCATTCCTAAGGTAAAAGCAATAGAAAAATCAGTGCAACCCGGAGAGTCATCTGCCTACATGGACTACAGGCACCTGATGAGAAGACCATTTTTAGTGACTTATGAGTGTAAATGGGATTCATTATTAAATACCCACCCCTAATTGAAACAATGTAAGATAAAACATAAAAACCTGTTATTTAGTTCTTTTTCTGAGTCCTTATTAAAATTAATCCTTTTTTTTAACTATTAGTTTTTATTGGATTATCATGCTCTTTAATTCTGTTTTGCATACTCAGGGGAGAGAGAGCAGTGTTACTAAATATATTTGCATTGAATTGTACAAACACCAATAAGGAAAACTTACCTTTTTCGTTAAACAAACTCCAAAGAGCAAATCATCATGCAGAAGTCATCCTGCAGGGACAGAGATTACAGTCACAAAAATGAACCTGTTTTTTAATTTCTTCAGAGTAATATATACATATTGCATCAAGGCAGTTTGTGTACCTATTAAAGCAACAAGAACATGGTGGGAAATATGCACTCCCCTCTCCTTTTTCTCCTCTGCAAAATCTGCCAGAGTGAATGGACAAAGTGGAAGGAATAAAGTGGAGTCCCAAAATACAAACTGAACTTCAAAAGGAGCACTTGTCATAGTTTCGGGGAACTATACCAGTCAGGTTTCAGGGAGCAATCCTGGTCCTACTCCATTCTGACAGGAGGTGTTAAGGCTGCACATTCTGCTGTCATACGCTGTTATATCCCCAGCAAGCCATGGCCAGCTGCTGTAATTTGCTTGATTTCTGAGGGTTATAAACAGCATATTGACAGCAGTTACAAGGTACCACACAGCTCTTTCTAAGCAAGCACATTTATTCTGAAAGTAAAAGCACTGCAGAGTAAACATAATAAACAATAAAGAGATGTAAACATACCAGGAGCCACCCATCAGTCTTATGGGGCCTTAGTAGGCCAAAGTCTTTCCAAACTTTCTGCAAAGGTTCTTCCTCTTGGGCAGAAGGTCCTGTCCATTTGCTCTGTGTGGCAGTTCAAACTCAGCCTTTTTTATGCCCAAAACCCTTCTTGTGTCTGAGTCTCTGAAAAACTCTGTTTGAACCAGTATATGCCAACGTCCCAGCAGGTAGAACCTCTCTAGTTGTTTAGTCTCAATGACTCACCCCCAAACACTGTTTTTAGTTCCTAGAGGAGCTGCAATAACCCTTTTCCATGAAGACCACCACCACACATGAACTATTCATAAAGTGAATATAATGGCCCCAAAGACATTGCATGGGCTTTCAATATTTTTCACAACACTGTATTTTCTGTAACTGCTCCACCTTGTTTAGCATAATCTGGGCATTTTAGTATTTGCCACATTCACTTATACTGTATTTAAGATAATTTCTCCTTCTTTAACATGTCAAACTCACTCCTGGCCCAGATCCCTAGCTGCTGTAAATCAGCCAAGGTCCACTATCTGCATTAGATACAACAGTACTGCTAGGCCCAGGCATACAAAAATCATGAGTCACACCTCAGAAAATGATGAAATTGGCTTAAAAATAATGAGATTAAAAATATATATATGATTTTTTAAAAATCATAATTTTTGGGGGTTTCTTTTTATTTTACATCTGCTTTCTCAGCCTTTTGAATATGCTTGGGTCACATGTCCAAACTTTTTTCTGAAACCATGAGGGCTAGAATTGTATTTAAAAAACAAACAAACTGAGAGTCTTACATAATCACATGATTCCAGGGGCTGATGCTTGAAGGCAAACACTATATATGGTGAGATTCATGCTAAAAATTACATTAGCTGGCAACACTGAGTTACAGTCAAACCTAAAATAGAGCTACATCAATTTACAGCAGCAGAGGATCTGGTCTGAAATTCTGCCTCTAATCATTGCTGCAGCATTCTTCCAGCCTACATTTGCCTGTTTAATAAAACATTAATACATTTAAGCTAAAAGTTCAACATTCAAAGTAAAAATATTCCAGAGCTAGGGTTTGATTCAGCCACAGAGTATAGGCCCCCAGTGTCAGAAAGACCACTAGTGTACAGGAGGAGATACAGCAGTGTAATGTGCCCAGTTTCTACACTCCCTTTAAGATGTTAGAGCTGGCAAACATAGCCCCAAAGTTGGTGGTGCTAGCCTGCAATGGGGCATGGCCAAGATAGAGGATGCATAAATTCAGTACATCCTCCATAAAGCTCCTCCTATGGAGCCTGATTGGATGTTAATTGTTCCTTTTCCTGGCCGAACTTCTGGGGGTTAGCAATATTCACATTTTCTTCAAACCCTCCTTGGTAAAAATTCCCATGGGGAACAGCGTTTCAGCATTTTGGGGTGTACTTGTGGGCAGACGGGACACATACATGATGTCTGTCTGGAATTGCTTGAATACATTTCAGGAAGCTGAGAAATCTGGCCTGGGATTTGTTTTTGAATGCGATAGTTGCGAAGTGCTAGCTAATCAAATCTGCACCAGTTTCAGTCACATTATTCTCCTGAAGTGAAATTCATGAGGTAGCAATCTCCACTGGTGACAATTACAGGTTAACTTCAGAGGAGATTTTTTTCTTCCACTTCCATCCTGTACTGCCCTCTAGCAGTGACCTTGGTGTGCAATACAATGATTATTTAAGGATATGAATGTCCTGGAAGATAGGGTTGCCTTCTGGGATTTGTGGCCATTATTTTTAAAGATCTCCATTGTCCCCATTGATTGAGGCATGTTAGTGAAGTTCCCTTGCTGGTTTAGTTTTCCCTGAATTACTCCTCCTGCAGTCTACTGGCTGAAGATTGCTGTCAGACTGCAGCTGTGAAGTTTCAGCAGTTTAGCTGTTCCTGCACACTGCACTGTGTATTAAGAGCTGAGCTTCTCCTTTACTTTGTGACTGCTGCTGACTTGTGTAATTCAGTATATTCTGCATCTTCCATTTCCTCTCTATTGTAACTCCTTCTTTCACTGTGATGGCTTCAGCTCCTGTTATCGGTTGTGCAACTGAAACGCTACCTACTGCTATTCAGTATAGACTTCTGTTCCCTATTTCTGCCTTAACTGCAGGGCTGTGACTAGGGTTATTTGACTCAAAATAAAGATCCCTAAGGCCATGCTGGGTTGTGCAGACGAACATTAAACGATATTCTATTAAATTGATTTTACTTGTCCTTAATGTGTATTAGTGAAATCTGTAAGCCATTTGCTATCTATTCATGCCACATGGATTTATGGACATCTCATTTTCAGGCTTTATGGCTGATGCACTTGTAGGGTAAATCTTTGGGAGGCAGGAGCACCTGCCATTAGTCAATATTTTCATATAATCACACTTTACTAGGTTTCCATGATAATGAAACATTAAATGTAACATTCTGCAGTAAATTTGTATCATTCACCAGAAGCACTCATTAAATCCTGATGGTTTTATTCCCTGAGTTCATTATGCTCTTAAAATGCCATGTGGTCCCTATTATGAAAAGTGACTCTAGAAATGGCCTCACAGGCTTTCCATCCTTATCATGTCTCAATGGTTTCTATGTCAAAGGTGCTCAGGTTACAAGTAAAGATTTTTTTTCCTAAATTCCAGATCTACAAACTCAGCCTGTGATTTGAAAGTCACACACTGTTCTTCCTGGCTTGTACCTTAGCACCATGAGTAATTCTGACCTAGCTAAGATGCATATCAGGTGCCACTAAGGTATGTTTTATGTGTTCACCTGGCAATAAAGATTTTGCAGTTAGAACTTGGTTAGCAATTCCGATGATGATGTGTGATGTGCAAATCAAAAGGAAATCCAGCTCACTTTCCCATCCTCCTGTGGATCTATGGAATTAAATTCACCAGTAAAAACCTCAGGCCCTAATCCTGCAAAGATTTATGCACATGCTTAACTTTTCACACTGTGAGTACTCCCATGCAGGATTAAGTCACTTATTATAGTCACTAAAATTGGGAGATTCACTCTGAGGGTCAAATCCTGGCTTAATTGAAGTTAATGGGAGATTTGCCATTGACTTAATGAGTCACAAGGAATACACATAGGGTGTAGAATCTGTTAGGTAAAACAGATTTGTAAATATTCACTTTTGTGACCAGAAATGAACTTTCAAAGCCTTTCTGGACGCAGAGACAACGTTTCACCATAGGGCTATCTGCATATCAACATGGCTTCATCATGAGTTACATTCCAAGTTCTGACTTCAAGGTTTGATTTATTCAGTGAGATACTGTTTACTTTTTTTATGAGATTTATCATAAAGGCATTAGCCACAACATAGTCCATTGTTTCCCAACCTTTCGATGGGGGCTTCCCACCCATTTATGATAAATCTATGATGGATTGTCAATTGCATTTTCAAGGAACATCCTGACCACTAAGCTCGTTTTCTAAAATATGCACAGAAGGTGAACACAAAAAGGGCATGAACCCAAATGGAGAAATTATATTGCAAAATTTGAGTATGTTTGCAGAAACCCTTTTCCAGTGTTTGTGCAGCTCTTGTATCTGTTACAGTGTATGATTGTCTGGAAAATTCATAATCTCTCTCACACAAACTAGTCCTCTTCAGGATAGATTTCTTCTCGGCATTCAATCTGACCACAAGAGGTACAGTAATTTCTGGATGGAGCAGTTCTGTCTCTGAAAATATTCTGTATCGTTGCTCTTATTATTAAAAATGTTTGGTTTGGTTGAATTTACCTCTCACTGATTTGAATATTCTCCAAGTCTATAATTGTGGATGGCTGCATCTCAGATGCTGTTCAAAGGTATTGAAGAATTTGATGTGACTCTCAATTTAGGCTACTGCTGCCAAATCTGCATTCTCTTTTAGTGCTTTAATTTGTAATCATGATGTAATTTGTTATTGAAGACTGAAGAACTCATTTTGATAAATTTCAGAACTAGGGCTTTTAAATAGGATTAAAATTCAGCAGCAGCATGAACATTTTAAATTTCATATCCCATTCAAATTGCTGGAATTCTCCTTTCACACTCCCCCTATCACTGTGTTATCTTCACTTCTAGTATCTTAATGTCTTCCTCATGCTTTCGGAGCTACCTATACCATTTCTTCAAGCTCCCTTCCTGAATGACTGGGAAGAGGGATTTGATCTGGGAACGGGTAGCGGTAGCTGAGTGGCCTGGATGGGAAATTCAGCTGAGTGGAAGTCGTAAAAAACAGGAATTGCATTGGAATAAAGAACTAGTTAGACACTAAATTGCTTCTTAGGTTGGGGCCAACTCTTTCTGAAAGTTATAAGGTTGCTTCACCAGACAGTAGGAAATACGTGAATTTATAAAGCACACATTTGCATATTTTTTTCCAGGATTCTAGTCCACCTTACATATAGGAACCTCTAGGTACTATCATACTTTTCATAATACAGAATGATATCCCTGCTACAAAATTCTACAGGATGATTTAAAAACCCACAGAAAGGATATAATTCTTTCTTTATTTCTATAGGATTTTAGTAGTTATATGTATTGGTTGTATTACCACAGTATCCAGAGGCTCCAAATGAGATCAGGGCCCCACTGTGCTGGGCCCTGTATAAACACATAGTAAGATACAATTCCCCCTACCTCCAAAAATCCTATAATCTAAATAGAGCAATTTTAATTTTACATGTATCACCCCATTTTAAATTCTATAGGATTTGTCCATACAAGAAAGCTGAGAAAACCAGCCTTTCCGTCAGAAATTTGGCAAAAATCAAACAGCTAAAAAAGGAATTGCTGGAGAAATAGAGGGGTAAACATGATCAACGACAGAAAGACTGATTTAATAGGAAAGTCATGCACCAAACCCGTCACACTCTGCCTGCATAGTCTCAGAGATTAATTATTACAAATTATTATCTCTAGCTCTCAGTTTGTTCCCTATGGGATTCTTTGACAGTAAAGAATCCAGCAGTCACAGTGGCTTCTGAAAGTAAATTGTCTGATTTCATCTTATAAGTATTACTCTGCAAACTCTTTACTCACAAAGCTTAGAATGGTCTCATTCAAATTAGATCTCTTCGTTCCTTATCCTCCATATTCTAACCAGGTGTACTCGAGATTTTGAGCTCTATTTAAATCATGGAGCTAGATCAATTATTTGGTAATTCTCCTTTTCTTTAAACCATTTACACCTTAAGGGCTCAAACAAATGGACTTTTCAGATCACATCTGAAGGACTCTCTGATTAATCCAGAGCACAGTAACTCCAGGAGTAGTTTGCCTCCTGCTTAATTGCTATGTTACATTTTCACAAAAATGATGTTTAGTGCATTTAAATTGGCAGTTACGCTGTTTAATTTAAGATGATGCAATATTAAGTCCCAGCATTTTATAAACCTGATGCTTCATTTTGTTTCTCTACTTTCATTAGATTAAGTGCAAATGGCAGTGTCAGCAACACACAATTCTTTCCCTATTCCTGGGGAGGGCCTGAGGGGGAAGTAATTTAGGGCCTGATCCACAGCGCAGTGAAGTCAATGAGAGTCTTTTAATTGATTTCAATGGAATTCGAGTAAAGCCATCCATGGAGTCCTTTCCTGGGTACTCTTCCCCCCTTGTATTGGCTTAGCATTGTTGGGAAGCAGAGCCAAGACTCTACCTACTTCCTGATTTTCTCCATCCTTCCCTGTAAGTCCTAGGCATGTGGCCTTTATCCCCTCTGGCACCTGAAGCTGCAATCAGGGGAGTGCTAAAGCACCACCTAGGAAAGTAATGGGGAGATCTTACTCATCTGTACCCGACTGTGCAGCCTCACATCAATACTTACTGAGGGCTAGGTTACAAGCCAGCCCTTAGAAGTACTGACACAGCAGACTGTATTGTTTTCCCTCTTGTTTTAAATAAACAGCCTTTCCATTTGTGTTGGAATTATTTATGACTTAGGCCCACGTTTAACATCATTGGACCCAATCCATCCTTGATGCTGTTCAAAGGATGTGAAGTTACAACAGGCATCAACTGTGTCTCTAGGTCTTGTATACATGGAAAAAGCAGTTTCCAAAAGATAATGGCTTATGCACTAGCATTATGGTGCACTAATGGAACAGATAGAGTAAATTTAATTAATATACAGCAGGAAATGGCACCATTCCCAGTGTGGTTTCCTTCCATTTGTTTATAAAAGTGCTTGGAGTTTTACTGAAATAGTGTCAAGTATCAGAGGGGTAGCCGTGTTAGTCTGGTTCTGTAGAAGCAGCAAAGAATCCTGTGGCACCTTATAGACTAACAGACGTTTTGCAGCATGAGCTTTCGTGGGTGAATACCCACTTCTTCGGATGAAAGCAGTGGAAATTTCCAGGGGCAGGTGTGTATATATAAGCAAGCAAGAAGCAAGCTAGAGATAACGAGGTTAGATCAATCACGGAGGATGAGGCCCTGTTCTAGCAGCTGAGGTGTGAAAACCAAGGGAGGAGAAACTGGTTCTGTAATTGGCAAGCCATTCACAGTCTTTGTTTAGTCCTAAGCTGATGGTGTTAAATTTGCAGATGAACTGGAGCTCAGCAGTTTCTCTCTGAAGTCTGGTCCTAAAGTTTTTTTGCTGTAGGATGGCCACCTTAAAATCTGCTATTGTGTGGTCAGGGAGGTTGAAGTGTTCTCCTACAGGTTTTTGTATATTGCCATTCCTAATGTCTGATTTGTGTCCATTTATCCTTTTCCTTAGAGACTGTCCAGTTTGGCTGATGTACATAGCAGAGGGGCATTGCTGGCATATGATGGCATATATTACATTGGTGGACGTGCAGGTGAATGAACCGGTGATGGTGTGGCTGATCTGGTTAGGTCCTGTGATGGTGTTGCTGGTGTAGATATGTGGGCAGAGTTGGCATCGAGGTTTGTTGCATGGGTTGGTTCCTGAGCTAGAGTTACTATGGTGCGGTGTGCAGTTGTTGGTGAGAATATGCTTCAGGTTGGCAGGTTGTCTGTGGGCGAGGACTGGCCTGCCACCCAAGGCCTGTGAAAGTTTGGGATCATTGTCCAGGATGGGTTGTAGATCCCTGATGATGCGTTGGAGGGGTTTGAGCTGGGGACTGTATGTGATGGCCAGTGGAGTCCTGTTGGTTTCTTTCTTGGGTTTGTCTTGCAGTAGGAGGCTTCTGGATACAGATCTGGCTCTGTTGATCTGTTTCCTTATTTCCTCGTGTGGGTACTGTAGTCTTGAGAATGCTTGGTGGAGATTTTCTAGGTGTTGGTCTCTGTCTGCGGGGTTAGAGCAGATATGGTTGTACCTCAGTGCTTGGCTGTAGACAATGGATCTTGTGGTGTGTCCGGGATGGAAGCTGGAGGCATGAAGGTAGGCATAGCGGTCGGTAGGTTTTCGGTATAGGGTGGTGTTAATGTGACCACCACTTATTTGCACCGTGGTGTCTAGGAAGTGGACCTCCCGTGTAGATAGGTCCAGGCTGAGGTTGATGGAGGGGTGGAAGCTGTTGAAATCATGGTGAAATTTTTCCAGAGTCTCCTTCCCATGGGTCCAGATGATGAAGATGTCATCAATGTAGCGTAGGTAGAGAAGGGGCGTGAGTGGACGGGAGCTGAGGAAGCGTTGTTCCAGGCACGTCCACCAATGTAATATATGCCATCATATGCCAGCAATGCCCCTCTGCTATGTACATCGGCCAAACTGGACAGTCTCTAAGGAAAAGGATAAATGGACACAAATCAGACATTAGGAATGGCAATATACAAAAACCTGTAGGAGAACACTTCAACCTCCCTGGCCACACAATAGCAGATTTTAAGGTGGCCATTCTACAGCAAAAAAACTTTAGGACCAGACTTCAAAGAGAAACTGCTGAGCTCCAGTTCATCTGCAAATTTAACACCATCAGTTTAGGACTAAACAAAGACTGTGAATGGCTTGCCAATTACAGAACCAGTTTCTCCTCCCTTGGTTTTCACACCTCAGCTGCTGGAACAGGGCCTCATCCTCCCTGATTGATCTAACCTCGTCATCTCTAGCTTGCTTCTTGCTTGCTTATATATACACACCTGCCCCTGGAAATTTCCACTGCTTGCATCCGAAGAAGTGGGTATTCACCCATGAAAGCTCATGCTGCAAAACGTCTGTTAGTCTATAAGGTGCCACAGGATTCTTTGCTGCTTCTACTGAAATAGTGGATTTCTAACTGCATTTTGTTTACCTTCCTATTACTTAGTAGCTATTTGAGAGTTAAGATTAAATGGACAGTTGACGACAAAGTGCACCACCTAAGTAATTGAAATTACACAGTTATTCAGTTTATGTTCCAGGGAGCCATTACCAGTAATGGCCAGTACTCACCTAACACTACCACAGAACTTACAATTGTTCATGTGACCTAGTTCAAGTTGGAACTAGGTGACTCAGAACATAGGGAAACATCCCAAGCTTGGAGAGTAAATATTTGTGGCGTAAGTTATTCTGGGGTCTTAACTGTTTATATGAAGATTTTTAAAAATCATTGTTTTGCTTAGGAGCGTCCTGGCCAAGCTTTGATTTGAGAATTGGGTATGTGTTTGTATTCCGTTCACACTAATATGACAATTTTTCTACACTCTTCCTCCTCCCAAATCCTTCTGAGATACAACATATACAGAAAGAAACCAAAACAAATGCTTGCACTTCGAATGGTATTCAGTGATTTACATTGCTCAAGTCCTTTTTTACGTTCTCTCAGGATAGACAAATTGTCAGTGCTGTTAAGGCACTAAATAAGCACTCTGTTGACAAGCATGTTTTCCAGACAAGACTTGATTTAAATCTTTTAGCGCAGAAATAGATTACGCTGACATCCTTATCTGTAATGATGTGCTCAAGCTTATTTTAAAAAGTTATTTCAAAGGGAAAAAATATATATGACATCGCGTAAAAGTCTTTAGAAAGTTGTTTCTTCCATATAAATATTTTGATTGGTTGTCAACTGTGCTTTTTAGTTTATCTTCACAGTTTTGTTCTCAAATGCAGCTTTGAATATTCATACTCCAACAAGAAAAACATGGATAGATTATTATAAAATCTGTTTATTACAGCTTTCCCATATTACAAAATGTTTGTTTAATAAAATCCACAAATTTTAAAAGTTAAAGATGTTTAAACAAAAGGTGCACCATTTTTGAGGGCAAGTATAGCGTAATTTGGGGGGCATCTATTTTCTTTGTCAATTTAAAGCACTTCTCTCCTCTAGGTGCATGTAACAATAAATAAAATATTATATATATACACTCATCAATTAAATACAAAGTAACCATAACAAGCACTCAAAGCACTCTAAAAGTGGAAAAGGGATAAAGAACTTTTGACTCAGACTGAGAGTTCAAATACAGCCTCAGCTGGTAGTGGATTAAAGTTATTGCCAGTTAATGGCTGATCACTGGCCTATGTGAAATGAGCTTGAAGTTGTCACTTGGATTCTATGTGCATTACTACCCAGATTATTTAAAAAACCATTGCAATTGGCTCCAACTGACACCTTGTTAGTAGTCTCAGTGAAAGACTGAGTGGGCATGGAGAGGAAACTCCTTATTCCAGTTAGGGTGACCAGACAGCAAATGTGAAAAATCGGGACAGGGGGTGGGGAGTCTATATAAGGAAAAGACCCAAAAATCAGGACTGTCCCTATAAAATTGGAACATCTGGTCACCCTAATTCCAGTTGAAGTACTTTGGGGGTGGGCAACAGTGGAAAGTGTGCGCTGCTGCTGCTGCTGTTCTCTAGATAAATGGCTAGATTTCTTCCAGGGCCTATACTAGGCACGTATAACCTCCCCTCTAACTGAGATCCTGCAACAACACAGCGCTAACTACAAGAGGGTGTGTGTAAAACTGCTGGGGTTGTGAAAGTTCACTAGGGGGCCTGATCAAAACCCTATTGAAGTCAATGGGAAGCTTCCTACTGATTTCAATAGGTTTGAAAATAGACCCAATAGTTTGTGAAGTTCATGAATAAACTTTCCCCACAGATATCTTACTGCATATTTGTCCATTATGGGGATTTCACACGTTCTTCTTAAGCAAATGATACCAAACACAGTTGGAGATTGGTTACCAGACTAAGTGGAGGATTGGTCTGAGCCAGAATTGCAGTCCCTATATTTTTATGTAATAATTTAAATTATTCTTTCATTTATTATCACTGACAACCCAGTGGAAGGCTTCGGAGGACTGCAATAGCTACATAATGGAATATTAGACAAGAATTTTAAAAATGGCATGTGGATTTTGCGTGGTTCAGGTTTTAGATACTCAACTTGATACACTTAAAGTGACCTGATTAGCAGTGAAAAGTACTTTGTGAAAATCAGGCCCCTTTAAATTGCCTCAAGGTGGACAACCCAAAAAAATCACTAATACATTTTAATACCTTGGCTATTCACTGTATATTTTTAAAGCATCCATACCAATACCTATTTGTTTTTTAAACTTGCATTTGTTCGGCTGGGTATGGCTTAAGTTATCAGTGCTTTATTCATTCAAATCATTTACTCATAGCACGTCACATTTGGATACAATGAGTGAGTTTGTGCTGTGTCATCTTAGAGCCCAGAGGAAAGAGGGACTAAGGTATTATCACGTCATTTTTGTGTCCTCCCTAATAGATCTGGCCAAAAACGTCATTTACAAATAAAGTTAATTAAAAAAAAATCCATTTTTCCTGCCAACTCTACTGTCCATACAGGTCTACTACATTTGGTTTAATTAAGGCACTGCCACCCAGAATCCACTTTAGCCCTGACACCATCCCACCTTTGGCTCACCTCAAACTTGATAGGGGAGCTGTGATTATCTTATTCAGCTATTATGCTGGAGGAATTCTTTCCTGGCTCAGTCTGGGTTTTTATGGCCACTTTATACTGTTGCAGTATAAAGCAGCCATAATGTGCAGTAGAATCCCTTCCCATACGTGTATCATATGAGTGTTTCATACATTTACATGTGTTACACGTATGCCAGGTTTCTCCCTGGAAAACATAATGCATAGTTTACAAGGTACAAGAAATGCATCCCTTCACAAAAGCGAAGCACATTTGAAACAATGAGAATTTTATTTTATTTTGAAAACTTCCTGGCTATACATTGTCTATGATACAAGCAATCTGCTCATTTCTAATGATCAAGTAAATGACAGCTTAAAAAAAAAACCAACACACACACACACGCACACACACACACACAAAAACTATGGAAAAGAAGAAATAGAGCTTTAAAAAGGAGAACTGGAGGCAATTCACAACCAGCAGCAAAAACTCCAATTACTTCAAGTAGGCTCCAGGGACAGGGCAATGGGTTTAATAAATTTAGCTAAGACAAAAGATCCTAATAGAAAATAAACACAAAGTATAACTGTTTCATGATGAAGTTGCGAGATATGCAACAGCCCAATTAAATAAAAGCTTTGATGTAACCTTGCAGAAGAAGCATACGGAATTTATATAATCTAATTGAAGCTCATATTCTAGGCCTGGCATAATCTGGATTCAGGCCAGAGCACAGAACTGAAACTGCTTGAGTGATAGATGACCTCCTGCTGCCAATGGATGGTGGGCAGATATCCATTCTCATTCTCTTGGGCCTCTCTACAGCGTATGACACTGTCTACCATCAGATACTGCTGTCTCACCTGAAAGAGATGGCAGAGGTCCAAGGTAACACACTAAAATGGTTTCAGTCTCTCCTGGAGGGACGCACCCAATGAGTAGTGGAAACTGTACCTCCATCACTAGACCCCTCACGTGTAGAATCCTATAAGGATCAGTTCTTTCTGGTACTGGTCAGACAACATAAACAGAAGTGCCACCAATATGCAAATGACACACAGTACTACTTATCCTTCATCACATAGAACTAAACCACTACAGCCAAGATGGCCCAGTGCTTGGACAAGATCAGCTCACGAATGAAGAACAGCTAGTTGAAGCTGAACCCAAACAAGATGGCAGTGATTCTAGTAGGCAGAGGAAAGCATTTTGAAGAGTTTGTACCACAGTACAGACACCTTTGGTTGAAGGCACAAACCCATAATTAATTGAATCAGTCCATAGTTTAGCAAGCTTCTGGATTCCTCACTGATGCTGAGCTCTCACGTAATAGCATACATGAACAATGCTTTGTAAGATTTCCAGGTGGCTTGAGACTCTTCCCTATACTGGCAAATAATGACCTAGCCTCAGTTATTCATGCCTTCATCACCTCTAGTTTGAACTGCAGCAATGCAATATACCCATGTGTGATGCCTTCAGTCCCAAGGAAATGCCAACTGGTACAGGAAGCTGCAGCACATTTCCTCAGCAACACAAGAACACATTAAACCTGTCTTCCACTCCCTACACTGGCTTCCCATAGAATATATAGTCAAGTTCAAAATCTCAGTTATTTTCATCAAGGCATCAAATTGCATAGGCCCAGGATATCTAAAAGATCAACTAAGGGTCCAAGACGAAGACCACCATCAACAACTTCACTCCTCTGTCAAAGCAATTTCTATAATAAGGTAAACAGAAGATCTTTCATTTCAGCTGAACTGATAGTCCTCCAAATACTTCTCAACAGTTTGAAGAGCATAATAATAGGAAAGAACTAATAATGCTTATTATGATTATTTATAATTTGTATTTTACTAATGCCTAGAGGCCTTATTGTGTGAAAGAATGTAAAAAAAATCCCCACAAAGCAGGAGACAGTTTCTGCCCCAAAGAACTTACACTCAAAGTAAGAATGAAATGGCCATACAGGGTCAGACCAATGGTCCCTATAGCCCACCAGCTTGTCTTCTACCAGTGGTCAGTGGCAGATGCTTCAGAGGAAATGAACAGGGCAATTATTGCGTGATCCATCCCATCGGCCAGTCCCAGCTTCTGGCAGTCGGAGGGTCAGGGACACTCAGAGCATGGGGTTGCTTTCCTGATCATCTTGGCTAATAGCCATTGATGGACCTAACCTCCAAGAGCTTGTCTAATTCTTTTTTGAACCCAGTTATACTTTTGGCCTTCACAACATCCCCTGGAAACAAGTCCAACAGGTTAACTGTGCATTGTGTGAAGAAGTCCTTCCTTATGTTAGTTTTAAACCTGCTGCTTATTAATCCCTGTCTTTTATGTTATGTGAAGGGGTAAATAACATTTCCCAATTCATTGTGTAGACAAGTCAGGAAAAGAGATAGAAGAGAGATGTCAGTAGGCAACATGAACATTGAGGGTTTGTCTGCCTCACATAAATAATTTCCATGCTTCTCACTCCACTGTTTAGTTGTGAGGGTTTTTTTAAATAAAATTTTTGCTAATTTAGTATTAATAAAGTGAAACAACCAAAATCCCACCCCAAGGGTTTTTTTTATTATTATTAATCTACCTATCAAATTTTGCATTGCACCATGTCTGAGTTACTTGAGTTTTGTTATAGTAAATGTATTATAGGGCAGGAGTCAGAGAGGGGAGGGAGGAAGGAATGGAGAAAGGAGGGATAGAAGGAAGGAAAGGAGTATAGAAGGAAGTTGGAGTGAGATTGAAAAGCAGTGACTGTGAGGGATGTGACAGAACGGACTGGGAGCCAGCTGCCAATCAGCAGGAGAGAAAGAGTTCAGAATAAAATCTGTAGATAGCACACTGATGACATCATCAGCACTCAATGGCCCTGCTAAAGTTGTTTCTTTAGTTGGCTCCTTCTAACTTGAGTTTCATTACCCTCACCACTGAGGCCAGCTTCACCTTTCTTCCCCAAGCCCAAGTGTCTAACAGCAAGTTGAGGACATCCAGTGGAGAACACTGGAGTCCCCCCTGTGCAGTTCATATTCTAAAGGTCTCTGGGAGGTGGGGCAGTAGACCTGGCTGAGCCTGATCTTTCCACCTCTACCCTTGGTGCTACATGTAGGCTCTGTTTTACATTTGTTCCTGCTGGCTTGAGTTTCTCTGGCCCTCAGGACTGGCTCAAAAGTTTCTTTTGATGTTGGTGATATACTGAATAAGAATTCAGGCTAGTGATTCTGGAACTGGGTTCAGAGCTGGATTATACTCAAAGGAGTTACAGGGACTCTTTTCTGAAATAAAAAAAATCCTAAAAAAAAAATCTGACTTTAAGAGTACTGTGTGATTAGAATTACACTCTGACTACCTGGCATATTTTAGATCTTCTGCAGTTTTTCCTTTGAAATGCTTTTGTAGTTTGTGCTGTGATTTATTTAAGCATATGGAAATCATTATTTCATATACTCTTACATTTACCTGTTTCTCAACAAGTCATTATGGTCAGATAGTCATATTCATTATTTTGTCATTCTTGATTTATACTTATTGGCAATGCAAACTGGCCTTTAAGGACAAGACAGGCAGCTTTGTGTGAAAAACAGTTCATGGGAGAGAGCTGAAGACTGCAATCAACAAAAGGTTGTAATCTGGTTGCAATTCACCATTAAGGCCATAGTTCAGCAAAGCATTTAAGCGTGTGCTTAATTCTCTCCATATTTAGTGAAGTGAGCAAACTTGTACGTAAATCCCATTGATTTAAAATTATAAAGGACACCGACACCTATAATTATAGCACTTATAGTTGCCTGACACTTTCCATTTTAAGACCCTGTTTTCAGTTGCTTATACCTTTGCCATACTTTAACCATTTAGGCTGACATTTTCTATGCCAAGTGACTGCCACAGGCTGACTTTTGGGGAAAATTTCAGCAAAAATGGTTCACTGTTTCTGAGAATAAAGTTAGGGTAAAATGCATTGTTTTTATCCATGTTAAAAAAAAATCTTACAACTTTTTCATTGAGAAGATCTAGCGTCTCCATCGACATGGAATTTGGTCAAAGTCTGCCCTGGTATCAGAGATACCTGACTGCTTTTGTTGTCCCTGTGAAAATCCACCCAAGTTTGTTCAAGTTGTGACCCTCTGAAAATCTCAGTTGACTCATGAAATTTAGTTCAACATCCTTGTGTACACGCATTGTGATACAGTCCTTAAATATATGATGGCATACTATTTTTTTCCCCACATGACTCTTACATTCAGTGTAAAGTAAGAACAGTGCTCAGGGAATTAATCAGAGTTGTGTAGTGAATGAATATCTATTTACCCATAGGTGAATACCTATATACACACTAAGGTGACCAGACAGGAAATGTGAAAAATCGGGACGGGGTGGGGGAGAATGTGTAACAAATGGAGATGATAGCATGTAATAGCTTACAGACACATGATATATTTACTATAAACATCACAAAATAAAAAGTCTTAGGCATTTGAGATAAATATGTGAATTATTTGCTATTACCACTGCTGTTCATTATCACCCTGATCCTGCAAGCACTTAATCACCTGAGTAATGTCATCCATGTAAGGACTCTCACTGAAATCTGTAGGACTCCTCAAGATACACAAATGTTTAAGTGTTCATAAGATTGGGCTGTCTGCTGTGAAAAGATGAGGGTTTGGTTGAAACCACACTTAAATTCTGCTGTATAGCGGACAAACATGGGGTATTGGTTTAATATCTTGAAGATATCTGCAGGAGGCATGGGACCTTTTAACTGCCTAGGATCGTTCAAGTTTGCCTAATTTTAATTGAATAAAAACTAGGGGGGAAAAAAGGAAGTTTCTACCTTAAATTACTTCTCTGAAAACCCAATAGAACTCTCAAAGATTATTCAGTTACAGAATGTTCTGAAAGTAGAAAATAATATGAGTTGTTTGAGATACTTGTCTCTGAACTGTAGGACATTCACTTCACAGTTCATCTAGGATATAATCACTGATGTATACTGGAGACTTATAGCCTGGACGTAGTATTGCAACTCACACACCCTTTAATGCAAATGGAGTGATCATATACATTCAGAACCGAAAAATCAAAATAGGCAAAGCATTATTATTTGTTGTGAGAAGGTACATGTTTATCAGAACTGTTGATCTGGACTGGAATGGCTGAACTGTTATATTTATGTGGCTTTGGATAGTATTTGCTTTGCTTTTGGCACATGTCTCCTCCACCCTGTGTGATGTCCTCCAGATTTGACCAGGGCAGGACAGTACTGCTCTGGGGTCCTAGGCTGGTGGTTAGAGAGCCTGCATGTAACTGCAGCTGGGTGTGTCCCTACCTGTGTGAATGCCGGTGAAAGTGCAAGCTTGGAGAGCTTTGCAGCTTGTCACAGCAGCACAGTGTGAGAGGGAGCCCATGCTGGTGGGTCAGAGGGCTCAGTGACACCCCAGTTCCAGGTGACACCCCTGGGGGAACCCGTCACAAATCCATTATACAGATTAAATGTAATCACTACCCTTTTCCTTTGAACAATCCTTATCATTTTACAGGAAAACATAGAAGACATATGACATTTAAAATACCCATTTTGTTCACACATGTTGAATACTTGCCAAACTAAATACACGTCTGATTGCCAGAAAAAGGCATTTTGCTGTGGTATTCTATGCATCATCAACTTTTGCTCTGCATATTATTCTATGCAATACCTATGTGTGTTGCTGCCGTTTAATCTGTATTCATATAAGCCACACCATGGAGCCTTTGTTAGAACTCACTTTTTTTAAGCAAATGAGATTACCCTTGTATCAATACCTTTAGAGAAAACTAATCGTTCTGGTATTTGAACATTTCCTGCAAACATGAAATATATTAAAGCAAATGCTAGATTTTAATATTCAATTCATTAGACAAGGGAATGTCTAGTCTGATTCCCAAAGGGTCCGATGCCGTGAGGTGCTGAACACTGTCATGATAGAGGATCAGGCAGTAGAAGAGCTAAGTCTGTAGCACTCAGAAGTTGAAGCTCACTGCCACCCTCTATTTAAGCAAACCATCGTGAAGAAGCAGAATAAAGGCAAGAAGTTCTCAGATGGGCTATTTTAAATGAATACATGTAAACTATATGAAACCATGTCATGTCCCTAACTATTGTAAACCTGGTTAAGAAAAAGATTTTCATTGTTTAGCATGATGGTTTCTCAACTTGTGCAAACTATTTCTGTGTCTGTCTGGCAGAGGGAAAAGGAAGTTGTGATGGGTTGGACCCCCTAAGGTGCCACCGGATGTGCTGAGATACTATTGTGGATTTGCATTTCCTCTCCAGGGTTAAGCCCATGTGAAGAATCCACCCCTACTCCTTGGATTCCTTTGAGCTGCCCATCCCCATCACTCAGTGCCTGGTGCTTAGCTGTTGTGAGGGGTTTACCTGTCCAGGAAGTGGCTGTCTCTACCCTTTCATAAGGTGGTTTGTTATCACATTCACTGACACCAGAATGCTTGGAAGAACCCCACCCCGCCCCTGCCTTAGAGGGACAGAGTTAGTTTTCACAAGTATAACAGGAAAAACATTTTGCAACAGTGGGACCTGGATTGGGGTACTCTTGGTCACTCTTTTCTCTGTTCCCCAGAGGTCAGCTGTATAGTTGCCCCCCTCAGGGAAGTCAGTTATAAAAGTTCCCTCTTAAAACCTGAGTCACTGGTGAGGTGCCTGGGATTACAGATGCAGATCCAGCAAATTTATCCTGGGCAAACCCTTCCCTGTAATAAATGGGAAAACACTCCTATACTCCCCCACATTCCTTCTCAACTTTTTTCTCCGGGCCCCCCTCTAAGGCACACAACATTGTGTTCTTTAAAGTGGAATCTACAACAGACCCTTCATTGGTAAGCTTTGTACCCTCCTCCCTCTTTAAATTGGGTTTGCCTCCAGTTACAAAGTCCATGGAATCCTTAATCACCACAGCAGTTCCCAGGATTCCACCCCATTTCTCTGGGCTCTCTCCTAGGACACGTTTTCCTATGCATTCTAGAGAGAGTTCTGTTTCTTGCTTAACTGCCACTTCCTGGCAGCCAGCAACCTGGAAACACTCCCTTCCCCCAGGAAAAAAGCCTGTTGTAGCCTCTGGGTAAGAGCTGGCCTCAAACACACCCACCCTTGTCAGCAGACAGTGCTCTACTGCTGTAGAGGAATTCAAGATACTCTCTCCCACTTTCTCAGCAGTTTCTGTAGCTTTGCTCCTTCCCACTGGGGCTTCAGCACAAGATTCCTCCTTGCTGCTGATAGACCCCTGGATAGCCTTAGCCACATTAAAAAAGTGCCGGTGCTTGGGGCGGGGACAGTGCACGGAGCCCTGTGCCCCCCCCCCACCTCAGAGCTGGACGTGCTGGCCGCTTCCGGGGCGCAGCACGGTGCTAGGACAGGTAGGGACTGGCCTGCCTTAGCCCCACAGCACCGCCAACTGGGCTTTTAATGGCTCGGTCACCAGTGCTGACTGGACCCGCCAGGGTCCCTTTTCGACCAGGTGTTCCAGTTGAAAACCAGATACCTGCCAACCCTAATAGTCAGGGTTATTTTTTACCACTTAAGGGCTTCAGTGGTTTTGGTAGCTTATGGGAAAATATTTGGCAAAGTAACATAGCTAACTGCCCAAATATTGTAGAAAAAGTTCAGAAATAGTTTCACATTTATGCTGCTGATAGCTAGGCAAACATCTTGCTCTGACATATGACACCCTTAAGCACTTGCAAGCAAGTTGGGAAAACCTTGTTTTTTCACAGTCATGGAAATGATGGAATGTGTCATTCTCAACCTGCTATCAGAATATGTCAAGGCAGTGTTGAATACTTTGGTACTTAGCTCTTGGCCTCTTGTAACCCATCATTATTTTGAAAAGCAAAAAAAACACCACCAGCCAAATACCCCTTATACTGTGTTCATCTGAAAAAGTAAAAAAAAAAATATAAAGTTCACTTTAAAAATGCTTCTTGGAAATGGGAAATATGATTCAAAGTGTCACTTTGAATCATATTTTTCCATTTTATTTTGGGCTCTCTCCTCAGGCTCTGGTAAAATAAATATTATTGGAGAAAGGAAACTAGAGAAACTAATAAATAAGAGGGGCATGAAATGAGAAAGTCACCCATAAATTAGGCAAAAAGATACAGAGAGTAGCAGGGCAACAGGTAAATGTTAAATCCTGAGTAATAAACTATGGCATATAACCCTCATATGGTAATTTTGTTTGGCAGATCTCAAAGCATTCTGTAAAGGAGGGTAAAGGATCATTAACTATTTTATAGTTAGGAAAACTGAAGCATGGAATTGCCATCTTTCTCAGGAACAGGGACCGGACCAGATGACATTCTAATGTTGTTGAAGCCAGCCCATGGAGTGTCATAAATAGTTACATCCTTTTGGTTTCATTTGATATTATGTTTGTCTAATAATAATCTAGATGCTGGTATTTGCCAGTGTGGGACTCATGAGACAGGCAGACAGGTGGAAGGTAAAGCTATGTGAAGACCAGGAGGCAGGCAAAACCAGTGAAACGCAGAATTTTCAACAGAAGAGCACCTTGTTGGGATGGTGCCAAATTGGTGTTGCCATAGTGAATGAATGGTGTGAGCATAACTTGACAGGACTTAAACATGGCTGAATGGCTGCAAAGGATCCTGGGAGCAGGGTCCCTTTAAGGAGATTTGATAAAGGACTAGCAAAGTCTCCGTGTGTAAACAATATTGAACCTATTGGTCAGCAAATATGGGCCCATGCAAAAGTAAATATCACATGTATAAAGTTCCAGCGTGGAGCACAGGTTGAACTGGTTATAGTGACCTTACATCAAGGACACCATGCAGAGAGCCAGAGTGAATGACTGATGAGTGAGTAAACTGGGGTGAGCTTTGTTCAGTACCACCCCCACCCCCAGCCCATTCTAAAATACTAATCAGATAAAATTAATAACCACACGCCCACTGGGTATGCTTTTAAGACATGTGACTTTTTCCTTTGAGGAAAAAGAGTATAAGAATCAAGAAGAGTAAATTACTGTGGCTGGGATTCCTTAATTAACACTTGAAGAAGCAACGCTGCTAGACAGAGTAGCCAAAACTTTGCTCCATGGGCTCAAGTAGGACTGTGAACCAGAGGGATCTCAAGACAACGAAGGCCTTGCCTCAAGGGAATCCAAGACACACCAAAGGGCTGAGAAGAACAGACCTGGAGTGAAGAAGCAGTCTATAAAATTGGTTACCACCTTCTCTGTTTGCCAACCAGTAACTGCGTGAAGCTAGCGAAGGCCTGTTTGTGTGTTTGTGAAAGGGACTCATTAAGAGGTATGTATAGCTCTTAATGTCTAACAGAGGAGTTATGTGCTTGATATAACCCTTTACTGTTTGTGTAATTCCTTCTCAATAAACTGCTGTGCATTGAACATAAATCCTGTGGACCATTTTCACTGGTATGACAGTAATCTGCTCCACTAGGAGCCAGTAAAGATCCATTTCAGGTGGTAGTAGGTGCACCTGTTGTCAACATACCTCTTCCATGTTGCCTGAGGCAGCTCAGCAGGCATCACGTGAAAAAACTGTCCATTAAGCAGACTTCTTAAGGAAAGGGAAATCCTTATTATCAAGGGGAGGGAATCTTGGACAAGAGAGTCTGAGAGGGCTCAACTTTGACATCCTCTTTAAAGTCAAGGTGAAAACTCAAAAGAATAAAAATAAGGTGGATTAATTCTTCAATGTAGAAGGTGTTTTCATAGAACTCTATGGTGTTTGCAATGCTACATGTTCAGCAGAAGAAAGAATTAAACCCTCTAGGAATGGGAAATTGATAGCTCCATTAGTCAAAGAGCTCACCTTAGTTTCTGTATGTTTATTACTTTCATACCTGGTCAAAATGATTTATGATCCAATCTCCATATTTTATTTTGTCTTACTCATCTTTCACTAATACAACTGACCATAATTCCCTGCAGTCATTCCAATAATAAAATAAGTCTGTTAATATGATTTTTTCCATAGACCATTTAATTATCATTATACCTAGATAACAAATGATTTGTCACGTAAGCAGAAGAAAAACCTGCTCTGTTTATAACCACATTCTTTAGGTATGGTTAGAGGTGTCTTATTATATCTCTATTACACCAATTGACCCATTTTGACTTCAGATCTTCTGGATGAAAATGAGCTTCGAGCCATATCTCAATGCTAGAGCTTTGTACTATGTATATAGATCACAATATAGGCTGGTCAGGACGGGTCACCTTTATGAAGATCAGTTTTAATTATTGCAACATAATAAATATACACATGAAAGTAAAGTGATTCATAGTGTAGAATATGTAGGGTGAATCCCAAGTCTCACTGAAGTCAATGACAAAACTCCCACTGACTTCAATGGGACCAGGAATTCACCTGTAGCCTTTAGATTTCAAGATTAGTTTTATAGAATGCAAATGAAAACAACTTACTATAAGTTTGCACGTGTACAGTAAAACTCTAGCAGGGTCTGATCCTGAAACATTTGTACACTTAAAGCACCTATTCAGATCCTTGGCTGATTAGTTTTGCACTCACGGTTGCGCATAGGATTTGTATGACTTGCTTCTTTTTGCTTGATATTTTAGGAAGTATTACTTTTTCTTACATCACTTCCTGGAATATTTGTTAAATGGCAACAATAAAAAACAGATATGTCTGTGTCTAGGTAGTTACATGGTCCCCCATCGGCTGGATTGCCTGATGAGGTAAGAAGTATTACTGTCCCTGTTTTACAGATGGGAAGCTGAGGCAAGGAAGCTGGACACTTCAAAGTAGGTTAAAGAAGATAAACACCCAAACATGGCTGAACTTCCTTAGGCTCCTTTAAAAATTCCATCCAGAGAAATTAAGTGACTCACCCAATGCCATATACAAGGGGTGTAGAAGAGCCAGCAATCAAACCCAGGTCGTTTGAATTCCAGTCCAGTTCCGTAACCACAAGACCATTCTTGTGAACACACTATAACCCTTCTAATTCATAGTATGTATTATTTGAATTGCTTATGAATCAGCCCTACTTACTCTTTCCTGAGATCGGTGCAGGCAAGGATTGTAGCCTATGCCACTGCATTAATTGCAGCACACAGCAGTTACGGCAGCCCTTGACTACAATGGCTTGCATACTAAATGCGAGTTTGGGAACACACAGTTATATGTCTGTCTTTGTGATTTCTTAAAAGAGAGTATTGAGAAGTCGGGGTGGGGTGAGGAGGGGAGAAGAAAATAGTAAGGTCAAGCAGTTTCCTTTAACAGATCCTAATGAAAAACCCCACAATCCTATCAATTCTGTGCTTTTAAACCATACTTTGGGTGAAAAGAGAGTTTCCATTTGCATTAACAATAAAACCAGGTAGCATTACATGCTCTTACCTTTCGCAAAGTGTTTGAAAAGGCTTTCAAATCACTAAGAGTGGGGGAAAAGGCCATTAATAACCCCAATTTCTGGTTTGTAGCAAGTTCTGTACTTTTACTTGATTCAACAACCTCCTGCATAAAACAGAACTCTCAATATTTTTGTAGGCTGTAAAATAAATATTCTCGCTGCAGGTAGTAATCCTTTCTTTTCAGACTTTCATTTCACATGCTTGTCCAGGCAACGTGAGCTTTAACTCATCAGTAGCATTTACTTGTGGCTATGGAAACCTTTTGGCTATGGAAACCTTTTGGCTTTCATACGCACAGCTCTCTACAGCCTTTGAGATAGATGATCAGAAGTGCTGCTGACCTGCTTACGAAACCTATCTAAGCGAGAATGAGGCAGCACAATTATGGTTTAAATCATGCCTCTCGAACAAGAGACACAGTTGTGATGTGTAGCTGCTTTTCACACTCAAGGACCTGATCAAAAATCCGCTGAAGTCAATGGAAACACTCCCATTGACTTCAGCAGGCTTTGGATGCGGCCCTAAGAGTCCTTATAACTTGTACATTTCATAGGGCTCAACACTGTACTCTCTTCTCCTCAAAATCGGAGATCCTGGAAAAGCATGCATAGGAAGAGTCTACCACACTGTAGGAACCACCACAATAATAATAATGATGATAATATAAACATACATGTTTATATTTCTCTCTCAGAAAATGCAACCATTGTCGTTACTAAAATGTCTACAAGAGATTAGCACCTGGATGAAGAACAACTGGCTTGAACTGAACCCAAGTATGACTGAACTGAGGCAGGTGGAAGTGCTTCAAGAAGCTAGCCAAGACATTCAGTTCTCCCTTTATTAAAGGCATTTGCACTCTAATTGACAATGTAAAAGTCTTGGGGTTTTAGTGGGTCCATCACTAGTTCGGGGATACCCAGGTAGCAACAATGGCAGGAATTGCCTTCTGCTACCTCCAGCTTGTCAGGACACTACACCTTTCATCTCAGATTTCACTGCAGTGCTCTATGTACATGCTCCTCACCACCAGGTTGAACTATTGTATTTTGCTGTTCATGGAGCTGAAGATATAAGCAAGACAGTAAATACAACTGGTATAGAATGCTGCAGCCCATTTCCATAGCAAGGAAAACCACCAACGACACATTATATCAGTACCCCCACTGGCTCCCTATTTGCTGCCGGTGCTTATTTTAGCCTTGATATTAATCTTTAAGGCCCTCAATGGGTTGGGGTCTGGTTACATCTGAGATTGCCCTTCCATCTGTGGCCCCCCAGCCTTGCTCTTCTGGAAAAAGACTGCTAACGGCATCCACTGTGAAGCTCTCAAAAGCTGGAGATAAGAGATTCTTGATCAAGGACTCTTGACGACAAAACAACTTACTAGAGAAAACAAAGGCAGATTCCCGTAGCTGACCACTTTCAGAGCACATTGCAAGACCTATTTTTGTAAAAGCCTTTTTGCAATAACCAAAAGGTACCAAAATAAAACAACACTGTACATAAAACAGTAAACAAAACGTCTCTCCTGAGAAGCCAGGAAAAGGACAAAGGTCACTGTGGATAATTATGGGATTCTTACCATATTTGGTGCATAGAAATCATGGGGATATATACCCCTGACATAACTTACAGAGATTGTATTACATAGAGGCATCCTGGCAAAGTTTGTGATCCAGCCAATGATCTCTTTAGCCTATAGGAAAGAGAACAGGAAAAAAGTTAGCCATTCTCAGAATCCGAGGGCAAACAATCTGCACCTCTGTGATGAAAATGTCTCCCTGGCTCTAAGGGCAAACATGAGTTTGTATATAATTTCCTGTTAAAGCTGCTAGTGGATTACAACATGCACAGTTATTTATTACCTTCCACTTTTCAAACTAGCTAAGGGGGTGGTACATGACTCTGGGCCCAATCCTACATTTTTGTAATGCAGGTAAAATTTCCATTGATTACAGATGGAATTTTGCCTGAGCAAAGATGGAAGAGTCAGGTCCTCTCACAAGAATTTATGTGCTTTAGAGTGAGAAGAGATTCTGTGTGTGTCACTCTAGGTCTACACCAAGCTATTTTTTAGTTGCCTTTTTGGAGCACTTTTAGTACAACATATTTTTTCCTATATTGGCCTGAGGTGAGTGTCAGGGGTATCGATGCTTTTTTTGCTGAGAAGTAAAATAAAGAACTTTTAATAAATACTTACAACTTCTTCAGAGTGAAAAACTCTACAACTAAAAGCTACTTGTTGTACAGAGCATAGAACAAACCAACAAACCAAGTCCCTGCACTCAGGGGCTTGCAATCATTGAACCTGACCAATAAAAAGACTCCCATTAAATTTAAAGGCCCCCACTTCCACAAATGGAGCTGCAAATCTCTGTACTTATGTATAAACCTATAGACTCAATAAGGCTCTGAAAAAGCAAAAGGGACCATATATGCAGAACCGCTTGTAGGATCAGGGCCTAAGTACATATTATTTACTATAGAGAAAAAAAAAAAAGCTAACCCATTAGATACCAACCAAATACGAGTCATACAGCATTTCAGGAGAACCACAAAATGGAGAAGTGCCAACTTTGCAGAGCAACCAACAGAGTTCTTCAAGCCATTAGCCAGTGGTGAGAAAGTTTCTTTTTTTTTTAAACTAAAATTCTGCTTGAGGCTCTTTGGAAACAGGCTCCCCCCTACAGCTCCTGTAAAATCTGGCTGCTGAGCCTTCTTTCTGAATTGAGCAGTCCAGCAGGAAAGCACGACCACATGTCTTTTTGCGGTTTATGCTCCAGGTACATCACCATGTGATATAGAGCTGCCTTCTTGCTCGGTCTTTTATACTGCTTGCTTTCTTCTCAGAGCTACCCAGCTGGTCAGCTCATTAGCTCATCAGGTTCCCTACAGGTGCAAGTGTTCCTTTGTACCCTTCCAAACAAACTACACCGCTATCTCGATATAACGCTGTCCTTGGGAGCCAAAAAGTCTTACCGCATTATAGGTGAAACCGTGTTATATTGAACTTGCTTTGATCCACCGGAGTGCGCAGCCCCGCCCGCCCCCAGTGCACTGCTTTACCGTGTTATATCCAAATTTGTGTTAAATCAGGTGGCGTTATATCGAGGTAGCGTTGTACTTAAGTCCCTCCTACTCTAACTACACCCAGTGGTGGCTTCCAAAGGGCTCAGTTCGTACCTGCTAACTGCACCCTATCACATGAATTTATCAAAATTAGTCACTGTAGCTGGTGGGTTGGGCTCCATTAACTTAGGGCGTTGAGTCTGTGTTTCAGGGGTTTTCCCATGTTCCATACGTTACCGCAACAGCATGAGTTAAGAAGTAGGTATCACTTGCACACAACTCAACATTTTGAGAAGTACACAGCCATTTTTTCACATGCTTGACTTGTACATATAATATGCACAATGCATGTGTGCAAGCAAGGGATATGCAGATACATATAGTTCTGTGCACACACAGCCCTAACTTGCTTATGCATGGCAGGATATAGGGCTATAAACCCCACTACATTTATTTCAGTATCTCCTTTAATATCACTGCTCATTACAAATGTCCCAGCTGGGCTTCTCGTGGGCACAGAGATCCACACTAGTGGATCACAGAACAGGATCAAGGCCTAAGGTAGGAAAAGAGTTTTCCCTTTATTACCAGATTGTTCCTCTGCCACCACTATGGTTTGTGAAACCATAAATATTGCTTTTATCGTAGAGGACTATGATGCCACAGATAGTGGGTTTAGCATCAGAATGCAACTCTAGATGTCAGCGCAATATACCTTAAAATCACATCAGCGTTATTAACTCTGAGGGTCCAATGGGTCTTGTGAGCAGAAGACATGAGGTTACGATTTCCCTATGCTGAATATGGGACACCTGGTAACATTACTCATATTCAAGTGAGTTCAACAGCAATCAATTACAACTATGCAGTCCAAATGTTCAAATTAACATCAAGTTGTCTGAGCCACTGTTAAAAAGAAATACTGCATAGCTGGATTCTTTTTATTTACCTTCTTATCTTTAAGACTTTAAGGTTCACATGGGGCGGGGTGACACACCCACGGGGAGAGATGACACACCCACACTCCCATTCACCTCCCTCACATGGGGTGGGAGTGTGACAACCGACCCAACCCTTCCTGCCTGGCGCTGCCCTCGGGACAGACCCGCCTCTCCTAGTACCTGGTGCCACGTCTTCCCAAGGCAGCACGTGGGGGGGTGCATGCAAAGTCATGTGCCCCCCATCCCCAGATTGCTGCAGGGTTCATACCAGAATGTGGCTAGCAGCCCTTCAGCACTGTAAAGGAGAGATGGGAGCTGCTTCCAGCCATGTAGGGGGAGGAAAAGGGGGAGGGATGTCCTGGCCCATGTCTTTGCAGAGCTCATCTCTTCTTCCCCCCATGGCTGGAAGCAGCTTGTCCCTTCCTGCCCACACAGTGTTAAAAGGCAGCTAACACCTCCAGGCTGCTGCTGGCCACTGACATAACCCAGCCACCTCCTGCCCCTGGCTACAGCGTGGGCAGGAAGGGGTTAAGGCCTAAGGATGCATTGTGACCCAGGGAACCTGACTACAGGGGCTTCAGCAAACCTGTCTAGAGAGGTGACTCAGCAGGGGAGGGTGCCTAGAGGATGGACCAACCCCACGCTTGCTGGGTGCAGGACCCAGGCTGGTGCGGAAGAAAGAAGGTGCTAAGCTCCTGCCCCAGGGCTGCTGTGGAGCCTCCAGGATTGGGATGTGAACAGGCTGGAAATCGCTTTCCCCTGCCACTCCAGAGCTTAGCTGAGGGGCGGAGAGGCTTCCCCATGGTTCCTCCCGGCCAGCGCTCTGGGCCAGAGGGTCTTAGGGTTTACTGGGGCACCGGCCCAGCCAGAGGCAGTGGGGGAAGGAAGGAGCCTGCCGGTCAGGTTGTTGGTGAGCTGAGTGCTCCGACGGGGAGCAGGGGCTGGTTCTCTGCACAGCACTGGAAGGATTATGGAGGAGCAGCGGGGCTGGGGGGGGTGTGTGAAGGGGAGGGGGAGCACGGAGCAGCAGAGGTGATACGTAACTGGCTGCCGCCTGGTGCCTACTCGCACTCACCGGCCACCACAGCTGGCAGTGTGCAGCCAGTGCCGGCTGGAGAAGAACAGGGCCTGCTGGCCAAGAACCAGCACACAGTGAGGGCTGCGCTGATGGACCAGGAGGGAGAGCGGCCAGCACTGTGTGCTGCAGCTTTGCCTCGCCACCAGCCTTGCACACCCACCTCTATCGCTAGCTACTGGACACCCCATACACACACTCACTACTCATGGGCTGGTGCCTGGCAAGCAGGGATCCGGCCAGCAGCAGGACCCACAAGTACTGATTGGGATCGAGGGGGGAGGGGGTGGAGAGACAGCAAATATGAGACAGTTTGCCTGTTTTTAAGAAAAAGTCAGGTCATCTGCAGGGGGGGCTTAAATACGGGACTGTCCCTTTAAAAACAGAACATCTGGTAGATTATGACAACATTTGAAAAGGAACAGAAGGTTATGTGTGGCAACACAAATTGTTACATTCACATAGAAAAATTAGAAGAAACATAAAATGATCTTTCTGGAAAGCTGCTACCCTGCAGTGTAACACTAACACACACAAAAGCAGAACAAATAGCAAGCTGCTGCCTAAGGCAGAGACACAACTCAACCCACCTTGCTGCTGGCTGGCTCTTTGCAGACTGCACACTGAGGACCCTGATCACATGGCTTCCTTGGGTACGTCTACACTACAAGACTATTTCGAATCAACTTAATTCGAATTTGTGGAATCGACCTTATGAAGTCGAAGTTGTGTATCCACACTAAATACACTAGTTCGACTGTGTGAGTCCACAGTAACGGGGCCAGTGTCGACTTTGGAAGCGGTGCACTGTGGGAAGCTATCCCACAGTTCCCGCACTCCCCGCTGCCCATTGGAATCCTGGGATTTCCCCCCAATGCATGCTGGGGGGAAAAATGTGTCGAGGGTGGTTTTGGGTAACTGTCATCATTGAACCGTCACTCCCGCCCTCTCTCCATGAAAGCGCCGGCGGGAAATCTGTTCGCGCCCTTCTCTGGTCGGTTACAGCTCGGACGCCACAGCACTGCGAGCATGGAGCCCGCTGCGATCATCGCTGCACTTATGGCCGTTGTCAACTCCTCGCACCTTATCGTCCACCTCTTCCACAGTCAGCTGCTGAGAAATCGGGCGAGGAGGCTCCGTCAGCGCGGTGAGGACAGGAAGTCACAGAGTGGCGCAGACCTCTCACAAAGCAGGGTACGCCGTGCAGTGGAGATCATGGTGGGAATGGGTCAAGTTCATGGTGTGGAACGGCGATTCTGGGCCCGGGAAACAAGCACGGACTGGTGGGACCGCATAGTGCTGCAGGTCTGGGATGAATCACAGTGGCTGCGAAACTTCAGGATGCGTAAGGGCACTTTCCTTGAACTCTGTGACTTGCTGGCCCCTGCCCTGAAGCGCCAGGACACCCGTATGCGAGCAGCCCTGAGTGTGCAGAAGCGAGTGGCCATAGCCCTCTGGAAACTTGCAACGCCAGACAGCTACCGGTCAGTAGCGAACCACTTTGGCGTGGGCAAATCTACCGTGGGGGTTGCTGTGATTCAAGTAGCCCACGCAATCATTGAGCAACTGTTCTCAAAGGTAGTGACCCTGGGAAACGTCCAGGTCGTCATAGATGGCTTCGGCGCGATGGGATTCCCAAACTGCGGTGGGGCTATAGATGGGACTCACATCCCTATCCTGGGACCGGCCCACCAGGCCAGCGAGTACATTAACCGAAAGGGCTACTTTTCTATGGTGCTGCAAGCACTGGTGGACCATAGGGGACATTTTACCAACATCTACGTGGGGTGGCCGGACAAGGTTCATGACGCGCGTGTGTTCAGGAACTCTGGTCTGTTTAAACGCCTCCAGGCAGGTAGTTTCTTCCCGGACCACAAAATAACGGTTGGGGATGTGCAGATGCCTACAGTGATCCTCGGGGACCCAGCCTACCCGCTAATGCCCTGGCTCATGAAGCCCTATACAGGTGCCTTGGACAGTGAGAAGGAACTCTTCAACTACCGGCTGAGCAAGTGCAGAATGGTGGTGGAGTGTGCTTTCGGACGTCTCAAGGGGAGATGGCGGAGCTTACTGACTCGCTCGGACCTCAGCGAAAAAAATACCCCCGTTGTTATTGCTGCTTGCTGTGTGCTCCACAATCTCTGTGAGAGCAAGGGCGAGACCTTTATGGCTGGATGGGAGGTTGAGGCCAATCGCCTGGCTGCTGATTACGCTCAGCCAGACACCCATGCCGATAGAAGATCCCAGCGGGAAGCGCTGTGCATCCGGGAGGCTTTGAAAGATAGGTTCCTCGGAGAGCAGGGTAACCTATGACTCTCCAGTTGATTTACAGAGAAGCTGAACCTGAGCCTGTTTCAGTGGCTGTTGACTTCGATCTGCGGTTACATACCCCGTTCTCCGGGTTTCCCTCCTTCCAACACACGTTTTAAAATAACTTTAATGGAACACTGATTATTAATAAAGTTTTCTTTAATTATGAATTCCTGTTCAAGGGTTGAAACATGGACGCGGACTGTGGTGGGTACGGTGTGCACTGATGTCCAGACCGCTTCTACACTAGAGGAATGACAGGCTCCTGCTCCTACAGCGGTCTCTGGGGGGAGGACGGTTGCAGGTGGGTGTGCAGGAAGGGGTGGGTTTGCAGGAAGGGGTGAGGGGTGCCGTCTTTGGGACGGAGTTTGGATGCAGGCTCTGGACTGGGGGTTGGGGCATAGGAAGGGGTGAGGGGTGTGTGGGAAGGGTGAGTATGTGTCCGTGGATGAGGGCTCTTGCTGGGGCTCAGGGCATCGGAGAGGCTCGTGGCTAGGGGGGAAGGGCATGGTAAGGGCAGCCTGCCTTGCCATTTGTGGATGTCAGGCGCTAGGACCCTGGGGCACCATACACCTCACATACTGACCCGGGGCAGCATTCACCTCCCAGAATGACCCTAGTGCCTAGTGACTGCAGTCTGTGTGTGTGTCCTGCTGTTGATCCTGCCCCCAAGTCTGTACCCTGGTAATGGAGGCTGTCCTATGCAATTAAAAAACCCCTCCCCCCCCTTCACACAAAGTCTTCTGACAAGGAAAACGTGACGGAAACAGTGAATAACAACAAACTACTTTTAATACTCAACTACACAGTGGGGGGATGAAACTTGGATTTGGGACTGGGTGATCCTGGAAGGGAAGCACTTCTCACACTTTAGGGAATGAGAGCTGTTTGGTACATGAACGCTCTGCTGGGGTGGAGTGACAGTTTTCACGGCCCCTAGCGCCCCTCCTTCTTGTGATTTTGGGTGAGGGGGGGGCAGGACTTTGTGGCGGGGGAAGGCGGTTGCAGATACAGTTCAGGGGGGCTCTCTGCTCCTGCCTGCGGTCCTGCAGAACATCTACAAGGCGCCGGAGCGTGTCCGTTTGTTCCCTCATTAGCCCAAGCAGCGTTTGAGTCGCCTGCTGGTCTTCCTGCCACCACCTGTCCTCCCGTTCGCTGTGTGAGCGCTGCTGCTGACATAGGGTCTCCTTCCACTGTCTCTGCTCGGCTGCCTCGGCTCTGGAGCAAGCCATCAGTTCCGAGAACATGTCGTCCCTAGTCTTTTTCTTTCGCCGCCTAATCTGCGCCAGCCTCTGTGAGGGGGATGCCGGGGCAGTTCGTGAAAGAGCCGCAGCTGTGTGATGGGAAAAAGGAAGTGATTTCCTTGAAAAGATACATGTTTGCGAACACTGAACACAGTCTAGTCAGTTTCTGTGAATAAGACCATACAGGGCACCTAGTCTCACGAGCTCTCAGGACAAGTTCGAGATTTCGGAATACGCTTTCATTGGCTGCGGTCTTGCACAGGAGATCGGACAAGCAGGGCGGTACAGCTCAATCCGTGTAGCAGCCAGGCCTGGTAAGCACTACACTATAGGCTGCTTAACAGTTAATGGATAGCTGTGCCCTCCCGCTGAAGGCAATCTGTAAAGCATAAAGTCTGACCCTGTTCCAGCCCCTCGCGGCTGTGCACGGGAAAGATCACTGTATGCTTTTCCTCTGTGGCCTCCAACACGTGGCTGTTAAGCGAAGGTCATTGCTATGCAAAGTAAAAGTCAAGCATTCACAATAGTAACAGTACACTAATTGCCCTAATTAGATGCAGCAGTCGCCGTATGAGATTAGCCTGAGGCGGGTCACTCGGAGAGAGAGAGAGCGGATGCTGCTCGAATCCCTGCACAGACCAGGACCGTACGCTGCAATGCTGGTGGAGGCAATGATTCCGCTGTACATTAGGATGGCCTGGCGCGGAAGAGTGTGCTTCCATGGAGCACCAAATAAGGCACCTCTCCCCAGGAACCTCCTGCGGAGACTTTTCGAGCTGCTCTCCGAGAGCTTCGTGGAACTGTCCCAGGAGGATTTCTGTTCCATCCCTATCTGTGTGGACCTTCTCTTTATATAGTTTTTTAAGCAAAAGGTTTCATATAGTTTTTACATATTTTTTATTCCTGTTTTTTAAAAGATAAATGTTTCCATGTTTATAGCACTTACCGACTGATCCTTCCCCTGATTCTGAGTCCGGGTTAACGGCCGGGGAGGGTTGGTAGGGGATCTCTGTGAGGGTGATGAAGAGATCCTGGCTGTCGGGGAAAGCGGTATTGTAAGCGCTGTCGCCTGCGTCGTCCTCCACAAACCCTTCCTCATCTTCCCCATCGGCGAACATCGCCGAGGAACTGCCCCTCGACACTATCCCATACTCAGAGTCCACGGTCACTGGTGGGGCAGTGGTGGCAGACCCACCTAGAATGGCATGCAGTGCCTCGTAGAAGCGGCAGGTCTGGGGCTGTGCTCCGGAGCGTCCGTTTGCCGCTCTGACTTTTTGGTAGCCTTGTCTCAGGTCCTTGATTTTCATGCGGCACTGCGTTGTATCCTGGCTGTATCCTCTGAGTGCCATGGCTTTGGAGACCTTCTCGTAGGTCTTTGCATTCCGTTTGTTGGAGCGCAGCTCCGAAAGCACAGACTCATCGCCCCACACAGCGATCAGATCCAGGACTTCCCGGTCTGTCCATGCTGGGGACCTCTTTCTATTCTGGGATTGCATGGACTCCTCTGCTGGAGAGCTCTGCATCGTTGCAGGTGCTGCTGAGCTCGCCCCGATGTCCAACCAGGACATGAGATTCAAAGTGCCCAGACAGGAAAAGAAATTCAAATTTTCCCGGGTCGTTTCCTGTGTGGCTGGTCAGAGAATCCAAGCTTGGACTGCTGTCCAGAGCGTCAACAGAGTGGTGCACTGTGGGATAGCTCCCGGAGCTAGTAAGTTCGATTTGCATCCACACCTAGCCTAATTCGACATAGCCATGTCGAATTTAGCGCTACTCCCCTCGTCGGGGTGGAGTACCGAATTCGAACTAAAGAGCCCTCTAGGTTGAACTAAATGGCTTCCTGGTGTGGACGGGTGCACGGTTAATTCGAATTAACGCTGCTAAATTCGAATTAAAGTCCTAGTGTAGACCAGGCCAAAGTCTACAGACCTACAATTTAAAGGGATAGGTATAATTTTACTACAATTTTCAATACACCATACCAATGTGTAACTAAGTATGTAGATAATTTCAGACAACCAGCAAACACAAATGTGGCCTGTGATCAGGTGGTAAGACAAACACAACAGCACACAACAAATGTTTTAACAGCCACAATACCAAAAATAGCATTTAAACAAAAGAGAGCGCTCAGTGATACTTTTTAGTTCCAAGTGGAGGTGAAACCACTTGCCTTCATTCAAGTTATTACTTAGAAAAAATACAAAGGAAACTAAAATAAAGATCCAGTTTGCCAAGTCTACTAGGCTTTGTGATTAAATCCAGAATACCGATGCACACCTATCTGGGTAGCATTTGTAAGGAGTCCACTTAAAACAAACAAACACTCTACTCACACCACTGCAGTCTGTAAACTTGATGCTTTTCTCAACCACATAACACAGAGTGGAAGGAAACTTCCACTTACAAACCAGGAAGTAAGAGAGGGGTGGAATATGGCTCCAAACCATAATACTCCAGGTAATTTAGTTAATTTAGTTAATCCTTTTACTGCAGTAGCTGCCCTGATTTCCCCTACTGTATCAAACTGCTGGTACCCTTTAGTGTCTATAGCAAATGTTATGTTCTAAGTACAGGACATGGAGCTATGGATGCCTGGATTCTAATCCTAGCAGTGACTTCCTTTATGCAGTTGGACAAGATACTTAATACACATTCTGTTTCAGTTTTCCCAGTTGTAAAATGGGGACAATACACAGAGCGCCCACCTCACAGCACTGAAGATTGTATATGATTTGTAAAGCACTTCAAAGAACTCCAAAATACTATTAAAGCATTGTTACAATAGAGATCTCCATTTAGCCATTAAGGCCCAGTTCCCCAAAGTACAGTTTATGGCAGAGTTTTATATATTTTGCTTAAAGTATATCCTTTAAGTGCTGAATTTCCTGGCTTTTATAGGTCAAAGTCAGACTCATGCTGTGAGTTACAAGCGGGGTTGTGGGGTGTTTTGGGGCAGAGTTTAGCCAAAATAATAGCGTGTCACCATTATAGAAGGTGGATCCCATTGTAGAAGAGTTTGCACACAGAGAAACATTCCATTTGTTATGCCAGATTGGTACAGCAAGGTACTAAATATGGTGTTTTGTGTTAACTGTATTAGTAGCATGTGATGAACTCTCCTAACCCCTCTGAGCAAGTACATTTATCAGTACTGTAGTAAGACCTGTAAAACAAATTGTAAGTAACTCTTGTTTTGTACCTATTGGTAGATTACACGATATTGCTGCCAAACAAGCCTCACAAGCTGCCATACCAGCTGGAGATACTTCTGTTTAGTATAATATAAGTGTGATTCTGAACAGCTTTTATAGTTATGACTAATTCAGTGTAGCTTCATTGTAAATTAAAGAATTGGGACAGCCAATAGTATAGCTATTAAATGAATGAAATGGCTGTGGGAATGTCAAAATTTCTCCCTCAGCCTGCATTTAAAAAGACAATCTGAGCTACAGAGGTCTCCTGTCAGAAATAAAGCCAATAATATATTACATTCAAACATGCCTGTTTTGGTATTCTTGCAGGATGAACCCGAGCAAAACAAAACAGTAAAACCTTCTGAACAAGACATCATGATGTATTTTTTAATGTATTTTAAAACACACCCTTTGTTACTTCTCCAGGCATTTGTACTATGACTAAAGAAATCAAAATGTAGTTGATTTCAGTTAACTTGACAAAAGAACTAACTCTGCAATTAAATAAAATGCCCCCCCTCAAGCCAAAATCTGTCCAAACAGATGGGCTTTGCAATGAGATTGAAGGTCAACAGGTTCCGGTGCTGTTTGTACAGATTTTGTCACTAATTGCCATAGTTTATAACCCTTCTTAGCTACTGCTCTGTAACAAGACTGCACATAGCTTATAAGGAATGGAACCTATAGCAGAGTATGTAGCCAGGAAAACTGAGAACATAATTATCTCCTCTTATATAAAGTATTTTGTTGATCCTCATTGGGACAGGGTTAATAAGGTTTAGCTCACCTGTGGGCTGTTTCAACTTTGCCTGCAATTATAAAAACATCATGTAGGAGCCATGGGCAGAGAGGCATGTTGCAAAGGGTTTATTTTTCCTCTTATCCTTTTCCTTCTAGAGGTTTTGTCCCAGAGGCTGAAAGAAGAGGAGGTGTTTCCTTGGGACTTGCTGCCTGTGGGCTGGGGGGATGTGGGAATTGATTTAGGCTGGTTAAATCTCCAAGAGAGTTTCCTGTCTGTTTGGGACTCTCTCCTGTTATTTCATTAAATGTTCAAGTATTATTTATGGTGCAACACTTCTGTGAGGTTTAAAGGCCTATTATGTGTGACATGTTATTTTGCACAAACACACACTTCTGTATGGAATACTCTTGTCTTAGTGTTGTGTATTTGGTTGTCATGGTTTTTGTTGCTATGGCAACTGAGTTAGATTATTATGGGTTAGCTCAACCGGTTTCAACCGGCTGAGTGAGCTCTCTGTATATCTGTAAATAAAATGGAGGTTTTGGTTAGCTGCCTGCTCTCTGGCCTCAAGTGATTGCTTCCTACACCGGCTGCCCCAAGGATATAACACTTAGGACTGCTTAATAAACACCCAAACCATAGAGATATAGGAAGGAAAATCAAATCTGAGCCCTGTTGAAATTCAGTGGAGGAGGGGAGGTTGGATTTAAATTCCCAAATTTTAATCCCACGTCAGATCCCATACTGGGTAGGTTCTGCTTTCAACTTCTGTATCAGATGAGGCCTGACAATGGTTCTTATGAGATTTCAGCCAACATGATGGAATTTTGTGAGACTGAAACCCTCAGCTCCCTACTTTGTACTGAACATTCAACCCCAAACATAATCCTGATACAACCATCACCACTTTGATTTATTTCTACTAGCACTATTGAAGGCTTCATTTCAGTTCTTTGTTACTCTGGTGTCAATCTCAAATAACTCCATTAAAATCAATGGAGTTACTCCAAATTTAAAACAGCATAACTTCAAAGAGGTTCCTCTGGACAGAGTGTAACTGAGAGCAGAATTTGGCTCTAAATCTGGTAGATGCACATTTTCATGTATCCCCTTTAGCAATTGCTGAGCCTTATCTGCTTTTTGTTCTTTGCTTATATTTTTCCTGGCTTTTGTGTGTGTGTGTGTGTGTGTCTCTCTCTCTCTGTCATGGAGTCTTCCAAAGTTTCTGTTTGAATAAGCAGCACCAGTATTTTGATACTTATCCAAGTTACCTGAATGTCTTGTTCTCAGTGAAATTATGTGATTGCTCTTATCTTATTCCAGCTAATTCATTTATCTCTTCTTTAATCTCTCTCTCTCTCCCCTCCATCCCCTTTTTAGGGCCATTTACTCACTGCATACAGAACAAATCCCTAAACCTTTAAAAATACTCTATCTTTTTTGATCAATTCATATTAGGTAAGAAAGAAAAATCAAAATAGATTGTAATCAACTGAGACCACTCTCTCCCAGGGATTTGGAACTCCATTTATTGACCCAAACCTTTAGTCTGGTCTGCAAGACATGGAAGCAAACAATCCCCAACCAGCTTCCCTTTAACACCTGAAAGGAACCTTCCCTCTACCCAATATTTCCTTTTTAAGCACCCCATCACCAGCTTTGCCACAAGAAACCCAAGGATCTCCCATCCTTAACGTAGATGCGGTTGGAGATGGGGAGGAGTGTAGGGCGCATTGGAGGACAGGCAAGGAACGCCGCAGAGGTGAGAGAAGTTCATTTTCTTCCTAACTGCATGAAGAACCTGCCTCTGTATAGCTATTGTGATAGCTGGGAAATGGTGGGCTTAGGCCCTCCCTATCAGCCACTGAGCCTAGGTTACAAATGGTTTCTTGGGACAACAAATGAGAAAACAGGAATGCAAGTGAGGATCAAAGGTTAAAAATCAGTGATCCAGAAGAGGACACTGAACAGAGAATCCTGGACAGCACTTGCTGCTCCTCAAAGGTCCTGTTGGTGTCTAGAAAACTTTTGAAACTATACATGGATTGTAACCTAGTGCTCCCAACTCCAACTGATTACCCCATGATCTTTTTCTAAAAAAATTCTGAAATTAAGCTTTAGATATAAATGTTGTGGAATCTTGTACACCAGCTCTCTACAAATGTACACACACATCCACTAGAAATTATAACAAGGGCTGATGCTATTTTAAAGAACCATTTTTCACGGTAACATCAGTGCAAGTGTGCAATGAAGCAGAGATTCCTAGAAAAATGGAAAGCTATCTGTGCTGCCTTAGCAAAATTAATCATTTGTGTAGCAACATTCTTTAGCAAATCAGAAATTGGATACACTGAATGTATTAAGGATTAGTTGACTGAAAGGAAAGTAAGTCTGCTCTTGCTGGAAACCCTTTCATTTTTAGTCATTAGAGTTTGCAGACCCCAGACGTATACTTCACCTTCTCCATAACTCTCCCCTGGAACCAAGCATTTATGGCTGTGATGAATGTAGCCTCAATTTCTGTTTGTTGCAAAATTTCCTCCAGTAGAGTTATTATTCAGTTTTCAATACTTTTTTTTCCTTCTGAACCCTTTGGCCTCCCCCATGGATTGATCACAAACAATTTGATACTCATATTTGATTCCTGATTCTGAAATTCAAACAGATCCCTGTTTGACTCATTTAATTGTTTCTGTGATGTGAGGGCTCTGGTGAGCGTCATAGGGAGACCTACCCCAGCTGTATCACACTGTGCTCAAACCCATATTAAAATATCCCAGTTGTAGCTAAGGTGTCAAGCTTGCATTCTGCTAACATTCATGTGCATATAATTCAGTCCCCCAAATGATCATGGATGGTGAAAACCAAAGGGGCAAAATCACAAATGAAGTGAATTAATTTGAGCAAATAATGAAAATTGATGCTTGTATTAGCCCAGCTGTTTAATAGATTTACTTGATGTGCATCCACAGGCACGAAACTGTGAAAATATAGCCCTAATTCTTTTAAGTTTAAACATTCTTGGGGCTGGTAGATTTTTCATTGTCAGGAAGACATCTTATAAGACAACGTGCAATTTCTAGTTTGCAGGGATAGTATGACTGACTGGAGCGTGTACAGGAATTTGAGATAGGGTGACCAGATGTCCCGATATTATAGGGACAATCCCGATTTTTGGGTCTTTTTCTTATATAGGCTCCTATTTACCCCCACCCCCGTCCTGATTTTTCACATTTGCTGTCTGGTCACCCTAATTTGAGACATAGTTGTGTCGTCTGTTTAAAAATGTGAAATCACTAAATCTCTCTCCATGTCATCTTGCTGACAAATGAGTCTATATTTTGTTCAGCTAGGGCTGAAGCTATATCATTTAAGGTGATTTTTTTTGGGGGGGGGACTGTCTTTCTATCAGGGTTGCCAACCCTCCAGGATTGTGCTGGAGTCTCCAGGAATCAAAGATTAATCTTTAATTAAAGATTATGCCATGGGATGAAACCTCCAGGAATACATCCAGCCAAAATTGGCAACTATAAATAAACTTGATAAAAGCATCTGGTAGAATATTCAAGCTTCTCCAGATCTCTGTGTCCCAAACATTTGAGCAGAACTGCAAATGTCAACATACTCACCCAATGAAATAAGCTAGAAAGCAATCTATCCGGAACATTCCCAGCAAGCTACCATTTCCTGCAAAATCTGAGAGCTGCAAATATGGATCTGAGTCTTGAAATCCTCCCCTTCCCTGTAAAGTTCAGATCTAAAATTTTGTTTCTTGAGGGCAAAATGAGTTCATGTCTATAGTTAACTCTTTCACAGATGGCACTTAAACTTCCAGTTTTATAAAAAGATAACAAAATAATCAATTCTCATTCGCTCTCTCTGTCTTTCCCATCTCCCTCACAAGAAATTTATCCCTGATTCCAGTAATGCTAACAGAAGCAAGGGACGTTTTATGCCCAGTTTTGCCAATGTGAAACTTGTGCATTATACTGAAACAGAGCTTGGGAAAACCCATCTGGCAAGCAAGTTTGGGAGCTTACAAAGAGCTTAATTAAAGTCAATGGAGAATTCTTTTAAAAAAGGGTGGTGTTGAGGGAGTGGAGAATATTAAGCATTTTTTTGTTCTGGTTTGATTTGCAGAATAAAACAACTCAATCTCCAAGTACACAGAGACTGGCAGCTTTCAGGCATGCTTTCATCCCAAGCCCATACTGCCATGTGCCAATGAGCTCTCAAGATCTGTTGCTTTTTCGGAGGGACCTGAGAGAGAAAACCTCATGATCTGCAGATCTTCTTCCCAAGTGAACAAAGTTGGGTGCAACCCTGCATTGTATAAAGCAAATAACTAAATAAATACCCAAATGATCCAGGGCTGTTTCTTATTTCTTATGAAAGCCTAGACAGCCCATTTCAAACATCAGTGTGTGTACAGACAGCACAACCAAATTAAAACCAGAAGAGGCAGGTTTCCTCTCTAAATCATAACAAATAGTTGGTGGAAAGGGTGTGTGATAATTGTGAAGAATCAAGTAATGGAATCACATTGTGTCACTTCATGTGAACAATTTTCAGCTTGCTACAAGTCATTTGAAATGTCTTTATATATGATCCATTTTTATTCTCCCTGGACCTGAATTGGGAGATTATTTCACTCTCTGATGCAACGATAATTTGTAACACAACATACAATCATTTTTCACATCATGCCAGCCTTCCCAACCTACACTTCATATTTCACACACCTACTCATGCTGCCCCATCTTTCCAAGCCCCATTCTTTTGAGTGAAACACCGAGACTCTGAAATCTGTGCCTTAGAAATGTGCACAAGAACATGTTCCTTGGCAGTGTGACTCACTCCAGTGTTTTAGCCTCATTAGTAGGCAAGGCAGATGCCCAGCTACCGCTGCTGTCTGCAGCATATACATTTTTATATAACACCTCGTTATTTATATATAAAAAAGGCTCGCCTTGGGAACAGGGCATTAATTATTGGTTGAACAATAGTAAGTAAGATTCTCCTGTACTTACAAGTGCCTTGTTTATTTTAAGCTTACTGTATGGTTTTCTTTTTTAATTTTGTCATGAATTATGCTTACTTAGAAGAAAATAAACCCCCTTTGGGACCTTTCCCCCTGAATGCAGTGCATATTCCAAAATGTCAATGACAGAGCCTCTTACAATGTAGCAGATGACAGTTTGCATACTTTAATCAAGCTAGAAAGTTTTAATTATACTGCTGAAGGCATCCCATTAACATTTATTTTCTTTAATAAGAACTTGGTGTGGGAGATTAAAAAAAAAAAGGTATTGCCTGCAGTTCATAGAAAAAGAAGAGGAGGGCACTTCTTAGCATCTTAAACACTACCAAATCTGAACATGATCGCTATGAAACAAAGATATCATTTGTTTTCCTAAATGGCAAAGAGGAGAAAATCATGTGCTTCCTAGTGTTAATTATAATCCATTTGGACATTGTAACTGCTCTAACAATAGTAGGACCTTTAAATATAATTCTCCTCCCTACCCATTTCCCCTTCTCTTGCTTGCTGGCATTCAGTACTGGGAATGGGTGGCCCCATGCAGTTGGGAACAGTGCACCTGAACAAATACAGTTGTATGAACAGCATGCTTGCTTGGCCTATTTAAGCTCACCGTGAACAATGACATGGCAGGGGATTTTAGTATGGGAACTGGAGCATCAAATCGGAGGCCTCCTCAGATGCTTGCTTTGGGAAAGAAAGAGAACATTAACAAAATGATTTCACTTTGTAGTTCCTCTTCTTTGAAACAGATTCAAAAAAAGAGAGCAGAAGGGCTTGTCTCTCATCTGGTTCAGATAGAGATTTTTGCCCCAATTAAAGGGTAGCAAAAATTCTGAAAGAAATTTAATTTAGATTTAAATAAAATCCTGGTGTCACCATTTCACCTGTAACCTCAGATACTTTTGAAATATATGTCATGATATGAAACTATAAAGGCAACTAGTGTGTTTAAATGAGAACTTTTGCAACTGGGACCCTGCCCACTCGTGGGCCTTATATTATAGATTGCTTAGTATTTTTTTGTAAGAGTAGGCTAGTTAGCCCCAGTGTGCCAAATTTCAAATCAGGTACATTCTGCCTCTGTAAAATTTCTTCGCAGTCTGAGTCAGATACATTATTTTTCACTCTCCATCTTGAAAGCATTATTTGTGTAGTGCTACTGAAAAAAGATAACTGTTATATCTCTGCCCTAGTGGTGGCAAGGGAGAGTGAAATGATTCCTAGACAATCTATGAAGTGTTTTGGGTTCTTGTGTGAAAGGTGCTATATAAATATTGTTAAATGTATATCACAAAGTAAAGTGAATGGTTCAGTTTCATTGCAGTATGAACTACAGGATAGATAAGATGATCATACGGTTAAGGACTGGGACTCCAGAGATCTGGCTTCAGTTCCCAGATTGGCTCAGCTGCAGCCTCTCTGAGTGACCTTGGGTGACTCCAGGCACCTAAAGATATGGACAGGTGCCTAGTGGGATTTTCAGATGTGCTGGAAATTAGATGCCTAACCTACTTAGGTGCTTTTGAAAATCCCACTAGATATCCATCTGCATCTTTAGTCAAACACCTTTGAAAATCTGGCCCATACAGCCTAATGCAAAACCCATTGAAGTCAATGGAGAGACTCAACAGACTTCGGAATCAGGCCCTTCGTTTGTCTGTACTTGATCCACAAAAGTGCTTAGGTACCTAACTGCTTGTTAGGCACCACTGACAGTCTCAAAATCACCACTCTGCTGCCACCTAACTCTGTAGGTCTCTAAAGTACCGTAGGTGCCTATCCTCAAGTAGGCATGCACAAAGCCACCTAAGTCATGGTGCCACCCTACAGCTAATGACCAGCTCAGAGCCTTCACCCACACCTAAGGCCAGGCAAGGTTCTCAGATGAGGCATTCCCCCATCTACCTCTCCACTGCGGCCGGATCCCATAGGCATTCTCAGAGCATTCACTCTGGATCGGGCCTTACACAACAGACAGCCAGGGGAAGCAGGTTAGGAAAAGCATGTGGTATGTAATACCCAATAGCACAGTGGTTACGGCACTCACCTGGGAAGTGGAAGACCCAGATTAAAGTGTCTGCTGCATCTGAGTTGAACCCAAGATTTCTCCCTCTCTTAGGAAAGGGCCCTAGCCATCATCCTATAGCGTATTCTGGGGTATTGCTCAATCTTCTCCATGGGAGCTGTTTAACTTTGTATAAATAATTAAATATTCATGAGAGTGGAGAAAGATTGATTCCATCGCCTCGTGGTTAGGGCACTAATCTGGCATGTGGGAGACTCAGGTGCTAGTCCTGCTCTAATGCCTGTTTGAAGTGCTCAGATACTACAGAGAAGAGGGCCATACAAATACCTAGATATGTTTGCTGACCTCTTTAAAATTTAAACTGTGTAACCTAATACTGCATTTTATGTATTCATTTATTGATTGCATTGAATTAGTTATAACTTTGCTTGATTTATTTTTTAAGAATAAGAGAGGGAAACACTCTTTTTTATGTTTGAACCAAGACAAATTGTTCTCAGCATTTCAGAACACCAATAATTTTAACCAGAACGCCATTTTAGATCTACAGACCCTCTCTGCAGGTCATTGGACAGGTGGGGTGGGTCTAATGCCTCATCTTCACATTCTCCTGCCTGCATCTTTTTGGGTGGTTTGCAATCCCAGGGGCACTATGAAGAAGCATAGTCCATTAGGCCGCACATGGCTATTTTGTTGACTTTTGCAAGGCCGTGCAAGGCAGGGGCCACTACAATCTAATTCTTGGCCACTGGAGTTTGATTAGGACCAGATTCCCAAGGAAGTGTTGTTATAGGACTCCTGAACCCTGAAAGTCTCAGTGAGAACCTCAATTGTGTTTTTCATCTAGAAGAATTAAATTTTCTTAGCTAGATTCTCCTACTGAGAAAAACAGATCCTGGCAGAAGGAAAGCAAGTTAGAAAATTGGGTTCAGTTATCTTTTTTTCTATGTTTATGTTTCTAATATTTTGGCCTATACGCTTTAGCGCCATGTTGGAGTGATATTTCTGTTAAGAGTTTCCTCTTTCTTTTGACCATTCCCTAGATATCCACCTAGCTCCTGCTTTCAGTAGTAGTTAACCAGCTATGTGATTAATTTTCTACTTTCCTTTACCATTATTGAATTTTTATCTGTTTCTTGATCTGAAATAATTTTGAAGGTTTTCCCCATTTCATACTCTCTTATCTTGGTCTCAGGCAATTCTTTAAGAATAATCTTAGAATATATAGTCTATAGAGGTTTGTTAACCTATTTGTATTTATTTTGGTGTGAACTGACATTAGTTAGGCCAGGAAGACTGCAGATGAGTTAGTCATTTCTCTTAACAAGCAAGAGATTTGAAGCAGAGATGTGTAAAAGAAATACTTAGATATTACAAAAATAGCTATGTGTAAGAAGGTCATGTGTTGTCCTACCTGGACCTTACAAAGCAAACATTAACTGTTCAGCAACTTGACTTATTACCTGGAAACGCCTGTTTAGACTTGTCCCAGATTGCTATTTGGTCATCACTTGAGTCATAGCATAGAACAGGGGTGGGCAAACTACTGCCCGCAGGCCAAATCCGGCCCCTCAGGGCTTTGGATCCAGCCTGTGTGATTGCCCCCTGTGGTGCCGTGGGCCCCGCGCCACTCTCAGCAGCAGCTGGCCCTCAGGTGCTTGCCTCCAGGAACCGCCCCCCGCAGCTCCCATTGGCCAGGAATGGGGAACCACAGCCAATGGGAGCTTTGGGGGAGGTACCTGGCAGCATGGCAAGGGCAGCACAAGCGGAGCCCTCTGCCCCTCCCTCCTCCAGGGGGCACGGGGCTGGGTCTGGGGCTGGGGCCGGGCATGCAGGGAGCCTGCCCTGGTCCTGGTGCATATCACTGCCACCCTGGAGCTGGAACCCCTCCTGCACCCCACCCCCCAACTCCCTGCCCTAAGCCCCCTTCTTGCACTGCACACCCCTCCTGCACCCCAACTCCCTGCCATGAGCCCCCCTCCTGCACTCCACATGCCTCCTGAACTCCAACCCCCTGCCCTCAGCCCCCTCATACACCCTGCACCCCTCCTCTGCCCCAATCCCTTGCCCTGAGCCCTTTCCTGCACACTACACCCCCTCCCACAACCCATATTCCCTCCTGCACCCCAACCTCCTGCCCCGGCCCTGTATACAATTTCTGCACCCAGATGTGGCCCTCGGCCCAAAAAGTTTGCCCACCCCAGCATAGAATCATAGAGAGGTCATCTAGTCCAGTCCCCTGCACTCAAGGCGGGAGTAAGTATTATCTAGACCATCCCTGAGAGGTGTTTGTCAAACGTGCTCTTAAAAATCCCCAATGATAGAGATTCCACCACCTTCCTAGGCAATTTATTCCAGTGCTTAACCACTCTGACAGTTAGGAAGTTTTTCCTAATGTCCAACCTAAACCACTCTTGCTGCAATTTAAGCCCATTGCTTCTTGTGCTATCCTCAGAGGTTAAGAAGAACAATTTTTCTCCCTCCTCCTTGTAACAACCTTTTATGTACGTGAAAACTGTTATCATGTCCCCTCTCAGTCTTCTCTTCTCCAAACTAGGTCATGTTTTCTAGACCTTTAATCATTTTTGTTGCTCTTCTCTGGACTTTCTTCAATTTCTCCACATCTTTCCTGAAATGTGGCACCCAGAACTGGACACAATACTCCAGTTGAGGCCTAATTAGCGTGGAGTAGAGTGGAAGAATTACTTCTCATGTCTTGCTTACAATTCTCCTGCTAATACATCCCAGAATGATGTTTGCTTTTTTTGCAACAGTGTTACACTGTTGACTCATATTTAGCTTGTGATCCGCTATGACCCCCAGATCTCTTTCCGCAGTATTCCTTCCTAGGCAGTCATTTCCCATTTTGTATGTGTGCAACTGATTGTTTCTTCCTAAGTGGAGTACTTTGCTTGTGTCCTTATTGAATTTCATCCTATTTGCTTCAGACCATTTCTCCAGTTTGTCCAGATCATTTTGAATTTTAATCCTATTCACCAAAGCACTTGCAGCCCCTCCCAGCTTGGTATCATCCACAAAGTTTATGTGAACTCTCTATGCCATTATGTAAATCATTGATGAAGATATTGAACAGAACCAGACCCAGAACCAATCCCTGCGGAACCCTACTCTTTACGCTCTTCCAGCATGATTGTGAACCACTGATATTGGAACGATTTTCCAACCAGTTATGCACCCACCTTATAGTAGCTCCATCTAGGTTTTATTTCCCTAGTTTGTTTATGAGAAGGTCACGTGAGACGGTATCAAAGCCTTACTAAAGTCAAGATATACCACATCTACCACTTCCCCCATCTACAAGGCTTGTTACCCTGTCAAAGAAAGCTATCAGGTTGACTTGACACAATTTGTTCTTGACAAATCCATGCTGACTTTTATTTATCACCTTATTATTTTCTAGGTGTTTGAAGGAGAAAAAAGCACAAACATGCCATAAAGAAATAAAAGATAAAAAATGCTGTTTAACTATGCTGCGGTCTCTCTCATGCTTGCTTTTCAAATGGAGCCATCTCGCAGCTCAAACTTACTCAAGCAACTGGTACAGTCTATGGCATGTATTGTGGCTGGTTAAGCAACAGCATATTTACAGGTGTGCCCATCTAGAGCACACATATCCTCCCTGATATTTTCTTGGCTAGCCAGTCAGCATAAAGATTTTTTGCAGATCAGCCACAGTCATTTCATAGAAAGAAGAGTCCCTTCTCACTGCTGCTAATTATAATAATAATTTCCTCCATAACAAGCCAAGCCTTTGGGGCAAAGTGATCAGTTTCTCTTTCCCTCCTGACTCAGAGTCACTGTTATATTGCCCAACCTTCTCTCAGTGAAAACTGTCAAATTGTTTAGACTACAATGAGACCAGATTGCAAGTTCTTTGGTGCTTGTAGAGTCTCACTATCTCTCACTCTTCAGTTTTTAGCTGTAAAACAGGAGAAAGCATGAAACCTTGTAAGGTTCTTCTATCATTAGATAACAGGCAGCATTCATTTGCAATATGGCACTCACATGGAAAAGTTATTTGGGTTAGTAGGTACCTGAAAGACACTGGACACAACAGCAACAACAACATCTAAAGTGATTGCTTGCCCATCTTCATTAACTCACGTTAAGTGAATGAAAAAGAAGCACTTCCAGAGGTTGGGAAATGGTAGGAATGGTAAGTAGCCAATTTTCCTTTTTTTAAAAGAATTGTGCCAAGTTACTTAGAGTTTTGCTAGACTACGTATAGCATGTATTCAACTAAGTTAAATCCATGCTCCTTCTGCCAAGATGAGAACTACAGAAATAAAATATAAATCAATAGAGGAAATGGTAATTGACATGTTAGGTAAAAGCAATGCAGATAATGACACTTTAAAAGTTATGACCTTATAAAGAAGTCAGATTGAGAGATCTGAAGATTGAAATCTCTGTACATACACACTAGATTCAGCAACAGAAGCCTTAGTATAGGTTCCTCTAATTGTTCCACGAGTGTGTGGGTTTTACTCTGAAAATTGATTGTAAAATTAGCATTGTGAGGTTGAGTGTTCATTGACTCTCAGTGACTTACAACCCAACGTGCTTCCTTTCCAAATACACAAATATTATTTCTAATTGCTAACTCTGCCTGGTTGGCCTCAAATCTGAAAATCATGCTAGATTCTTTCTGTCTCGTGTATTATCAGTAACACAGATGCTGTAATCCAAATTCTACCCTCATCTATTGTGCAAACCCAATTTTATTTTCAATTACATTTTTGAGATGCAAAACCCAATGAACAACTGGCACAATGATAACCAAGGAAAGGATTTAGTTTTACAAATGGAACTTAGTTAACAATTCTTTTAATGATGCATGAGCCAGAACACACTATCTAAATACACACACAAAGTGAAAGAAGGATCTGTTTCAATAGTCATTTTTCGGAGTAGAACCAGACTTTAATAAGACCCACCTCTAGGGGTGAGAGAGTAGTTCACGATTCCCTTTCACTCCATAGCCTTTTTTTTCCTGAGACTACCAAATTTGGTAACACTGAGTAACATATATTGGTGGTTTTCGGCATTTAGACTCCTGTTCACTGGTAACTGAATTGGGACAATCAGATGATTCCACCTAGGCCAACAACTGCTAGAAGATAATAATTCCTTTCCTCTGATGTGGGATAAAGCAAACTATTAGCCAATATGTTAAAGTCTCTGTAACCTGGTGCCACTCAGTTGAGCCATCTAGTTCCTTCCTATTATATGGAAATATAGAGTCAAATTTTCTACCCATGTTGTTGGGCAACTATGCACTTCATTTGTGCATTTGCAAATGGTTAATTAGGCACATTTGCACACAATTACCAATATATGCAATAATTACACTTGTAAATTAAGGAAACAATTGCATTGTTTACAAATCCTTGAAACATTTCCTGTTACCACTACTACATTTCTAAGTTTCATGTTTATAGCTCCAGACAAGATACTGAAATGAAAATAATCATTTATTGCATGGTAATGCAAGGTCACCATACACTGTTCAGAATCTCTATTGAAGATACCAAATGTCAAATTATTAAATTTACCCGCATCTTATGGAACTTCAGTCATGGTTCTGAACTTCTTCTCAGACTTAGTGTCCATAAGTATTCTTTAGAGATTAGGATAACCTTGAGGTAAAACAAAGCAGAAGTAATTTGTCGCAAGCAATACAACCACAGAGGGGATTATGTTGATAAAGGAATAGCTCTGGAACATGACAAATGCAAAATAAGTCAGGCAGTAATGTACTGCATGTTTAAGAACGGTTTATAAAATAGGTGTGCTTTGGGAAAAATAATTTCGCATACTGCATGGCAGTGTTTGATATATTTCATAAACAGCAACATGCTGCTCCAGAAGCAATGTTGCTTATCAATTCCCCTCCCCCATCACTCTTTTTAAAGAATTATTAAGGACAATCAAAATCAATTCAAATAAACTATTTTTATATCTAAAACAGTATGTGTATGACATTAATTTAAAGTCAATCAGTTCAAAATACATTTGAGAGTAAGTTATTGCAACCATATTTAAAGCAAGAGAAAATATTCTCTGGACAATACTTCAAATGGAGGAAAGGTAGTTATGACAACAATAAAAGTAACTGAAGGTTAATAGCTGTAAAATATTCATCCAGTTATAGTAAATAATGACCAAATAACAGAAGATAAACAAGAACAGGATACATTTTTGTGCCCTACTCCACAGTGGAAGCTTACAAAATTCTACTCCTTTGCTGTAGCCTGTCTGGATTCTTCTAGCTTTTTGTTTGACTTTTCTGGAATTTGGCATGGCAATGCACAGATGAGGTGCTAGACTTACCCAAAGTAGAGTTAACTAGGCAGGACTTTACTCAAAACAACCCAATTTTATCATCCCTTTCAATTCCTCCTCAAGGTTCAGAAGAATTTTCAAGCAAGTTCCATTCTTTTTACCTCCATGCACCACAGACAGCTATGTTTCCAATGTTTTTAGTCTAGATACCTTCTGTCCTGTCAATTATTCTCATATATGACGAAGCAGTGTCAGCTCAAAAGACTAGGAACTATCAGTCATTGTTGGTTTGTTAAAAAATTCCTTCATTGTGCATTCCTACTCAAATCTAGCAAACCTTAGCAGTTATCTTCCTCTCAGGGGCTTGCTTCCGAAAGCATTTGTCCGTGCAGAACACTTATATGATACAGTTCAACTTTGATTTGTCTTTTGCAGAACTACACCCACTAATTCTTCACAGAGTTAACAGTGGAGGGAGAGATAAAAGGTAGATAATGAGGAAAGATACATTTTTCAAATGATATTTGAAAAGTGATGTAAAGTAGACACATACAATAAAGTCCTTTAATTTGTTTTACAGATATATGTACTCCATAAACTGACAAAAATGGCAGAAAAGCAACATCATTCTCTCTACATTATTTAAAGGTTTTTCTATGGCACTCATCATTGTAGTATCTGAACACCTCACTAACCTCAGTTAATTGAAACTCATAACAGCAGCCCTGTGAGGTAAGAAGTTAACAATTATAACTGTTTTGCAGATGGGAAAATGAGGCACAATGGCCCAAATCCACAAAGGTATTTAGTGTCCTGACTTTTATTAAATTCAATGGAAGTCAGAAGCCCAAATACCTTTGTGGGTCTGGGCCAAGGAGATTATGTTCAGCAATGCTAAGCCCCACAGTTACAAAAGACTGCATTTGGGGCTGGGGTTAGTCAGCTCCTCTGCAAATAGGACCCCAAGGCTCTACAGGAACTCTGTGTGAAAGCCAAAAACAGAAACCAGGTCTCCAGACTCCAAGTCCAGTGCTTTAACCACAAAATCATACTTCCTCGCTAGATATCTGTGGATAACATTTTCTAGTTGCATTTACGGGAAAAGGTTTAGACACCTTGTCATCAAATAAACAATTGGCAAGAGGCTTTAGGGAATAGCCACAGCATTTCAATTTGTAGCACATTTAAGCAGCTACAATTCTACATTGGTCAGAGGATCTTTGTATCATCTTCCCTATTTATGAAAATTTGTTCTTGACGGGGGAAAGTAATGTAAATATTGCCTTTTTCTGTACTGCACAGTTATTAATTTGTAAACATAAAGTCACACCCAGAAGGCTCTTAATGGTCACTAATTTGGAATTCTGCTCTGGTTTTAATGATTTATGAGCAGATTTATTAGAATCTATTTTTACCAACTTCGGAACTTCTTATCCTACTGCCAATTAACACATTATGAATATTTTTTCTAAAACTCACACACCGAACCCGAGGAACTGAGAATTGGGGAGCTTTTTGGCTTTTACACTACTAGCTAAAGAGAAAAATCTTCATTTGGAGCCATAGAACTTTATAAAGTTCACCATATACTGGTACACAATTTCTCAGTCTCTCTGCAGTTCTATCTGGATTATTGTTGTTTAGCTTTTAGCTAGTTTTGTCTTCTTTTTCCCTAATTTGTTTTTTTTATGACCCCTGCACCTTACAATTGAAAATGCTAACATCTAATAATTAATCCATTTAAAGTCCCTTTTGGTACCCAAGTGAAAGTTAGAGATGGATCTGGCACTTGCTTTAAATAAGCAGAGAGTAAAGGCAGTATCCTAACCAACATTCTTGATCCCAGTAAAGCAGATTCTATGGTCTGATGTCTTGGGGAGCTTGTGTTGAGAAAAATGCGTTTACTTCCTACACAGTCACTGGGTCAGCACTATCTAGCTCATTATTGAAAATTGCTTTAGAACACCTTGAGCATGAAAGGTGCAATTACAGTGCCAAAAATTGTATTCTAGTCTGTATTTCAGATTCTTGATTAAAACAGTGCATGGGCCAGTAGGGTTCCCATTATCATCTCACCTATATACTTTATCCTTCTATTGCTTTCTAAATGAATTTTACAGCTAAGAAAAGTTCTTCTAATAGTTTTTTGTTATTATTATAATGTTAGATTGTAATGTAACATTGTATAACATTCCATTCAACCCTCTGTTGCTGACAGTAGCTACTTGCAAAAACGCCTGGGCTGAATGAGCTGTGTCATTTGGAGGTTAATCTCATTCTGTATCATCATAACTATATGCTCATTGAGGTAACCTAGATGAGCAATAGGCAGTAGAGCCTGCTGATATTGTGAAAACTTGTTTATAGCAAATGAAAGTCCTAAATTGCTTCAATTGCATTGCAGTGTAAACTAACCTTTCGGTTACAGTCAGCCTCCATTTAGAGTGAAATTATTCTGTGAAATGAATGTCTTCACTGTGAGATAGTTCCATGGTACTGGCTTTTTTTTTTTTTTTTTTTTTACAAACAGTGCGCATCTCTAATTGTACTCGTATGGACAGAATGTGTTATCTTACAGTTAGAAGGCAGGTCTGGGTGTCAGGATTTCTAATCTAGCATGTATTACTGAGGCTATGTGTACACTACCGCGGTAAATTGACCTATGCTATGCAACTCCAGCTATGTGAATAACGTAGCTGGAGTCGATGTACCTTAGGTCAAGTTACCACAGAGTCAACACCACAGGGGGTCTACAAGAGAAACTCTCCCTTCAACTTACTTACTTTTCTGATTGAGGGTACAGTTCAGGAGTTGACTGGAGAGAATCTGGGTCTTTATTAAACAAGCTAAATCAACCGCCAGTGGATCGATCTCAGAGCGTCGATCCCTGCTGTAGTGTAGATTTGCCCTGACTCATGTGGTCTTGAGCAAGTCACTTAACTTCACTGTACCTCCATATATTCATCTGAAGATAACAATAATTTTAGTAGCTCTTATACATAATGAAGGGTCTATATTATATCATTCTGAGATCCTCAGATGAAAAGCATGCTGTAAGTCCAAAATATTAATTATTATTGATATTAAATCATGAGAACATTTGACCTAGGATTGTGGCAGGTCTTACAGACCATTCACTGATCCCAGGTAAGATCCTGCAACCCTACTGCCCTCCCCTAGGACAAACCCTAGTAAGCTGGCTGTAAGGCCTGCCACAGGTTTCTCCCACCCCAGTTACAGTCCAACATGGTTTTCAAGAGTGGTTTCTCTGAGATTTGATAATGAGGTGCAACTGAAGCAAATTAGGTACAGAGCCTTAAAAAGTGCCTGCGCTACTCTTTTGCGAGGGACAGACAAGAGTTTGCTGAGTAGAAGCCCAAAGTTGGAGTTCTGGGGACATAACAGCCTGTTTATGCTTTATTGTTCTTTATTTGATCTCATTGTTTTGAGTAGGTCACAAATTGTTGAGCAACATGAAGGGAATGTGGCCAGAGGCTGCATTGGTTTGTGTCTGTTTGTTTGAAAACCATCTATGTAAATACACAGGAAACCCCAGGGGTATTTTTCCTTTTTTCCCGACTTTGGATGTCCTGTAAACTCTGGGTGGGGTTTTCAAAATTGCTCATCATTGGCCTGACAATGTTTCCACTGACTGAAATTCCAGTTGACTTCAGTGGGAGCCAATCTAGCTGGACTTCTGGGAAACCCAGAATTTCAGGGTCTGTGGTTCTGCTCCGGGACAGCCACGATGTAGATATAACTGGGGCTGGATATCAGACAACTTCCATGTTCTGCAGCGCCAAGACAACCTGTCAGATGGACAGCCTCAGAATCATGGACCCTGGAATTACCTTTCTCTGCATAAATCTAGGTGAAAGGAAAAACAAGCAGATAGGCCATCCCCTCAGCAAACACTTGAGGGCTATTAAGAGACATGCCCATATTGTTAGCTTTAAAGAATTTACCTCCTCTCCAGACAATTTGCAAAACTAGTTTTGTCCATAACCCCAGCCAAATCCCAGGAACACAGAAAAACAAGACTACAATAGTTTAAAAAGGAACTCTCAAAGAGAACAAGGAATTATTCACAGGAAGCAGGCTGAGAGAGAGGTTTCTGAGGAAGTTAGGCCTGCCTAGATGACTATCAGAGGATGTTCATTGTTTTAAAATGCTTTTTCTCTAAATTCTTTTGCCTGGTCTACACTAGAAAATTAGATTGACCCAGCCACATTGCTCAGGGGTGTAAACATCCACACACCTGAGCAGTTCAGCTAAACTGACTTAAGTACCCATGTAGACAGCACTAGATTGATGGAAGAATTCTTCCATTGCCTAGCTACCACTCCTGTCACTGTAGTAAGTGTCTACACTAAAGCACTACAGTAGTATAGCTGCAGTGCTACAGCTGTGCCACTATAGCATTTTAATTCTCCTGATTCATATTGAGAAAGTAGAGCAATTGGCTAGTTATATTAGGTGCCTGTACATGAAAGCAAGAAGCCTGGGAAACAAGCAGGAAGAATTGGAAGTCCTGGCACTGTCAAGGAACTATGATGTGATTGGAACAACAGAGATGTGGTGGGGTAATTCACATAACTGGAGCACTGTCATGGGTGGATATAAACTGTTCAGGAAGAACAGGCGGGGGAGAAAAGGTGGAGGAGTTGCACTGTCTGTAAGAAAGCAGTATGATTGCTCAGAGCTCCAGTATGAAACTGGAGAAAAGCCTGTTGAGAGTCTTTGGGTTAAGTTTAAAAGCAAGAGCAACAAAGGTGATGTTCTGGTGGGTGTCTGCTGTAGACCACCAGATCAGGAGGATGAGGTAGATGAGACTTTCTTCAAACAACTAACAGAAGTTTCCAGATCACAGGCCCTGGTTCTCATGGGGGACTTCAATCGCCCTGACATCTGCTGGGAGAGAAATACAGCAATGCATAGACAATCCAGGAAGTTTCTGTAGAGTGTTGGGGACAACTTCCTGGTGCAAGTGCTGGAGGAACCAACTAGGGGCCATACTCCTCTTTGACCTGCTGCTCACAAACAGGGAAGAATTGGTAGGGGAAGTAGAAGTGGGTGGCAGTCTGGGCAGCAGTGACCATGAGATGGTCGAGTTCAGGATCCTGACAAAAGGAAGGAAGGAGAGCAGCAGAATACGCATTCTGGACTTCAGAAAAGCAGACTTTGACTCCCTCAGGGAATTGATGGGCAGGATCCCCTAGGAGTCTAGGAGAGGTGGCTGTATTTTAAAGAACCCTTATTGAGGTGCAGAAAGAATAGCAAATATGGCAGGCAACCAGATTGACAGAAGTCTTTGGTGAGCTTAAACACAAAAAGGAATCTTGCAAGAAGTGGAAACTTGGACAGATGACTAGGGAGAAGTATAAAAATATTGTTCGAGCATGCAGGGATGTAATCAGAAAGGCCAAAGCACAATTGAAGTTGCAGCTAGCAAAGGGATAAGAAGGGTAACAAGAAGTGTTTCTGCAGGTATGTTAACAACAACAAAGTCAGGGAAAGTGTGGGAACCTTACTGAATGGGGGAGGCAACCTAGAGACAGCTTTTTTTTGCCTCGGTCTTCACAAACAAAGTCAGCTCCCAGACTGCTGCACTGGGCAGTACACTATGGGGAGGAGGTGAGCAGCCCTCAATGGTGAAAGAACAGGTTAAGAACTATTTAGAAAAGGTGGACATACACAAGTCCATGGGGCCAGATGCAATGCATCCAAGGGTGCTGAGGGAGTTGGCTGAAGTGATTGCAGAGCCATTGGTCATTATCTTTGAAAACTCATGGTGATCGGGGAAGGTCCTGGACAATTGGAAAAAGACAAATATAGAGCCCATCTCTAAAAAAGAGAACAAGGAGAATCCAGGGAACTACAAACAGCCTCACCTCAGTCTCCGGAAAAATCATGACCAACCTGATTGCCATCTATGATAAGATAACTGGCCCTGTGGACATTGGGAAAGTGGTGCATGTGATATACCTTGACTTTAGCAAAGCTTTTGATATGGTCTCTCACAGTATTCTTGCCAGCAAGTAAAAGAAGTATGGATTGGATGAATGGACTGTAAGGTGGATAGAAAGCTGGCTAGATCGTCGGGCTCAATGGGTAGTGATCAATGGCTCAATGTCTAATTGGCAGCCGGTATCAAGTGGAGTGCCGCAGGGGTTGGTCCCGGGGCCGGTTTTGTTTAACATCTTCATTAATGATCTGGATAATGGGATGGACTGCACCCTCAGCAAGTTCATGGATGACGCTAAGCTGAGGGGAGAGGTAGATATGCTGGAGGGTAGGAATAGGGTCCAGAGTGACTTAGACAAATTGGAGGATTGGGCCAAAAGAAATCTGATGAGGTTCAACAAGGACAAGTGCAGAGTCCTGCACTTAGGATGGAAGAATCCCATGCACCACTACAGGCTGGGGACTGACTGGCTAAGCAGCAGTTCTACAGAAAAGGACCTGGGGATTACAGTGGATGAGAAGCTGGATATGAGTCAACAGTGTGCCCTTGTTGCCAAGAAGGCTAATGGCATATTGGGCTGCATTAGTAGGAGCATTGCCAGCAGATCGAGGGAAGTGATTATTCCCCTCTATTCAGCACTGGTGAAGCCACACCTGGAGTATTATGTCTAGTTTGGGGGCCCCCAATACAGAAAGGATGTGGACAAATTGGAGAGTCCAGTGGAGGGCAATGAAAATGATTAGGGGGCTGTGGCACGTGACTTATGAGGAGAGGCTGAGGGAACTGGGCTTATTTAGTCTGCAGAAAAGAAAAGTGAGGGGGGATTTGATAGCAGCCTTCAACTACCTGAAGGGGGGCTCCAAAGAAGATGGAGCTAGGCTGTTCTCAGTGGTGGCAGATGACGGAACAAGGAGCAATGGTCTTAAGTTGACAAAGCCCTGGCTGGGATGATTTCGTTTGGGTTGGTCCTGCTTTGAGCAGGGGGTTGGACTAGATGACCTCCTGAGGTCTCTTCCAACCCTGATAGTCTATGATACTAAGTGAAGACATAGCCTTAGTTCTTACTATTAAAATAAATAATTCTTTGTTTTTAAAAAGGCTGTTGTGTCACTGTATTCACCACTTGTCACAAGCTCCCAAAGAAAAGAACCACAAATGCCAAAACTCAGTTAGACCTGCTGGGTAAGCATGGTTGATACTCAGGGTCCTGTAGCACAGTCTAAGATTCCCACACCAAGATACGTAAAGTCACAAGGCACAACTGCCCTCAGAGAGACAGTGAGGTGACAGAGGTGCAGCTGGCCCTGGATCTGTGACACCCACATTTCCACAAATGGGTCAGTTAAATAATTCCAGAAAAAATAAAATGAAGTGGGAATTTAGACTTGAGGGAAATTTCCATCCCCAGTGAAAAATGTATTAATATTGTAGCTTAAAAACCTGGAGTAATATATCATTTCATATTATAGATCAATCCTTGCATAACTTGCCTCCTATTTACATTTCTTTTACAAGGCCTTTTGAATGAAACATTAATAGAAAAAAATTCACAACTTCTGGAGACCTACGCATATTGGTATTTCCTGAATATCTATCATTGGTTAACGATTAACCCCAGATCTTAGAGTTCAGTGGGTGAAAGCAATTTAAAGATGGTACTTCATTTAATAATAATTTAAGTTATCCAGAAAAGCCATCACTTCCAGCAATAAATAAGAAATGAAATCAGTTAGAAATAGAATTTTGATTTTAAAAAGTTCAAAATGGCTGTTTTGTCACTAATGTTCTCTACCAGGATAAAATAAAAAGTCTGAAGTCATGGATTTCACTGATAATAATAAAGCAAGTACTGTCTTATTTTAACAGTAATTTAGGCCTTCCTCTTTTATAGCTCTTGAAATGTCTGCACAGAAAAACACTGAATGAAGAGTTTATTTTTGTTTTCTCACACTACTCTCTTCATTCTGAATATAGCATCTCAGCTGGTATAGATGGGCATAGCTTGCTCTTAGTCAATGGAGTTGCACCACTATTTTAATTTCCTGATAGCAATCAGCCTTTCAAAGCTTCTTCAATAAGGACTCAGTCCCGAAAGGTGCTGAGCACATACAACTCCTGTTAAATTCAGTGGGATCACTTCTCAGGATCAGACCCAAAGGGCCTATCTAGAGTTATGTTTAGGAAATGAATTAGTGAACACATGTTAATTAACATGCTTTGAAACACCACTTATTACCACATTTAGACAAAGACAGCACTTTTTAAAAACATGTTAAGTTGTCATGGTCAAGCAACATGATAATTAACACGTTGGCTAATATATTTGCTAAACATAACTTCATTTTTCCAATCTAGGCAAGACTTATGCCTTAATTCTTTTCTTCACTTTATTGCTTTAGATTTGACTAGCATGTAGCACTTGTCCCAATCTGACACAGAATGTAACAAATTCTAATTCTTTTCTAGCCATTTCAGTTATTTTTTTTATTTCATACTTGTATTAAATGAGACCATGGTCTTCTACATATTCATCCTGAGTCTTTCTTTGTGGGAACCTTCCCAATAATTGCTGAAAGCTTTTTCAGAAATTTCAGCAAAGGCAACCACATCATCAGCAAATCAGAGATCATTCAGGAAATCCTTGTCAATGACCTTTTCTTCCCATGCAAGGTTTTTGAAGATTTTCAGACAAGAGGTGAAACACTGTTTGAGATTTTGTCTCCTTATCTAACACGTCACTTCAGCTTGCTATCTTCACTGGACTTGTCAAGTTTTAAAAGTTGCTACACTGTTCGTGTAAATTCAGCTGAATTCAATTTAGTTTTATCTTGTCTTTTTCATACAAAGGATTTTAAAAAGTCTTTACAGTGAATGATAAGAAATAAGAATAGATTACTTTACTAAATTGGGTACAGTTGCTCTCATACAAACAAAGAAGCAAAATGATTTCTGGAGATTGGCTGGAGTAGCAATTTAAAAATCAGTAATAATGTAAATAATCATACTGGTACACTTGCACAGAGGGGAAACATGGGCAAGATATAGAAATGTGGGGTATATTTTCCAGACTTGCATGATAAATTGTGGGTGCACTCGTGTCTTTGTCCAATTTCCCAACATAGAAAGGTATTTTTACAAACCTTGATCTGTTCTTACATATTGGTATGTGCAATTTGTGCTACTCAAGCATAGGGTCTGTGTATACACACAAGGGCTTGCGCAAGTGCTTGGAAGACAAGTAAAGGTATAGGGCAAAATCCTACCCTCAGTCCACCCCTGCTACCCCACTGCAGTAACTAAGAGAAATTGGAAATAGCACTTTCAGTCAAGAAGAAAAGGATGGACTCAGCTGCTATCTGAGAGGAAGTGAGAGAATTCCACAGATGGGGGAAACAAAAGTGACCCTAAATTTTCAGAGTAAAAGAAAGAGGCTACAATTGGTCTTGGGAAGAAATATGCAATGGAGCAAGCCTCTGGAATGTGAAGGAGCAACTTTGATTTGGGAATAGATGAGGACATCAATGAAAAATGAAAAAGAAATGTGATGTTTTGGAATGGCCATAATAGAAATAAACTGTAATCAGCAAGACAGGCTGTGGGAAAAGATAAGAATGGCTAATAGAGGTCCCCATTCTCTAGAATTTAATTCACTCTCCACAGGTGATTCAAGTTTGAGAAATCACCTCTGAATCTTGCCAGGGATTATTAAAGCCCTGAAGTAGTTTTATGAGCTTTAAGCTTAACACTGATAATAGGCTGATTTTTCTATAGTAGTTGAAGTCCTTAATAATTCCTTTCTTATATGTAGTATCAAGAGGTTTGTAAAAAGGTATGAACCAAAACTGAGCAAGAGTGCCATGACTTGACCATTTATTTTTCAAGATATAACTCTTCTTAAAGAAGAGTCTGAATCAAATCCTAGCCCTTAATTCCCCCCAAATTTGGGCATGTTTGTGTTCAGATATGAATATGAACTTTATTGCTTGGGCTCATTTATAACTATTTGTAAGTCTTCAAATGTTTTCTGGTAGATAGTTGGAATTCTAAGCAGGTTTCTTCCTCACTTCATAACTTCAGTTCATTTTAAAAGAATCCAGGAAGAAATGTACAGGACAGATGAGAAGAGGTACACACAGGAATTTCCAGCATGCGAGTGCTCCCATTACCTTTATCTATTTAATCAAATGTATTTATTTTATGTATCACTAAGATGCCTATCACCTTTATTTTATCTAAACTTTGGTAGTAGGTGTTTGGGCCTTTAATCTGGAGTAAGGAAAGAAGTTGTGTGTCTTATTTCTGGCAACTTTTATATCTTCATTACACTAAGAGCGGCAAATTGAGAAGATAGGCATGAAATATAATGCAGACAGTTTTAAGACTCAGCATAAAGAATGAAATATAGGCAGGCATTCTAGAAGACTCTCTGAAGGGAAGGCAGAGTTAACAAATGCACCTATAGAGGAGAAGGTGTCATCCACATTCCTAATGGTAATACTAAGAGCAGAGGTTAGCAGGATAACTTGTCAGGAAACTTTATCATCATAAAATGACTGATGCGAAAATGAGCTTAAAGTTAAAGCTTATCATTTAAACTTCAGGACTAAAATCACTCTGCCAGGAAGTTATAGGGTGAGGCAGTTGCTGTTGCCAGAAGGAGTTTGTATTTCTTGGATCCTAGAGATAAAAGCTCTATTCATAAATAATTATTTGAATAATTTTGGAGCAAATGAACTTTGAGTGGATTAATTTGATATACAGAAAACACATGAAACAAGCCAGCTGCTACCAATAAAAAACCATGAGTTTGCACTATGTGAAGGCAGGGTCCTCCTTCCACACACTTACACACAGAGGGGCATTTTTCTGTTACATACTGTATTCTAGAGTGCATGTAAAAGAACCAATCCAAGGCAACAGAAGCTTGCAAAGTGAAGGCATCATCCCTACCTCAAGCTCGAGCTTGGATCTCTAAATGACTTTTAATTTTACACCAATACATGTTTGTTGTGACTAAAATGTAAACGTTTCTATTAACAACAATACAGGAACAATAATGTGGACTGAAACAACATTTTTAAAGGAAATATGCGCTGAACTGTCTTCTAAAGGCCAAATTATGCCTGGAATAAGCATAGTTCCCTTTGGCTTCAAAGAAGATGGAACAACAAACAGTTTTGGTTAAAATCAGAGCCTAGCATAGCGTTCAGCCTTTACCTGAACCACACCTATTTTAAGGTTAGAAAACATTCATATAAAGCGTCTTCTTTTTGTCCTGAGAGCCCAACTTCAACCAGACCTCGAACAGGAACATTTTCCTCTTCAAGACTTCCAAAATCCCAAGTCTTTTCCTCATTCTCCATAACACCTCCCACGGCTTTCCTACAAATGATAAGCCTAGAGCTCTCCCTCTGTAACCACAAAGATGAGTATCTAATCCCCAACACAGTCACTCTCTATTTCTCCCATCACTGTCCAGTGTGACAGTACTGCCAACCACACCTGAAAACTTATTATTTAATTTAGGCCCAGAATTTAACAATCTCATATATTTTTTCTTATATCTTGTTGTAAATTCCATGCAGTTATTTTTATTTGATATTTTTAAACAAAAACTACCTTTTAATAACAATTTTTTTTGTATTAGTCAGCTGCCCACTGAATGGTAGAGCTGGGAAAATTGCAAAAAAACCCCAACAACCTAGTTTGAATAAAAGCTGTGTATTCTACTAAACAATCCATGAAAGGGGTTGGAAATGCTTTCAGCAAACAGGTATATGAGCACATTTTTCTTCACAGGAATAGTTGTGCAAAAAGGGCTGGTCTAAGGAACAGGTGGTCAGAGCAATCACTCTGGGAACCAACTTCTGGAGTGTGCCACTCACTCAAGTGCTCAACTCTGTACTTGGCAGTGTAACAAATATTTGTGCAAATGTGTGTTTGCACCACAAGTGGCTTATTCAAACATCCCTCCGGTCTATGATTCATTTACCCAATCAGGGAGAAGAAACAATACCATGTGACTCCAGAGGTCGGTCTTACAGAGCAAATAAAAAATACCTGAAGCAACAGTTGCAGTGAATAGTTCATGAGCCATATACAGTGAAATTTGCTCTGATATAATATTTATAAAATAATTTTAACAGACATTTGTATAAATCACAGTCTATTTGAAGGTGGTCTAAAAGCAGAAAAAATGTCTAAATTGATTGAGTAAATTGTTTACTACTCATGACCAACACTAAATCAGTATTAAATCAGAGCATCGTTCTGGGCAAATAACTCATGTTTTGGTTTAGTGGCACTTCCAAATTTTTTTTTTTTTGGCTCAGGTCAAACCAAATCCAAACAATGCAAAAAATGTTGGTGAATTGAAAAAAAAAATCAATGTTCATCTATTCATCATCATCCATAGTGGCAGTTCATTGTCATTCCAAGTGGAAATAAGGTGTAATTTTTTGACAGTGAGGTTAATTAACCATTGGAACAATTTACCAAAGGTAGTGATGGATTCTCTGTCACTGACCATTTTTAAATTAAGATTGGATGTTTTTCTAAAAGATCTGCTCTAGAAATTATTTTGGGGACATTCTATGGCCTGTGTTACACAGGTGGTCAGACTAGATGATCACAATGATACCTTCTGGCCTGGCAATCTATGAATTTATGTAATGACAATGAATAGGCAATGGCCCAGGGCAAAAGAATGAGGGACTCTGTAGCCCTGATAGAGAGAGCCTTCATCTAAGCTGTGGGAGACTTGATTAGCACACACAAGTGAATAAGAACAGACACAGGGATGAATTTTAAGTGTCAGAATGCAACTTTATTAGAATTTAACATTTATGGGTCATCTATCATATATCCCATAATTCAGGTAAACTCTCCACTGTCAACCCCAAAGACCTAAGGTACCAAAGAGGAACCCTGTTCTGCAAAGACATTAGGTCTTCCTTTTGCCCATAGACCTGGAGTCCACAAGTGAAATCCCATGTCTCTTTTTTTCTGATCACTGGCCCTTTGGCCTTTCATGTGCTCTGGACACAAATTGCAATAAACTAAGAGTCACACAATTTTCTAAATCCTCTACCTATTTAACCTAACTAACTGTGTGTCCATGCTGATATGAGGAAGGCAAAAAACCCCAATGTAGCCCCAAAGGGAAAAATTGCTTCCTGACCCCTTAATCAAGTGATCAGTCAGACCAACAGCAACCTAAAAACACAGTTCCTATACCATGTAACTATAAGAGGAAGGGTGGATTCAGCTAAAAATGGGGCAAGAGGCCTGAGAAACCCTGCGGGGGAGGGTAAATAAATGATTGTGGGAAGCAAAAACTAGTTGGCTTGCACCTTTCTGGCTGTCCAATGGGCAACAGGGGGAGGATGAGCCAAAGTTCAAATCCCTGCTCCAGGGACTATTTAATTGTTTATACACAAGGGAACAGCTTCAAAAAGAGAGACCCATGCCAGAATATCCCATAGCCCAGGCACTGTCCTGCAATGTGGGAGACCGAAATTCAAATCCAGATGCTGCAGAGGGGGGAATTGAATCCACATCCCAGGTGAGTGCTTTAACTGCCAGGCTAAAAGCAGAATATGGGCCCACCAACATTTCATTTGTTGGAAAATAAGCTGTTGTCCTGAAAAGTTTTAGCCCGCTCCATTAGTGTGTGCTTGTGACAAAAGGAGCTGCCTATTCAAGGAAGAATTCTCCTTCTGGAACTCCACGACAGTTCTCCACTCTCTGCATGTGCACAACTTGATTTTGAATCAGAATGTCAAGGATATTGTCCATCATTCAGATTTGTGAAAAGAATTTTGCACTTATTTAGGAAGCAGAAATCTTTGCGGTCTTTTAAATGCTACTATAACAAGTAAACAAAAGGCTGTGAAAAATACCTTGATGCTGCTTTTAAAATAGGGCCTGAAGGTGAATTTCAGACAGTTATTGCAAAATTTTCTAGGAGACATTAGCTGCCCAGGAATTTTTTACCTGAGTAGTTATAAGTCTGATCACCTTTATGAAATGTTTTAAAAACGGATAGAAAATCTGCTGTTACTACAGAAAACTTTTTGTGAATGTGCACGGCTACATTTTGAATACATTAGTGATGTACTGAAAATCATCACTGTACAGTTGAATGTGACAATAAATAGCAACTACTTTTATTGTCTCCATAGTTAATAAACATTTTTCTTGCTTCTCTATTTAAAAAATACACTGATGAGCATATAAGACAGAGATATTGGTCTAGCTCCTCAGCATGGATAAATCAGAGTAGCTTCATAGATGTCAATGAAGCAATATCAATTTACATCTGTAGCTGGGCAAAATTTTTCAATCAAACCTTATTCCAGGGGATGGTGGAAGCAAAGACAGAAATGGAGATTTGGTGATAGCAAAACGTTTCATGTCAATTTCACCAAATTGTTTTGGTTGGGAAAAAAAAATCTAAAAAAAAAAAAAATCTGAAAAAAATTGAAATGTTTTGTTTTGACATTTTAAAAGGAAACTTTTCAAATTTTTGATGCCAAATGACTTTTTGTTTTTAAATTTTCTTTAAGATGACTAAAAATGCTGAAAATCAAAATTAAATGTTTTAGTAAGGGTAAAGTGAAATGTTTGTTTGTCCCCAAACCATTTTTTGTTCCATTTTTCTGAATTGCCAACAAACAAAAAAAAAATCTATTATTTGCCCAACTCTGTTTACACCAACCAAGGCTCTGGCCAACAGTATCTGTGAAAGCTTCAGAAAGTATTGAAAAGCTAATACAACAAAACTTTCAAATACTCATGAGTTTTTCTTACCTTATCTTACATCAAATAGATGCTATATTGAAGTTTCCAGTAAGCGACTGTAATAAAATACTTTCCCCAGTAGAAATTGCAATCTCTTGTGTTGCACAAGAAAAGTCACAAAAATATTTGTGATTGTGTTAAAAAAAATTAAAAACATATTAGCATTTTTTCTTCCTTGCTTCAAAAACAAGTTTTACCGTCAAGTATTGAAAATCTTTGAATATCAATTTATTAGGATTTTTTTCCACCTTCACTGAAATAATAAAAGCAAGAGAATTCATCCATATCTGCACTAGCTTTATTATTCTAAGCAAAATTCCAGAAAAGGAACAGATTTTACATATAAATACATTATCAACAGTGTTCCTTCCAGCACCTCATCATTTAGATATAAAATTGACCTAATGGATTGTACGAAATATGGTATTTCAGTTGTGGAAAAAAGGCTTCATTGAAAGGAGTATTAGTGGAATTAATGCAGTAACGGCATTCAGCAAACAATATTAAATTTTCAAAGCCAGTGTGAAACAAATGATGCAGATGAACATAAAAATATGGTCTGACACGCATATAGATGCTGAAAGGTATTTGGGCAAAAGTACATTTCATCTATTTGGCCAGTCAATTCAGGAGAAAGAAAACAGAGGAGGAACCTGGAGCTATCTCCAATGCTGAGACACAGTGCTTTGATTCCATACTGTAACTCCCACCAGGAGTAAATTACACTTATAGATATTAGACCTGGAATCAAGCCAATAACTGGAGTATAAGGCATTTACTGAGAAAAAAGACTTGACTCAGAACATCACAACATCAGTAGAGAAATATGCAGATGTGTTTAAAGAATTAAGAAAACTACCAGCAGCATATATAACCTTAAAAAAAAAGGTTAAAATCTTGACCCCATTGCGGTGAATGAGATTTTGGCCATTGACTTCAGTGGATCTACGATTTCATCCAGAAATTCCATCATATAAGCTAACAAGACCATTGCTGGGTCCCAGAGGGACAGATTAGAAATTCAATGCCTCATCTCAGAAGATGTTAAAAAAGCAAAGAAAGCTACAGAATGGGCACATTCTGGTACATGCTTGTGCCATATGCCAAACCTATGGACTATATATTAGTGTTATTATTTGCATAGCAGTAGATCCTAGCATGTCCAGCTGAACTCAGGACCCAGTGTACTAGGCTCTGTACACAAAGTAACAGATATTTCCTGTCCCAAATTGCTTACAGTCTAAATAGGCAAGACAGACGGGGGAGAAAATACAGGCACCGAAAATAGAGCAAGAGACATTGCTGCAGTGGACATTTCCACTCTGGAGGACTTAATATTTGTAGTATCCTTTTCTCTGATGTTTACAATGGCTTTGGTAGCAGTGTTTTTAAGACCTTCACAGAATACTATAGATTTGAACACATTACTTCCATTCCTAAATATCCATGGATTGTAGAGTTAAAATTGCTAAGGAATTATTTTAAAGGACTAAACATTAAACAAACATTAATTCTGCTTTGCTTAACTACATCTCCACACCTTTAAGTATCGTTGAGCAACCTGCTACTCTGCTGGGACATCAGACTAGGACTAGACTTCCCCTTCTTGAAACTGCACAGGATACGACTCAAAGATGGACTCAACCAAGTGCAAGAGGAAAAATAAAGACATAAGGAAGATAAAAGGTTTCACCATGACAAAATTGCTGCATAGCAAGGAGTTTGAACAGACCACAGACCTCCTTCATCTTAATCATAAGAAATGTCCTGACCAGACTGGCCAGAAAGAAAGAAAGACAGACCCAGATGACATCACTAGCTGAATCCCAAATACTACCTGGGATGTGAGACTTCCTCTCTCTCTCTCACTCTCTTTTCCCTCAAAACGCCCTCCCCCTCCGGAGTGTTCTTTTCCTTCCAGATCTTATTTCTTCTCTGTCCTTTTTTTCCCTTCTCTCTAACAAGACTGTGGCTCAGCCAGCCAGCCTGCATATTTTGCAACACTGCTGTAAGCCTGGAACTAGGAAAAAAAAAGCAGCTAAATGTAATGTCCAAAACAGCCCAATGCTGGTACACGTTTACCAGGTCTCAATGTGGCTGATAAGACTGCATACTGTGCCTGTGTTTCTCCAGCAGTGAGTCTGCAAGTGACAGTCAATACCAAAGATAGAAGCTTCATTTTCTATCTTTGCTATTATTTTCTCTCCCCTTTTGTGTGTTTGTCTTTTTTGTCTTCTAGGAAATGGGATCAGGCTTTAACAACAGCAATAACAACAGCTTCAGCCCATCTCAACTATCTTCTTTTCTTTTTCCCAAAAAGGACAGTTATTACCCACTTTAATACCATCTACAAGACTGTCAAACAAGGAGAGGAAAATTTTTCCTCCTAAAATCTCTGCCCAGCTAAAGGGAAAGGGAACAAGGAATGTTCTTAAAATAAAAGCCTTGTCTGATGGTTTACATTTCAAGGACTTTGACTGTTTTTCCTTCTTTTCTGTACCTTTAATTAAAGGTTAAAACAATTTTAATGGTGTGATTGCCATGGTGCTAAGCAGGCTAAGGTTTCTGTATACGAAGCCCCAAACCTAGTTTAATGTTGGACAGTGTTAGGGTTCTGTGGTTCATTTTAATACCTTTGATTCTTAGAGCCATTTTTTGCCATATAAATTAATACAACAGGTCTGCCGCCCTGAGAGTGTGCCTAGATACCCTGAGTTTGGGGTGGGGTCTGTACTTTGTTCAGACTCCAGGCATAGATGCTGGAACTAGGTGTGCTGCTGCATCCCCCAGCTTGAAGTGGTTTCCATCAAGTGGTATACAAGGTTTAAAGCAGGGGTAGACAACCTATGGCACGGGTGCCGAAGGCGGCACACGAGCTGATTTTCAGTGGCACTCACACTCCCCAGGTCCTGGCCACCGGTCCGGGGGAGCTCTGCATTTTAATTTAATTTTAAGTGAATTAAACATTTTAAAAACCTTATTTACTTTACAGACAACAATAGTTTAGTTATATATTATAGACTTATAGAAAGAGACCTTCTAAAAATGTTAAAATGTGTTACTGGCACATGAAACCTTAAATTAGAGTGAATAAATGAAGACTCGGCACACCACTTCTGAAAGGTTGCCGACCCCTGGCTTAAACGGTGGCTCTCAGCAGCCCACTATACAAATTGTTCCAGCACCCCTGGCTCCAGGTGCTTGAAACACTCTGGGGATCCAAAGCACAGATACTTGGATTTCTCTCACAGCAGCCCTCAGCATGGTCTACACAACAAAGTTAGGTTTACACAAGTCACCTTACATCGATCTGTCTGCCTGTGTCTGGCCAACATAAGTGCTGAGTTACAGGGACACAGTAAACCTACCTCCCCGAATGGTGTAGAGCCATAGTTGACCTACTGAGGCTGATACAGTGTGAGTGTAGACACTGTGTCCACTCTAACACTCCTTCAGCACCCATCCCACAATGCCCTGTTTCCTGCAACAGTGACCGCTCTGGTAACAATTTAAAACTTCAGTGCCCACAGTTCACAGAGACCAGCAGCCACACACACCCTTTAAAGCCCCTTGCATGTTTTCAAATTCCTTTTCCAGACTGTCCACTTCGGCACACATCCCCAGTAGCTCACTTTCCTTGTTTGCAACTGACCCTCTGACCATGCAGTATCCACGCACTAGATGTGCTCCTGCCTGGAGTAGACAGGAAGCATTGGATCTCCTGGGCCTGTGGGAAGAAGAGATTGTGCAAGTAGAGCTATGGATCAGCTGAAGAAATGTGGACACCTGTGAGCAGATTACACAGGGGATGCAGGCAAAGGGGTGTGACAGGGATCCGCAGCAGTGCTGTGTGAAACGAAGAAACTTTGCCAGGGACACCATAAGTCCAGGGAGCACAACAACAGATCTGGGGCTGTGCTACAGACCTGCTACTTCAACACTGAGCTGCATGTGGAAACTGCATCAGCACCCCATTGATCAACTGGATACCTTGGAAGCATCCTAGACGGAGACCCCTGCCATGAACAGCGAGGAGGGGGATAATATGGAAGAGAACTCCAGACAAACCATGAACCAGGACCTGTTTGAGACTCTACCACACACTAGCTAGACCCACCAGACAAGTGCAGGTGAGCCTTGTGAAGGGGAAGGGACCTCAGGTTAATATGTGCATGTGTTTTTCCCTTACCATGCCAGCCCAGCCCTGCCCCAAGCAAACAAGACAAGTTATCCACTGTCCATTGTTTTACTCATGAGAGAAGAGGTAGAGGTACAACAAATAGAGGTATTTAAAGTTCCTTTAAATAACAAAGACAAAGGCAAAAAAATAAACTACATTAAAAGAAATCTGTCGGTCTTTCACTACCGAGTGACATTTGACTCTGTAGCATTTCATCACAGTTTGACATATTTGAACCTGTATCAATATTTATTATATTTATCTTTCCCAGGAGGCAGGAGCCAGTTTTCCTATGCTTGAAGAAGCTGTCACTATACCACTATTCCAGTCACATACCCAGTGCAAGAACTGATGGTTTTAAAGCCATTTGAAAAAGAGCAGGGGTGAAATGAATTTTCCCCTTCTGCCCGTTTTTTCCAAACAGCAATTTTTATTACCTGCTTAACAGTTTCTTACTGCTGCTTATGTGAGGACCACATTCCCACAGTGAGCTCAGTCAGCACTTTCTGGCAACAGGCTGCTTTGGACAGAAGCTTCTTTTTGTGAAAATTCTAGCTCAGCATGGGGTATGTAGTGTGACCAGTCCCAACCAGAATGGCATGTGATTGCTGTATGTTTGCAGTTTGAAATGGAGACAGGTAGATATATAAGGCTTACAGCTTCATTCCTATTGCACCTTATTTCCAGTGGCTGACAAAAAAGATCAAATGTTGGTTAGTATTGAAGGGGTAAAAATAGTGAGTAAACTCATATTGTATCTCAAGGTCAGTGGAGGTGAGGGATGAGCTGTTATATCCTTGGGGGCAGCCGGTTTAGGAAGAAATCACTTGAGGCCAGACAGCAGACAGCTAACAAAACCACCATTTTATTTACAGACTCAGAGAGCTCACTCAGCCGGCTGAAGCTGGCTGAGCTAACCCATAATAATCTAACTCAGTTGCCATAGCAACAAAAACCATGACAACCAAATACACAACATATTCCTCCCCCCCTAATAAGAACATCCCCTAAATAAAACACACACTAGACTAGAGAAGGAGGGTAGACTGCCTCCATTCCTGGCTAAACCCTGGGGATTATTTTGCCCCATAATCTTGGGTTCGCCCTAGCTAAAGATCCAGCCGATGAGGAGGCCTTCTGTCTCTAGGTGGATTACGGCGAACTTCTCGTGTTATTGCACCCGAAAGCACTAGGGGCTCAGGGTCCACAGCACGAACGGGTGAGGAGGTGGTATCAGCTCGTGCTGGGCAAAGGGGTATCTCAGCCGCCGGCAGTAATGGAGGAGAACAGTCAGGAACAGGTGACTCGTGATTCGGTGCCTCACCAGAAGAGGTGAAGTCAGACCCCTCAACTGCAGATGGGTCCTGAGGACTGGCATGACCTGGCAACAGCTGATCTACATGTCGCCACCAGGTAAGATTCTCTGCAGTCCGGACTGTGTAGGAAACAGGTCCTGTTTGAGTGATGACTGTGGCCGGGACCCATTTAGCTCTGGAAGTATAATTCCAAGCCAAAACTGGCTGTCCCAGGCTAAAGGTTCGGTCTTTTGCTCTGGGTGCCCGTCTGATGACTTGATATTGCTGCTGATGTTGCACAATTTGTCGGGGTTCAGAAGGTTTCAGCAGATCAAAGCAAGTGTGCAGCTGTCGTCCCATCATTAGAAAGGCCGGAGATGAGTGGGTCGTAGCATGAGGTGTGTTTCTGTAGGAAAGTAAAAAGGTATCCAGACGCTTTTGAATGGAGTGTTGTCCCCTTGCTGATTTCAAAGCATTTTTCATTGTCTGCACAAATCTTTCAGCTAATCCGTTGGTGGACGGATGATATGGTGCTGACGTGATGCGGTGTATCCCATTTGCCTTCATAAAATTTTGAAACTCCTGAGAAACGAACTGAGGTCCGTTGTCGCTCACAAGTTGTTCTGGCAGACCAAAACGACTAAAGAGTCCTCGTAGTTTTTGGATAGTACTCTCTGCAGAAGTGGACTGCATTATAGAGACTTCTGGCCATTTAGAGTGGGCATCTATTGCCACCAAGAACATGCTTCCTTCAAGGGGGCCAGCAAAGTCAACGTGAATACGTTGCCACGGGTTTTCAGGCCAGTCCCATGGGTGTAGGGGTGCCCACTGGGGTGCATTCCTCACACCCTGACATGACATACAAGCTTTTGCCTTCTCTTCAATAGCGCTGTCCAATCCAGGCCACCAAAAATAGCTTCGTGCAATTTCCTTCATGCGCACTATTCCACAGTGACCGAAATGTAGCTGTTCTAACATCTGTGATCTCAGTGGTGGTGGAATAATGACACGTCCTCCCCACAACAAACAACCAGATTGGACCGATAACTCCGTCCGCTTGGACATGTAGGGAACAAGGTCAGATGAGACCGGAGAGGTTTGTCGAGATTTTCCATGCATCACCAGGTCCATAACTTGGGACAATACTGGGTCAACGCGAGTTGCCTTCTTTATCTGAGTAGCAGTGATGGGTGTATTCTCTACCTGTTCAAAGTAGAAGATTTCCTTTTGGGCACTATCTTGATGTTTGACCGGCAAAGGCAACCTTGAGAGGCCATCTGCATTGCCGTGTAGAGTGGATTTCCGATATTTGATTTCATATGTGTGTGCTGAAAGTAACAATGCCCAACGTTGCATACGACTAGCAGCTAATGGGGGAATGCCTGTGTAGGGTCCAAAAATTGACGTCAGAGGTCGATGGTCTGTAAGAAGAGTAAACTTTCGCCCAAACAGGTACTGATGAAACTTCCGAATTCCAAAAACAATTCCTAATGCCTCACGTTCGATTTGGGCGTAGTTAGTTTCTGCTTTGCTTAGAGTGCGTGAAGCAAAAGCAATAGGTCTCTCTTCTCCTGAAGGCATAATATGTGACACGACTGCTCCCACTCCATAAGGGGAGGCGTCGCAGGCCAATTGCAGTGATAAGGATGGATCAAAGTGCATTAGAACTTCAGAATTTAGCAATGCATCCTTAGCTTTGTTAAATGCAACATCACAGGCTTCAGTCCACTTCCAGGCCTTTTTCTGCCCAAGGAGCTCATGAAGTGGTTTTAGCAGTGTGGCTAACTGTGAGATGAACTTTCCATAATAGTTCAGGAGTCCTAGAAATGAGCGCAGCTGGCTTACATTTCGAGGTGGGGGAGCCTCCACAATAGCTTTAACTTTTGCAGGGGCCTTATGAAGACCTGCAGAATCAATGATGTGTCCCAAATATTCAACAGAGGGCTTGAAGAATTCACACTTGTCTTTGCGAACTCGTAGGCCATACTCTTCCAGTCTTTGTAGGGTAGCCTCTAAATTCTTTAAGTGATCCTCTTCATTTCTTCCAGTGATCAGGATATCATCCAGATAGCACTGAACTCCTGACAAGCCACACAAGATCTGGTCCATAGCCCTCTGGAACAGGGCGGGGGCAGACGTTATTCCGAAGGGTAGGCGACAGTATCGATAAAGCCCCTTATGAGTCGCAATAGTCAACAGCTCTTGGGACTTTTCATCGATGTGCATCTGTAAATATGCTTGACTCAGATCAATCTTACTGAACTTTTGTCCCCTAGCCAGGCCTGCGAAGAGGTCATTGATGCGGGGAAGCGGGTATTGCTCTGCACACAACACTGGGTTGACAGTGACTTTAAAATCACCGCAAATCCGGAGAGAGCCATCTTTCTTCACTATTGGAACGATAGGAGTGGCCCATGAGCTATGGGTAACTGGTATTAGGACTCCATTGGTGACCAGGCGCTCCAGGTCTGCTTCAACTTTTGGCTTGATGGCATATGGCACAGTTCGGGCTTTCAGATATTTTGGTGGACTGTCAGGTTTAATGTTCAATGTCACAGTGATTCCCTTCATACTTCCCAAATCATCTCCAAAAACAGCAGTATGTTTCCTTAGTATAGGGGTTAGACTGGTTTCTTCTTTAGTCATCCGGTGCACTTCTGCCCAGTTCAGTTGAATCTTCCCAAGCCAAGACCTACCCTTTAAGGCTGGGTAATTACCTCTCACCACAAACAGTGGCAATTTAGCCACCTGTCCATTGAGCTCCACCTTAACATCAATAGTGCCCAGCATAGGCACAGCTTCTCCCGTATATGTCTTCAGAACAGTTTTTGTTGCCTTAAGCGGAAGATGCTGTAGCTTTTCTTTAAACACAGTCTCGGAGACCAGTGAGACGGCTGCACCGGTGTCCAGTTCCATGCGTATACGTTTGCCATCCAATAACGGGGTTACCCAGTATTCATATGAGCCCACTGCCAAAGACAAAACATGCAGTGGCACTTTCTCTTGCGCTGAGGTGTCACCTTGATCATCCTGGGTCTGCTCTAGGGTATGCAAAGTTCCTCTTTTTGTCGGCCAGACCACAGGCCTCTTTTTCTTTTGTTTACAGGCACACTCAATGTGTCCCTTTTTGCCACAGTGTCGACACACCAGGTCCTTACACCAGCATTCTGATGCCTGGTGACCCGGCTTACCACAGCGGTAACATTCTTGACTCTGCACAGTTTTGTGGGTCGGTTCTTGTGACACTTTTTGCACCCTACGGGGTGCACCGATGTATTGTGCCTCCCTTGTAGCCAGTTCCATGGAGACAGCAATATCAACAGCCTTCAGTAAGGTAAGCTGAGCCTCTGTCAGTAGGCGCTTCCGTATAGCTTCACTGTAGAGGCCACACACTAACCTGTCACGCAGGGCATCATTTAACATTTCTTTAAATTCACAGTGTTCTGCTTGCTTTTTTAAAATGGCTACAAATTGTACAACTGTTTCATCTTCCTTTTGGTCTCTTTTGTGGAACCTATATCTTTCAGCAATTACCAGTGGTTTTGGGGAAAAATGAGACCCCAGGATTTCCACAATGTCACTGTAAGATTTAGTTGCTGGCTTAACAGGGTGTAGTAAGCTGCGTAGCAGGGAGTAGGTTTTAGCCCCTACAACACTTAAGAATATTGGCACCTTCTTCGCTTCTGTAATGTCATTTGCAATAAAAAAAAGTTCAAAACGCTCAGTATACACATGCCACTGCTCTATATTCTCATCAAAAGGTTCCAGTGGCCTGGTCAGAGTAGCCATGATTTTAGTTTCACTTTCACAGTCAGTGCAAACAAGCAGCTTTTTTTTGTTTGTTTGTTCTTTACCTTGACTTCTTCTTCCTTCTGTTACTGGAGCAGCACCGGAATCTCACCCTCGTCGCCACTTGTTATATCCTTGGGGGCAGCCGGTTTAGGAAGAAATCACTTGAGGCCAGACAGCAGACAGCTAACAAAACCACCATTTTATTTACAGACTCAGAGAGCTCACTCAGCCGTCTGAAGCTGGCTGAGCTAACCCATAATAATCTAACTCAGTTGCCATAGCAACAAAAACCATGACAACCAAATACACAACATGAGCGAGCTGGGAAGAAAGGACTAAGTAACAGAGACATCATGAATGACAATGGACTGGAGGTCATGAAAAGTTGGGCAGAGGGGCAAAGGGTGAGTGGACAATGTTGAATGAAGAGAGGTGGTGGTAGGATAGACAGTACTTGTTTCTTGATAGATCAGAAGGGGAGTAGGATTGGTAAAGAATCTGTTTTAGAAACAGTCTAATGAGTGGCCATTTTGGCAGGTGAAAGCACATGACTTATGAGGAGAGGCTGAGGGAGTCTGCAGAAGAGAAGAATGAGGGGGGATTTGATAGCTGCTTTCAACTACTTGAAAGGGGGTTCCAAAGAGGATGGATCTAGACTGTTCTCAGTGGTACCAGATGACAGAACAAGGAGTAATGGTCTCAAGTTGCAGAGGGGGAGGTTTAGGTTGGATATTAGGAAAAACTTTTTCACTAGGAGGTTGGTGACGCACTGGAATGGGTTATCTAGGGAAGTGGTGGAATCTCCTTCTTAAAAACCTCTAAGGGTCAGGCTTGACAAAGCCCTGGCTGGGATGATTTAGTCGGGAATTGGTCCTGCTTTGAGCAGGGGGTTGGACTAGATGACCTCCTGAGGTCCCTTACAACCCTGATATTCTAGGATTCTATGATTTGCACATAACCTAGACTTCCTCGTCTATGCAATTACATCCCCATCTCAGCACCTTTATGGTAGGCAGAGCTGTACACTCATCCAAGTCACAGCACCAGATGTCTTATCAGGCTTAGCTAGTTCCACCACAGCAATATTCACTTGAGTCTCTCTATTAAAGAGAGTACTTTATTCCAACTTTTAGAAGCACAGTTTTCTCTAGCCATCCATCCATGCAGGTTTATAAAGCACCCATACCCTTGTTATCTGAGTGTCCCCAAAATTAGAGTAAATGCGTAAAGTTAGATCTCACTGTTTCTTCCCTCAAAGGCTGCAGAGACTAGACTTTGTGCACTTTTTAAAATTGAGAGAGAGAAAGTATCATATTTTCAGGCTTGGGTCCATTGTATGTTTCCTGGTATTCTGAGAGGCTGTCATTTTCTCTGAGAAGGAGGCTGATAGTTCTTTGCTGTGGGAGCTGCTGGTTCCAGAAATGAGTCAAGGCATTTTGGGTTAATAAGGCAATTTATATTATGGAGTAATTCAGCCGGTTATGATTTAGCAGCTGCTATGGTGGAGGAGAGGTGAAATTTCTTAGCTTCTTTTGTGTTCTGGGCATAAGGAATGCAGCAATTGGTTGTGCCAGAATCTGTCCATGTTTGCTTATGTTTTATGCCACTGATACTTGGGTTTTCTTTTTCCCTTCTCCTTTCATGGGTGGTCAGAGAACCATGGATGCTCCAGTGACAGTGTGTTACATGGAAGGATTTTTTGGAATTTGACTGGCTGACAGAGCTTCTTATGATACACAATTATGATTGCTTCTTTTTATTTGGAGACTGGAGGAAATGGTGGTCACTGCAGAATTTGTTCCCTGTATCCACTTCCAGTCTGAAAATCAGGTCTAGGAATTGTATATATATGTATAAAAGCCCAACAAATTACCTGTGAGAAAGTAAGGGTGACAAGTATAAAGGAGCCAGTTTCAGACCATACTATCATAGGCATTGTCCACATGGTTGCTGAAATTTACCACAACAATAAGTCTTGGGAAGTTCATCATCATGTCAGACAGTATCAAAGTGAGCTTTTCTAGGAAATCTTTGATTTTTGAAGCTGTAAATTAGCAGGAGATGTGGGACTTGTCTGTTGATTTGCAAAGTAGCTGGATGTTTTCTCTCGATGTGGCTTCTCTTATATTTTAGGCTGGATGTCTCCCTCCATCCTTTCTAGAACTGTGATGTAAAGAAGAGCTTATACTGGGCTGGAAGCATTGTTTAGCCAGAATGGTTATTTCTCTTTTGATTAGGTCATGGAGACTAAAGCAGCAAGGGAGACAAAACAATGTATCTAAACCAACAGCATATAACCTCCTATCTGCCATGTGTAATCTCAGTGAAGTCATCAGTGCTGTATGGAGAATAACCACTGAAGAATTTGGTCCACTGACCTCAGAGTTCACTTATAAATCTGGGCTGAAGTGGTGTATTTGCAGCTTACAGAATGGCTCCAGATACAAACCAGGGGACCAACTGCAGAGGTGAGTCTAAGTACATCTAAATAGGTCTTGAGGAAGTCTGATTTCATGTCATCTACACCTTCCTCTGGACACCTCAACATGAATTTTTAACAGTCTTTATCTTCTTTTAGACTTATTTAGATTCACACCTACATACCAACATGTAACTTATGCTCCCTTTACTGTTACACTGCACTTCTGAGTTTGATCCACTGACCCTAAGGGAGGGTATGTCTAGACTAGGATAAGAATTATATGTTGTTGGAACACATTAGCCAGCATGTTCTAAACCTCTATGCTAGACAAGGCAAGTTGTAATTTGGTACATGCTGGCTGGTCGAGTTGAGAAAAGGAGATCAAAATTTAGGGGTGAGGGGAATCTCTTTGGAAGTTTAGGCTTCAACTCAGCCAGGATTAGTGCCAAAGTACAATTTGCCTTGTTCAGTTTAGAGTTTTAAGATGTGTTAGTTAGAATGGACTGACTAACGCCCAGTTTTTTATTTTAGGTAAACCAGAAGTTGTGACAAAGTAGGAATTTCTTGTAATATTTTTATGAATCCAGTGTGTGCCTTAGACAGCCCCACCCCAACTCCACTACTTTGCATTGTTATCCAGTGAGGGGAAAAGAATTAAGTTTGCTCTCAGGGCAGACTAAGACATAGGTGAGTGTGTGTCACCTATCTGTCTGAGCAGACTGAATGGGTCACTGAAAGGACTGGCCGAGGCCAACCCATATCTTCTCATATTTTTCATTGATAAGGACAGAACATGGATACCTAGCAACCAACAACCCAGAGGGAGGAGGATTTCCCAGCCTCTCAGCAAGGAAGCTGAGCAGAGATCCCAGCTCCAGAACAAAGGACAGAAAGGTGTCAAGGTGGGGGAAATAAAGTGTGGGCTCTGAAAGAAGCTTGCAGCTCTCTACTGGTACTGACTAAGGAAGTCAGAGAGAGACAGAGCCTGAAAATGGATCTCACTGCAGTTTGGCTGGTGAATTGCTCTTGCATGAGCAGAATGGGCTGTGCTTTAACCTTTATTTCTCTATGCTAACCTAAGGACTTCCAATGCTGTGCTACAGCTGACTAATAAATCCTCCCGTTTTCAAAACACCACATGGTGTCAGTGCAAATACTTGCTGGGGTGTAGGAGTCCTTGAAGAGTGTACAAGACTTTAAGAGGAGACTATCTCAGTTGGATTCCCTGGATGAAATTCATGGCGTGCTGAAGCCCAGCAGCTTGAGTCTAGTACAAGGGTGGGCAAACTACGGCCCACAGGCCACTTCTGGTCCACCATCCATTTTAATCCGACCCTCGAGCTCCCACTGGGGAGCGGGGTCTAGGGCTTGCCCTGCTCCGGTGCTCCAGCCAGGGAGCATGGTTGGGAGCCACTCCACGTGGCTCCCAGAAGCAGCAGCATGTCCCCCCTCTGGCTCCTATGCATAGGGGCAACCAGAGGCCTCCACTCCACACGCTGCCCCCACCCGAAGTGCTGCTCCTGCAGTGCCCATTGGCCAGGAACCACAGCTAATGGGAGCTGCAGGGGCAGCACCTGTGGATGGGGCAGCACACAGCAGAGCCATCTGGCCACACCTCCGTGTAGGAGCTGGAGGAGGGACATGTTGCTGCTACCAGGAGCTGCGTGAGGTAAGCACCTCCCGGAGCCTGCACCCCTGAGCCACCTCTCCCCACCCCATGCCCCAACCCCCTGCCCCAGCCCTGATCCCCCTCCCACTGTCTGAACACCTCAGTCCCAGCCCTGCGCACCCTCCTGTACATCAAACCCGTCATCCCCAGCCCCACCCCAGAGCCCGCACTCCCAGCCAGAGCCCTCACCCCCTCCCACACCCAACCCCAATTTTGTGAGCATTCATAGCCTGCCCTACTATTTACATACTCAGATGTGGCCCTCAGGCCAAAAAGTTTGCCCACCCCAGTCTACTAGGCAGTGAGGCTTCAGAGGTTACCCTGAAGGAAGAATGAGAATTCTTGGGGGTCTGCCACACTGAAGGGTTTGCTCTAAGAGACTGTTCAAAAGCTGGGGCACAGTACAGAGCCTGTGGATCCATGACAGAATTCTAAGTTGATTTAGCTTGTTAGAAAAGAGGCAAGAAAAACAATTAACAAGAGTTGATAACACAATTATTATAGTAGGCCTCTTCCTCCTTTATCACACATCCTTCTCCTTTGGCCCTGGGCATGTGAATGCCACCAGTCTTCACTTCCTCAGACATTGGGAATTGGGCCTAAGCAGGTCTGAGGATATGTTACCAAGCTTAAGGAACCTTAGTGTAAAAGAGTGAGTGTAAATTACATCTCTTCTGAAATTGCCTGAGTGACTCAACTAAGGGGTAGATCCTGCATTGCATCAAAAGGCCAAATAATCACTACAGTCAATAAATATTTTACCTGAGCCAGAAGTGCAGATGTGTGCCCCTATGCGCTAAGTCCATTTTGAGTGTCTTGCTACCAGTTGGCAGACAAATACCAGTATGTAGATGTAGCTAGACCAGCGGTTCTCAAACTTCATTGCACCGTGACCCCCTTCTGACAACAAAAATTACTACAGGACCCCAGAAGAGTCATGGAGAGGCTAAAGCCCAAGCCCCACTTCCCTGGACAGAGGGCCAAGCCAAAGCCCGAGCTTGGCCGGGCCGGGGGGGGGGGGGAGGGCACAAAGCCAAAGGGCTTCAGCCCTGGGCAGGGAGCATGTAACCTGAGTCCTGCCGCCCAGGGCTAAAGCCCTTGGTCGTCAGTTTAAGGCCCGGGCCCCAGCAAGTCTAATACCAGCCCCGGGGACCCCATTAAAATATGGTCACAGCCCACTTCGTGGTCCCAACCCATAGACTGAGAACCATTGAGCTAGACAATACTCACACTTTCCATAACCACTTTGAGGAAATGTTAAATTGTACTACTTGTTAGGCTGCAAATAATTGTTCTTTAACCTCCCAGTTAAAACCTCAGAACCAGAATTAATCAAGTTCTTCTTCAACAACCTTCATTTTTGTTATTTCTTGATGAAAATGAAATGACTAGAATTCTTGTGCTCTTAGTCTGAGGCTCAGCCATGTCGTGATCCAGGTGAGGAGACAATCCTGAGACATAGCATTTCTCCTGCATGGGCTCTTTCCACTAATACTGAACATGTGCACATGTTTTCTATACTTTTTGACATCATCAGGCTGGCACCTGTCTCATCCAATTAGCTGGAGCAAATCGAGTTACTGCTGTCTCCTTCTTGAATGGTAAATATAATCACTGCATGTGTAACAACTGAGAATGGTGCCCACAGCATCTGCCCACAGACTGCAGGATTAACTGGCACATCTGCAACCTGTCTGCTATTAGGAAAGTGGGAAAAAACCCAGGTCAAATCTAGTTAAAGTTAACACTTGACTCACCAAAAACGTTAGTACCCCAACACATCCTTCAATCAATGAGGTTGAAGTGACAAATTCACTTATCCTCTAGCCACGTACCACCTTCAAATCTGCAAAAATGATACAGACACTGGAAGAAGAAATTCTTTCAAATGTTATGTGGTTACTGTTGCTTGGGAAACGACTTCCTTGGTAACTACAACACATTTTCAGTATGTCTTGGTATCAATCTCTCTCTTGTGCGGAGAGAAGCTAGCCTGCAGTATGTGTGAAGAAAAAAACCCCCAAAGAAACCAACCCTGGGAAAGGAAAAAGAAGGAGCAAATTATATATACTTGTTTTTTATTTAAATTTGAAAAAAAAAGATTGGGATATTTTAAACTATTATTTGGTAGCAGTGTGTATATATATTATAAGTGAGCATGAGGTCTGACCTAGATGCCTACATGATGCTGAAGTATTAACAATTTAAACAACACTGAGTATAACACAGCAGCTTTTACTGTGGTTGTTTTTTCCCCCCTGTCTATTCTGTGATTGAGCTGCCATGGTATTTGCTGCAGAATCCACCCTATGATGTAATATTGAGCTCCAGAATCATCTTTTAAAAACAACTCTAGCCCTTATGATGCCAAAGAAAATCACCAAAGTATGACATTCAGTTGTCTTCCTATGTAGATCAGAGGTTCTCAACCAGGGGTATGTATACCTCTGGCGGTAGGCAGGAATCTTCCAGTGGGTACTTCAACTAATTTAGATATTTGCCAAGTTTTACAAAAGGCTACATAAAAAGTACCAGTGACGTCAGTACAAACTGTAATTTCACACAGACAAAATGAGAAAGTAAGCAATTTTTCAGGAATGGTGTGCTATGACACTTTTCTATTTTTATGTCTGATTTTGTAAGCAAGTAGTTTAAGTAAGGTGGAACTTCAGGTACATAAGGCAAATCAGACTCTTGAAAGGGATACAGTAGTCTGGAAAGGCTGAGAACCGCTGACCTACAGAACACAGGTCTCAGAGAAATATGAATAACTGCCCAATCGTTTCAACTAGATGTTGACTATGAAACCTATTTATGGGAAATTAAATGTCAACATCCTTAATTATTTCAGTGTGGATCATTTTTGCAGAAACACTCAGCACAAATTAGGCCTGAATAAAGACTGGGAATGGATGGGTCACTACAAAAACTAATCCCCCCTCCTGATACTCTCACCTTCTTGTCAACTGTTTGAAATGGGCCACCTTGATTATATTGGCCTCATTAGCACACAAAAGTGATTTTTCCTCCCTTGGTATTCACCCCCAGGGCCGGTGCAACCATTTAGGTGACCTAGGTGGTCGCCTAAGGCACTAGAATTTGGGGGGCGCCATTTTCTTCAGCAGCGACCGCAGCATCCGGATCTTCGGCCGCCCTGGTTGCTGGCATTTAGGCGGAGGGAGCTGGGGCAGGGGCTGCGGGGAGGGCCACCTGCAGTAAGTAAGGGGGGGGCAGCACTCATGGGAACTCCCTGCCCCAGTTCAGCCCTTCCCCGCCTCCTCCCCGAGCACACCGTTGCTGCTTCACTTCTCCCGCCTCCCAGGCTTGCGGCGTCTAAGCTGATTGGCACCGCAAGCCTGGGAGGCCGGAGAAGTGAAGCAGCCACGGGGTGTGCTCGGGCAGGAGGCGGGGCAGGGGTGAGCTGAGGCGGGGGCACCTCAGGGCAGAGGGGAGGAGCTGCCGCGGGGGGGCGCCTCAGTATGGGGGCGGGGGTGTGTGTGCAAAGTGGAAGTTTCACCTAGGGCCTGAAACATCCTTGCAACGGCCCTGTTCACCCCTTCTTGTCAACTGTTGAGAAAAGCCCACTTCCACCTAAATTGAATTGGCTCGTTAGCACTGACCCCTACCACTTGGTAAGGCAACTCCCATCTTTTCATATGCTCTGTATTTATACCTGCCTACTGCATTTTCCACTCCATGAATCTGATGAAGTGGGTTTTAGCCCACGAAAGCTTATGCTCAAATAAATTTGTTAGTCTCTAAGGTGCCACTAGGACTCCTCATTGTTTTTACTCAGCACTCAGTTTTCCAGGCAGCTTCTTTGCCATCCTGAACAGATTTAAATTTTATTAGAGAATATTTAAAATAAACGATACAAAGTGTTTGAAGCGTCAGTTATTGTGTCATTGGGGGTAACATACAGGTTGTGGGGGGATGTTGGCGTTTTGGTGTTGGGCGGCAAATACATATACACAGTCTGTCATGTCCCCAATGCGGGGTATACGGTGGGTGAGTTCAAGGTACAGTCAGTAAACAGTGAGGGTACATCACTCATACAAACGGGTTACAGATAGTCATGGGCATGAGTAAGCGGGCTGAGTAATGGGGTTAGGACGACCCTCACATGGTGGAGTACAGTTTGGTGGGTTCAGGGCTTAGGGGATAGAGTCCGACGGGGGGGTCCACAGGTCTCGTCCCCCCTTCGAGTGCACAGAGTCACGCCCGCTCTAAAAGCTCAACTTCCCCCTTATTAGAACTTCCATTTCCACCTTGATATCCTCAACAATGCAGCCAGTATAAAGACCTACAGTATGGTAAAATGTATGGGAAGCACAAAAGGAATTTAATTTTATATAACACAAGTAATACTATATTGATGGTATGATTCATTTTCATATTTAATGTTTAAGTTCAGTGGGCCTGCCTGTTCCCCAGTCACAGCGAACAATGAGCCACTCTGCCAGCCCAAAATAACTAAGCACAGAGAGAACAAGGAAGCACAGAGGCTCAGATCCTCGCCCTGATAAAGTCTTTCTTGCACCATTCCAGCAGCGTAAACGAGGCACAAAATCCTCTGGTGGCAAAGATCAGGCATTGCCATTCCTCTGTTGCTCCCCCAGACCTGAGGACTGGGCCCTGAGGACATGAACATAAAATAATCAAATCAGAAGGGTGATGTAAATGTTATCAACTGCATCATTAATGTGTTTTAAATTGATATATATTACTCTTAGCTCTACATGACTGGTGTTGTGTCCTTACATGGCTCTGTTCTAGAGAAACTAACTTTGAACTCTTCAGAGTTTATTTTCTCTCAGAGCTAGTCTACACCGATGCAGCTGCACCACTGTAGCACATCTGGTGAAGATACTCTGTCAAAGGGAGAGGGCTCTCCTACCAGCATAATGAAACCACCTTCTCCACACCCCTGAGCGATACGAGTGGTAGTGTGTAAAAGCCTGTAGAGGGAGCATGATTACTGCCATTAGCAGGGACAATTCAACACCTTCAACTCAAGCATGTCCACCTCCTCCCACTCCAAATGGTGGTGGTTGTATTTAAAATCACCTCTCTTTCAGGAAGTGAGTGCCTTACTAAAAGCCAATGGAAACTTTAATCCCAATATACAGTGTGTACATTCCAGTTCCGGTGGCTTCCCCCATTTCCAGTATTTGGGGACTAATTCAGAAACCTGCACTAACTCTAAAACTCAAATAAACGTTTAAAGTATTCCCACAGTGTAGGCAGCAGTTTCTATCAACACTTGCAGTATGTTTTAAGGGGTGGAATTACTCTTCATTTTTTTTGTTTTCTGGTCTTGAAAAGGAGCTGGAGGGATGCAAGAGGGGTATGAGAGAGACACAGGGATAATTAGCACTGAGTCAGCTCTAGTTTCTCATCCAGTGTAATAATGTCCTAATGTACAAAAGTAAATGACAAAATAGAGACAAGTCAGAGTTAAAGTACATTCTGCCAGTCCTCTCAGGTAGACCCAAAATACTCATGATTATAAAGTTGTGCTGACTTGCCATCCTTGAAAGCATACTTTGGGGAATGCCAGAGCTTTTCAGCAATGCAATGGAAGTAGAACTAGGCAGCGCTGAGTGCTTATGATAATTCTCAGCACTCTAGACTTGCACCTCTGGTATGTGATTTTCAATCCATTTCAGGTGAATGTACTTTCATGGCCTGGTAATGTGAGGTGTTGGTGGCCTCAATTTTAAAGTCAATAGGATCTGAGGAGAGCTGAGTATCTTACATAATCAGGCCCTAATAGGATATAGCTAGAGGTCTGGAAGTTGTTAATGACTTAAAATTCTAGGGGAACTATTGGAGGTAGTGTTGACTAATGTATAGAGCATTGGACTGCATGAGACTAAGGAGGCCTGGATTCTATTCCCAGCTCAGCCATTGAGCTTGTGGGTGACCTTGGTAAAGTCACTTCACTGCTCTGTGCCTCTGTTTCCCCATATGTAAAATGGGGAAAACTATATTGACCTCCTTTATAAAGTACTTTGAACTCTACTGATGAAAAGCACTAGGTAAGAGGTAGGAATAATGATAATGTTGTAGGGAGCAGAGCGCCATCTTTCCAATGTGCTTTCTACTGTTCATAGTAAGCATGAAAGTCTGGTGGCTTTAGTTTTAGGGTGAAGATGAAGGGAAAGGACAGGCATTAAAGCTTTCTGAAGATCTGGATTCTGTAATCCTCACTATCTTGGTGTTATAGATTTAAGGAAACAAAGCTTCTCCAATAAAGACTCAATCATCTTAATTAATGCCTCCTAATATGTGCTGAGAGAGGGACATGTTTAAACGTTTGATCTGCTTTTGGTTTATGAAAATAACTCTTATAATCCAAGTGTTTTGTTTGTTTACAAATAAGAGACTGTTGACTGACACTAGTTCTCAGAAATATATACAAATATGAATCCAGAGGTATTCATTGGGGGTGGCGAGGCTGTTCTGACATTTCATGAAAAAGAATGAGCATATGTTGCAAAGTTATGCTACCTTAACCAAATGATTGAATAGAGTAGTATATATATTCTTGGTTTAGGAACTACCATCCCAGGCAATACCTGTGTGATCTGGATATTTCTGCTTTGCACTGCTATGAAAATGTACCTTGAACCAGAAAATTCAAGGTTTCATTGTCTATCAAAAAAGGATCAGACAGTCCATCAGAATGTCTTTTCATTTCAGTATTTAAATGAAGCAGAAGGATTTCTGCCTTGCAGGCTGCAAATGTTCTGATAAGCCGCACTCTTTCTGAATCAAGTCTAGGTTATAATTTCAGGTTCTTTTCATGTTGCAATTTCAGCTTCTGTGTCTCCAAAAATCAATGGAAGCAGCTAATTAGAAAACTAATTGTTCAAGGCTAGATTCTGATGCCCTTAACTTATATTGAATAATGTCTTGCTCCAAATGTAGTCCTATTTGTTTGAGGGGGAATACTGCCCAGAGTACTCATGCCTACAGTGAATTACAACCAATTAGTTGCAGGCACACAACTGTAGGTGCAAAATGGGAGGTTTGTTAGAAGCCAGACTCAGGTTTAACTGCATGTGTTTTGTTTTTGTTGTACAATGAGATTTTTTTATATCTTAATGTATTACATATTGCTGGCTTCATTCAAGTAAATTCCCTTAACTTTTTAAAAAAAATCAATTTGTTGTATACTTAATTTCTCCAAGGGTTCACTTATATCTGCATTTCATAAGAATTTAATTAAGATCACTGTTCTTTCCTTCACTTTGAGCTTACATTTGCAGGTACATCCTCTGGGGAGATGTTTTATACAAATTTGCAAATGCCCATTTCCATAAATGTGAAGGAGGAGGCATTTTATAGTAGAATGAATCACAAGCTAGCATTTGTCTTCTGGAGTGTTGCAAAGAGAACTATTAGGGTACGTCAGCGGGTAGCAATCGCTCTATCGGGGATCGATTTATTGTGTCTAGACAAGGCACGATAAATCAATCCCCGAACACGCTCCCCATCGACTCCAGAACTCCACCAGAGCGAGAGGTGGAAGCGGAGTCGATGGGGGAGCCCCAGCCATCTATCCCATGCTGTGAGGACGGGAGGTAAGTTGATCTAAGATATGCAACTTCAGCTATGAGAATAGCGTAGCTGAAGTAGACGTATCTTAGATCAATCCCCACCCCCACCCCAGTGTAGACCAGCCCTTAGAATCATGTTACCTTATGGTATAAGAAGGGATATATGGTTTCTTTTGATAGGATGAACTACTCCATAGCAGACTTGAGTAAGTGCCTCAATAGTTGGGTACTGCCACAAATGTTTCTTCCTTGTTTCACCTTTTTTGACAACCAATATTTAAAAAAAAAAAAGGACTGTGGAACTAGGTTCTGTTGAGGTAATTAAAACAACCTCCCTTCCAATAGGCAGAGTTGCTAAGGATCATCTATAAAGAGAGTTCTTTCCAGTGTGTCTCACTGCAGATGGGCATGTACTGTTGGTGTAATAGCCCCTGTTGGATGGCTTGTACAACTAGAGGCTGACCAACTGGTGCCAATTAGAGCTGTGCAGAACAGCTCTTTTGTTTTGCAAAGGAGTTGGGAGGAAACCCAAACATTTCTAAATTCTGGAAAAAAATCCTTTTGGGGTCATTTATATTATATAATATAGACTACAAAATAAAAAATTCAAAACAAAAAGTCTTTTGAAAATGAAAAAATCAAAATGTTTCTTTCTGAAAATGCCAAAATAGGATGTTCCAACACCGTTGACTTTTTCTCCTTTGTTCTGCAACAAAAGTTCAGCAAGATCAAACTTTTGAAAGACATTTTCCTATCAACAGAGCTGCATGGACTATGGTTCTGTTGGAATTTCTCCGATTAACTGTCAGTCACCAATGTCATAATTTGAGGGTTTTGCTCAGTTCTCCAGTTATGATACTAATTTAACCTTGGTTTCCTACATACATTAACTTTAGAAAGAGAAAGAAAAGATCCTTCCCAACAATAAACTCACTCTCCCAACTCTTGGGGGTGAATTGCATATTTCTATCAAAGGGTTGCTGGAGGCCAACCAGAGCCTTGTTAACACATGTGCTCCTACCTGCCATTGCTAAAGCTGAACCAGAGAGAACACCAGGTGGAAGTTCTAGCAAAAATATCCTAATGTCGACATAGCCCAAAACATTCCAGAATAGCTTGTCCTGAGGAGTAGCAACTTTTGCCCCAATCAGTTTAACATTCTCCAAACCCAGGAGCTGGTTATTTCTCTCTTCTCTGTTTTTAATTACTAGTTTAGTTACAGCTCACACATTCTAAGATCTCTTTAACATTTATTTGGATCAAACACCATTTCATCTGGATGGTAGCTTAGACCATCACAGTGTTATCAAAGCATTTAATAAAGCAAATACCCTAGAGCTAATGTTAATACAGCTGTGACTTCCAAATCTACAATTAGGCTATTTTGCTTTTGCTCTGACATGTCTTAATAGCATTCCTATGAGAGAATATTTAGGGAAGTGAACACTTTTCTGTTACTTTTGCAACACTTCTAACACAGCAACCAAAAATCAATGGCTATAAGCTGAGAGGCACTTACCTTGTCTCTCTCATTTTGAAATATGACTAAGTAGCATTTATGTCTTGATCTAGCTGCTTAAAACCATTGTGCCCAACCTTGTGCGGATGCACAAAGCAGGAGAGAGAATGCAAGAAGCTTCCCAAGCCCCTGCATATAGATAAGCACTGCCAGGATCCTAGTGAATCTCTTGAGTGAAAGGACTCTGAGTCCAATGTTGTGACTGTTTCCAGACTCCCCAAATTAGACGTGTAACCTGGCACCTCCATTGTGGGCGGGGGGAGGAGGGTGTCACTCAATCTCTCATCAAAGTTGGCACAGAGGTCACTGTCCTCATACACTTCTAGAGGCAGTTACACATTGCTAGACAAAACTCCGTGGTAAATTGAGAATTTGGGAGTGGGATAAAGTAATGTGAATGTAATATGAAGAAAAGAAACACAAGGAAAATTAGACTGACTGTACTATACTAGGAAGGGTAGTGCCAGATGTTACAGGGTCCCTGCTGGATGATTTAGGGCTCATCTCCGTCAGCCCCACCATGGAGTCCACATCACTGCCAGTGCAGTTCATAGTAAGCTTCCCACCCCTGCTGCAGGTCTAGCTGGTTATTGCTGCAGGTCTTCACCAATCAGGGATATCTCTGTTCCCTGGTCTGCTGCCAATGCTGATCAAGACAAGCCTTATCACAGAATCACCCTTATGCCTTGGTCTGGTCAAGCCTCATCCAGTGACTCCTCCTCTCGGGATCTTTGGATAGGGGAACCCAAAGCAAATAATACCTTTAGACAGAGTCATTGCTCCTTCGGATACATCTCTTATCTCCTACTTTCCCCCTGTCTTTTTTCCCACTGGACCCAAGCTCCATTACCTAGTCTTATTTCACATCCCTCATTCAGAGCATATTTAGCACAGTTCATATGCCCTTTCATTAGACAATAAGGATAATTATTTATCATCAGATAGGCACTTACATTTTAACCAAAAAACAATGAAGACTTACAGGGTAGAATTATGGGTAACAATATGCAAAAGAAAGATCAAAATTTGATATTTTTCACAAGAAGGAAAGACTGGAAAAATTCCATTTTGGGAGAACTGACAATGTTCAGCTTGCTTGGGGAGCCATGCAGCCCAGAGAGCCACCCACCTGGGGAACCAGGGAGCCTGCTGCCTAGGCACTCAGACTGTCCACCAATCCAGTTGCCTGGATTCCCAGGCAACTGAAGAGCAGGGTGCTCTGAGAGCCCGGGGAGCCCACTAGGAGGACTATCAAGGAGCCAGGGAGGCAGGCATGTGAGCTGACAGGAAACCAGGCAGGTTTCAGTCAAAAATCTGCATCATTTCCACTAAAAGTTTCAGCATTTCAAATTTGACCAGTCAGCATTTCTGACAGAAAAACATTCCATCAGAATAGGTACAACCAATTCTACTTACACATTTAATCACAACAGCATTTCTTGACTCTGCATACTGCATGGAATAGTCCTGCAGTGAGCACACTCATGAGCAAGCCTTATGTGGTTATGTAACAGGGTGCTAGCCACGAAGTCCTGATCCAGCCCTCTGTTAGCCCAACTCCAATTAAGAAGCATTAATGGGGCTGGCTGGGTATGCCATACCTAATTGATTGAAGGGAAGCACCTGCAGACTTCATTAACCAGGGGGCCATATAGGGCTGGCAGGAAGGAAGTGAAGGAAGGGCTGTCTGGCTGGCTATCCCTGTTGGCTGGAGAAGCTAGTTGTCCCCCAGATTGCTAGTTTGCAATGGTCTGTAAATTGAAGGTGGTGGGAGCTGTCCTTGTAAAGAAAAGCCATGGGTGATAGCACTTAGATGAGGTTTCTAGCTGATTTGTTGTGAGGACATGCAAACTACTTGCTACAGGCTACGTGGCTGTGAAAGGTCTTTGGACAGGCTGCACATGCATAGAGGGACAGAGGGAAGGAAGAGGCTCATGTTGCCTGTGGTGTGTTTTGCATCTACCATGAGCACCAGTAGCATTTACTGCTGCCTGTGTATGATCACAATAAGCCCTAAAAAATCCACAAAGCCATCTGAAATGAGGGGAAAGAGGAGCCAAGAGTGTTGTGCTATTGGTCCACCCCATGAAACTGTTGATTAGCAATCTTGTTCCTGATTTGCTTTGTAAATTGAGCAATGGAAGGAGGTGGGTGAGAAATTGGTTGTGCTGCCCACGTGACACTGGCTAACCAGATCATGCTAGAGTGTATTCAGCTCAATTCACTTGTGTATTAGTAAAGAGCAAAATGAATGTAAATGTAAGAGTATTCAGGTGTTTAAATTTCATGAAAACTTATCTGTTCCTGTTATAAAGTAATAGCAAACATTTATATTGTGTATACTCCTATAAGTAAATAATCTGTAACAGGGCATAGCAGGGTTCCCCTTGGTCCTGCTGCTGCTCCGCTCCAAAAATCACTCAGAGACCTTCTGACTCAGCAGTCACTGGTGCAGTTTATTTACATAGTGCAAACCCACCACATCTCACCACATATTGCTGGGGCGTCTCTTTCTTGCAGCCAGGAGGTGAGCGTTACTCCTCTCCTTCCACTCTCTGGCTTCACCCCGCCCCTTTCTGTCTGCCCCTTTGGCTGCCTTCCTCTGAGGCTTTTATGCAGCCCCAGTCTAATAAGGTTGGTGGCTGTTCTGCTTCTGCCAATCAGTCTCAGGTTCCTCAAGTCAACTCCAATTCACCTCCCTTAATTGGAGCTGGAGTGACAGAGGGCTGGCTAAGCAGTTCCTAGTCAGCACCCTGTCACATCATCAAATAAATCTTGTGAAATGCTAATGAAGGACTTAAGGACTTTGACAGAAAAGGCTAATTCCAAAGCAAATGACCATTGTGTATGATGACCTGAGGTCAGAGACTCAACATACATGTGCATTCCTCACTCATTGTTATCAAAGGAAAAACTGACATGGGTAGAGCCACTATCAGCTTGTCTTCTCTCAGAAGAGGATATAAGAATGGAGTCAAAGAAAGATACTTCATCTCTGAACTGTCTGGACTTTTACAGGGAAGTGTCCCAGATGCAAAGCGGAGAACCTCAGAGACGATCTAGGTACCCTGAAAAGACTTTTGGGAAATTGGCAGTTCATTACATTACTGCAACCATTTGGAATTATAAACTGTGACTCACCTGTACATAAATTTTACCTGATTTAACCCCTCAATAACTCTCATTCTTTTTTCTTAGCTAATAAACCTTTAGTTAGTTTACTACAGAATTGACTGCCAGAGTTGTCTGTGGTGAAAGATGTGGAGTACCATTTGCTCTGGGGTAAGTGATTGGTCTCTTGGGACTGGGAGAAACCTGATGCAGTGTGATTTTTGGTTTAGGTGACCATTATCACAAAGTCCAGGCAGGAGAGTCTAAGGGGACTGTCTGTGACTCCATGGTAAGACTAGTATAGCGATCCAGGAGTTCACATTTGGTACTGGCTGGGTGAAATCTAATTATAGAACACAGCTTGGGATAACTTCCCAGTGTCTGAAAGTCTGCTCTGAGGTAGGCACTCACAGTTGTGAGCCACTCTAGACAGCTGGGAGAAGCAGGTGTTCCTGAAGGCAATATAGTTAGAGGGCAGAGAAGGAGTGACAGATGAGAAGGTGACAGCCAGGGGGAAGCAGAAGGGGTTGTTTTGATAGTTGTGGGCATGGAGAGAAGATGGATCTGAAGCCATGTGGACAGACCCAGCTAAGTACCAGGAGAAAAATGAAGGAGGGAAGCAGGGGAAATTGTAGGCAGCTTTTCATTGTGGCAGAATAAAAAAGTGGTAAATGGGCATTATCATATTGGGATCAAGGTGGAGAGAAAGAACTGAGGAGGAGACAAGCCAGCAGCTGTGAGTTTATGTAACAGCATCTGGCTGACATGGAGGGGCAGGGAACTGTTCTTCATGTAGCCTCTGGGACAGAAGCAGCAAGTCAGCTCACAGTGGGAAAGATTGGGAGAAGGAAATGCTCCTCATTGGATTTTGAAACATCAAAGGGTTTAGCAAACCCAGGAGCACTGCCAAGCCTATGAGATTAGAGGGCTGCTGAACAAATGGATATAAACTGGCAATCAGAAAGTTTAGACTTGAAATTAGGTGAAGGTTTTTAACCATTAGAGGAGTAAAGTTCTGGAACAGCCTTCCAAAGGGAGTAGTGGGGGCAAAAGACATATCTGGCTTCAAGACTAAGCTTGATAAATTTATGGAGGGGATGGTATGATGGGACAGCCTAATTTGGTAATTAATTCGTCTTTGTCTACTAGGGGTAAATATGCCCAATGGCTTGTGATGGGCTGTTAGATGGGTTGGGATCTGAGTTATTACAGAGAATTCTTTCCTGGGTGTCTGGCTGGTGAGTCTTGCCCACATGCTCAGGGTTTAGCTGATCACCATATTTAGGGTTGGGAAGGAATTTTCCTCCCGGGCAGATTGGCAGAAACCCTGGGGGTTTTTCGCCTTCCTCTGCAGCGTGGGGCACGGGTCACTTGCTGGAAGGTTCCATGATTTGAGGACTTCAATGGCTCAGACACAGGTTTGATACAGTAGTGGGTGGGTGAGATTCTGTGGCCTGAATTGTGCAGGAGGTCAGACTAGATGATCGTAATGGTCCCTTCTGACCTTAAAGTCTATGATTCTATAAGTTCACTAGCATGGTACATTGGAACCAAGGGAGCAATTTTGGTCTAGCAGGTTCAGAGGTCTATGTAATATGAAACACAGGAATTGCTGTAGAATGAGATGTTTAAGATATCCTAATAAACTCAGGCTTCATATCTGATTATGTTAAGGCTCTTCTAATTAGATTCATTTCTATCCAAAAGTGAGCAAAATTGTCATCTAATTGAAAATCAAGCTTTACCCTTTTTAATTTGTCTCTAATTACAACACATTAATTGTGCAACTGTAAATACAGTACATGCATATGGTTTTGACAAAACGCACCACTTTCATGTGCAATGTAAGTAACATTAATTACGCTAAAGTTTCTATACAGTCATCTATGAAATGGAAAATGAGAAATGAGCCCAGTTTTACATTTTATTAGAATAGCAATATTGAACATGAAGGTTGTGGTAGGAAATTCTGCTCCTGAAAGCAAAACTAAATGCATCACACAGACTAAAGCTAGTTGTTAGTAAAGCAGAATTCTGTATTCTCACTCCATTTTACAGTAAAGATGTTCTCATATACTGAACCCTGACCTTTTCACTGTGTTTCTGTCTTCCATCTCCAATTTTAAAGTGCACCTTACATAATCATGAGAGCCGGCACACAAGCATTTGACTTTCTGAGACTAAAAATGATTTTCATTAAATTACAGAATTATTTCCCCTACCCAAACAAAGAAGCAACAAAGTTATACTGTGCTCCCAGTCATCTCAGTAGACACCATAGCTATCTTAGCTCATCCTAACCTTTTTCCATTCCAAACCTAACCTGTGAATGCTCTAGGCCTCCATAAACATCAACTTAAGGAAATCTTTCATTATTTATGAACCCTCTAGGTCATACGTGAACTTTTCTGATGTTCAGTTGATCAGAGAGGAGTTTATTTCCTAGCCTTTATGCAGTTTGCAAGGGAATGTGAAGGTTGAAACTTCATTAGAAAAAAATCCTTAAAACTCTGTCTCCTTCCCTCCGCCCAGATTCCTGACATTTTCTCTGTCATTCGCAATGGTGATATTTACACTGTATATTTATTTGAGTCGGATTTGGTTATTTCCTCTCACCCCAGCTTTGTAAGGCCAACAGGAGTTGGCAAACACGTACACAGCAGCATGTCTTATACAAAACTAGAAAGGCCTGAGTAGCAAATTGCTTGAGAAAAGAAAATACTAGCTATGCAAGCATATTTTAATCTCCATTTGAGCCATCAGAATATTGTACAATGCTCAGATTTTCATCAAGTGTTTTGAAGATGGGGTTTTGGCTAAGTGGGGTTGTTTGGCCTAATGCACAGTGGTATTAGCAGACACACCCAATCTTTAGTTAATTGTAAGTTTTGCTTTAACAAACAATTTCTGGTATCTGATGTGGTCGTGTTTGCTCTTTTGGATTCCCGATGGCTAACCACTTTTGGTTCCTGCCCCTTTGGTTCTGTAAAACAAGTGGAATCGCTGATCTCCATGTGAGAGACACTCGTTTGTAAAGCCGGAAGCCAGCCTGAACCTGACATAATCAAAGAGGCACTCAAACACTGTAGTGTGAACTGTGTATCCTCTGTGCTCAGGTATCTTGGCTGACTCTAACTCAATGATAAGCAAGCAGTATCCAGGGAAACCAGTGCAGTTGCCTTTTATGCATCACAAAGGAGTTCATTAATTGTCCTGATGTCCCAGGACCACAAAGATATTTTTACAAAGAACTATTTTAGCTCCTGTTTGATATGAAAAATTGTTCTTCATCTTCACTTGTTCTTCTTCCTCTTTATGTTTGCTTCTGAATGCCTATCAATTTAAATACAGCCATAGTGAATGGGCACATCAATTAGTAGTATAACATTCGTACTTGATTTTTCTTATTATGGAAGTAGTAGGGTACAGTACTGGAGGCAGGTTTACCGGGGAGGTCCTTTATGTAGCTAATAACTGTACACTTATTAACATTAGAGTTGCTTGCTGTCATTATGGGCCGGATTCTGCTTTCTCGTCTCACACGACAAATCAGAACGAGCACTGATTTACACTGATGTAAAACCCATGTAGATGCAGAATCAGGCTTGGTGATTTTTTGGGGAAAATGAGTCAGTTTCCTTTTTTATCTTTTTGTAGTAATTGGTTTGGGTACCAGGGTTCTTTACAGCTTAAATGAATATTGCTTTCAAATTGTATCATATTACGTTTTGAAATTGTGCAACTCAACTCAATCTATTGTGTCAGGTCGACTTGTACTTCACACATCAACCCTACTGTTGTCTTCACCATTCAGTGTACAAACTGCTTAAGAGAAGAAAAAGCTAGAAACTCGAGGAACCAATCTGCTCCTGTCTGTTTATATATTCCCTTAGACTTTTACATGAGCTGGCAGAGAAAATTGCCCTTTGCATGCTTTTGACTCTAGAGGAGAATTGAAAGTATGCCCAATTCTTATAAAATAAAAACAATCACACTACACACCAAACAGATTTTCCAAGGGTCCTGCTCTGAAGTAGAGAAAAAACATGGTCTGCAAGAAAAGGAGCCCATTTATACATCAAAATTAAACTGGGTCATTATGTAACGTAAAGTACACTTTTGGTGGGTATAAATTTAGCAGTGTTTATTGGCATTATGCATGACAGCAGTCTTGTGGTATTTCAAGTACAGAACAGGTCCCTGGAGACACTGTCTAATTTATAATGGGCTAACTATAATAAATTGTAGCAGTCAGAAAATGAACTGGTTCTGATGAAATGAGGCATTTCAGTTTATTTGTCTTACACGGAAGTCCTGTGGAAGCTTTAATTTATTTGAGGTCAGATGGAAACATGGGGTTGGGGAGGGGGTGTTTAAAAATATAGAAGCAAGAGTGACAGCTATTCTTTTTCTCTCTTTCTGATAAGTAAATAATTAAAAGAAAGATACGGTGAATGCAAAAGCGATACCAGCACATTTTTTCAGCAGACTAATAAATAACATGCATTCCCTTCAAGTGCATAGAATATGCTGTCGGAGAAAAACTCAGTTCTCGCTTTTTCGTTTGGGTGCAGCAAAATCAAATACTTTATTATTTCTCCAGTAATTACAATGGAGGGAGAGAGTGCCATAGGACACAGGGTCGCCCCAGTCCTGGACAGGTCTCTCAACTGGTAAACAATTACAGCAAGCCTTTATACTTTTGTTACAGACAATAACTAGCAATAATACAGACAATAAAGAGCAACAACTTCATTTTGTTTATACATAAGCCATTCTGCTATCTTGTTTTCTCACTCCTAGAAGACACCAGGCTGCATATTTGATTATCAGTTACAAGGTCGTAATAAATTTTTACACAGTTCTTTCCCTGTGCCTCACACTATCCTTGCTTCTAGAAGTCTCACGTCATTAGGGTTATAGCTGGGCTAACTCTTGCTAACTGACTGACATGCATTAAGATCCCGCTCAAATCCTTATTAATTCTTTCCCTGCTTCCACAATGCTTACTGACTATGGGAAGGCAATGTTTGTCATAATTGGTGCAGTAGCAGTTCCTGGAGATACACTTGCAGAGGCCACCAACACGGCTTACCTCAGCTTTCCTGCAAAGTAATTGTCAACTCAGAGAAGCTCTTTATTTTCAACAAGTGTATAGTGGCATTAATTTCTCACAGTGCTTGAAGGTATATTGTGGGCATTCATGCATCTGCATAGACTGTATCTCACACACACACACACACACACACACACACACACACACACACACACACACTCAAAAGCAGGTTTGACTTGTCCACTAATGGTTCTACTGACTTTACAACTAAAGACAAAATGTTTTTTTCCCAGCATTATTTAAGGCCTGGGGGGCTTTTATTTCCAGATTCCAGCCTTTTACTGGGCTTTGGCCATTAAGAATTAACTATAAAAGCCTTACTTAGAATTCCAGAGGAGGCCACATTTCTTGAGATCCTTTCATTCTATTATTGAGTCTTCGGAAATAACAGCCAGACATGCTCTGGACGCACCATGTTCTTTATCCATTCTAAGGTTACATTATTTTGATGTGGACACAGAAACAAATGAGACCATTATGTGGTTAAATGTGGAGGCCACAATTTTACATAACAAAATTAACTGGAGCAAATTGTCCCAAACTAACTGGTAAGGTTATTCTAGAAGAAACCTCAAACTGCCATCAATGGCCTATGATGTACTAGGAACCCAAGGGTGAAGGTGAAGGCCATGCCTCCTGATGCTAGGCTTTCATGTTTGAATACTCATAGGTAGCAAACTTTTTTTTTGTTTCCATCATCCATTCTTATTATAACTAGGCTCATCCAATCAGAGATACCATAGTACCGGTATGTGATGATGTGACCAATCACAACTAAACAACACTGCTCAAAAAGTAAAAAAATTCATTAAAAATAATCAAATGTTTTCAAGCAGCACATACATGTGAGAAAATAGCAACCTTAGACGTTCCTTGAACAAGAACAGAGATAAAGCTGATCTAATAAATTATTTGTTACATATTACTCACTAAGGTCTGGTTACCAGGTACATATCCCTGATGTAAACACAGAGTATGTTCACATAGACTAGAAACTCATAAGGGACATTCTACAACACTCCACCAAGTGGTTAAGTGGTAGGGTCTTTAACACAATAACTCCATATCTTCCTCCTTTCTCATACTTTTATTTCATTAGAATTAAAGCCTCCAGTGTAAATTTCCTGGGGTATCTAAGCAGAGCCAACTATGTTCTAATTAAAGTACAGCTTCTCATATGCTATTGTTTCCAGTGCAGTAACATGCATGAGTGCCTGCAAAAGATAAACAAGATGTTCTAGTTTACAGCCTAACAGATGGGTCTAGTTATCCCAGTTATTAAAAGAGGAACATTTTCCCCCATTGTTTAACTGTTCTGACAATTTTCAGGATTTGCATAGTAGTTGAAAAAGGTGTTTTGTCAACAAGATGTTTGGGAAGATGTTTGGGTGGAATACGTTGGGGCAAATCCTACTAACTGGAAGGAGATTTGGCATTATTTTAAGTGCTGCAGAATGTACAACACGTGTCCAATGAAAAGGAAGTCAGATGGGCATATGCTGTGCAGCCTTCAATTCCATCAGCAAAAATAGAGCTTATTGCAAATAGCTTCACTCTCTGAAGACTAAGGAGTAATGTGGGGAAAGCAGATGCTGAGTAGGTGAGATGCATTTAAGGGTAAAGGAAACATACTGTACCACAAAAGGAACTTGTAGCATTCTTTAGAATCCCATACGATCAGTTAGAAAATGACAGCTTTTTTTTTTCTGTTTCCTTCTTTGTTTCTTCGTCCTGGAAATTGTTGTCTGGATGTCATATTAAACAGGTTCTCTCTCTCTCTCTCTAAGATCTTAAATTAATCTGTAAGTCAAACCTGTTCAGATATTGTGTAACTGTCACTAATTAATGCAGGCAAATAATATCAGACATTGTTTAACCTTCCTTAGTCTGATTTGGAGACCTTCCTTGAGACATTTCAGGTGTGTCCGATTGACTGGAATCGGCTAACATCTTCATGTTGAGATTCCAAATTCATAGCATCAGGGTAAAGCTAATACTGTGAAATACAGGGGGCTTCTCCCTGCCCACAATATCAAAAAATCTTCTATTTATTTATTTTGAGATATTTATTGTGAGTGGGGAAAAGAGAGAGACTAGAGTCCCACTGTCTTCGGTCAGCCATTGCTTGGGAAGGCATTGTCTACATTGCCCCATACTCCATTCCACTTCTCATCAGTTCTTTTGATTCTTTATATTTCAGTCACGATCTTGAAAGGTGATTATCATATGGTATTTTACCAAGCTGTTGTGGGTTGACTTTACATTGGATGTTGGGAACTAGATTGAGACCAAATTTCATTTGTGACATGAGACTGATTTGAACTTGTAAGGTCTGGCCGGGTAATAATACCCACCCTGCCTCCTTGGTTTGATCTTAGATATGAAAGCTTGGGAATATAATACATTCATCTGGTTTATTTCTACTTGAACAGCGTGTCTCAAATGTGTGAAAGGAGAAGTGCTCTTATTGTGTATGACCAGTGCCTAATCCAGGTGTGCAGATTTAGAGTTTGCATGGGCACCTTTGCAAATACTGTACATACAACCTAGGTATGTGGAAAATGTGCACATTCTTTTAAAATATGAGCCTTTATTTTACACCGTGAAATAAATGAATAGGAGTGAAAATGATTAAATTAGTCTTGGAAACCTGAAGTCTTTTCCCTGACATAAGTGCTCATTCTTCTGCTTTTATTATTCTGCCATGTTTCATATCTTCTCATTTTACTTTCACTGAAGGAGAGATTACTGTACAAAGCTTTCACGACAGAATACCATACTGGATAATGCTATCAAATTTGTCCTTCAGTTGCTTGGTGACAGTTGTGCTGTGGGTACATCACTGCATCTTTTCCTTTGTTGCTATTGTCAAAGAGCATATGCAAGAACTTAGTTTACTCTAACTTGTGCTACATTGTTCTCTTGTGCCTGTTTGTGATCTCTTTACTTTGCAGTATGTTCATGAATGTTAAAGTTATAAAATATGAACAAACAACTGAGGATCAAAGACAAAGGTGATCAGTCAGAGTATTCAAGATAGCTTTGTAAATTTCTAATCTGGAAATAAGTACTTTTTTGGACTGAGAGGTCTGAGACTAGGTTCATGTGGGCTGAAGTAGAAAACAGAGAAAAATAATTAGACATATCAATTTAAGCATAAGTATGCCAAGGTTTTTTCATGTACCCTTTGAAAGACAGTAGAATAGCATTGTGGTGCCAAAAGTGTATATATACAGCTTATATGGCTTTTTTTTTTCAAATGTTAGTAAGAAAAAACAACAAACATCAGGAGATTTCATTTTCCAGGTTATGTTCTTTCAAAAAAAGGGGAAAGTTAGAAGGAAATGGTTGCAGCTGGAAGCATTGCATTAGCCACTAAAGTGCCAAAATGAATGCACTATGTCAGGTCTGACAACCTGTCATAAAGAGTGAACAAAATATTTTTGTCCATGGGATGAGCTGTATTCTAAAGGTTTGTCCCTGAAATATAACCAGTGTACAGAATTGACAAGATCTTCAGTTGATGTTATCATAAACATACAGCTAAGGGTAGCATAAAATCCTTTTTACCCTGTAAGGGGTTAATTCCTCTTTTACCTGTAAAGGGTTAAGAAGCTCAGGTAACCTAGTTGACACCTGACCAAAAGGACCAATGAAGGGACAAGATATTTTAAAATCTGGGGTGGGGGGAAATAGACTTTGTTCTGTGTTTTTGCTGGACACAGATCATGGAAGCAAGCAATTCAGCTCCTATAAAGTTAGTAAGTATTTAGCAAGGAAATGTGTTAGTTTACTTTTATTTTGGCTTGTGTTTTCCTTTGTGTAAGAGGAAGGTTTATGCCTGGTTTTGTAACTTTAAGGTTTTGCCTAGAGAGGAGATCCACTGTGTTCTTGAGTCTTTTGTTATTCTGTAAAGTACTTACCGTCCCGATTTTACAGAGGTAATTCTTTTACTTTTCTTTAATTAAAATTCTTTTTTTTAAGAACCGGATTGATTTTTCATTTTTCAAGGGTTTGGGTCTGTGTTCACCTGTACCAGTTGGTGAGGATATTATTCTCAGGCCTCCCCAGGAAAGGGGGTGTAGATCTTGGGGGATTATTCTCAAGTCTGCCCAGGAAAGGGGTATAGGGGCTTGGGGGGATATTTGGGGAAGGTAGGGCTCCAAGTGGCCCTCCCTAAATGTTTAAATCACTTGGTGGTGGCAGCGTTACTTAATCCAAGGTATAAGAGAAAAATTGTGCATTGGGGAGTTTTTAACCTAAGCTGGTAAAAATAAGCGTAGGGGGTCTTTCATGCGGGTCCCCACGTCTGTACCCTAGAGTTCAGAGTGGGGAAGGAACCTTGACAGATGTAAATCAGCTTATCTCCATTGACTTAAGTGATTTTTCACCAACTGAGTATCTGGCCCTTTTTCTGTATCTATTCACCATTTGTTAATTTATTAATTACTCTGACTAATAAGCATTCTGCTAAACCAGCCACGCCGAATATCCTTCAAACTATGAGGAGTGTAACAAAATTAATACTGTCACGGTGGTCATTAATGTTGATAGTCTAAGGATTTATATTAATGAACATACTTGCTATTTATGTATCAATGTTAAATTTATTAATGTTTAACTGTTACAATCTGTTTGGAGCCAATTTTCATTACTTGACTTGCATGTAATTGTGCAATATTCATGACAGCTATAAATACAAGTAGATTTGTTACTTTAAATAAAAAGAGAAGTTTAATTCACAAAGGGAATGGTGTTTTATTAGATACTAATTCTGTGTATACACACACACACTATTTCCTTAACTAATCTCATACTCTTTTTACAAATATTTGGCAAAACAACATTTTAATGAGAAAGGTGAATATTATTCCCATTCTACAGTTGCACAAACTAATGTTCAGAGAGATTAAGTGAGTTATTCAAGGTCACACAGTGAGTTAGTGTCAAAGCTGAAGATAGAACAAAGCTATCTTAATTATTCAAACCACTATTCAGTGCTTTTTAATTCTTTTCCATTGATTGGATCTCAGATATTGGAAACATTTACACCATTTAAGAATATTATTTTATTTCAATTTTGGAGATGAGATTTACTAATGAGGCATAGATATTTGTGTGCTACTGAAGTGTTGAGCCAAGCTTAAAACATATTTTGTTTGAGCTAGAACAACACTTTTGGAAATTACGGTAATGCATATATCACACATACGCCACAGATGAGACAAACATGTTGGCATTTTAGTATGTCCCAGGAATCCTTTTGGACCGTCATACTAGAACCCTTCCTTGAAGACCAGCAGGGATATAATGAATTTCTTAGATACACACCCCACCCCAAGCACAAATTCAAAATGAAGTTTTCCTAAACAAGTCTGTAGTGTCTTGCTCCTCGTGCCCTGCCTCTGCTGACACTCACTCAAAACATACCTCTTAATGCCAGTATCTCTTCACCTTGCTGTCAGATGTGTGTCTTGTGGCTCTTCCCCTCTCCAAGACTCTGTGTATGTCTGCTTCTCTCTGCAGTTCTAGTGGCGTCTGTGCACATTGAAGACTAGTAAAACAGGTTGGTCATCTGCCATTCTGGGAACAGTGGAGTTGAGGGATCAGGGGTCATGTGGAGAAAACAGGCAGATGAACAATTTCAAAGAAGCCACCAGCAGCTGTGTGCACTTCCTGACAGGAATGGGAACCGCCTGCAGTGAAGATGGGGATTTGGTTGCTGTTGTCCCCGCAGACCCTTTGTTCTCCCTTCTGGTGCCCCTACTTTTCCACGTCGTCCTTCCACATAGGCCAAACTGAAGGACTTTTGTGTGTGTATGTATGTATGTGCAATATTGTAGAAAGCCATCCTGTCTTATCCCCACAAAATGGTCAGAGACAACTGCTACTCGTGCTCCCCCTCCCTGGGATGTTCTTAAGTCAGTACAGCTCTGCACTGCCCTCTTTTTGGGCTAGGGCTTGAATGCCACAATTAGTCACAGAATCAGGGACTGCTCTAAGGCAGTGGCTCTCAATCTTTCCAGATTACTGTACCCTTTTCAGGAGTCTGATTTGTCTTGCGTACCCCAAGTTTCACCTCACTTAAAAAGCTACTTGCTTACAAAATCAGACATAAAAATACAAAAGTATCACAGCACACTTACTGAAAAACTGCTTACTTTCTCATTTTTACCATATAATTATAAAATAAATCAATTAGAATATAAATATTGTACTTACATTTCAGTGTATAGTTTATAAAGCAGTATAAACAAGTCATTGTCCATATGAAATTTTAGTTTGTACTTACTTGGCTAGTGCTTTTTATGTAGTCTGTTGTAAAACTAGGCAAATATCTAAATGAGTTGATGTACCCCCTGGAAGACTTCTGCATACCCCTGGCTGAGAACCACCGATATAAGAGACTGACTCGCCACAGAGCAGCAGCCCCCACCAGTCCTTCTTGCCCCTACCCAGTTTCTTTTGGAGTGCCTCATGAACTCCTTGAGCACAGCTGAGGCAAATTTATATCCAGGAAGATTTAGGTTCTTTTCATCCTATTCTGAAGTTTTCTATTCTATGCATCTGGAGCTATGCACAGCCAGAATCCAGATTTCACAGCATCCCAGACCTCTGCTGTTGATTCAGAATATTGTGGGTATCAATTAAAATGAAACCCTATTCTCAGGAGGTAAAATTGCAAGTACATAAAGATAGACCTGATGTTTCATATCATACACAAATCTGTGAGTTACACATCTCAGACTCACAGCTACTAATGGTAATTGCACTCCATTGACCTCCAAACCTTCAGGTTCTTATAAATGCCCAGACTCTGATGAGGGAAAACTCTGTGTGAAACTCCTTATGGAGCTCATCCCCAATAATTACATCATGGAATAGTCCACTTGGTCTGGTCTACAAACCTGGCATATCCCTAGGTAAATGTGGAAGGCCAGGGCCTTCTGTGTAGACTTCCCCTCTGTTTTACTCTGTCTCCTTGTTGTCCCCCAAAATGAAGTAGCAATACTCCATTGAAGCTATGCTACCAAGTTCTTCCTCCAGGAGGAGGTCTTCAAAGAAAAGATAAACCTTCTGCAGGCTGTATTCACTTTTCAGGTGGATATATGGCCAGATGGACGACTGTGTGTTCCACAGTTCCCAGTTACTCATCCCTATGAATAGACATTGGAACCATGGGGGCTCTATAGCATCTGCAGGAATGATGCCACAAAAGCAGTTGGCCAATCTCCTTCTGTGCTGGAGGGGGAAGATACATGTCAGATGTTTAGAGGTTCTTCTTAGACGTATAGACCTAGTTTTGCCAGAACCATTATTTCAGTAGGAGTAATGCTGGAATAAAGGCAAAATGAAAACTGAGGCCCTCAAGATGAAGGTAATTAACCACTGGAACAATTTACTCCAAGGGTCTTGGTGGATTTGACATCACAGGCAATTTTTAAATCAAGCTTGGTTGTTTTTCTAAACGATATGGTCTCTGAATTATTTTGGGAAAGCTCTAGGGCCTGTGTTATACAGGAGTGGTAAGACTAGGTGATCACAATGGTCACTTCTGATCTTCTTTACATCTGTGAGATTTCACTCTAAATATCTATGGTGTGAGTAACATGCCTTCCCAACATTACACAACTACATGGACATTCTGGTAGGTTTTCTTTATTTTTTTTAGTTCAAGAATTACACACTAGCCAACATTATTATTATATATTTACATGCTGAAACTGGCTGCAATAAGTTTAAATTCAAGAAAATATCTCTTATGTGCTACTCATTTACAATCATCATTTTACTACCTCATTTATCCCAGAGGTTAGCAGTCCTTTTGAGAAAGACATGAAGGTCTGATGCAATGATATCCACTAGTATTTTGCATTTTCTAGCCATTGGAAAATGTGCATTATGTGCATATAAGAAAGGCTACAAGGTCGTTAGTAAGGCTGATGATTACTACATTATGAACTAAATAGTACTAAGTAAAAAAGAGAGAAATCAGAACTGTGCAAAGACAGTACCAACAGAACCATTTAAACACCCATGCAAATAAAAATGTGAAGGAAGTCAAATTATAGTCAGCTTGTTAGAATTACTTATGTTTCAAATGTCCACATGATCTTTAACTCAATCCATACGATGGTCCATAAACAATAAAGCCTGGTGAATATTTGTCAAATGGCAGTAACAGTGCAAACATACAAAATGTTTATCAAATTGGAATAGATGACCTCATGGCTGAGAGAAATATTAAAAAAAATAGTATGACAGTATAGCTAAGATTTCCAACATTTCATATTCACTGTCAAAGCATTTACTAAAAAAAAAAAATAATTTGATACATATAAATGTGTGTCTTGCATATACTTGCAGAGATGATCTATTTCAATTTAGAATTAATTAATGGATATTTAAAGTGTTGTTATTTTTCAAAGTAGACTAGGGCAGCGGTTTTGATTAACATTCCATTTGCTCCTTAAAAATTTTGACAAAGTTCCTAGTGCATTTTGTTAAACTTTACCTTTGGTGTTAAGCAGTGACTTACTAGTTTTCCCTTTTAAAACAATTTCTGGAGTGAAGGTTCTTTGGCTTTGGGGGACTATGCTAGCTAATGACGTCAAACATGTTTTGATTTTAAAGTCTACTAATATATATCATAAGAGAGACAGATTTCAGGAACAGATGCAGTAGACGAGCTTTCAGTAGTGAAATCATTATGGACTGGATTCTCCTTTCCACTACTATCCCTTTACTGAACTGGCCAGAGTGGTGTAAAAGGGACTCACTGTAAATGAGAATCAGGTTCTACCATCTTAATGTTGATCTGAGTACTGAGTGCTGAACTACAATCTTCTCTTAATTTAATTTTTTAACCATACAAAAATAACCTGTTATGCAAGCAGTAACATTGTTGCAATGACTATTTTACACTACAGTACTTTCCTTGAATTTTTGTATTAAAACTTGTATCTCAAATCCAAATCTGTTTATGCAAAAGGGTGTTTAAATTACTCTGCTAGCGCACTGCAATTATTGTACTTAGTAAAAAAAAAAGTCACTAAACAATTACTGTATCTATTGACTGCTCATTTACAGCTTATTTAGTTATTTACATAATTTTAGGACACATTAACCTAAACCATAAATAGAATCAGCTTTTTGCCTTACCATAAAGTACAAATTAGAAGTTAAAAATGTTTAAGAAATCTGATAATATTTACACAAGTTCAGCTTAAATCATGGTTGCTCACATTATATGTTCTATATACACATAGCAAAATGTTATGATCACTACTATTATAATATTGTACCCTGGCCACCCCCCACCCTAGGTTATTTTTCTATAAATATTTAATATTTTTGCTTTTTTTTTTTCTTGGTATCAATAGGACTTTTTTGTTATTGAAAAGTTACTAGTGGACAGTGTTAAAAAAAAAAAGAGAAGAAATAGGCAAGCAATGTGAGGACTATACTAATTTCGGATGCGAGGAGGTACAGTATATCATAAATGTCAAACTGTGCAATGCTTCATAAGAATTATATGCATTGATCTGCTGATATAGAAATGCCCAGTTACCCTGTATAGTAAGATTTTTTTTAATACATTAATTTGTTTTCTCAAAAAATTATTCATACTCTGGGTGATGATAGAAACAAAACTGTTATTAGCTTATTCCTTTAACACACCAACATATGAATGTGTATTTATATAATGTGTATATAAACACATATGCATATATAGATATATATATATAAATATATTTGTCTATATACACATACACTTGGATAATGTTTAACATTTGTTTACTTCTCTTATGTTAAGTACTGTGTTAATTATGGAATTGGAACACGGTTTAATATTTATAGTAAAAGTTATTTGTCCTTTAATTTTAATGCACACGTTGCCTAAAATGAACAGGATTTTTTCCCTAGGTATAAGACCATCCCTCACTTTCTTTATGCATTGTGCTTTTGTACCTGACGCATTTTATGTCCTTTGTATTAGAGTGTAAAAACTCTCTGAAGTATTCTGTAACATATTATTTAAGACTCTGGTTCTCCATCCCACCCCCGGGAATGATAAAGGAAATATTCAGAATGACATTGCTTGAGTCTTTCTTCCCAGTCATTAAACCGCAATAGGATAGAAACGTAACATTCCTTATGCAAACACAGAAATATGTTGCATGAGTTTTCAGTTCTGAAAATGCATATCATACTTACTAGCAGTCATATACAGTTTATATTTACATATTGATCTCAAATATATCATTAATTAAAACTGTGCCATATTATAGTCATAATTTTCCCATGAATTTCACAAAGATGAAAAACACCTTAATTGCTGGCTGTTCTGTATAATGAAATAACATGTCTATTTCTAATTATATTACAAACATTATCTAAATTATAACTAATACTTTAGTTAGTGGATCTAACAACAGTGAACAGGAGTGGGAAGGTTTGGAGTATTTTTTTTAGGTAAATTCTAAGGTAAAAGCTAGTCTGGTTGGTCTAATTTACTCAGAGGGTAGTACACATGATAAAAAGCACAGCTGTTGTACGCTGGCATAATTTATCACTTTTGTCACAAATGTCCCAAGAAGAGGTGGTAATGACTCACACTCCCTTGGTTCTTCCATACCAGGGTCTTGTCAGTTCTCCTCCCCTACACTACCCCCACCTCCCACCCTATTCACATCACAGTGTTTAGCTTTAGTACAAAATTATACCAATCCATATCTGGAAGGGTCTTCCAAAAGTTTTTGTACATGACATTAGTAGCCAAAAGGAAATTAAAGTGCTCCTTCCTCCTATTGATACATTCTTCCCAGTGACACCTGAGCAGAAACCAGACATTTTCTCTTACCCGACAAATAGCAACATTAGAGAGTATTATGGCTTGTACTATAACTTCAGATAAATTAATATGCAGTACTAGGATCTGATCTCCCTGGGTTTGACTACAGCCGACCTGCTAAACCAATGCAGGAGAGTAAACATACTCTCTATTAGGTTTTATATTTGAGGCATAACTACCATGTGTGTGCACTGTGTTCCCTGTATTTAAATTATGCTTCTGAGAAACACAAGTGTTAAAGGCTCTTAGTGCATTGAATGAAAACTGTGTGTATAAGACAGCATTAGCTTATCACAAAGGGTGCCATATATAAAAAATTGACTTCTAAGACTGTTACCAATTTGTGGTGTGGATCCTTTCCCGAGAAGTTAGGATGAGTTTGCATGCATGATTCAAAGAAGTTCAAACTTCATATGCATCTAAAAAAGCACGTTGTTCTGGTTTGTGAAATGCACTGCGAACTCATGTGTGAATGTCATGGAAAGGCTAATCACATGGTCAAAGGCTTGAATCTACATGCAGTTCAGGGTTTGACCATAGAGGCAGTACTGAGTACCCACCATTTCCCTAAAAAAGAGAGTTGTGGGTACTCAGTGCATCTAATTTTCAGGTTCTTTCCCAATAACATTCAAAGCTATTTTTTCTCTCTTTCTGAAGTAGAAGCCCATGGTAATGTGGAAGCGAAGTAAAAAATAATGGTGTAAACTTGGCCTATTAATTCTCAAAGCTGTTTTCCTCTAATCTTTTGTCTCCCCTAAGCCCCCTCCACCGAAATTTCCACGAGCTACTACTTTTTTAAAGGAAAGAGAAAAAAATCTGCTTTTTATGAAAAATGTTAAGGAATCATTCTTAAAAGGACTGGCAATTGAATCCTTAAATAGGGAAAACACAGCTGTAAATTTGCCTCTACTATATCAGAAATATTATTATTCAGAGCATGCTGGAATTTGTGGTTCTTTTAAGAAATCTGTATATAGCTGAGAGGTAGCATAGTTACAACAGGATGTGGCTGCTGCTATCATAACTATTTTTCGTCAAACAGTAGAGCGAATAATTCTGTAGAAGTCATTAGAAGTTGGTGATTTTTTCTTATCACAGTTGTCAATTTTTATTTTTAGTTAAATGAGCACATTTTCTACCTTGCCTCGTCCTTTAGGAATAGTTCTCCTATAAAAAAAAAAAAATTACATGGAAGGAAAAACAAGAGGATACTATTTTTTTTTAAAGAAAAAACTCCCATATTTTCTAATGCAAAATTGAATTTTGCGTTTTTAAAGGAAGCCATTAGACCTTCTAAAGCAGGAAATACTGAAAAGCTTAGTTAATCTCTTAAAGGCATGCCTACCAAATCATTCCCTTTATAATATCTTATTAAATTAAAAAAAATGCATGGCACTGTCTAGTCCAGCTGGAGAAAATATCCTATCTGTAAATTTTCTATTGAAGTTATAAAACTGGAAACTTTCTGAAATCTGAATTCTTCAAACAGCTAAGATATTAATTCCTGTAACAGTCTGCTCTCTCAATAACTCTCTTTAAATTGGATGTTAGATGCTAAATATAAAAGCATTCTCAGGTGTAAAGCACAGAAGCCTACAAACCTGAAAGAAAACGCTCAATTCCATATGAACCTTTAGGACTAATACAGGGACTATGACTGACAACATTCATTTGTACAATATAATTCTAGCCTTCCTTTTCTCTGGGGCTGCATTCTTGAATGGTTGCCACTTGTCTCCCTTTTTCTATCCTAAAAGAGCAGGGCACCAATGGTTTCCATTAGTCATCTGTAAAGTTATTATTTGGCCAATCAACATTTGGCACTTTGGACAAATGACTCCATCTCCCAGCAACTGAGCATATCAACATGTCCACCATTTAGGCCATGATAGGTTGTGGTCCATCTCTAAATCTGATTTCCACATTCCCCCACATATCAAAAGTACAATGAATTGTGACTATGACCTTATGCCAACTCTTTAAAATCCAAAACTAGTGTTACTTGCTTAAGTTTCTGTGCAAACTCCTGACCCACTTATAATATCAGTCAAAGGTTTAGTCTTTCAATTAAAAAATAGCAATTACCTGACTACTGCTCAGAAATCTTTGACCATCATCATCATGAAGGTGAGATGATAGGCACTACTTGTTTTCAAGTTTACACATTTAGAAGGTAATGTATATGTTTCGTAAGCATGATAGCATCTTAGTACACTCTTTAATCAAGTATAGATGCATATGTACTCTAAGTGCAATTTCACAAAGAAATGACACATTCTGCTGTTAAAACTCAAACCTGTCTCCCAAATTTCCCTTTTTTATAGTTTAAGGTTTAAACTCAGATATGAGTGTTGAAAAAAAATGATTGAATGGAATTTTGCCTTCACTCTTCATATACACCCACATTTTTAAAAGGGGGAACAGGTTTCTACTGTAACTAAGAATGTGTTTATGACTTAGCAGAAGCAACCGAAACATTATAAAACAGACCGTAGAGTGGGCCAGCAACTAAGGTGTTTTAAAGTAACTTTTGTCCTGAATAGAATTTTTCTAAGTCCCACTTTTGGCTGTACAACCAAATTGAAGAGAAATCCAGTTCTTGCTTTCTGTGTGGCTTTGTTTTTTAGTTCACATAGTAAAGCCAATAGACAATATTGAAGAAGGAAAAAACAACAGGGAAGAATATGCGTGACCATCGATCTATGGCATTTACATCAGTCAAGTCAGGGATGTTAATTTTCAGTTGAGAGGCACGTCTCCGTAGCCTACTTTTCTTTTGTGCCACATGTCGCTCCAGGGCATTGCGACCAAAGCTGTGTCTGGGCAAGCCAGCTTTCCGGTACTGGATGCTTGAAGTATCGTAGGCCAGCATAGTGCTTCTAGGGTCCCCAAGCCCCATAACAGCCTCGGAGGCAGCCATCTCATTTTTAATTTCAAGTGTGCTCAACAAAATGTTTTCATGTGGATCCATCTGTAAGATATAAGAAGGCAGCTTTAGCATGGGGGAAAGAAAAGCCCAATCAGTTGTAAACTGAGACCACATTGACAAAGGTTGGACCTAACAATACCAATCCACTGGATGCCTATCTATCTAAAAAACTTCTACTCCTGTCCTTTAAATACAACCATTACAGTTTTTACTGTCATTCTTTTGTAAATGGTAAGAGTAATAAGGCCTGTCCTGTATGTCTGAACAGATTATATATACTGAATCCCAGATTTTGAGAGCAGAGGCAATACACAGTTATGACCCGAGTCAGTGGCCATATCCTAATTTCACATGCCTAGCACTAACCTCCATGCATCTTGAAAAAGTATGGTACTGCCCTTGTGCACACATATCTGGGTTTAATATAATGCTAGGAGTTTTTTTGTCTTGTTTTTTTACTTCCACGAAATGCAGCCTCTGTTTTAGCAAAACCTCCAAATGTGCACAACATAGGTGACTTCAGTACTGCTATACATGAATGCTGGAGCATGCCTATGAGGATAAAGCAAACATGATTTCCTCCCCCAATATATTCAGCAGTTTTGTAAGAAGATCATATAAGAAATCTTGAAATTCTAACATAACCACTGGCTACTGGGAGAGAAAATACTGACATACTCTATGTTATACCTATAGGCAGTCTCCACTCTCCAATGCTCATGAACTTCATAAGCACAGTGCGTGTTGAGTCATCTCATCAGACCAGAGCACTGGCAATAACAAAAGAGCTGAATTTTAGAGGCAAGAAAAAATGCATTTATTTCGGAGTGTAATCACATTAAATGTAATTGCACATTTGTTTCAAATGTGGTTACTAACTTTTTAAAAAAAAATTAATAACTCAAACAAGGCAATTCAATGAAAAAAGTATTCAGTGAAAAAAGCATTAATGCAGTGTTATGATTAAAAGCCTCAGTACTCAAAACTCAGGGCTTTCAAAGATATGGGACTAAATTCTACTCTAGTGTAAATCAGGAGTGCAACAGTGGACCTTAAAACTTTTCCATTTTTTATAAATAAATACATAAGCTTACCTAAATACCTGTACTTTTCCCTGCAATTCCCCATGTAGTTATCGCAAGAAATATTTTGAACTATGGAAATACTAAGGTTAACTAACGGAAAATATTAGATAATTAATTAGGACAAATGATGAATTACAAGCCCCTTCGAAAGTTTCATTTTCCATATTGTCTAATCCAGCTATGAGGGGTGAAAATCTGACCCTACTGAAATCAATGGGAGATTTGTCATTCATCCCAATAGGGCCAGGATTTCACCCAAGAGGTTTAACAAAGGTCAGGCCTTAGGTTACTTTGGCTTAAAAAGGAAGACAGACAGCTGTACATTGATAAAAATCTACCATAGGAATGACTTTGGTTTAACCAAATTTGGCCACAGCTGAAGTTCTTTGAGACTGAACTGAATCTGAACAGTTTATCTACTCTCTGGCTAGCACTGATATCAGCCCACAAGGTGTTCTTTAAAGAACATTATAGAATATACTTTGAAAATACAAACACAGGAAAAGTTTTATTATAGTCAAATAGACTTGGAACTAGACATGCTACAATAAACAGCTAAGAACTTTTCTCCACGTAACTATCTATTTCTTTTGCACTGCGTCTCGTATGGCTGCTGTTGATATGTCAATAAGATCACTAAAATGTTAGCGTGCACCTAGAAAATATGACAGCAGATAGTGGATTAGTATCACTAAACAGAAAGGAAGTAGTTGCAAGAATATATTTTGTTTTAGATCCTTTATTTATTTAAAATTCTAAACTAGTCTCTGGGGATAGGTGTCTTCTTCTGCACATATCACGTTTGTCTAACAACATGAAAATTGGAGAGGAGGTTTTGCAAAACCTCAACAACTTTTCTGAAGAAAAACAGAAGTAACCCCGAATACAGTAGATTAGTGTTGGGCGAACCTCCAAATGGTTGAATGCTCAGATAAGCGCACAAAAGTTCACATGCGTCTCCAGAACTAATCTGACCTTCTCACACCTGGAACATTTGTTTGAACATCTCACAAGAATAGTATTTTTCATGGTATTTCAGATCTTTCACTTCCAATCCAGGAAGCACAGAGGGATGTGAAAATGAAAAACAATGAAAAAAGTTAACCTAACTTTTGAACCTCAAAAAAGGTTCACTATGAGATTAGAGTGAGGAGTGTCATTTGAACTTACCAGGTTCGCCCAGCCCTAAATAAAATGTACAGGTATTTTTATTACTAAATTGGTATTTGAGATAGAATGATAATGAATCATGTTTACTGTACACAGCAGGATCCCAAAGCGCTTTACAAACTTTAGAAAGAAGAATCACTTCACAAGCCAGTGAAATGCAATCACCTGTCAGGTGAAATGTGGTGACTGTCTATCAGTGCAGAACAACACACTTTATTTTAATACAGGAAATGAAGAATGCTGTAGCCAATTGAAACTATGGGGTGGGTGGGTGGGTGGTGGTGGGAAGGTCAAATAAGCAGAACATAATTACACAAATTGAAATTTGGCCAGGAGGCTTGGGGTTGTGGTGCCTACTCTTACAAAAAGTGCCATGGGATCTTTAATGACCATAAATGGTCAGGACCTCAATTTTAACTCTCTAAGGATAAAAACATTTAAAAAACAATGAAAGATACCTTTGTTGAATACATTTCTGGACAATGATATGTGCCAATTATTCTTCTGTCCTGTAAGTTAATAAAATCAAGACCAGTTTCCTTAGCGATAAGGTAGCTGTTATCTTTCAGTAAAAATTAATGCACTATAGGGTATTAATAGGATATGCATTTTTAATTAAAGGTACAGGGCCCTCTAAGCCAACAACTAGCATAATATATTCTGGCTTTAGAGGTGCTATTACTGCCTTGGCCCTGCCACTGTAGGTAACAAATTAGCGATGTACATGTATTTTTTCTGAGTGGTCATTCTGACCCAGGAAGATATGATGATATGAAAAGAATCATAGAAATTATTTTTGGGGGAAGTGGGCATACAAGTGGTTTCAAAGGTAGTAGGAGAAGGTTAAAAAAATCTTTTGGTGCTGAATGGTTGTTCAACCATACAACAGGACTCCTTATGGTGAACACCAGAGTTCAAACATAATGGAGAAATTCCCAGGGGAGGAGGTAGGGAAGGAAGAAGGGAGGATGGGAAGATGATGAAAAAAGTAGCAATAAGAACTATGGAAATAAAAGGTGAATTCAGAAGTGGAATAGTAGTGCCTAGAGCACAGCACACATGCAAGAGTTTTCATCACCAGTCTAATAAGGAAGATGGCAAAATAAATGGTCTACATGGTATTCATAGGTCCAGGTTGATGTGAGAAAAAATGACCCTGGAGCCCTATAAGAGGGTTGCTGATCTTTTCTGATGGCCTCCCAAACAAAAGAAATACACAGAGAAGAGTTTAAATGTTACCATTGTATGTTCTCTCTGCTATACAGAAACTCCAAAATGATGGCTAACTAAAGGAATTCCTGTTACACTTATTAATTATCCAATGTACAATATCTTAAATAGTACAACTTCTACATTCATGCTCATGTGTATATACATTTAGGAGGATTCACTTCCACAAACAATCACTCTTCTCTCTCTAGATGCTGGTAGGGAATCAGTATCTGGATTTTGGAGTATTATCTCTGGCTGTGTTCAACATTTATTCAGAAGGTATATTTGTAATGGATAACTTAGCTATTCAAAACACATAATATCATTGACATCTTTACTTTCTGGTATTCAAACAAAATTCTTGTTTAATCTATATAGTATAGATACTTGCAGATACTGATTGCTCATTTTAAACACAGAGTGGTACAGAAGAAATGTATAAGAAAGATATGATGGCGGGTATTTCTGTGAAATCTGAGTGAAACAAGAACACAAGTGAAAAATGCATAGAAATAATGCACAATTTCATTAGGTAAGGTTAACCCCTGCCAAATTTGCCAAAGCCAAATTGGTCCACTCTGCCAGGACAGGAAAAGCAAAATTATCTAATTTGTTCAGAGGTTTAAACTGTACTATTGGGCCTCATCATTTACATATACTGTGAGCAAACAACTTAGAATCAACTCTCTAGACTGGAATTGAAGGAAATATGCCTTGGAAAGGCTCACATACTTGAAATGCCAAAGGACATAAAATAATCCCTCTAGAAAGAAAACTACTTGAATCTTATCTACAGGAATTGCACTGGCTATAAGGAATAAGGTGTGTAAGAAGGAACAGAGATATTATGGAGGAAGTCTCTGTATTAGTCTCTCTAATTTCACTCTAGAACAGGGGACGGCAACCTTTCAGAAGTGGTGTGCCGTGTCTTCATTTATTCACTCTAATTTAAGGTTTCATGTGCCTGTAATACATTTTAACATTTTTAGAAGGTCTCTTTCTACAAGTCTATAGTATATAACTAAACTATTATTGTATTTAAAGTAAATACAGTTTTTAAAATGTTTAAGAAACATCATTTAAAATTAAATTAAAATGCAGAGCCTCCCGGACTGGTGACCAGGACCTGGGCAGTATGAGTGTCACTGAAAATCAGCTTGCGTGCTGCCTTTGGCATGCGTGCCATAGGTTGCCTACTGCTGCTCTAGAAAATATTCAAAAAATGTAATGGTTTACAAATGGCAGCTCAACTATATGTACCTGTTCTGGAGTGGTAAATGTGCTACTAAAACTAAACATGTATGCACTTCAAAATGCATGGTCAATATTTCAAAATCTCCAAAAATGGAACTGTGCCACTAAACCTGTGCATGTGCTTTTGTGCCTCCATAGAGAAAGCGGGCTTTACTTTCAGAGCTGTAGGAATTGTTCAGAAAGAAACCTGACACTAAGCAAAGCTCACATGGGTTCAGATTTTGTAACAACTTGAAATGTGAGTGAGGTTCACAGACTCTGTAGTTAACTCTGAGGTGAGTTGTGAGCAAACATGGGCTGAGTTATGATTTCAGGTGATTTTGTTTGATTTCAGGCCAAGGTCGAAATTCAGCAACACTCTGCAGAGTCAGTAGTGATTTCCTTCAGGTTCTTGGGTTTATCTAAACCCTAAAACTCAAAGTAAATCAAGGGAGTTTAACTCACACAGCTAGGAAAACAGATAGGAAACTTAGAAAACAAACTGAAAAAAAAACCACAATGTGAACCAAGACTGGTGAGCTTTACACATCTCCAATTACTTGCAACAAAATTCCCAGGGCCTAATTTCATCCTCAGATGTGTGTTGCTTTTATGGATTTCAGTGGGAGCTGCGAATGTGTACATCTGAGAGCATAATCTGTCATAAATGCTTCAGTATCCTGAACATACAAAATGGCCATGCACCAGAAACAAAAAAAAATGTATATGGTTTTTAATATCCACTGCACATTCACAGCATTCCAGGACGTGAGGACTTTTATTCTGCAACAGTTATGCAGCATAGAAGAGGAAAAGGGGGAGTCTTTGGGCATCACAGTGGGGGTTAAAAAAAAAACCTCAGAAAACTCCACGATTTCCACACAACATCCACACTCCGGACCTGACTCTATGTTCCCTCAGGGTTTGAGCCAAAGCCCACTGAGGTCAATGGAAAGACTCATTAATTTCAAAGGATTTTGAATCAAAAGCTGAATTTGCTCCATGGCTTACAATGTGGAGGACACTGTTGGAAAGGCCAGAAATGTGATTCTTGGTCTCCTTATATCCAGTCTTGGGCCCTAGACTAGTTTACAGCAGCCATTTTGTAATACCAGTTATCCTTACCTATTTCCAGGAGCAAATGGACCCAGGCACCTGAACCAGCCAGTGGAGAGAAGGATGAGGAGCAGTCTGTACAGATACAATTTCTCCCTCCCTACTTTTAGACAGGGAAAGTTTAGCCCTACGTTATCCCCTAGTAAAATGGGAGGGACTAGGCATATAAACAAAACCTTTAAATTGTGTGTTCAATTTCCATTTCCTTATAGCAACTTTAGTTGACTGTAACCTGCAACTAAGTCCGTGAATCAGGGAACCATCCCAATTCAGGATAGCACTGAAACAGATGCTTAATTTTAATGGGTCTTAAGCACATTCTTAAAGTTAAACATACACTTAAGTGCTTTCCTGAATTGGGGCTTAAAATATTACATTAATATTAAGCTCCTGACCCCCAAATCTACCGTAGTAATGTATGTAATAGTTGTTAGCTATTATGAATCCTCAGGGGAAGGAGGAAGGATTCATAGGAGAAGGAAGGAATTTTACAAGACAAAGCAGGTAAGACAACACAGGAATGAACTGATATATAAGAAAACAATAATGAATGTATTTCAGCTATCCCAAAGGAATAAGCTTACACACACATAACAAACAGACCTTTTTTATCTCTGTAATGATATTTGGCAAGTTAAATACCCATTATTACCAGAAACACATTATTTAAGCTACACTGCAATTTAGAAACCTAAAAAAAGAGAAAAAGTATGCATTTGAAAAATGTAATTAGAACTTCATTGATCGTATTTAAGGCAACCACACCTCTTCAAGAAATCTGAGTGCAGAGAAAAAAGGACATCTGTAAAAATATGACATCATAAACCACTATAATTGAAGTGGAAAAAAACATTTCATTCTAATCTGTACTGGTTCTAGCTTAAAGCAAACAAAAAAACTGTGAACCAAATTTTCTCAAATGTGCATACAGCATAAACATTTTTTTTCCTAATTGGAAACTAATCTGAAGGTTCTGAAGTTTAAAATTGGACCTGTCTGAACTATCTGATTTTTTTTTAAATGGGAGACATTGTGTGTGCTGGGGGATGGAGGAAACAAACCTCTACCTGAAGTAATATATAAGGAAGCTTTTGAGTAGAGCTGACTGAAAATTTGAAAATGTATATTTTCAGCAAAACTATAAAAATTTTGAGAAATTTAGGAAATAGTGAAAATAAGGGATTTTAAATCCTTTATTAGGCCATTCATCTGTTCACTGGATGCCTTCCCTGTGGAGTACCTGCACTGGACATCCACCCAACACTTACAAATTAAGTTGCGACATATAGTTTACCACCTTTTCTTCTTATCAGAAAAGGTCCTTCCTGACACCCACTGTGGGGAAGGCAAAAAACCTCACTCCACCAAAGCCAATCTAGTAGTTGAGGAAAAATTCCTTCCCAGCCCCCCTAAAAAGGAGTGACTAGCACAATGCCTACAGCAAGTCCTAACCCAACCTGATATTAGCCACCTCTCAGGGAGGGAGAGGGGCTTCCGCCTTGCCTGCTGCGTGGAAAAGGGGCTTCCAACGCCATGGGCTTGCACCTTTATGCAGTCTGACCTCAGATTCCTGGGGGATGAGTAAGTGCCACAAATCTGACCACTGCTCACCTTTTGCAGCAATTTCTGACCCTCTTTCCACCTCTGCCATAAAGCATTGCTGCCTTCCTTCGGCAAGCCCAGACAACGTTCCCCCCACTTCAGGTGCCGTGCGGTCATTCTCACTCTATTTGGGAGGTCATTATCACACATCTTATTCTAATCACATTTATATATGATATGTCTACCTTTTGGGAGGATCATACAAAAATGCTTTTGTTGCGAGGGAAATCTTTGGAGTTCATTTTTAAGTAGCAGATTAACTGAACACAACATTACCCTAGATAATAATTTAAGAGCAAAAAAATGTATTTCTTTTAAAAAGAAATGAAGTATAATTGATAATGTAAGCCTGGGGAGGAGGGGCTGAGCAACATTTCAGATGATGATTAGCTGTGTGAGTTATGACCTAACTAAGACAGAATCAAGCCGATGAACAGGAAGCGTGTGCAAAAATGTGCCATGTATGTTTTCAGTATCTTAAAGACATTTGTTTTTTTCTTGCATATCAAAATGTTTTTGTACATAAGGCAAAATTCTCCCAGACTTGCTCTCAGTAGGGTCTACAGGAGTGGGATCTTAATATTAATTAAGCTTATGAAGTACCTCAACATAAGGAGTATGCATCAAAAGCCACTACAGAAAGAGCACCAAATGGCTTATCTCCGAACATTTGTAACTGAAATTCTCTATTGCAGCTCTTTGACTGTTTCCTGAAAAGCCAGCTATGCTGGAAATACTTGATTGTTAACTGGTGGTAGCAATTTGAAAAGATAGACACAAAGATCTTACACCATCATTTGGAAATAGTTGTGTTTTTGATACATAAGCTAGCTAGACAGTCAACATCATGCTGACAAGTTTTGGCATATCTAGCCCATTCTCAAAACAAACTGCTGTAAAATGTAGACAAATTATTTTTCCTCCATGAAGTCAAGTCAAATATATGAAGCCTTACGTGGCAAGCACTCAGGCACATGGGGATGTTTAATCACAATTTGGAAGATAAGAAACTGGAGAAAAGATTGCATAGCATGTTCCATTCATCTTCATACGATATAATTGCTTGGATGCAGGTTTAACTTCAGGATTTTGGAGAGTGTCAGAATTATGATTCTTTGGCGCCCTAATCAAAGCTTAAGGGAGGCACAGGTGTCACTGGCCTTAAGAAGCAGTGGCAAAGACTGTGAATAAGAAATGTGGTGACATTTCTCTTGACACCAACAGGGCCAGAACTGCATTCATGATTATTATGGAGAATTATTTGCAAATTTCTAGCCAAAGGAAAATGTTAATATTTTTGAAGGTTATCTTCACAACAAAGGGGCTAGAAATGTATTTGTACACACAAATGAAAGAAAATGAGTAAAGGAGTGATTTCAAGGACTGAAAAATTGTCTGTGGCTGTGGGCTTCACTGATTGTTTGGCATCATTAAAATTAGCAGTGCTCTGTTGTAAAGTAATTAGAAATAATGTGTGGCTTACCTGTACCTTGATATTCTAGTTTTAGGGCATGTTTGGGGGAAATACGCGTGACAAGAACAGAATGAGGGTTTCTGTTGCAGAAGAAACAGAGGCATTTTAGGCTTTTTTCCAAGTAAAATTGTGCATGGATGTAAAAAATATACATATTATATATTTAGATTTATATGTACACTCATTCTACAGTTGGTAAAGAAAGGGAATACATTGTTTTGCCCCTTTTTGCCATTTTCACTTGGAAATTTGATTTTTTTTAATGTTCAGATTAGCTATAACACACACACACACACATATACACACATATATATCTGTAAATTCCAGAAAATTCAAATTATCAACAAAAAATAGAGTGGGAAAAAATGATTTTTGGTGGAAATTTTCTTCTGATTATTTACCAGCTCTTGTGTGTATGTGCATGTCTATATTGTAGATCTATAAATGACAATGTATTGAAAAAATTTGCTTGCACGCACACACATACAGAGCACGTGTAACATAGGACTCTATATCCACATCTTCACTCCATGTATTTTAAGAACATCTTGGGTTTAATCCCAGCAAATCAAACAAAATTTTTATGTCTTGGAAAAAAGTGCAAAATGACTAACAGTTTACCCTCAATTATTATGTACAGGATATCAATATTTTCAAATTGCAACTGGCCAAACACATGGGTTATTCAGGTCATCTCAAATGAGTGCTGATAAAATTGTTATGCCACACCACACTATATATTTGGTATATATCATGTATTTTACAAGTGTTTTTTTTAATTATTTGGCTTTTGGAATTTTCTTTTGTAGCCCTCTGGCTGTAAAGCCATGTGCTTTAGTTACCATGAGTCCTAGTCTACTGGGCTCAGAGGGAGCCATGCTGCCATCTAAAAACGACCTAAAGTATTTTTTCTACGCTTAAAAGTTCTACACCTTTATTGTCTGATACCTCAGAACTTTATGGAGCAAGAAGCAAGGAAAATTCTCTCATTTCTATAGGTAACGTTTCCTGTTTCTAGCCCTGCAGATAATGGAGGAGTGAATGGTCAGAGGGTGAGTCAGAAACAATGTTACCCGGAAAAGTAGCTTTGTTGTAGTTTTCCCCAATGGAGACTGAAGGCAGCAGTGGCTGTGAAGTCTCCGGCAGTTAGGGAGCTGAAGTCCATTTTGGGGTCAGAGCCAGTGTGGGAGTAGAGGGCCTTTGTGTGGAGGGACTCTGGACCCATCAGGTTTGTGAGTAGGCCCTGCCATATTTAATGGCAGAGAGGAAGGTAAAGCACACTCCTTCTGCCTCCATTCTGACTGCATGTTGCAAGGTAATCGCCTTGAAGAAATCCTTATGGATATTTTAGTGAAAAAAGTCACATCCAGTGACTTTTCAAGGCAGACGGTGGGGACTGAGCAGAGACTGAGGATGATCTTGGCCCTTTGTGCTTCAATATAACAGCTAACCGTAAACTGCATTAATGTAGCTGTTTGTCCTGTTTAAGACTGAGGCTGATTTCAGGATAATATATTTAAAACGGGAAAGTAAGAAATAAAGGAGAAATAAAATAAAGAGTTAAAAAAAAATTTTTTTCAGCCTACTCTTGCTCTAGCCTGGGGACTTTCACTCAGGAACCTGCTTCCAGTTTTTTTCTGTCCATTAAAAGAATTCTGTGTGAGCCAACAAAAAAAAACGTGCAGCAGTGCCAAAAAGAATGTTTGGCAACTTTAACCTTCTGGGTAAATTTAACCTTTATAGCATAGGGCTGTTTTTCCAACCCCTCCCATTTAATAATATATAACTTTGGAGCAAGGACTGTCTTTTTGTTCTGTGTTTGTACAATGCCTAGCACAATGGGGTCTGCAAGATTTACAACGTACGTGCCCCTAGGCACAGCATCTTCAGTGCCCCCCCCGGCATACAGCTGACCTTCGTGTTTTCTGTAAAAAATGAAACTTTAACCCACTTTTAACTTTTAGGTGCCTCTAGAATGCCGCCGCCCTGAGGCACGCGCCTACTGTGCCTAATTGGAAATCTGGCCCTGACTGGAACACCTAGATATTACAATAATACAAATAATAAATAATAATAATACACATGCAGAATATTTCTACATGGACTATTGCAGTGAGTGTGCACATTAAGGCCCTCCTGAGAATCAGTACTTTCCACTACTGAAAATCCAAGAATCATAGAATTGTAGGACTGGAAGGGACCTTGAGAGGTCATCTAGTCCAGTTCCCTGCACTCATGGCAGGACTAAATATTATCTAGAACATCCCTGACAGGTGTTTGTCTATCCTGCTCATAAAAATCTCCAATGATGGACATTCCACAACCTCCCCAGGCAATTTATTCCAGTGTTTAACTACCCTGACAGTTAGGAAGTTTTTCCTAATGTCCAACCTAAACCTCCCTTGCTGCAATTTAAGCCCATTGCTTCTTGTCCTATCCTCAGAGGTTAAGGAGAACAATTTTCTCCCTCCTCCTTGGAGCAACCTTTTCTCTACTTGAAAAAAAGATAGTTACCTTTTCCATAACTGGTATTCTTCGAGATGTGTTGCTCATGTCTATTCAGCTTAGGTGTGTGTGCTTGCCATGTGCACCAGTGCCAGAAGTTTTTCCCTCAGCAGTATCCGTAGAGAACCGGCCCCAGAGCCCCCTGGAGTGGTGCACACATGCTGCGGTATACAGGGTGCTTCCAATTCTCCCCACCCTCAGTTCCTTCTTGCTGGAAACTCCGACAGTGGGGAAAGAGGGTGGGTTGTGCAATGAACATGAGCACACATCTCGAAGAACTCCAGTTATGGAAAAGGTAACTGTCTTTTCTAATTCAAATGATTGCTCATGTCCATTCAACTTGTGGGGGGAAAACGGCGGCGCCCGATATACCACTGCATGTGCGTGCCACTCCAGGGACTTGGAGGGATACTGCTGAGGGAAAAACTTCTGGCACGGGTCATGTGGCGAGCACACACACCTAAGTTGAACAGACATGAGCAACACATCTCGAAGAACACCAGTTATGGAAAAGGCAATCATTTGAAAAAGTACTATTATCATGTCCCCTCTCAGCCTTCTCTTCTCCAGTCTAAACAAACCCAAGTGTTTCAATCTTTCCTCATAAGTCATGTTTTCTAGGTCATTAATAGTTTTTGTTGCTCTTTTCTGGACTATCTCCAAATTGTCCACCTCTTTCCTGAAATGTGGCGCCTAGAACTGGACACAGTAATCCAGTTGAGGCCTAATCAGTGCAGAGTACAGCAGAATAATTACTTCTTGTATCTTGCTTACAACACTCCTGAAGGTAAGGTAGCAATCATTTTCACTATTTTGAAAATAAGGGAAATAACTCAGGTTTGAGATCTGACACAGCAATTTTGCTTCTCAAATAGTGTTGAGGTGTTAACTGCCTCTGTTTAGTAGAACTTAAAAAAAATACTGACAAGGTGTTAAACTCCTTTTGTATCTTTTACAAGAGCACAAGACACTCAAAATGTATAGTTATCTGGTGGGGAAATGTTGCAAAAGATGGACTCAAAGACGTCTAATATCTCTCTCATCAAAACTACATATAGGTAAATCCCAGTTATCCTAATGCTCATGACCTGAATTTTGGATTACTTGAAATGTTTCTCTCTCTAAATTAAAATAATAATAAAAACCTTAAAAACACTCAAAACAAATTTAATGTATCTAAATATCAGATTTTATAAAGGTTTCAGACATCACTGAGACATGAGGATAATGAATTCGTATGTGGTATTCTTGTACATCCCTATGATGATAATATTAATGGTCCTTGCTTCAGCCAACAACCTCAACATTGTTATGCACAGTACCCTGAAAGGTAAGGTTTACTATACTGATTTTAAAAAGGTGCAAATGACTTGTTCAAGGTAACAAGGATTAAGTCTTTGGTAGAACCAGGCAGAATCCAGCACTGTGGTTTCCAGTCCCTTCCCTGTTGTAACTAGGTGGAGGTCCCCCTATGTTTTATTTGCAAGAAGCTTGATATGCCAAAAGTTCTCACACTTGACTGTATTAGTGTTTTGTTTGGCTTAGTTGTGTCTGCTGTTACAAAATCTGAAATACAAATCTGAAATGCATAAGAACTATATGGGCGAGTTTCTTAATTTAGGGTCAGTGTTGGATGACAGGTTCTTAGATGATGCAAGTAGGCTGATGTGCCTTAAACAAGCAGAGTGTGTGCACACTATTCTTACATGAATTAAAGATGGCATTGTGAGGATCACAGCCCCAGACAGAAAACCCCACATGGCTGACTTGACCTTTATTCTGATGTCAGTTGGAATATCACTATGGACTGTAGAGACAAGTCACCTTCTGATCACTTCTGCAAAAGGCCACAGGCTAAGAATGGAACTTTCTCAAATTGCATTCATATCAAACTCCTAGATAATGCTAATGGGGCAGAGGGTTTACTTTTTTTTTTTTTTAAATTTTGTTTTCAGGTGTTCTTCTGTGATGTGTGAATGGCAAATTTAGGATGAAAGATGTAGGGTCAACATTGGGCTTTTCTGTTTATGGTGCTTTTATTATCGCTGTCCATTTTTATGACAGATCTCGTAATCTGATTCAGCAAGGAGGATAGCCTCAGGCTCGGCATCAAGAATAACTCCCAATACAGTTTTAGTAGTAGTATAAACAAAACAAAACACTCATCTTTATAAGGTAGTAAAAAATGTTTTAGCAGAAAATTTAGCAGAGTGTTGTTAGTGCTCAATGTCCCCAAAAGCACAGAGCAAAGGGGTATGTGTGATATAGAAGATATTAAATGGAATTTTTAGGCCCCTGGAAGTGGTGATGTAATAGACTATGGCATGGTTCAGTTCTAGTAATTGAGTGTGCGTTTGTTTTAAAACTCATCTTGTTTTCCTAGGCTCTTGATGTTTGTGGGCCAGATTTTGCTGTCCTTACTCATGTTGAATAGACTCTACTCTATGACTAGCCCCAAATATTTCAATAGCACTACACAGAAATAAAGTATTTTGTTCAGTATGAATAAGGATGAAAGAATCCGACCGCATAATAAGAGGCCTCTACCTCAATCCTTCTATACTGTGCAGTCTCTACACTATTCACATGCCCGTGCCATTCTCCATTCCTCTTCACTTCACTACAGACTCCCTTCATCTAAAGTAAAACATGCTTCCACCTTATTTCTCTCATCTCTGTGCTTAGTGACCTTGGAGTATAGTTATTCCACTTTAATACTTAGGGCAAGATCCTGACCCTCACTCTAGCTCATTCTGTGCTGTTCTGGTGGTGTGACGGGGCTGGAAATCTGGCATAAACAGACAGTCAACGATTTGTCCAGCAAAGGAGTAGTCTCAGGTGGTAAGACGCTAGCATATCCAGCTCTACACTATTTAAACCATACTCTCCTCCTTGTGCTAGTTCAGATCTGAGAGCCTCTGTCTTGGTACTCTCCAAACCCTCCCCACCTACCTACTTGGCAGGGAGAGTAGCAAACGTGCATCCCCTGCTTTCCCCTCTTCCCTCACATCCAGACCCATGGTCCAGTGAGACCCATGGCTGCACAGGGGTGTGCACGCAAGGGATATGTGTCTTATTCCCCAGCCAAACTATGGGTGGCTCTGATTTGCTTAGTTGGTGAAACAGTTTCTCAAAATCCCTTTGCCTCCCTAAGCTCCACAGTTGGCCTTAAAGGGGCAATATTTCTACTGTAACTAAAATCTAAAAAGATGTGGTTCCGTCTGAATATTGTATTATGGGTTTCAACATTTCCCGAAGGAAGGTATATTCGCTCCTGGGGGAAGTTAAGGAAAACACTGTTTTATTTCAGTGCTCCATACAAAATGTCAGCTTTAGCTTTCTGTCAAGTAAGAGTCGCTTTGCGAAAGCTGTAGCAGAAATACTCTGTGCTAATATATCTCCTGCTGCACTGCCCATACCCCCCTCTTCCTAGCCTGTGCTGCCTCACAGTTTTGACGTAGCATTTCCCCACTCTGCTGGTGAAAGGTACTTCACAGTGCTTTCCATCACCACAGACTCCCCAGGCAAAATTTCTACTGGCAAGGCCCTTGAACACTAGTTTATGGAAGAAGAGAGTATAGAACAGACATGCAATTAGCCCAGCATGTTTACTATATGCTTTACTGTGCCATCTATAACATCCATTAAATCATCATGTTACAATGAGGGAGTTTTGCTAGTTAATCATTATTATTGCCATTTCAGTGTTCATGGTTTGTTATACCTCCAGAGAAGCCACTAAAAGTGTTAGTCTGAGTCAAGAGGGATGGAGTACTAATGAGAATATTTGACAATTCTGAAGGACATAATGATGGAAGCTCAGCATGGCAAACCATAGGCTGCTTGGATAAATCAGGGCTAAAAAGAAGCTATATTGGAAACAGAAAGTCAAGAGGTATCTAGTCAGGATTACATGTCCTGCATGCGAGAAGGAAGAGAAGCAGAGACAGTAGAAAATATTGCTTACTAATGGGGACAGAGCTATAAGCTACATCAAGGATAAGACAAATCCGAAATGAAATTTCTGCTAAGCAGACAGGAAATCAGTGAAAGTGATGGAAGATGGCAGAACTAATGCATTTAGTACATACCCCTATTTAATAACAACAAAGACAACATTACTAAGCTCAACAATGTAAGAATAAATCCACAACTTCAAAAGAGATAGAACTTAGCAAAAAGTTACTTGAAGAACCTGCAAATCTAATGGCAAGCAGACCTACACCCCAGAATTCTGGGGGATACATGGGTACTGAGATAATAATCATCAGCTAATATCTATATAAGCTGTGGAGACCTTGAGGTCCCAGAAGATGGAAGTGTGTCAACCTGGTACCATTTTTGTTTCCACCCTTAAAACTTCACATCCATCCTTTGCAAAGTAATGAAGCAAACAGGGAACAAAATTATAATAATCTAGAAGCAAAAGCATCATGGGGCTAAACATGGGTTAAGAACAAATCCTGCCAGACCAATTTCATAGTCTATTTTGGTATGATTGCAAAATTAGCAGATGAAAGGAATGCAGTAGACATGTCTGGATTTCCAAAAAGCACTTGATACAGTATCACAGGGGAGGGGAGCCAACACAAGATGTCTTGGACAGAAATACAATTAAAATGGATCAAAAACTGGCTATCTAACCGTATACAGAGAGTAATCGTAATTGGTAGTCCGTCTAGTTGGGGAGAGATTTCCAGTGGGGTCCAGGGATCGGAATTCGGTCCCATTTTGTTTAATATCTTTATAAAAGACCTGGAAGACAAAGTAGAGAATAGGGAATGGTGGTCAAAGCTAGAGGTGGCATAGAAAAATGCAAAAGCATTTTAGGAACTATAAGGACAAACTAATAAAAATGAGATTTTTCACTAAAATAAAAGAAAGATTATACATTTGTGACAAAATAATTCTAAATGTCCATACAAAATGGAAAGATAGGTTTATTGACCTCTAATGCTATTCCTAGCCAGATAGAGGAGTTCACGGTTAGAAAATAAAATCCAATATAATATTAGGTTGGGGCGTATAAGTCATATTATCTCTCCAAGGTGCAGAGAGACAATACTCCTGCTTTATTCATCCTTACTACATCAGCACTTGCAATACTGTGTATCATTTTGGGCACTTCAGTATGAAAAGGATAATAAATTGAAGGTACTACCAAGATGACAAAGGTAGGAGGAAACATCACACGGTACGAGGATAGACTGGGGACATTAAATATATACGTATATAGGCTTGAAAAAAGCAGTCAAGAAAGAATGTGTTAACTATCTGCAAATGACTTGAGTGTCCACAATAAAGGGAAATGGGAACTGTTAAAATCAGCACAGGAAGGCAAACTTGGAAGTAATAGTATGAAATTGCTTACAAGAAAAACTAATGAGACTTGACATGAGGAGAAAGGTTGTTAAAAGAGTTAAAACATGGAATAAATTGCCGATGTCAACTGATGAAGCTTCAACTTTAAAATATAGGCAGGTGAGAACAAAACACCTGAGAAATACAGAAGGGAAATTCCTGTATAATGCAGGAAGGTGGGGTTTGATCATCTACATGGTCTTTCCAAGCTGAAGTGGCTATGAAGTAAAACAGAGCTTGTCATATAGGATTTGTTTTTAACTAGTCCGTGGTTACATATTTCCAGATAATCTATTGTGAAATTTTCCTTGCTCTTGTGTACTTTTTAACTCTCCTTGATTTTATTATTGAAACTACAAACGTGCCAAAAACAAAACAAACAAAAAGGATATAGGACCACAAAAATAAAAAAAAAAGAAAGAAAGACATTGCGTTTCTGTCCTACCTGAATTCTGAAAGATAAATAGATGCAAGGCATTTTGCATGAATATAGTATGAAATATAATTGAAAACATTAGATTAGAACACACTGTCATATGGAAAAGCTCATAGGAGGTCCTGGATGAGGGCTGGTGGGGTTCAGTCCAATGTCATAAACCAGAGGCTAATACTTCTGACTCTCAGAAGCCCCAACCTCCACACAGATCACAAGGGATTCACAGGAGGCCCTGGACATAAAAAACAAGCCCCTGCGCCTTTCTACTGATTCTGGAACTCTCTACTCCTGGACATCAAGAGGCAAATGGAGCCAGACTGCCAATGTTTCTGCCTGCCCTGGAACAGATGCCTGGAAGAAAGCAGTGCCCTGTAGCACACTGGGATCCCACAGGTCCTGCAGGATGTGCTGCCATAATCGCAGGAGTAGGTAAAATGTATTTTCTTGCGGGAGGGTTTGCGTGGCCAAAAAAAAAAAAAAAAGACTGTGATAATTTGCAGGAAAACATTTTAAAACTTTTAATACTTAAATTTAAGCGAGGGATAGAAAGAGATTTGATGTCTATTATAACCGGAGTTAAAGTATTTTTACATGGTTTAAGCAAGATTTGTTTTATTCTTTTAGTGGTAAAAATTCGGTCTATATAAAAACTGACTGTGGGTTTTTTGGTTCTAGTAGCATAGGCAAATCCATCTCTCTGGCGAGATTTGTGGGATTTAAGGTTTTTGTGGCTGGGAGCAGGATAAAAATGCAAGAAACAATACAGGAGTGGATGGGAGTGGTTATTGCAGGGCGAGATGGGAGTGGGATTAAAAAAATAGTCCCACGCAGGACTCTACAGGGGAGTTCAACAGTGTAAGCCAGAGATGTATTCATTTTTTCCACTGATTCCCTCTAGGGGTAGAGGAGTTGTAGTACGAAAAATGTGAACCTCTGCTGGTTTCTGTGTTAAACCTTGAGGAAATATATTCCAGATTTATTGGACCAATGGGTAGTTCTACAAAATATAAATCTACCAACCTGGTGAATTGCAACATTTCCAGTGATTATGGATCCTCTTTCTAGCCCACTTCTCTATGATGTTTGTAGTAGTACAGCTGTATGACAATGTAAAGTTTATGGGCCAGATTTTCAATAAGGATCCAGAACTTTTGTGCTGCTCCAGAGATGTAAGAGAGATTCTGGCTGTAACTGGACAACTGAAAATTCCCTTGGCAAGGGCAAAAGCTCAGCTAGGGAAAGCTGGCAGTGCCAGCTCCTGCATCAATTGCCCCCTCCCTGCCCAGCATAGGGGGCACATTGTTGGAAGGAAGAGGCAGGGTGGAGCTCTGCTCTGCTCCACTCCACTCCATTGACTCCCACCTGGCATAAACTAGAGCAGGACCTAGTCTGCTTCAACTCCGGGCCAGCAAAAACAGGTCAGAATCAGGAAGCTGTAACTGACTCTCTGACACCTCCCATTTCTGGCACAGGAAAGAATTTGACCCTCACTGAAGTTATTTAACTCATTGAGATTAAGGGTTTAAAACTGAGAATCTCTGAATATGATCCATATCAATGTACTTGTTAGTGCCTGAATTTTGAGATTAACAGGATGAGCCAAATGGGCGCAGTTTGTCACTGGATGAAGTTATTGGTCATGCCATTATGGGACTGGCTGTGTGTGGGGATAATTATACAGAGAATAGCACAAGCGAACCTGTGAGCTGCAAAGATATACAGTGCAAACTGCACTCGGTAGCTCGGATGACACGACAGTAATTATGTGCCTGAATCTTTTCATTGATTTCAGTTGGTTTTGAATTAGGCCTTCGGAGAGCGAAATTAGTTTGGATGGTGATGATAGAACTCTAAGATGTGTAAATTTGTTCACAATTCTCTGTGTTGTGTTCAGTATATATTTTGATCTTCCTATGATTCTAACAAGAAATAAAGTGCTTTTTATTGTAAGTTTACACAAAATACCCTGTTGGGTTTTTGAGGGGCATGGTTCTGTTTGTTACAGGAAAACCAGTTTAAAAAAAAAAAAAGTGAAATAAAATCTTGTGATTTTTTTAAAATTGATTTTAATTGAATTTTATTATGAACACTGGAATGATGAAGGGTGAATGGGATGAGTTGTAAGAGTGTAACATCAAAGGTAAATACCAATCCTCATGCATTTGCCTTAATTCATTTGCATACTACAATCCCATTAGATAAAAGCAGTTGTGTTATGGTTTTCTCATATTACAAAAAATAAAGTTAAAATAAAAAAAGCATAGCTAGTATATGAAATCTGAGCCATGAAATAGAATCCTCCAGTTGAAAACATTCAGTAAAGAATGTTTTTTTAGGTGCCAGCTGATAGTGGAATATTAGCGCCTGCTGTTAAAAATACATATCTCCTTCCCATTCCCCTACACCCACATTTAGTACATCAGCATAAAAATCTGGGCAGATATTAAGTATTCCGCCCCCAGAGCTGTGTGAAACGTCTCCATTTCCATCCATGCAAACTTTTTCCTCTAGTTTTGAATTTGCACCCTTTGAGTTTCATGTTGAGTGACAAGTGAAAAATCCCCCAAATTAAAAGAAAAGCCAGCTGAACTCTGTACATTTCATCTGGCCTCTGACTGAAAATTAGAACTCTGAGAGAAATCACCATTTTTATTTTGTTTTGTGGATTTACACACGTTTTTTGCCATTTTGTGCTTGGCATGATTTGGTGCTTGCCCCCCAATTTTGCTTTATGTGAAATTTTACCAAAATTGCTACTTTGAATAATGGCCTCATTTTCATGACACAAAAGGAATGTCTGCACTTGAAAAAAGCAAGTATTTTAGCAATTCTTACCCCTCCCCGCCAAATGGGCCCATTTTCAAATTCAATTTGAATGCATAAAAAAATTGACACCATAATTCTGAGTCGTTTTGCATTTTGCCAAGAATATTTGAGACACTTGTAGCTGATAACATGCAAAACCACCAAATTTCAATAGTTTCCTTAAAAAAGAAAACCCACGTCCCATCACTTCAGTTTCTCTGAAAGGGTTTAGGAATCTGGTTCAAGTTTGGGGTTTGTTACTAAGGTTTCATACAGCTCTTTCTAACACATGAGCTTATAGCCATCATTTTGGATTTGCTCATTAAGGCCTCTAAGGAACAGGTTAATTTTTGTGGTTTATTTTGAAGCTTTCCTACCTCCATTTTGAGTGAGAACGCATCGCTGAGCTCAGCCTATTCCGAGTCTGCGCTTTAAAAGAACATTCTAACAATCATAGTTCCAGCTAGAGGGCAGCATGCATTGCTGAGATAGCGAAGTTTAATGCTTTGCAAAGCTAAGACATGTTTCTAGGAATCCGACTTGATATGTTCTACACAAGAAATGATACTTTTAAGCTCTGTTTGGAAGAAGTGAATTGGCCGTGGTCGCTTTGAATGGCTAAAACATATTCCTCACTTCAATTTACCTTATTGACATCCATTCGCAACTTCTCATTGTTGGCACTGGCAGCTTTTTCTGCCGCTTTCTTTTGACGTTGGGGTCCCCTGCCAAAGAAGATGTAGTTGACCAATGCATATTCCAGCAGGGCCATAAAAACGAAGACAAAGCATCCCATCAGATACATGTCAATGGCTTTCACATAGGGAATTTTGGGAAGAGTCTCTCGAAGATGGGTATTGATCGTTGTCATAGTGAGCACAGTTGTGATTCCTGGAAAAAGGAAGACAGTTCCATTGATTATATTCATGTTAATCTTCTATCATTATAACTCAATCTTTAAATGCCAGAACTGCAGGGACGTTAGGAAGGTATTTTTGTTCTTTGTTAAAAAAGTGTGGTGTTAGTGCAACTTATTTCAGTTGTAATTGTCTAAAGACAAATACACAGTAATCTTGACTCATGCAAATATGCTTTCTTAATGGGAACTGTAGCCTCTCCTAGCTACCTGGGTTATCAGCTGCCAGCATAGACACACTACACCTTGCCTTACTGCTTTCCTCTAGAATGTTCTTGCTACCCTGTCTTTAGATTTGAATTCCTGGGAAGAAATCCTGGCCCCACTGAAGTCAGTGGCAAAATTCCCATTGGATTCAATAGTACCATGATGTCACCCATTCCTCCTTACAGGCTCCAGTTCCGATTTCCACGGATGAAGTATCAACAGGAGTGGGCTTGATTTGTGTTAACTTTTGGCAAGCACCATTCACATTTATATTTGCAATGTGTGCTCATATACTGTGACGAGGGGCATAATATAAACAGACCCTGAAAGGATAATTGATGAGATACATTAATATAAAGAGCAGTGTTCTCAGCATTATAAGGAGAATTGTTTTTCTTGTGGAATTTAAGGTAACACTATGGAGAGGAAGCCCTCTACCTGGCAAGGGAGATTGGTTAGTCAAATGCACAGCTCTGCCACAATTGTATCTACTTCACATCTGAAAGGAAAAGCAATGTATATTCCATACTACAGTATTGTAGGTTTGCTCTGGACTTCCACGAGCAGAAACAAATAAAATACATGCTATTTTTAGACTAAAAACAAGTGCAATAAAAAAAACCTGATTGAGACAATCAGGCTAATTCCAATTACAATGATTATATAGTTAGCTAATTCAGACATGAAATCACTTTCAATTTTTATTTAAATTGTGATGATTCAAATGCTGAATCAGATAATACAAAGCTTAACAAGCTAGGCAAAAAAACCCAACAGATTTTTTTTTCAAATCATGCATTATACGTTACACTAGAAGCAAGAAAATATATTCTACTAATACACAATGCATGATAGGAGTAAAAATGCCTACCTAAAGCAACTCTTGCAGCTGAGGCATCATAATTAATCCAGAATGAAACCCAGGAGAGGATAGTGATCAGAATGGAAGGCATGTAGGTCTGCAGAATGAAGTAGCCAATGTTTCTCTTAAGTTTAAAGCTGAGAGACAGCCTTGGGTAGGCACCTAAAAAGGGAATATTTAGGCATGGCAGTAATTTATTTTAGTATACCCTTAAAATTCTCTGCATCATTTCAGTTTTACACTTTGTTTCCTATGTTACAGATTTAGCGTACACACAGAATTGCCTTAGCTTGGGGACCAGGGCCGGCTCCAGGCACCAGCCCAGCAAGCAGCTGCTTGGGGCAGCCAACGGTGAGGGGCGGCACGTCCGGGTCTTCGGCAGCGGGTCCCTCACTCCCTCTCAGAGTGAAGGACCTGCTGCCAAATTGCTGCCGAAGACTGAAGCGGTGGCGGTAGAGCTGCAGATCGCTATCGTGGCTTTTTTTTAATTTTTTTTTTTTTGCTGCAGCAAAAGCCCTGGAGCCGGCCCCGTTGGGGACAACCAACTGCAGATTTTGTAATGAAGTCTGTATTCAACAGTATTTTGTACTAAATGTGTTGAGTCAGTAATACATAGATTCACAGCTGCTGATAATTAAAATCTCCTATAATCAGCTGTCAAAATACATTTCAGAGTGCCAAACTGTGCAAAGGCTTCAGTCTTACATGGCTATTGAATATCAAGTTAGGTGTCAAGCAATCTTCCCTATCTGAAGCAGGGGTGGCTCTATGTATTTTGCTGCCCCATGCACGGCAGTCAGGCGGCTTTCGGCAGCATGCCTGTGGGAGGTCCGCTGGTAACGCGGATTCGGCGGTATGCCTGCGGGAGGTCCACCGGTGCCACACCATTGGTGTCCCCGCCGCCCAATTGCCGCCGAAGCTGTGGGACTGTCGGACCTCCCGTGGGCATGCCGCTGAGGGCAGCCTGACTGCCACCCTCACGGCAACCAGCAGGCTGCCCCCCACGGCTTGCTGCCCCAGGCACATGCTTGCTGCGCTAGTGCCTGGAGCCGCCCCTGATCTGAAGTGCCATACATGGTCACCAGGTCTAAGGAGTATTGCAGGAGTGCGACTCAGGCAGGGTGATACTGACCCTGGTGCACAAGGCCCTCACCGGCCTATGAACACTGAAATTCTGCCATTTTGAAGATTTCAGAGCACACATTCTTTGTATAAGTCTCTCCCATAGAGCTGAACTTCACCCAGAATGAGCAAGTGAATGGGACTTTCCTGAATTTGGTTACACACAGACAGCAGCCATGTCAGTTACTTAGGAAACAACAGTCAAATGAGCAGTACGGGTATGATTCTGCTACCTCACATTGGTGTCAGTACACTGTCTTAAACAGAGTTATTTCTGATTTACACTTATGTAAGAACAAATCTAGGTGCTGTGTCCCAAATGGATCAAGCACCCAAGATTTAAGTCCCTCAAATAATAAAGAAAGTCTCCTCCTTGGGGAGAAGTGAAGCCATAAAAGAAATGTAGCGATCAAAATGGAAGGTTGGAGACCAAATAGTATTGACACTGGTTTTATTTCAATAGCTCCAGCTGGAGTTACACTCAGTTCTCCTAAGCAGTGAGCACATCTCTGTTAGCACAGTCCAGTGTCTGGAAGGTGGATTTAGAAAAGGGAAATGATAATGGGACAAATCCAAAAGGGCTCTAAGAACCATAAAAACCCAACCCACATAGAGAAAATATTAACAGGCTTTTTTTTTTATGCATATGTTACCAGTTCTGCTTCCCCTCTTTGGGCTACATAATGTCTTCCCGGCCCTGCTGGAAATCATTTCATGGTCGACCAAGGGAGAATTACAAAATCCTGTTGAATCAGGATTAGAAGCTCGTGCAGCAGAAGGTGAACTAATTTGCATAAGACCTCCGTAGCTTGGTTCCATCAACCAAAATACAGAGAAGAGAGACAGAAAGGTTTTCCTGTGGGCTAGGTTATGTCTGGAAGAATTTAGCTAGCTGAGGTGCACAGCCAATTTCTTCAGCTTTCATGGGCTAACTTACTGCAGAAGCCAGACAATATACTTTATTGGAGCGAGCCGTAATATTAGAGATTAATGTTTCCTCATTAGAATGAAAGGTCATGAGGGCCAAACACACAGGAATTCTCTGTGTCAATTCATCAGTGATGTTGTATGAACTATACTGTGAACATTCCATCAGAATATCTTATTTGCAAATTCAGAATTGTTTCTCTAAGCTATTCTTGTTAAATTTTCATTCAGATCAAGGACTGCACCCTTGCAACTAATCTATTTCTAAAATTATTTTCAGTGAGCAAATACAATTCCCCTTAAACTCCCCTTCTACAAACCTGTAGAGAAAACAACATTCTTGGTGACAAGCCTGAAGTCTACAATGGAGAATTGTGGCAGTTCAATCTTTGTCACTCCTGTGACTGCATTATCACCCCCACGCCAGTAAAATTCAATGTCATCTGTTGTGTAGCCATCTATAAAACAGGAGCAAAGGGTTATGGCTCTGATATCATGCAAAGCTGTAATGAACAGTTCAGTACATTCATTCAGGAACTTGAAGTCATGTTAATTGTATTTCCTAAAATAAAAATATGAATAATGTAACAGATGTGTACACATAGTCACCAACAATCTACACTCTAGTTATAAAGATGATTATGTCAAATGGCAATTTTAAATGTATATAATATATATATATATACTGATTCAGTCAGATAATTAATAAAATAAACTGATAAAAGGAAATTAGATTATACAAGTACTCAGTACAGGAGGAGTCCAGTATACAGTGTCTTACAGATTTACTTAATCTCAGCAATAAGAAAATAGCATGTAATATACAATATAATCAGTCTATGGTTGAATATGGAACTTCAGATTCTATATTCAAAACCTATTTTATTTGTTTTTTATTAAAAAGTAGATTCACCCTTTTATAGCCCAGAAATTAGAAGTCAAACAAAAACAGACACCATTACTGTAGACATCATAAATAAATGTGTGAGTCCCACCCATTTTGGCTGTACAGCAGCACATAAATTGTCCCTAAAGCTGTGCACATATGACATCTGCCATCTTGGCCAACACAGGGATTGACAAGGGATCCCCAGAACTGAAAGCATGAGTCTCTACAGCATGAGCTAAAGGAAGAGGCAGGCTCTGTAGCTCCTGGGTGTAACAGACTCACATCCTCTGTGGACTGGCCACAGAAGGGGGACACGGAACACACACGGACAGCAAGAGTATATAAACTAGGGCTGTAAAGCGATTAAAAGAATTAATCGCAATTAATCGCATGATTAAAAAATTAATTGCAATTAATCGCACAGTTAAACAATAATAGAATACCATTTATTTACATATTTTTGGATGTTTCCTATATTTTCAAATATATTAATTTCAATTACAACTCAGAATACAAAGTGCACAGTCCTCACTTTATTTTTTATTACAAATATTTGCGCTGGAAAAAACAAAATAGTATATTTAAATTCACCTAATACAAGTACTGATACAAGTATTGTAGTGCAATCTTTTTATAATGAAAGTTGAACTTACATATATAGAATTATGTACAAAAAATAACTGCATTTAAAAATAAAATAATGTAAAACTTTAGACTGACAGGTCCACTCAGTCCTACTTCAGCCAATCGCTCAGACAAACAAGTTTGGTTACAAGTTGCAGGAGGTAATGCTGCCCACGTCTTGTATACAATGTTACCTGAAAGTGAGAACAAGCGTTGTTCACATGTCACTGTTCTAGCCGGCATCAAAAGATATTTATGTGCCAGATGCACTAAAGAGTCACATGTCCCTTCATCTTCAACCACCATTCCAGAAGACATGCATCCATGCTGATGAAGGGTTCTGCTCGATAATGATCCAAAGCAGAGCGGACCAATGCATGTTCATTTTCATCATCAGAGTCAGATGCCACCAGCAGAAGGTTGATTTTCGGTGGTCTGAGTTCTGTAGTTTCCACATCTGAGTGTTGCTCTTTTAAGACTTCTGAAAGCATGTTCCACACCTCGTCCTTCTCAGATTTTGGAAGGCACTTCAGATTTTTAAACCTTGAGTAAAGTGCTGTATCTAACCTTAAAAATCTCACATTGGTACCTTTTTTGCACTTTGTCAAATCTGCTGTGAAAGTGTTCCTAAACCAAACATGGGCTGGGTCATCATCCGAGACTGCTATAACATGAAATATATGGCAGAATGTGGGTAAAACACAACAGGACACATACAATTCTCCCCCAAGGAGTTCAGTCACAAATTTAATTAATGTATTATTTTTTAATGAGCATCATCAGCATGGAAGCATGTCCTCTGGAATAGTGGCTGAAGTATGAAGGGGCATATGAATGTTTAGCATATTTGCCACGTAAATACTTTGCAAGGCCGGCTACAAAAGTGCCATACAAACGCCTGTTCTCACTTTCAGGTGACTTTGTAAATAAGAAACATTCATCAGTATCTCCCATAAATGTAAACAAATTTGTTTGTCTTAGCAATTGGCTGAACAAGAACTAGGACTGAGTGGACTTGTAGGCTCTAAAATTTTACATTGTTTTGGTTTTGAGTGCAGTTATGTAACAAAAAGAGCTACATTTGTAAGTTAGACTCTCAGGATAAAGAGATTGCATTACAGTACTTGTATGAGGTGAATTGAAAAATACTATTTTGTTTGTTTATTTTTACAGTGCAAATATTTGTAATAAAAATAATAATATAAAGTGAGCAGTATACGATTTTGTATTCTGCACTGTAATAGAAATAAATATATTTGAAAATGTAGAAGAACATCCAAAATATTTAATAAATTTCAGTTGGGTTCTATTGTTTAACAGTGCGATTAATCACGATTAATTTTTTTAATCGCATTTACTTTTTTTTTGAGTTAATTACATGAGTTAACTTGACAGCACGATTAACTGACAGCCTTAGTATAAACTACTAACATTAATGAAGGAGGTGCAAAAGCAAGTAAATAAACTAGGCACAATAGCTTGTAATGTACTAAAAACTCAGGAAAATAAATGTTTGTTAACTATAAAGGACAATTGTGATAGGGACAGAAATTGTATCTGTAGTCTTTGAGGGTAACTGCATAAGAAAGCTTGATGTGCAGTTGAGCATGATTGTAAAATCTTACAATATGTTAAAAATAAAGCCTTTTACATTGCTTGAACATATTTGATTTCAAGGATAATGGACATTTATAGCAAACTGGCAAAACACTGCACACTTCACAACTACCTGAAAACGTATTAAATAGTCTCCAAATCTCTTAATTTCTGATCAGCCAAGTGTAGAATAGTAGCACTGAAAAGGTAAGCAAATGTACAGTGCTTCATCAACTGATGAAGATGAGAACTCAGGAATCCTTCAGAACATTAGAATGGCTGGGTTCAAAAGCCGTCTCAACATACAGAATTAGTTTTAAAGCAGTCTCATGGTGTGCATTTTTCTATAGCACTCTTTTTGTCAGTTTCAGCTTTCTCTGAAAGTGACTGCTTTCCTTCTATATTTTAGGGTACTAATTGGAAGTCTAACACTCTTTGAGGAAGCAGACAAAGAAAATATAACAACAACAGGAGAAGTGAAAAGTAAATCAGAACACATGAAAATTTCCTCCTGCTGTAAGTGGGATATTTTCTCACTTTGGGCTCTATCCTATGAGGTGCCGAGCACCATTGATATATCACCATGCAGGATTGAGCCCCAATACATGGGGCCAAAACTCTGCATGCTATAAGATCTTGCTTTACTCAATGTGTGTGTGTGGGGGGGGAGGGTTCATGGTTTGTTAGGTTAGGGCAGAATATGGCTCAATGTGTTTTCAACTAATTTGTTATCTTTTATTCATAGTATTCATGTAACTGGCCTGATTCATTCTAGAGTAATTGCTTTTGTTTTATTCCCTTTTGAAAACTCCATGCACAACAATTTGTTAGTTAAAGTCATCCGTGAAAACAGACAAATAAGCTTTCTAATTATTGTGGACGAGTGCCATTCCAGGATGTCCCATTGTGACCGAAGGCAGCCCTGCAGGCACCCTGCCCTCAACAGTCTCTCATTTCTTTGTAATGGCTCACTCTGTAATGGGCTAGAGCACTTGAACAAGATTCTCCCTGTGTGGGGTCTTATTTAGTCTTAACCCTCCCCCCCACAAAAAAAAATCCAAAACAAACTCTGAGGGCCTCAGCCAACAGCCCCTCATCTTGGGATCTATGTAGCTTCATTCAGGTGTCTCCTCCAGGGAGCAGGAATCCCACAGTCTGCCTCTGTGCTGTTCCTAGGTGGGAACCCCAATTAACAAATGCTAAGAAAGTTGGAGAAATCAGGATATTTACCGATGTCTTGCCACAACATTTCCTTTATCCAGCCACAATTAAAAACTTTACATATTAGTCAATGATTGAATAGATTGTCAGCAATTGGCATTGACAAAAAACCTAGTCAGAAAATGGAGAAAAAATGTGCACATTTTTGTGAAATTTTGCTTTTCCTCAAAAATGTGACTAGTTTTGGTTGGCAAACGCCATTGGTAAAGGACCCAATACTTCTCCACTAGGAAGAGTAAGGATCCATAGCTCAAGATGCAGCAGGACATTCTCCCCAACATACCCAGAACCTCCATAAGTGACATGGGCTTGAGTTCAAGCAGAGAGGACCCAAAAATTGATCACTCATTTATTACAGGACATGATTTTTCTCCTTTGTTTCCCTTACAGACCTTTTCCCCGTCACATGTAGGTTTGCCAGAGGAGCCACATGTAGTTTGGATGGACAACCTTTACACCAAATAGATCATCCCTTTCGCTGCCTGTGAACTAGGCAATGCCATCAATAGGATTAAAGTTGGCAAAGTTCAGCACTGGCAAGCATCCACAGTGGTTTATTTATAGAACAGAGTCCTCATGGAAGGTCATGGTGTTTGATATTTATAAATACAGTAGATGTCTAATAGTCTAAAATAATGCAAGCCCGGGAAAGAACCAAGATCACTGCAATCTGTCGACAGAAGCCTGATCACGTTTGGTCCAGGAAGCATCAAGCATGATTGAAGAACGAATTATACTGATGCTCCTGAAGTGCTACAGTTGCCACAATAACCACTGAACAACATGCCTTTTGATCTTCAAGATCCACCTGCTGCTAGTCGTTTGCATCTTTGGAAACCATATTCTGTAGTATACTAATGGTTATACTAGAACCATTAGTATACTACAGAAAATTATCTTAATAGAAAGCTACACAGTGGACTTTAAGGTTTCAGAGCATTAATCAACAGTGCATTGTATTTAGCACACACAGGTATTTTCCTATGGATAGCAAAGCTTCTGTACAACTTTCATAGTTCAGATTGGGTTGAAATTCTTCTACTATATTGGCTAGATGATTAAAAAAGCCAAATTATATACTTACTCCAGAGATGGGAATTATTTTGTTCTGTAGGGGAAATAAAGCATTTCACAGCTTAATTATGCTTTCCTGAAAACTGCCTAATTACACAAGAACCCCCTCTCAAGCCCTCATTTTTTTCAATTAACCCTATTCTCTTTTCTCCACAACCTGGAAATATCTAAATGGAAGAATGTGCAATACTTTAAATGTTTCTTTCCGACAGAGATGGCCCGAAACTCATGGGCTCTATTAACTGCTGGACATGTTTAAGGAACACATAGGTAAAGAATACATTTTTCCCTTTGCCACATCTGGCTCTGTAATCGATACCATTGTAATTTCTGAATTCATGGACTGTAATTTATGTGGAAAATGCAACTGATAACCACTTACAGGGTTTTCCACTCCCTTTATATACATCACTCCACTATGTTACTCATGGTAAATGTGCATCACACATTGTTAGGTAAGTCCTTTGGTCCTCCAGCATCTTCCACATTAGTTTGTACGAAAACTGTTTGAGGGCGGGGGGAAATCTATCTAAAGCTGACTCCACTTATAACCAAATCTGTTGTAATTTTCCCCACTGCCATCTAGAAAGACTTTCTTTTCACGCTATGCAGCAGTTACTCCAGAATGAAGAGCAAATGAAGATCTGCCTACCAAAGGGGGAAACTGATGACAAAAAATGGGACACTGGTTACTAACAAGATGTTTCTACTCTGTGCAGAATCCTTGATTTCAAGTGCTATGAGGAAATGTGCTTCATTCTCTCTCTCTCTCAAAAAACGGGGAGAATAGGGTACGAGGTGCATGGATGGACTTTGTTAAAGATAGATTTAGGGGACCGACTACTATGTTTTCTTCTTCTTCCTTCATGTTTCATTGGAAACAATTGTCTACACATTTATCCTGAACAAAAATCCCTTATTCTATGTACTCAGGTCTCTGATCATACGTCAATGCCTAAATGGGTTTTTACCAAAGATGCCTGGAAATTCTGCAATAGATCAGGTCATCATGATGCCCTTTCCCTTCCCTATTCATGGTTTCTTTTCCAGGAATGAGGTGAACTTTTTAATGAGATATAATGTTTTCTGGTCAACCACCATCTTTGTTAAATCTTTAGAATCTAAATTTCTGTTTTTGAAGGTAAAAAATAAAAATGTAGCAACAAATGCGCCAGCACAGATCAGTAAAGAAAGGTAGTTGTATGCTACGAAAAAAAAATGTAAGAACAGTGTCCTTTGAGAGGTTATGCAAAAGGATTCTACATGATTTACTGTACAGTTTATTTTTATTTATAGGAAAATTGCTAGGAAAACATCTGCTCACACCATATTCCAAATTAACATTTATTTAATTTCAACATTAAGCTCAGGATTCTAGGAGATCTCCTCGAGCCCTCTAGGATGAATCAACAGCATGTTTTGATGTCAGGGTTAATTACTGTACTTTAGAACTATACAAAGAATAGCAAAAGAAAACAAAAAATAAATTAGCAAAACAAGTTTATTAATGTCTATAAACTGCATGCTGTGTACACATTAAAACATCAGGTTACTTTTTTTTTCATTTGGGAAAATAGATTGAAGAAAGTGTTTCAAAAACCTAAGCCAAACTTTTATGAAACACAACTTACTACAAGTCCTTTTCTGAATCTTTCCTAATGGATATTTAATTACACATCTCCCATTCAGACTTGGGTTCACCCAACGAATGGCAGTTGATTTCTCTGCCAACACTTTCTGAAAAGCATTCCAACTTTCCCTTTAGTTTCTTCAAAAAGAGTGTGTCAGTTAAACAGCTCCTGTGTTCTCAATGGGAGTTGCCTGGTGCTGAGCACTTCTAGAAATCTGGCTTCTTCATTTAGGTACCGTGAGGGGAGTTGAGCTCTTTTGAAAATCTTGCCACAAGAGTCTAAGCAAAAGATTCCAAAACATTCAATTTTGCTGTGGTAAAGCTGTGTACAACCCCTTGCTATTTAAGGCACTAAAGAACATTTATGCTACAGAGAAGTTAAAATGGGGCTTTGATGTTATGAAAAAGCTGTTAATATCTATCAGTAACAGAAGAAAGAATTTTAGGAAATGTCTACAAGTATTCAGAACCCCATTAAAACATTTCTCTCCCCCGTCTATTCAGAATGAATAGTCCCATTGATTTCATTACATGGAGGAGGAAAGAGGAATATTATGGGGGGAATTGCAAATGAATGCCATTGGGTACTGCTAAAATACCTACAGGTAATCTGAGACAAACCTAATACCTACAAAACATCAGCCAGTAAAATGAACGGATGCATTCATTTCCCCGGTGGATGTTTTGCCAGTAATATTTATAGGTCCAATTACCTGTGAACATAATATACAATGTCAGCAGGTATTTAGGCTTCAAGACATCTCTATTTGCTAGTTAAATGATTTAATGCCCAGGCAATTTTAAAGAATAATAACAGCCTGGAAAAAATATCAACTTATAACAATGATAAAGAAAACAAAAAGAATGAGTAATAGATCAATATTTCTAAATGATCAGAACACTTATGGATCCTGCACACCGAGCATGTAAAGCACACCAAGCCTAATACTTCATCATTCATTTTGTACAAGAAGATTCCTAGCAGAAGGCACTGTCTATTTGATTTAAAATGTAATATGATTGTAAGAGAATTATTGTTCTACTGTATATTAGCCTGTATCTAAGTATGTTACCAGGAATGACTGATTGCTTTCTTCTCCCCCTAAATCATCTGTATATCATCAGAAGCACGATTCACTTCACATTTAGAAAGTTTCATTTCTCGTTCCTGTCATTTGTCACACATCAGGAGTCAACCAAATCAATACATTGTTCCTGCAAATATGGGATCTGGTTCTGAGAGGAGGTAAGTATTCTTAACTCCCATTAACTTGGAGAGCAGTTTATGTTGTCTTAATACCTCACACGAAAGGGACAATGGACTATGGCATATTTTCAAAGAAGAAGAAAACACACACACAAACTATAGAAAAAGCACCATTTACTTTTTGCAATTTAACGTAAGTTGAAACATTTAAGACACCAGTTAAAACATGCAAACACTATTGCTTAAGACTGAATGGTTTTACATTTTAAACTCAAGATTTGGTTAATATATACAGTACATAAAAAAATAGCCTTTGTGAGAAGTCTATAAAATCTAATGCGAGGTTTATTGTGTGGAAGTATTTTTGTTCACACAGGGCAACAACAATCAAGACAACTGGGCTATTTTAGAGATATGCACACACACATTATATTGCATACACATCCAGATAAGGTGTGTGTATAATATATAAAAAATGGCAGGCAGTAGGTCATATTTTAGTATTTATATTATGGTAGCACTGGAGATAAGGAATTAGGTCCCCATTGTCCCCAATATATATAAAATGAAGAGGAAATTCCTGTCTCAAAGAGTTTATAATCTAAGTATAATAAACATAAACATGCCACAAAAAAGTGAGAAACTGTTAGAATCTAGTAGACAAACCCAGGTGAGGTTTCTAACTCTGGTTGTCTCTCAGCTTCAGGTGCAGTCATTGTAAGATATGAATTATCATGCTGGTCCTGTATTTGCGGAGCCACATTAAGTGCAAGGCAGCAGAAGCCTACAGCGAGCCCTTTTCAGCTACCTCCTGCTTGGTCTTGGACCAACTGCCAGGTATAAGATAGAAGGAACTGCCCCTCAAACTGGCATACACTTTCAACAGTTATTGGTGTCAGCAAGTGTGGCAGCAGAGAAGGGGCAGAACATGATCACCTCCTTCCCCCTACAGGCCTGAAGCCCCAAGACACAGACAGAATTGATGGTACATGGCCCTTCCTGTCTCCCGGCTCTTCTTTTCACACAGGTGACATGAGGCATGTCAGAATTAGGCTGCAGGTGGCTTTTGAGTGAAACATTATCCACCACAGCCACATTTTTCTTCATTATTGCGAAGAGGAGTATAAGAAGGCACCCAATATAAATATGCTGGTGAATTTTTATTACAGAAAAAAAAGCATGTTCATAACTGAGAACAAACAGGTGTTGTATTGTATACACAGAAATTATATTTTAAAATAAAAAAAAAATCTACTGACCCACTAGGAAGGAAAGACTACAAAGCTATTTTAGGTCTCATACCCTGCCTCTGTCAACCAGATTTTCTTTGGCAAGCCAAGGATGTAATCATGAAACAGCCTCCCAAAACAATAAACTGGAGAGAACTGGTGGATGAGATTAAATACTAGGTTGAATGCTTTCACTAATAATATACAAGTTTGTCAGAAGCTCTTGGGTTTAAGGCATATTAACCTATTCAAATAAACGAGTTGTTCTGTAAGAAGTCTAATTCAGGATCTTGACATTTGTAGATCCTTTACCATGGAATAAATTGTATACAGAAAAAGGGCTTGGAAGATAAAAATTTACATTTCTAGTACAGTGTATGGCTGAGTACATTTACTGTAAAGGTAACAGTCTCAATTTTTAGTTATAGAATACTTGTGCATACTACCTGCTTCAGGTGATTTCTTTACTGATGCAGTAGTTTTTAATAACCTACAATGGTATTTAAAGATTATCATCACTATTTTCAGATGGAGAACCTGATACCTAGCTATGGGTTAGTCATGGACTGTTTACTTTAACTACTTATTATTCATGATGTGTGACTGTCATTTAAATCACATAGGAGGGAGCAATGTATGTATGCATCACATAGGAGGGAGCAATAAACCCCTTGCCATAATATCTGTACATATGTACTTTTTATTTATTTAGACTTTGATCTTACACAAAGTTGACAGCACAAGCCTCCCTTTCAAACTTCTGCCTGCAATTTACATACATATAAAAACACAAGGACATACAGGACAAAGATGTAGAAGTCTGCCAAAGCAGCAGCATTCCTTTCTCCACTGTTGCCATCTATCATTTGACTACTATTCATGTGACCAATACAGGTTAAACCCACTCACTGCACTTTCCCATTACCCAGAAATCCTAGCCTCAACAGCTCCTGCCCTCTTGTAATGCCTTGTCAAATAGATGGGCATTGTAGCTTGCGTGTGTTTGTGAAAATGGGGATTACAGCACTTCCCTACCTCACAGGGGTGTTGTGATGAAAAATGAATTAGATTGTGAAGCATTTTGAGATCTATTGATGAAAGGTGCTATACAATAATAATTAATTATAGCACTGCCTATGATTAAGGATGCCTGACCCATTTTCAGTTGCTTTTAACTTTGACAAATATTAATTGTTCAGGCTGTAATTGTCTGTGCTGGGTATCTGCATGAACCTATTTTTTGTGTGTTTAGAGTCCACAACTTCCCCTGGAAGGCTATTCCACAGTTTTACTACCCTTATAGTTAGGAAGTTCTTCCTGATATCTAACCTAAATCTCCCTTGCTGCAGATTAAGTCCATTACTTTCTTTTCTTACCTTCAGTGGACATGGAGAACAATTGATCAGCGTTCTCTTTATAATAGCCTTTAACAAATATAAAGACAGTTGTCAGGTCCCCCCTCAGTCTTTTCTCAAGCCTAAACAAGCCCAGTATTTTTTAATTTCCTCATAGGTCAGGTTCTCTAAACCTTTTGATCATTTTTGTTGTTCTCCTCTGCATTCTCTCTCCAATTTCTCCACATTTTTCCTGAAGTGTGACATACAGAATTGCACACAGTATTGTACTCCAGCTAAGGCCTCCCCAGAGCCGTGTGGAGAAGAACAATTATCTCTACTTCATTCAATTATCCATCCCTTCATATGAAGCCAATCTAAATGTATGGCCCAGGTAACCAAAACATTTAGACTGGGGTTTTCAAAGGAAACAAAGGCAGTTAGACATCTAACTCACACTGAATTTCAGTGGGATTTGGACTCCTCACTCCTTTAGGCTGCTTAGAAAATGCCAGCCTTAATGAATTAATTGAAGATCTTACTTTGACCTTATAGGGTTCTTTAAAGCAGGGGAAAATCCAAGTCACCTTACTCATGTTGAAATCAATAGGACAACATGTAAATAAGGGCAATAGGATTTTGCCTATAGTCTAATTCATCTGGCGATGGAAAAAATATTGCACATGGACCATTACTAATGATCCAAGAAATATAAACAAGTTCCCCTCCCCTGCCCCAATATGTGGTCTTTCTGCACAAAAGCATTAATATTCTTTTTGCATTTAACTTCAAAAACTGCCCCCCTGGTCTTCAGGCTCTAAGAATTTAAACAGAGAGGAGGTTGTACAATTTTCTGACTACAGTGAAACTCAACTGAGTCTCCCAGCTGCCAGTTGCAGTGACCAATCAGAAGTGAAAGGGGGTGGGGCCGCCACCCTCTTTGGGTGGTACAACAGCAGGACCAACACAAAAAAGCCTTGGCAACCAGAACTCTGGGCCTGAAGCTTCCAAGCTGGGACAGTGGGTTCTGGGGACCAACCAGAATCCAGGACAGCTGGGAGGGATGTGCTTGTTTCAAAAACTATTTTGAAAGTGCTTGCAGGTAAAAAAAAATAGTTACTTGTGCTTTAAATACCTTTGAAATGTATTTAAATGCAAGAACTAAGTACAGAGTATTTAAAGTACTTAAGTGGAAATATGTAGAGTAAGTGCAAATGATGTAAGTGCAAAAGTACTTCAGGCCCTGAGTTCTGGCTGCAAGGGCCTTTTTTTTTTTTTTTTTTTTTTTTTTTAAGTACAAATGTACTTAAGTACATGGGAACACTGATGCATGTGCGCGTGCACATACACATACACACACACATACAAATAGCCTTTAAGTAACTTTGTGGCCTCAGATCCCTGATGATATATTCTCACTGCATCTGCTCCTTCTAGCACATGTTCACTTTTTGTCTGCATACACCTTATACATGGCTTTCTTCTACTGACAGGGTACTCAGGTTTCCCCTTCATGGAGTGTAGTGTTGACGGCAGACTATCAGCTTTTTTATTAACTGCATCTGCAACATCTTTGGACTCGTTCCTTTTTTTGAAAGAGTTGATGTCAAGAATGGCATCACCTTAGAACAAAATGGCACAAACCTCTCAGACATAAAGAATATAATTTTCATTCTTTTCCTTAAGGCATTGTCTCTTTCTTCCTGGAATGAGACTTTAGTTTTCCTCATACACATTATTTTTTTCTACTGCAATGAATGTGAAATGTACACAGAAAATATCATATTAAACAGAGTTTTCATTTTGGAAAATTCACAAAACAAATCAGTTTATATTACTAACCTACAGCCAAGTGTCAGACTGCATTTAATTCCGTATTAATCCTCCAACAAACTACAAAACTGATTTACAAACACACAGTTGGTTGTGCCTAGCACATCAGGACTGACCAGAGTTCTAAAAAGTTAAATTTCTTTATATCTGAGGAACACTTGAATAAGAAAAGAAGGTTGTTGCCATTTTTTAATTAAATACTCTTTCACAGCAACATATTCAATTTCAGTAATATTATAATTTAAAAGTTTATTAGGTGGACTACAAGGATGCTAAATAATTATGAGTCAAAGATATTGGAGTGTCCTCATAAATTACTTTCTGAGCATCTAAGTAGGTGTGGTGAGAAGTACATGTTTACTACTCTTAAGAGGAGTTTTCAAAGGCATAAAGGTGAATTGCAGTATCAAAGAATGGAGTTGTTATGTATCTCTGTTTCGATGAATGATATTTGGATGGTAACAATTTGCTATTTAAATTTGAATCTCTATCAGTTGGAAGTAATCAGTGAAGATTTAATATAGTAACAGCAATCTCATTCTTATGTATATGTGATCTATTTTGTACCTATTTCATCACTGATTGAATCAACTTTGCTTTAGAAATCTCAATTTCTAAAAGACATGCAATCAAATACTAGCAGTTTCTAAACAATATCTAAATATACAATCACAAAAAAATAGCAAATTTGATCTTTTCATAGCAGTGCCCAATATGAAAATACAAATATGTTTCACTACTACATAGAATGTTGATGAAGTTCCAAAGCACAAGAAATGTCACACCATCATTCATAACTATCTTCCACACACAGGTCAAAAAAAGGTGAAATGGAAGAAATAAATATTCTCTTCAACATCTAAAGGTTTGCCATGAAAACTTACTTAAAGAAAAACAATATCCATTTTGCTCATCCCAGCAGAATTAAGGTTCAGGAGGAAAAAACAAAACAAAACACCTTTCACTATAAAGAAATTGTGAACTGCACTAAATGGAACTATTAATCCATGTAGGGGATCACTGTTATACCTTCCTGCTAGGAAGGTCATCAATACCACTGCGTCAATCTAAATACAAATTTCAGAGTGGAGATGCCAGTCTAAAAGGCAGAAATCAACAGAGAAAATGAAACACCCACTAGCTGGATATGGAAGTGTGCCATTTGGCGTTTCACAGATACCAAGCAGATCTCTGAGTTATCAGCATCTGGACAATCAACCAATTCATCAAGAACATCAATATCATTCCAGATTCACCAAACAGGGTACAATAGACTTAGGGCTAAAGTAAATACTACAATTTCCATTATTTTTATACCTTCTAGGTTATAAAATCATCTCCTAAAATTGAATTTTCATGTTCATGAACCACTTCTTATCATTCTTCAGGACTCAAGTATAAACTGGATTCTTTCTACTTCTAACCTTCCAAATTATCAATATCTCACAGTATCAGCACTGTTCTTAGAAATGAAGTATTGTAGCCATGTCAGTCCCAGGATATTAGACACACAAGGTGGGTGAGGTAGTATCTTTTTTTGGACCAACTTCTGTTGGTGAGAGAGATACACTTTCGAGATACACGGAGAAGAAGAGCTTGGTGTAGCTTGAAATCATGTCTCTCTGACCAACAGAAATTAGTCCAATAAAAGATATTACCTCACTCACCTTGTCTCATAGAAATGAAGACTGCTGTATGGAGAGACCAGAAACATAAGCCCAGATGGTGCATAACGAACATCATACATTTGAAAACCACTTAAATAAGATAAAGAATGCCCTTAATTGAATATTTTGAGGCACCACAACTAGTTTAAGAATCCTAGCACTGTCTTTATTTCCAGATCATGTCCACAGCAGTAAGCGCTCTGTATCAGATCTTGCAGTAGCATTTTCTCCTTGAAAAATACTACAACTGAAAAGAATTTTAAAATAAAACTGAGCTAGAAAGAAGTTTAAATGCTTATGACTGATTCAGAATGCCTAGATATTGCCCTTTTCACTACAAACTCTGCTCTTCCTCACCAGACCCTGAATCTTCAATATACAGAGTGTACCAGATACATTCATACACAGTGCCGAGTGTGTGACAGATGACATGATACATCAGATTCAAAATTTTCATCTGAACCCAACTCTGTGAATGAATCATTTATTTATTAAGGATTAACTGGGTCATTATATTAAATCCTCCCTTAAACTGGTGGACATGTGTTTCATTTGACTAACATTTCCACTGGATTTGCATTGCATTCTGTTCACTTGCTTCTTAAGGGATTACATAACCTAACATGTACAGTATAAAATCAACTCTCTATTTCATTTCAAGATCTGTAGCCTGATTTTCTGCATCTTCAAATTCACTAGTCCATTATGACTGGATGCATTCATGAAGACTAGCAAGTCATCACCATCAATAGTGAGGAGGCCGCAGTTGAGTCCTGAGATGTATGTGAATCTAAGTGGTGAAAATCCATAGGTACCGAGGTGGTAAGTTCAACCCTGCTGTTCAGTGAAGAGAACACTCACTGCCAGTGCTGCCTAGCGGTTGGGTGGGGGTATGGCAGGCTGACTTCCTCCCATCCCAGGCATTTCCCTTTTCCACTGTAACTCCACCCTGCAGTGGTCTGTCCTTTCAGGGTAGTCTACACAGCAAAGAAAAACCTGCAGCTGGCCTGTGCCAGTCGATTCAGGCTCACAGGGCTTGAGCTGCAGGGCTTTTTCACTGCTATGTTGTCACAGTCCTTCCCATAACTGCTAAGTCCAGGTCAGGACTTGGAGAGACCTTGTGATGACTTTAGACACCACAGGCTATTTATTTAGTCTTGGAGTTAGATCATTTACAGGATCTGTCTATATCCAGAGTCCTTAGTAAACGACACTCTTCATATTCACTACGACTGAATCCTGACTTTCCTCGATCACATTAGAGATGGAGTTGAATAGGCTTCAGCACATAGGTGCTTATCCAAACCAAGCTTCTGAATCTTTTGAAGATTACCACCCATTGGTACCCTGCATGGAAAACTGAGTATCTCTGTGGTCAACATATATATTCTTAAAAACATAATGCAACCAGCAATATAGCTCAAACAGTTATGCATGAATGTCTCAGTCCTCACCATTTCTCAGCTATGAACCAGGTACTGTACATGAACAAAGTGTAATGGGATGTCTCTGAACATCTTGGTATAAGGCCACTAAGTCTGAATTTAGAAGCCCATGTTAAGCTATTTTTTCAGATTTTGTGCCTGATGACTATTGTTCCCATGTCCACACTATGGGTCACATTTTCCAAAGGGCAGTCTCCCCTTTGAAGGAGCAAATTTCCCCCACAAAAAATTTCATCCACAATTGAATTGGACACGTTTGAGTGTATGTGCCTCCAACTATCTGATTGCGAGAGTTAATCAGATACCTAGGAGTACAATTACTTAGCTTTGCACTGAGGATACACTTTGTCAGTGTAAACTGCATTTAGGCCAGTCCTTATCTTTTCTGAAAATGTATCCCTGATACTGAATAGTGCCAGAATTTGTCTATATCTAATAGAAATTTATTCCACAGAAAATTGATGTGCAAACAAATATATTCTCTGGAAATAAAGAGGGGTTAATTTAAAAACAACTTTTTTTTCACACATTAAAACAATTATTAGAATTTACAAGACATATAAATTTGAATCAATGTGTTTTGGACACTGCTCCCCTTATCTTACTTAAAATGTTGCTGGTGTACCAAAATTGCTATTGTGAGTTTCCAAGGTGACCATTAAAAGTGCTATTAATGAGTCATATGAGGGAAGAATGACAACACAATCGTCAGCTCAAATGTTGTTTGTATATAAATACACTGGTTCTCAATGCCTAGGTTCTCAATGACCCCATCAATAGCCTAGAGTTCTAATGGTGCTGTACATTAAAAAACAAAAGGAAAAAATGCACAACATCTGGCAACCTTAATATATTAATAGCAAAACTGCATTAATACTCCACTTTGCTTAATTATTCCATAGCTATATTAAAAATCCAAAGCCGCAAGGAGAAAAACAATCTGTAGAAGGAAGCCCTGCTGATTGGTGTTCATGCTGTTTGTTCAATTTAGGAAAAGATTATTCATTAAGATCTGTTCAGTTGCAACTACTTGCGAGGCAATGTTATGACAAATTACCTCATCCTTACCTGCAGTATTCCGGGCATTACAACTTCTAAAAAGACTAACTATTTTAAAGAATATGTTTGATTATGGGGGGAAAGGGATGCTGTTCTACCCTATTCCTGGGGGTGGGGAGGAAAGCCCTGCAAAAATCATTAAGTTAAGGAGTTAAGGTTTTAAATAGGTATAATCAACTGGTTAAGAAAAAAAGCCACAATTGCACATGGGTCAGAGTTAGGGTTGTCTCTGGACCCTTAACTATGAATTTCCAGAAATTATTTTCTTTTAATAACACAGGTTACTATAAAAGTTCTTTTGTTACATATGATATATAGTTGCAAACTTTTTCTTAGCCTAGACATTTGTCTGGATACTTCCCTTCTTTTCATAATGTTGTCAAGGAGAATTACTGGTACTCTTTCCACATGGAACTATTTACACACTAAATGTGTAAAACAGAACACAGCTATTTTGAGCAGGTGCTTGGGGCGGCCAAGGGGAAGGGGTGGCAGGTCAGGCTCTTCGGAGGCAATTCGGCAGCGAGGGACCCGCCGCTGAATTGCCGACGACGAAGAAGGCAGCATGGCGCGGTGGAGTTGTCTCCGATCGCGGCTTTTTTTTCTTTCTTTCCCTGCCGCATGGGGTGGCAAAACCCCTGGAGCCGGCCCTGGTTGGGACAGCACCAATGTTTCTTCAAAGCTACAGTAAATTTCACAGAAGTCTTCACACAGGTTGGTTTGGCTCTGAATTTGGAGTGATCATTAGACTGCTCCTGCTGATTTCTCAAATTCTTTTAATAACACAGGTTACTATAAAAGTTCTTTTGTTACATATGATATATGATATATAGTTGCAAACTTTTTCTTAGCCTAGACATTTGTCTGGATACTTCCCTTCTTTTCATAATGTTGTCAAGGAGAATTACTGGTACTCTTTCCACATGGAACTATTTACACACTAAATGTGTAAAACAGAACACAGCTATTTTGAGCAGGTGCTTGGGGCGGCCAAGGGGAAGGGGTGGCAGGTCAGGCTCTTCGGAGGCAATTCGGCAGCGAGGGACCCGCCGCTGAATTGCCGCCGACGAAGAAGGCAGCACGGCGCGGTGGAGTTGTCTCCAATCGCGGCTTTTTTTTCTTTCTTTCCCTGCCGCATGGGGCGGCAAAACCCCTGGAGCCGGCCCTGGTTGGGACAGCACCAATGTTTCTTCAAAGCTACAGTAAATTTCACAGAAGTCTTCACACAGGTTGGTTTGGCTCTGCATTTGGAGTGATCATTAGACTGCTCCTGCTGATTTCTCAAATTCTTTCTACCTGCGTTTACTGCTCGAAGGCAAGGGCCTGGAAAGTCTGTTACTACCGCAGAAGGGAACACACTGCTTAGCAGGCAGAGGCCCAGATGCTTTGCTAGGATACTGAAGTAGTTGAGTAAATTTCTACATCCCCCAATTCCTCCTGTAAGGATCCAGTTTGAAAAAAGGGGGATACAAACATATCAGATGTTTTGTGTTGCGAACAGGCCCGCCGATGGGGGAGGAGGGGGGAAGGCGACAATTGCCCAGGGGCCTGGGCAATTCAGAAGGGCAGTAGTGGTGGCCAGGGGCCCCGGGCCCTTTTGAATTACCCAGGAGGGCTGCAGGGCTCCTAGGCGTGCTCGGGGTGATACCAGTGGCGGCGAAGGCAGCCAGGCGGGCATGTGGAAGCCCTGCCTTAAGAGAGTCAATTATTATTCAGGTTTAGTTTTGATTTTCAGGTCCCATACAACTGAAACAAACTTTTAAAATAGTTTTCAGAGCATCCTTTCAATTTAATATTTCCTTTGCTTAATATCCTCTTTTCCACCCTTGCTGGTCCTGTATTGCTATTCTCAGATTTCTCTTGTATGGTACCATTCAGGCACTATCATCTTCAAAATTCAGAAAGCAAGCAAGCAACAGCTCCTTCCTCATGTTGAGAGAATCCTTTGGAATGCATTTCTGAAAATCTGTGTTCACCTGAGAGTTAATTCCTGGCTTGCACAGCTAGAGACGGTACCTGTAATTGAGGCAGTTGCCATAAAGCCCTGGTGATACCAAGTTTTTAAGGAGCTGTATTCCACCAGTAGGATTTTAACCTGCTCATGAGACTTTTGTTTTCTTCCAGTTCTAGTATCATAACTATGTCAATATGCAAATGTATATTACATAAAGTTGCCTCATGGGCTGGAAAAGCAGGATATCTGCATGTAAATGTTCATTAAAAAGAACCAACAACAATATTTTAACATACATAAAAGGTAATCAGCCTCAAATACAAGAGTTAATACACTATTTTTTATGCTGAGAACCCCATGTAGACTGTACGTCACTTGTGCCTTTCAAATAGATGCCTTTCTTAAAAAAATATACCAACAGCTAAACACATGAATAATAAAATAATGTATAATACACAATGCAGCAATGAAACCACTATTAACATTTTATAATCACTATATTTTCAGAAGGACACATCTGCACAGCTTCACTAATGAAAAGACTGATTAAGATGCAAATTCTGTTCCCATTTTTTTTTTAAATTGCCCAGCTATATTTGCTTGGAAGATTATACAGTGAATCAAACTTGTTACTAACCCCACTCCTCTGCTCTCTTCTGCTGCCCAGAACCTCTTACAGCAGCAAATCTCTCCTCCATCCCAACATATACACACAACCCAGTGCTCATCTACATGATACACCATATCACCAACTACACTGTAATTATCAGTTTCAATGCCTCCCTGCCTAGAAAGTGCCACTCTTTACTTGTCTGTCAAATTCCTCAACCGGAAGAATGATTATTTGTGGGAAATGGATCAGCACATGAAAGAGAGAGGGCTCTGTAGGGTATGAATGCACAACCCACAGAAGCCAGTCTCCCAGCCCGGGCTGACAGACTCATGCTAGTACTCTAAAAATAGCTTTGTAGACAGTGCTTTGAAATTGTGGCTTAGGGCTGGAGCTTCAGCTCTGAAGCCCACTCAACCGACTAGGCTGGGTCCTGTGCCACTAAAAATTGCTTTGCTCCCTTGTTTCGTATCAGCTAAAGTTCTCTACTTTTTGGGGCATGCTGTCAACCTTATCTTCGTTTCTTGGCCATTTGGAGGTGGATGAGAAAGGGATGGAGTGGGATTCTGGCGGCAATTTTGTCCATGGGTTTATTAAATCATTGTTATATTTATTGAGCATTGGCCTGCTAAACCCAGGGTTGTGAGTTCAATCCTTGAGGAGGCCACTTAGGGATCTAGGGCAAAAATTGGTCCTGCTAGTGAAGGCAGGGGGCTGGACTTGATGACCTTTCAAGGTCCCTTCCAGTTCTAGGAGATTGGTATATCTCCAATTATTACCTATTACCTAGGGTTGTGTTGCATTGAGGTAATTGTTGGGATCTGTTTATTTTGTAAGATGACAGATTTTTATGATTGTAAGTTTTATTAATATTATTGTATGAGATAACATTTTTGTCTGCAACAGCCCACCACCAATCTCTCCCCTCTTCAATGCCCCAAACTAAATTCACAACCAGTAGTCTTGCAGGCCTTTCTTGCAGGGCTTTATTTATTTTCCAAAATCAACAAACCAAAACGAAAAATAATATTAGGCAATTACCCAGCTGGCCTTAGTCTTTGCCCTCAAGGTCTTTCCTCCTGTCTCTGGCAGTGCCCCAGCTCTTAGAGGGGCAAGCCAGCCTGTTAAGTACCACTGAGTCACAGCCTGGAAATGAGGGCAGCGAAGAGTGGCACTGCTACAGAGTAAGCAACAGGAGCCAGGACTGCCCGGGGAGGGGGTTGGGGGGGCAAGTGCGAGTGAAGGACCCCACTCCAGGCCCCCACGAGAGTTTTTCAGGGGCCTTGGAGTGGGGTCCTTCACTCGCTCCGGGGACCTCGGAAAACTCTCGCGGGGCCTGGGCCCCCAGAACTTCTTCTGCTCCGGGTATTCGGTGGCAATTCGGCAGCGGAGGGTCCATCCACTCCGGGACCTGACGCCGAAGAGCCCCGAAGACCTGCGGCGGGGGGTCCTTCCGCCACGGGGCCTGATGCCGAAGTGCCCCGAAGACCTGCGGCGGGGGGTCCTTCCGCCTCAGAACCCCAGGCCCCCTGAATCCTCTGGCGTCCCTGACAGGAGTCACTCAAGCTTCAGTGTGGCCGAATAGCTCCCAGAGCTGTCTATTGCGATAGGGTGACATGCACTCTGCTACACACCTACCCCAGCCCCTTGTGCAGCCCGCCAGCTCTACTGACTGGCGTGTGAAAGGGAGCAATGGCTCTGCCCTTTGGGGCAACATTAGCCTGTAGGGAGAGTAGAGACAGACCAGTCCTTGTGTTCCCTTGTGGAAAGGGACTGCAAGAGACAAAGGATGGTGCAGCAATTAGGGTGCTAGCCTAGGACTTGGGAAAGCTGGGTTCAATCTCATGCTCCAGTGCAGACCTCATGTGTGACCTTGCAGAAATCAGCTTGCCTCACTGTAAAATGAAGATACGTCCTCACGGAGCTATTGTGAAACACTTTGAGATCTACCGATGAAAAGCACAATGTAAGTGCCAAGTATTATACATGGAGCATGCAAGGGGTTAATCCCCCCCATTATGTACCCATGTCAGAGCTAGACAGAATCTTGCTCCCAGTTTATAACATATTTAGAGATCCTAAGACAAAAGCTGTGAAGTATTCATATTTATGACCATTATTACAGATGTTCGAGTGAAGGAATTGAGTTTTAGCAAAGAAAAAACACAAAAAACTGTTTAAGTCTGTTAAGGGCTAACAATGCAGGATAGTCTTCAAAATGGCAATATAAATACATTCTAAAAATACATAGTTGAAAGCCTGCCTTGACTCTGCCCTTGCCCAATCTTAGACCCAAATTCTGGTAGGGTGGTTGATCCCCACTATGCTTGGAAAAACATGGACTTCAGTGGGATTCCACATGGGCCACACTCTCCATACTGCTGCCACAATCTGGCCTTGTCATAAATGGGTACTATATGGGTAGGTCTATACTTACGGTGGCATGTAGAGTACAGACACTGCACAACCAGTTAGCCTGGGTATAAATAGCAATGTAGGCAAGTAGAGTGCCCTACACCCCTGAACTCTAAAGTATGTACCCTACACACCCAAGCAGTGCCTCCCTCCCTCTACACGGCTCTTTTTAGCACTGTAATGTCCCACTGCTGGAGCCCTTCCCTGCTACAGTGAAAGAATCTGGCAGCAGGGAAAGGCTCGGGCAGGGATGAGGAAATGGGAAAGGCTCCAGCAGCTCCCCCTGATGGAGCTGCAGTGATGGGGAAAGGCTCTGGCAGCTCCCCCCATTGGAGCTACACATGGCAGTGAGCATGGCTGCAGCTTGCCTTTCACTGTGGCTTGTAGGTACACACTGCTGCAAGCTTAGAAAAGGTCTGTGGGTGATCCTTTAATAGGATAAAGCCTATATACAGGCTCTTATGCTGTTTTTACCACCGGTATAACAAGGAAAAAAGGCAGAGATAGAGGAAAGGAGTATGGCCAGCTGATCTATCACAGGGCAAGGGACCAGCCTAGAGGTCTGCTCTGGAGTAATTTTAAAGCCAGACCCAAGCCAGAGTAGACCACAGCCAAACTTAACTCAAGGCTTAGCATATCAAGTTGTTTTCATATCTGACCCGAACCCAACACTTGTAGTCAAATCCTGTTGGGTTGCAAGGGTCTAGCCAAAGGTTCAGACTCCATTTTCCTTTCTTTGTTTCCTCTGCAGAGCTGCTGGATCTAATTGCCACATGGCCCAATCTCTCCCCCCGCCCACCGGTCCCCTGGCTGCTGCTCGCTACCCTGGCAACGTGCACCCAAAGGGCAGCCAGGTCTGTGCCCCAGGTTGCTCCCATCAAACTTCTGTCAGAGCCACCTCACCCTTGGGGCTAAGCTGGGCAGGGCTTCCAGCTCCCCATGCTTGCAACCTATCTCCTGCCAGTGGATTTGGCATGGTGGCATTGCCTTGCTGCATGGCGTGTGCTGCAGAGTGAGAGATGGTGCGACCCACCAGCATGCTCACTCCTCAGCACGCACAGCGAGGTGGCAGTGGCTAGCAGGTGATGGGCATGCAGCTGCCGGCACCCCAAACCCCTGGGCAGGAGGAGGGGATCAGAAACAACGCCCAAGAGATCCGGGTTGTTTTCATACCCGACCTGAACCCGACATTTGTATTTGGGTCCATTTGGGTTTGGGTCGAGTTGCAAAGCTCTGATCAGAGGAGTGCAAAGGTGAGCTTTGAACTACACACTTCCCTGTCCTGTGCTCTTGTTCAGACACACCACAGAATCTGGCAGACAGCCTTATTATGTATATAGATGATATCCTCCTATGGATTAAAAGCCCCTTGCCGTCCTTTATAAAATGGATCAACATCTATGAACGACTTGCTAGCTACAAAATTAATTGAGGAAAATATAATCTGTTTAGAATTTCTTGATGTTAAATACATGACAACTTGGCCACACCCTTTCTTTCTATAGTATGTGACAAAAATCACATACCTTTGACTAAAGCAATAATCTGAATTAAAATCAAATCAAATAAACTGCAAATCTGGAATGTGCTGATCAAGACCTGCTGCTTCTCTACCAAAATAAATCCTTTCATGCCCTTGTTCATTACAAGTACTTGATGCTTTATTTAATGAGGAACACAGCAACATTTTGTTAAATTGTTAACATTTTCTGTAGGATATGCAGCATGCCTAGTTTGTCTAAGGGTCAACAGCTGAGGATCTGAAATTCATATAATACCATCATTTTGAAAAGGGCAAACTGTCGTGATCAGGGTGTGGGTGGTCAAACCTAAAGGTTAGAGTAAGGTGCCAACCCAGGAGTCAGAGCTGGATACAGAGTCAAGGGTAAGGCACAGGAGCAGGGACCTGGAGCGAGGAAAGCAGGAATAGGAAGAGATTGGTGTCTGGGATAAGGAGAACAGGAACCAGGAACAGGCAGGGAAGAAGGCAAGGAAGCAGAATGGGTTCATAGTGCAGACAGTCAAGGATTCCTCTCGTTACTCAAACAACTTCCTAGGCCTATTCCTGGTTTAAATAGTGCTCCCCAGCCAATCGGGATGCTGGACATTTCCCTCAGATCAGGAGCTTTGGGGGTAGAGCCCTTTGTGAGCTAGTGCTTTGCTGGTTCCTTTCTCCAGTTGCTCAGCTGAGATGTTGGGTAGCAGCCAGGTTCAAGGTCCATGATCGCTAACACCAACAGGCCAAAAGCAAACTAAACCATTAAAAGAACATTGGAGGTGTTAAAAAACTAACAAAAACAACACCGAAACAGATCTTTTTTCCACCCAAAATGTTCACAAATATACGTCCCTATTTTCACTGAAAAATTTCAGATTTAGAAATTTTTGACCAGATCTAAATTACACAATTTAGTAAACTGTGGGATAATTCTTATATTATATATACATATTACACACACACACATATACACAAATGCATTATACATATAAATGTATCAGAAAGTTGGCACTTCTGTTTTATGTGCTCTTCATCAAAGGCATTACATGTGTCAAAATTTCACAGCAATGGAATAAAATAGAACTTGCATTGAAAAACTGTATATAAGGGGAAGAAAGGGTTGTGGGGGAAGTAATAGATACTCAGCTGGTGTCAACTGTCAGTGTAACTATGAATCTGATATGTGGACTTTTTTCAGGCTGTGGAAAGAATCAGAGAAAACTCCATAGCTATCATATTGGTTAATTACTTTTAGTTATTTGAATGGTTATGACAATATTAGTAAATAGCTGATTTCTGGTCAATATGGTAAGTTGGGAAGAACTCACTATTAAAAGGGAAAATTAATTCAGATATGGAAAGTCCAGGATCATTTGAGCATCTAAGCTCATAGATGACAACCACAGTGCAAAATAGATAAATTCGGAAAAATGAGCCTTGGAATAAAGATTAAAAAGAGTAGATAATTCCTAAACTAGAAGATAGTTTGGAATACAGACTGAGAAAGGCATTTGGAAAAACATTTAATTTTCAGCCTTACTTGTGGGTTCAGTAAGTAATTAGGTTGCTGAGATTTATAGCAAGCTAAATATAATTTAAACCAAAGAGGCAAATGTGTGTAAATAAACATATCCTATCCTCAGAGGTTAAGAAGAACAATTTTTCTCCTTTCACCATTCACAAATCAAAATTTACATTAAATTGCAGCAAGGGAGGTTTAGGTTGGACATTAGGAAAAACTTCCTAACTGTCAGAGTGACTAAGCACTGGAACAAATTGCCTACAGAGGTTGTGGAATCTCCATTATTGGGGATTTTTAAGAGCAGGTTGGAGTCCAGCCATTGGACAAACACCTGTCAGGGATGGTCTAGATAGTATTTAGTCCTGCCATGAGTGCAGAGGACTGGACTAGATGACCTCTTGAGGGCCCTTTTAGTTTTCTGATTCTATGAAGTCTTCCTGAGGACTTAAAGCTGCTTTGACACTGCAGGGTCACGCGATCATGTCACCTGGTACTGGACTCAATCTTGGGCTGCTAGTATTTTTCCACAAAGGGGGTGTGGCTCAAACTGGGAATCAGAGGATTCCTTTGTAAATCCTATTTAAGGCAGGGGAGTGAGTTAATTAGGGTTGGTTCTTTACTGAATCTCCGCCCAAGATGACTGGTGAAAACACCCAAGACTGATCTGGGGAAGAAAGGACTGGACCCAGTCTAGAAGGTGTCTGGCGTGTGAAAGGAACACCTGGAGTTCTGAGCTGCAAGCAAGAGCAGTTTGTCTTCAAGAAACTGCAACCTGCTTAAAATAACATTTAGGGTGAGAATTTACTACTTGTAGCCAATGCATTAATATTCTTTCTTCCCTTTTCTGGGAAACATCTGGGACCAGATCCTACCGCCTTACTCAAGATGACCTTATTCCACAAGAAGCTCTATTGAAATCAAAGCAAGTATGCATACTACTTATAATGAATAAGTGCAGCAAGAATTATTCCTTAGACTGGGACAAACACAGGCCTGGTTACAGTATCCACTACAATGTCGTAATAATAGACTGTGCGTTGTTTAGTGTAGATGAGAAAGCTGAATGGCTCTGGAACCACTCCTAAAAGGTAAGGAAAAGACAGTGCAGATCAAACCTGTCTGGCTTTTTCTTGCACAGATTTCCTCAACTCTGGTACACTCCCAACCTGCTTCACACTCCTGGAGTTTGTGCCATTGCGTGTTAGTGAGGAAAGTCAGTGTGTGGTGATGTGACTACAGACAGGCCTTTCTGGCCAATTTTGACCCTCCAAACTAATAAGCACAGTAAACATTTGGGACACTACAATTTATCTCCTCTCAGCTGCAGGATTAATGAAAATATGCTTTTGAGCCAGCGGGGCTGCCACCTTCCATAAAGGCAAAATTCTTCTTCATTTCAGCCAGTGCTGGAGAACGTTGGGGATGCAAGAAGGACAAGAATGAGGTGGAAACTTAAATGTTACACCTACTGTAGCTGGGTAAATACAATATACATCAGTAACAATTATATACCATGCACTTTTATGTCCAAGACCAGCCCAGTGGTCTAATGGCAATGTAATGCAAGGGCTAAGAGTTTGGAACAGAGTTTAGTCCCTTGTTCCTTTGGATGATATGGCCTGGGAGAACTGCAGAGGCAGCATCCTTATGCAATGAGAGAGAGAGCTCTGTGATATTGTAGATGGATCTCTTTTGCAGCAATGCTGAAAAAAATCGAAAAAGAGTACTGTATCATCAGCTGGAATGAGGATCACTGTTACATGGGGGTCCTTGAATGGGATGGTGCATGGAAAAAGAGACATATCTTGGTGTTCTTCACAAAACCACTTATTAGAAATGATCTGAGCATTGTCTGTAGAAGGTTTTGTTTTTTTTAAAGGCTACACTTTTAACAAATCTATTTTTAACTGTCTTTTCAAAAGCCAAGTTTGAAAAATGCTGGCAAGAAAGACTTCAGGGCGTGATTTGTGCTGTGAAAATGCCGTCTATGTGCTAAGGCATTTTCTTCCTAACTCCTTGAACACCTATGGCATTTGGATACTCTAGTTCAACTCTCACCCAGCAAATGAAATTAATTCTCCACTATAAAGTGGCCCTCAGCTATTAGCTAAGGAAATAACACACTTTTGTGATTTCACCTAACATCAATTATACAGCCGGATCTGTAAAATCATGTCTTTTAACTCTTCCCATTGCTGGCAGATTTCAAATCATTGCAATATGTAAATTGAGTTTTCAAAATTGAGACTGGTGATTTTGGGTGCCCAACTGGAGACACATTAAAGGAGAATGTTTCAAAAGGTATGGAGCTCAGCAATTTCTGAAAATCGGGCCCTTTGAAGGTGTCTCAAAAGCTAGAGAAGAAATCCTAATGATTTCTTGCATACATCGCACCGCAACTTCTTCATCCCCTCCACATGGAAAAAGACTCAGGCAGACCTCAGAGCTTACTCAAAAAGAAAGGTTATGATATACACACTCTATGGTGTGCATATAAAACCATGAAGGAGGAATTATTGCTGCACCTTCTTGTCTTGAGCATCTACACTGTTTGGGGGCTGCTACAAGCACCTTTCTATTGTATGAAGCTCAACTGTGGACATATTTTTCCATGGAGCCACCCCAGTTGGTCTGCATGACAAACTCCACAGTGGAGTCAGTATATACCCAAAATGTGTTGGCAAAAGCTGTGATACAGAGTGATAGGGTATAGCTATACTTGAATTTTTAGTCACGTTTTAACATATCAACACACTTGTAAGTTTCCAAATAAGACATGAGCCAATAAAAAGTAAAAGATGAAAAAATAACTACAATGGAGAAAGAACAAAAAAAAGATAGGCAGAGCATTTCAATGATGTTCTCAATAGCCCCACTGCAGCACCAAATTTTGATGAAATGTGAACCTGATCAACTTGATATTAACATCAGTCCAATAGAGATGTCCAAAGTACAAGTTGCAATAAAAAAAGCTGAAAAATAAAGTAGTGGAAGATGATCAAACTACAGCAGAAATGCTGAAACCAACAACAAAATTGACAGAGCTGTTCAGTGAAATTTGGGGAAAAGACTCCTCCACAGAAATGCAAGTCTGGAAGGGACCTTAAAAAGTCATCTCGCTCTGAGGCCGGCCCAAGTAAGCTTAGACTACCCCTGAAAGGTGTTTGACTTTATCCAACATGTATTTTAAAACTTCCACTGATGGGGAGTCCACAACCACCTTTGGAAACCTATTCCAGAGCTTAGCTACCCTTATAGTGAGAAAGATTTTCCTCATATCTTACCTAAATATCCCTTGTTGCACCTTATGCCTATTACTTCTTGTCCTATTTTCAGTGGCCATGGAGAACAATTGATCACTGTCCTCTTTATAATAGCCCTTAACATATTTGAAGACAGTTGTCAGGTTCCTCAGTCAAGACTAAACACACCCCATTTTTTAACCTTTCCTCATAGGTCGGGTTTTCTAAACCTTTTATCATTTTTGTTGTTCTCCTCTGGATTCTCTCCAACTTGTCCACATCCTTCCTAAAAGCGTAGCGGCCAGATCTGGACACAGTACTCCAGCTGAGGCTTCATCAGTGCCAAGTAGAGCGAGATAATTACCTTTCTTGTTTTACCTCTGACACTCCAGTTAATACACTCAAGAATGAAATTAGCTTTTTTTGCAGTTGCATCAAATTGGCGCCCCTTATTCAATTTCTGATCCATTATAACCCACATATCCTTTTCAACTGTACTATCACCTAGCCAGTTATTTCCTGTTTTGTAGTTATGTATCAGAGGGGTAGCCGTGTTATTCTGGATCTGTAAAAGCAGCAAAGAATCCTGTGGCAGCTTATAGACTAACAGACGTTTGGGAGCATGAGCTTTCGTGGGTGAATACCCACTCTCTACTCCATTATCTAAGTCATTAATGAAAATACTGAATAGTACCAGGTCCAGGACTCACCCCTGGGAAACCACACTAGATACATCCTCCCAGTTCTGAACTACTCTTTGAAGACAGTCTTTCAACTAGTTGTACACTGTAGCCTACTGGGCTAGCTTGCCTTTATTATATTAGCTGCTTTGTATTATATTCTGCTTTGCATTATATTCAGCAGTAATTCAAGAAACCTACAAGACTGTATCCTATAAGACATTAGCTTCAGCAAGTTAGCATAAGGCTTGAGGCCTAGGAACTTTAAAAAGATAAACTTTACACAAATAAATGGCCCAACAAACCCCCCCCCCACCTATTTGGGGAGTTGAAAATAGAGTTTAAGGGGAAGTTCTGATCACAGGTAAATGAGTCAATCACAGAAGTGTCCTGGCAACGAACTGACATACATAACAGATACATGAGATACATCTAAGGCTAGCCTGCTTGCTTGCCTATATATATTTTCTTTTAAGTTCCTTATTTTCTTATGGGTTTATTTGTTTTGTTATAACAGGTTTATAGTAGAGTATATTGTGGCCTACGTATAGGCCACATCCCGTATGTTGAGCTAAGGCAAAGTTAGCATACATATGTTTGGGACCTTTCACCTAGATAGATGGTGATGAGCTAAAGCATAAGGTTCATATATGGCTGCAACCTTTAACATAGAGGATGCATTGAAGCAGGCTGGCAAAGGGGGCTTCCTAAGTTCATACACTTTTAAACTTACCAGGTACACCACAGCTTGGAACTTGGAAAGAACTGAAATAACCGGTTAGGATAGAAATAACAAACACAATACCAAGCCACAAAAGGGCCATGGTAACGAATGAAGGTGAGGAAATACAAATAAGGAAAAGGGAAAAAAATCGCCTACTGAATATGAATCAAACATAACGGCGTCAGCATAACATATTATAAAAGTGGCATTGCAGCTGAAGGACAGTAGGATAAAGAGATGTTGTCCTTGGGAGGTGTGAGAATGTTGGTCACTAGTGATGATGGGGAAGGTGATGGTGATGAGAAAGACAAAGGCTAACACTTCAGGTAGTTTTACAAGGGATGCGTGAGTATATGGATGTGCAGATGTACATTCTGTAGTATCTCTATCTACCTTACTGAGCTGGGGTGTTTGTGATGGTGCTAAATGTATTTAATAAACTATATTTGTAAATATAAAACAGTTCCTATAATATGAGTGTTCCAACTGTGCACATTGGGGTTCCCAACTATATAATACACTTCTACCTCGATATAACACTGTCCTCAGGAGCCAAAAAATCTTATCGCGTTATAGGTGAAACCACGTTATATCAAACTTGCTTTATCATAGAATATCAGGGTTGGAAGGGACATCGGGAGGTCATCTAGACCAACACCCTGCTCAAAGCAGGACCAATTCCCAACTAAATCATCCCAACCAGGGCTTTGTCAAGCCTGACCTTAAAAACCTCTAAGGAAGGAGATTCCACCACCTCCCTAGGAAACCCATTCCAGTGCTTCACCACTCTCTGAGTGAAAAAGTTTTTCCTAATATCCAACCTAAACCTCCCCCACTGCAACTTGAGACCATTGCTCCTTGTTCTGTCATCAGGTACCACAGAGAACAGTGCTTTGCACAGCCCCCTCCCGCCCCCGAGCACACTGCTTTACCGTGTTATATCCGAATTCGTGTTATATCGGGTAGCGTTATATCGAGGTAGAGGTGTAATTTAAATAATACTGGGCCTGATCTTGGGGCAAGAACCTGTCAATCCTCAAAGTGATAACTGGGGATTCTTAAGTAATCAATATAATTAATACTTAATTTAAAGATCAGGCGAAAACAAATCCATGCTGGCTATTCTGTATAACCGTAGTGTTATCCTCCAGTGCCTACAAATTTATTGTTTAATAATTTATTCCAGTATTTTTCTAGGTATTGAAGTTTTGCTGATTGGACTACAATTCCCCAGGTCCTCTTTCTTCCCCCTTATTAAAAATAGGTGCTATGTTTTCCCTTCTCCAGTCTTCTGAGACCTCACCCATCCTCCAAGAGTGATAAAAATAATTGTTAATGGTTCCAAGATGGCTTCAGTTAGTTCCTTAAGTACCCTAGGATGAATTTCAGCAGGATCTGTCGACTTGAGTACATGTAACTTATCTAAATACTCTTTAACCTGTTCTTTCCCTGGGCAGTACCATATTGGCGAACACAGACCTCAAGAAAGAAGTGATATCATGGATAGGAAAGGCATCCCCAACATTTACTAAACTCAACAACATATAGGAATCAAAGATATACAGAACTGAGAATTTTCAATTCAAATGTAATCTCAGTGTGAACTTATGGCTGCAAAAGCTGTTGGTCTACTAAAACTTGAGAGAGGCCTTCAAAAATAAGTGCCTAGGACCGATTCTGGACATTGATTGGAAAGACTTAATCACTAACAAACATCCGAGAAATCACAAACCAAAAGCTCATTTCCATCAGATTCAGAAGGAAACACTTGCCATATTTGGGGCATGCACTCTGGATGCCAACATGCAGACTCCCACATAAAGCTATGTGATGGGGTACACAAACCCCACACTGGACAAGAAGGGGTTAAGGAGCTGCTCTGTGCTCAGCCAACTCTGGCCTGGGCCACACTGGGGGGGCAGTGTCGAGGTAAGATACGCAACTTCAGCTACGGGAATACCGTAGCTGAAGTCGAAGTATCTTATCCCGACTTACCTCCCGTCCTCACCGCTTGGGATCGACGTCCGTGGCTCCCCCGTCGACTCCGCTACCGCCACTCGCGCCGGTGGAGTTCCGGAGTCGACGGGAGCGCGTTCGGGGATCGATATATCGCGTCTAGATGAGATGCGATATATTGATCCCCGCAAAAACGATCGCTACCCGCCGATTCGGCGGGTAGTCTGGACGTACCCTCTGTCCTGCCACAAGCTGGAGAAAGACTTAAAATGGAAGCAGAACAACTTGAGGGCAGACCAGGGACGAGAACAGACCTACAACCCTCAGCTCCTGAGGAAAGAGCCAAGGGAAGGTAGGAACTTCCCAACAGCCACTGCCTGAAGGTCCCTGCCTAAGAGAAGGGAGGGCCTGATCCTGATAGTGAGTCATTCCTTGCTCTCTCATTAAATTGGATTTTTTTTGTTTATTAACTACCCCAGAAGTGAAATACTTTGAAGTGACCTGGCCAGAGCAGGAAGAGGCAGGCCACCGCAGAGGCAGAGCAACTAGCAGCAGCAGACTCACCTGGAGAGTGTGCTGTCATGCTGTGCCATAAGGATAAGTTAGCAGTAAGTTGACTCTCTGCAAGCTGTCAAGTGGAAGCCAAGTGGGGTGAAGAAACAAGGGCATCCGAGAGAAACTTTAAAAAGAACCCTTTGCAGGGAGGGCAGCAGAGTCGATCCCAACACCGTAGAGCAAATGACAGCAGCAGCAAATGACAGAAAGGAATGGAAGTGACTGGTTTCCATTCTGGGCACCAACATTGGTGCAGAAAGTATCTAAAAAACATGTAGACAGGACACAAATGTTTATTCTAGGTTTAGCTGTAATTAGGAACAAATGTATGTGTCATGGAAGATTTGAGTAGCACCCACATTAGAATTTACAATTGATGCATTTGAATGCACTATGAGCCAACTGTTTGTGCTACAGGACAGTGAACTGGATATCGTAATGGATTTTGTTATGCTTTTAATAGCAAAACAGCAAACAAGTTATCAGGCTGGCCAGTGGTTTAAATAATAAATTAATGGGAAACTGATATTATTTTTGAGAATAAAATATGCAAGAAAATTGGGTCAATTTTTTGGGTGATATTGGAGATTTAGCAAAAAATCCCAAGACTTGATTTTTTTTGTGTGTATAGCATTACTTAACACGAGTATTTATTGAGGGTTGCATTCCTTTTGAATCCATTTCTCCTTTCTGTTGGTCTTCTGTGCACTAGCTTTCATAATTAAATAACTGGAGTTTTAGATTTTTACTCTAAAAGTAATTTGCCAAATACTGAAAATAGGCAATATTTGACATTTATGGAGGAAATAATTGTATATATTTTTTTCATATTCTTGAAACTGTATACCCTTAAAGCAAACCAGTTCCAAGGCTATCATTACCTTGTTTACAGCTTTTTCCAGAGAGTGTTTAAAAATTACTGCCCTTTTCTTAAGGCTTACAATGGAGTATGCCAGTGTTTCCCAAACTTGGGACACCACTTGTTTAGGAAAAGCTCCTGGCGGGCCGGGCCGGTTTGTTTACCTGCTGCGTCCGCAGGTTCGGCTGATCGCGTCTCCCACTGGCCGTGGTTCTCTGCTCCAGGCCAATGGGAGCTGCTGGAAGGGGCGCGGGCTGAGGGACGTACTCCACACCAATTCTGAATATAATTAGCCAACAAGCCAGTAATGTTATGGTCTAAGCATCACTGAAACTTATCTCTGTGCCTTGTACATTACATGTAGTATCACGAGTAGCTAGTTGAAGCCTTTAATATCATATTACTTACATTTAAGTATATATGATTGCTGCAATTTGCCCTGTAGCTTCAAAGTCACTTTCATTAAAAGGTATTAGCTTATATTTATTTCTTAATTGATCAGTAAGTAAATTTCCTAACTTAATACCACTTTTCTGAAGATGTTACATTTGACTCCTGTGTCCAGTTTGACCAGATCAGATTGCCATTCTCACAAGTTACTACAGCCCCATGTTTTTCTCTAGGGTAGGTACCAAGTTCTATACAAATCCACAAGCAAGGCCAATCTATGCATCCACGTATGCACATAGAGATGGACAATTTGGCTATTTTCTCCTATTATTTAATAGAAAAATCATTATTGGACAAGGGTTTTTCAAAGTCACAAAAGGCAGTTAGACACCTAAATCTCAAGACAATGTGAAAAAAGTGCTTAACTCTCATTTATGCCTTTCAAAATCTCCCCGTAATTTATTTTTGGAGGGAGGGCTCCCTTGTATAGAATGGAAGGGCTTTTATGGCAATTTTGCTTCCTTCTTCCATTTAGAACTATTTTCTCAGGTAATCACTATCAGAATGATACTTTGGTCTTCTTCTACTAGTTCTCCAGGAATCACCCTCTCTCTTTCCTACTACTGCTGCATTACTTTGTGAGTGTTGGATACTTCACTTTTTCTGTAGGTGGTGTTAAATCCAAAATTACTTACTGGACCCTGGCAAGGCTCTTCCTAAATATTCAAGGTTTTCTTTTTCAGTCTTTGCTTTCTTCTTTTACATAAAGCATTTTGCCACAGCTGAGACTTGTACTTTTCATCTACTTCAATTTCAAATGTATTGCCAAGTGTATTCACAGCTACACCCACTCTGCATATGTTTAAGGTCTGAATCGTTGTTTCTAACAAGAAGAGATGGGCTGCCACATGGAGCAGGAGACTATGTTACAAATGCAGGCCCCAGAGGATATGCTTCTCCAGGCAGTTGCACACAGCCGCCCACTGTAAATACTGGTTCTGGTAGATGGTTCAAGGAGGTGGTAGTATTAGGGGTTGTGGCAGCTTGATGGGAGCGAGTGGTGCTGCTGGGACTGAGGGATAGACTTATTTACTTTGTTGATCACTGGCTCAGGAGGATCAGCACTCAAAAATGCTTAGTTGTCCTGGAAGCATTTTGTACTGGTCTGCCAGAGTGGTTCTGTCTTGACAAGTCACAAAACATTGGACCATAAAGCACACATTGGATGGATCACATAAAGGTAGTCCCATCAGTTTCAGTGGTCATATGTGTGTTATCTGAATTGGAGATTTATGATATACATTTGCAAATGACAGAGTGCATTAAACTATGAGTCTGAGAAACTGTGTGAATATTAGTTGCAAAATCATATTGGAAAAAAGCAGATACCAGATTGGTCCCTCAAACCAGGCGAAGTGCAAGTTCTGTAAATGTCAGATACTGCCAAGTATTTGGTGAACTATGCTTGGAGTAAAAATTTAAAATTCTAATGATTTAATTATCAAAACTAATGCACAGAAAACCAGTGGAAAAGCAGCAACCCAAAAAGGAAAGTAATACGCACTAAATGCTCAAGTATAAAGTGGTGCCATGCACCTAAATCCAAACTCTTGGGGTTCTTCTGTGTATGACGAAAGTCACTCCAATATTCTTCACCAAAAAAATGGGATCACTCCTCCCGCCCCATAATTTATTGTTTAAGCCATTGGCCAGCCTTAATTAATCTTTCCTTCCTTTCCCCTGCTGTTACTCTTCCTTTCTTACAAATTATTACACACATCCCTTTCTGAATATCTTTGTTGCATTCATTTGGATCATTGGGTATTCAATTATGTTAATCAATATGATTGTAAATTCTAGTGCGGGCACTACAGAAATGTATATTCAAAGATACACATACTTGTTTGTGTTCTGTTTAACTCTAGAACAAAAATGCAAGTCCTATACACAGAAGATTTTTGCATTGTGTTAAATAACACACGTTGAAACATGATTAAAAATTCAAGTGTAAACACTCCCTATTAGTCTCCATCTATCACACCTTATGCCTAGACAGATTTGGGAAACATGCTGTCACTGTCAGGCCAGTCAAGAGTTGGCTGGGTCAGAATACCAGGAGATCAAAAGCAGAAAGCAAAACTACAAGTCAGGAACCATTGTCAGGCCAGGTCAGAGGAAGGAGACAAACCAGAGATCACAACCACAAGTCAGAGTCCAGGAATCACACTGGGTCAGGATGCCAGGAAATCAAGCTGGGGAAGCAGGAGCAGAAGCACAGAGTCCAGAACAGAGTGGAGCATAGTTGTTCAGACAGCTTCCTGTTACTGCTGCTGGCTTAAGTAGGGCCAACGGCCAATCAGCCATTCTGGGACTCCACCAATCAGACCTCAAGGGCGGAGCCTTACTCTAGGGCTGAGCAATCAGGTAAGCAACTGTCAGCAAGCTGCCAGGCTGGAGAGTGGCTGCTTCCATGAGTCCTGCAGACCTGGGTTTGAGACCTGTGGGTCATGACACAGGTTTTTCTCTATAACACTCTATTTTGCCTACAGAGCAGCAAAGAATAACAACCACACCCACAGTATGAAATGAATCTTCATCCGTCAGTGCATGTGGTGGGCCACCCATTTCTTTTGCATATAATAGTTGAATGTAGATCCCTTTTAATGGGGTCAGCAATTCCTTTAATAACTTCCACAATATAAATTTGTGGGTATAAGCCATCCTCTGACTTCCTTCTCCTGAGCTGCCCTGTGCTTCCTGTCCCCCACCCCTTATATTCTCCCCAATTACCCTTGTTAGCCCGGTGATTGTCACTGAGATGCTCACAATCCTCCACCAGAAAAATTTATCATTTCCCTCAGCTGGGCCTGCAGCCTTATCCAGGTTGCAGCAATGTCAGTGATCAGGGTGTTGCTGTTAGCACCCTCTCACAGAGACTTTTTAGAGTCATTAGGCAGACCAAGATGTGTAATTAACTAGCCTGGGAGTTTGAAAACCAGGGAGAACTGCATAGCATGTTGGAGCTAGTGATCCATGCCTGTCCTTAAAGCCATCAACTTTCCTATTCAGGGTGGACCCAGAACCCTAATGGTTACTACAGAAACACACAAAAATCTATTCATATGTCTTAAAGAAATTAAAGCCTGTAATGTGTAATCTGGTTCTTTCTCCAATATGATAAACACTTCTGATAATGATTTTTAGCACAAACCTATAACTATGCTGGAAACATTCTCCTCCAGAGTAAACTGTCATGAGTATAGTCTCTTAGGATTCAAATGTATTTTCAATAAATTAGTTGCTACTGGGTAAGAATTAAGGCACACCAGTGAAGTGCTCAGCTTCTCAGGATGTTGTTTGGATATCAAAATACATATCACACACATGTTAGAGATGGGGACAAAAGTGATGTGCGAGTCCGACTGGGGGAACAGAATCCAGCTCAGATGAGCAAGTTGTGCAAATCCAAAATTTACCTGGAGAGACTTTCAAGAAAAAAAATGCTTTTAAAACCATAGAGAAACATGTAGCTGAAATTTTTAAAAATAATTTGTTTATTTCTTAATATTGAAATGGCAAACACTTTTGTAAAATACATACTTGTGAATATGTTAGTTAAATGCAAATCTCCAATTGTTACTGCTATGTAGTAATTACTAATGCAGTAATCATAGAAACATAGAAGATTAGGGTTGGAACAGACCTCAGGAGGTCATCTAGTCCCACTCCCTGCTCAAAGCAGGACCAACCCCATCTAAATCATCTCAGCCAAGGGATGTAAAGCCGGGCCTTAAAAACCTCTAAGGATGGAGATTCCACCACCACCACCTCCCTAGGTAACCCATTCCAGTGCTTCACCACCCTTCTAGTGAAATAGTGTTTCCTAATATCCAACCTAAACCTTCCCCACTGCAACTTGAGACCATTGCTTCTTGTTCTGTCATCTGCCACCACTGAGAACAGCCTAGCTCCATCCTCTTTGGAACCCCCCTTCAGGTAGTTGAAGGCTGCTATCAAATCCCCCCTCACTCTTCTCTTCTGCAGACTAAATAAGCCTAGTTCCCTCAGCCTCTCCTCATAAAGAACGGTTACTCACCTGTAGTAACTGTTGTTCTTCGAGATGTGTTGCTCCAATCCATTCCAGTTAGGTGTGCGCGCCGCGCGTGCACGGCTTCTCTGGAACTTTTTCCCTAGCAACCCCGGCGGGCCGGCTGGCGCCCCCTGGAGTGGCGCCGCCATGGCGCTAAATATATACCCCAGCCGGCCCGTCCGCTCCTCAGTTCCTTCTTGCCGGCTACTCCGACAGTGGGGAAGGAGGGCGGGTCTGGAATGGATTGGAGCAACACATCTCGAAGAACAACAGTTACTACAGGTGAGTAACCGTTCTTTCTTCTTCGAGTGATTGCTCCAATGCATTCCAGTTAGGTGATTCCCAAGCCTTACCTAGGCGGTGGGGTCGGAGTGAGACGTGGCGGAATGCAATACCGCAGAGCCGAAGGCTGCATCGTCTCTAGACTGCTGCACCAACGCGTAGTGGGAGGCGAAGGTGTGGACCGAAGACCAGGTGGCCGCTCTGCAGATGTCCTGGATGGGGACATGGTTCAGGAAGGCGGCTGACGAGGCGTGTGCCCTTGTAGAGTGAGCGGTGAGTCGGCATGGTGTCACGTGAGCAAGCTCGTAGCATGACCTGATGCATTGAGTCACCCAGGAGGAAATGCGCTGGGTAGAGACCGGTTCGCCCTTCATGCGATCAGCGACTGCGATGAAGAGTTGGGTGGAACGCCGAAAGGACCTTGTCCGGTCGATGTAAAACGCCAGCGCCCGACGGACGTCGAGAGTGTGGAGCTGTTGCTCCCGGGACGAAGCATGGGGCTTCGGAAAGAAAACCGGGAGAAAGACGTCCTGATTAAGGTGGAAGGCCGAGACCACCTTTGGTAGGAAGGCCGGGTGAGGACGAAGCTGCACCTTATCAGCGTGAAAGACAGTGTAGGGGGGGCCCACCGTCAACGCTCGGAGCTCCGAGACTCTCCTTGCAGACGTTATGGCAACCAGGAATGCCGTTTTATAGGAGAGGTAGAGGAGAGAACACGTGGCCATAGGCTCGAATGGCGGACACATGAGCCTGGCCAGGACGAGGTTCAAGTCCCAGGTCGGGGCAGGGCGACGTACTGGTGGGTACAAGCGGTCGAGGCCCTTCAGGAAGCGTGAGACCATCGGATTGGAAAAGATGGTTCGACCCTCCACCGACGGACGAAAGGCGGACAGCGATGCGAGGTGGACCCGCAAGGAGGAAACCGCCAGACCCTGTTCCTTAAGGTACCATAGGTAATCTAGGATGGTAGGGACAGGTACCATGAATGGGTTGAGCCCTTGCTGGTCACACCAGAGCGCGAACCTCTTCCATTTTGCCATGTAGGTGGTACGAGTGGACGGCTTTCTGCTCTCAAGCAGGACTTGCTGCACCGCCGCCGAACAGCCCCTCTCTGCGTGGGTCAACCATGCAGGTACCAGGCTGTAAGATGGAGGGACTGCAGGTTCGGATGGTGGAGTTTGCCGAAGTCCTGCGTGATGAGGTCCGGCCACAACGGGAGGGTGATGGGCTCCCGAACGGAGAGCTCGAGCAGCAGGGTGTACCAATGCTGCCTCGGCCAGGCTGGAGCCACGAGTATCATGGTGGCTCGATCCCTCCGAAGCTTCTGGAGCACTCTGTGCACGAGTGGAAACGGAGGGAAGGCATAGAGGAGGTGAGTCTGCCACGGATACAGGAAAGCGTCCGACAGAGAGCCCGGCGAGTGCCCCCGGAACGAGCAGAACTGGAGACACTTCCTGTTCGCCTTGGAGGCGAAGAGGTCGACCCGGGGAAACCCCCCTCTGGAAGATCGTGTGTGCAACGTCGGGACGGAGGGACCACTCGTGGGAGAGAAACGACCTGCTGAGATGGTCGGCCAGCGTGTTCTGCACTCCCGGAAGAAAGGACGCTTCCAGGTGAATGGAGTGGGCCACACAGAATTCCCACAGGAGGATCGCTTCCCTGCAGAGGGGGGACGAGCGGGCTCCGCCCTGCTTGTTCACGTAGAACATTGCTGTTGTGTTGTCCGTGAATACTGTCACACAGCGGCCTTGCAGGTTGGTCCGAAAGGTGTGACACGCAAAACGGATTGCTCGGAGCTCGCGGACATTGATGTGGAGTGTGAGCTCGCTTGCTGACCAGAGGCCTTGAGTGTGGAGGTCTCCCAGGTGAGCCCCCCATCCGAGCGCAGAGGCGTCCGTGGTCAACGTTGCCGATGGCCGGGGAGGGTGGAACGGAACTCCGGCGCACACGACCTCCGGGTCAAGCCACCAGCGGAGGGAGTCGAGAGCCGTCCTGTTGACTGTGACCACCATGTCGATGGCGTCGCGATGCGGGCGGTACACCGTCGCGAGCCAGGACTGAAACGGACGAAGGTGAAGTCGTGCGTACGCGGTGACGTACGTACACGATGCCATGTGGCCCAGGAGGCGGAGGCATGACCGCACCGTCGTGGTCGGGAAACTGACGAGGTCTCGGATGATGGAGACCATCGCCTGGTGTCGAGCGCGAGGGAGACAGGCTCTGGCCATCGTGGAGTCGAGGACCGCCCCAATGAATTCGACTCGCTGCGTCGGAATCAAAGTTGACTTCTCGGTGTTGACAAGAAGACCGAGGCGCCGAAAGAGGGCCAGGACCTCTATTATCTGACTCTCCACGAGCTGTCTGGACAGACCGCGAATCAGCCAGTCGTCCAGGTACGGGTATACGTGTATCTGGTTCCGTCGCAGTGCTGCGGCGACGACCGCCATGCATTTGGCGAATACTCTGGGGGCGGTCGAAAGGCCGAATGGCAACACGGCGAATTGGTAGTGGGCGTCGTTGGCCACAAACCGAAGGTAGCGCCGATGAGGGGGGTAAATAGCGACATGGAAGTAGGCATCCTTCATGTCGAGGGCCGCAAACCAGTCTCCCGGATCCAGGGAGGGAATGATGGTCCCCAAGGTGACCATGCGGAACTTGGGCTTGAGTAGGTATCTGTTCAGCCCGCGAAGGTCCAGGATAGGACGTAGCCCGCCTTTTGCCTTGGGGATGAGGAAATATCTGGAGTAAAATCCCCTGCCCCGCCTGGAGGGAGGCACCTCCTCTATGGCACCCACGCTCAACAGAGTCTGGACCTCTTGTAGGAGGACTTGCTCGTGAGAGGGGTCCCTGAAGAGGGACAGGGAAGGTGGGTGGGAAGGAGGTGGAGAAACAAACTGAAGACGGTATCCCGAGTGGACCGTGCTGAGCACCCAGCCGTCCGACGTTACTCGGGACCACTCCAAGAAAAAACAGGCGAGGCGGTTGTGAAATAAACGAGGAGGATCCGTAGGGGAGAGTGATGTGCAGCCCTCGTGCGTCCCATCAAAAGGGTTGCTTCGCTGCCTGTGGGGCTTTGGAAGCGGCCTGGCCCCGGTTTCGGCGGTTGCCCGACGGGCGACGGCGATTTTGGGCCGGTCGCCGAGCCGGGTAGGGTCGGTACCGCGACTGATAGCGGGAGGGCTGCGGGCGGAAAGGTCTACGTTGCGTAACCGGCGTATGCATCCCGAGTGTCCGGATCGCTACCCGGCCGTCCTTGAGCGACTGGATACGCGAATCCGTCTTCTCCGAAAACAATCCCTTGGTGTCAAAGGGCAAATCCTGGAGAGTAAACTGGACTTCTGGAGGCAGGGTGGAAGATTGGAGCCAGGCGATGCGCCGCATCGTGACCCCTGTTGCTAAGGTCCGTGCCCCTGAGTCCGCCGCGTCTAGGCCGGCTGTAATGGAGGAGCGAGAGGATCGCCTCCCTTCCTCCAACATTGTGGTGAAGTCCTGGCGGGATGTTGACGGCAGGAGGTCAGTGAACTTGGCCAGAGACGTGAGTATGTCGAACACGTATCTGGCCAGGAGGACCTGTTGGTTACCGATCCTCATCTGCAGGCCCCCTGCCGAATAGACCTTTCGGCCGAGAAGGTCCATCCGTCTTGCCTCTTTCGCCTTTGGGGCAGCGGCCGGCTGGCCGTTACGCTCCCTATCGTTAACTGACTGTACCACCAGGGAGTCCGGAGTTGGATGCACGTACAGGTACTCATAGCCCGATGGAGGGACTGAGTACTTCCTTTCCACTCCCCTGGCTGTGGGAGGCACGGAAGCGGGCGTTTGCCAAATGGTGGTGGCGTTTCGTTGGACCGTGCGCACAAAAGGTAACGCAACCCGGAGTGGCACGTCTGACCCCACCACGTTTGTGATGGGGTCCTCGTCCTCTTTTACTTCCTCTATAGGGAGGTCCATAGCCGTCGCCACCCGGCGGAGTAAGTCTTGGTGCGCCTTCGCATCAACGGGGGGCGGCTCCCTTGATGCCGCGCCGGCCACTGCTTCATCGGGAGAGGATGAGGAGGATAACTCCTGAACGACCTCAGCCGAAGAGGGGTCCACCGCGTGGTGGGCTGGGGGTTCGGAGGGGCACTCTGGCACCACCGGAACGGCTGGCGGTGGAGATGGCGGTGGTCGGGATATCGATGCCTCTGGGACTCTGCGGTGGGCCGCTGGAGGCCTCGGCGGAGCCGGCATAGCGTCCGACTCATATTGTGCCCATGGGACCCAAAAACCCCACTGCTGGGCCCCGCGAGGCTGGGCTGGCGGCGTTGGAGGCGGGAGCCCATAGGCTTCTGCGCCGGAGGCGACCGACTCAGGGCGGGAAGGCCAGGGAGGTGCCAAAGAGGGTCCAGGGCACACCGCCGGGGGATGCTCTTCCCCTCGGCTCTGGGAAGGCGACCTCGCTCGACGGTCTTCACGGTGCCGGGAGCTCGACCGGTGCCGGGAGCTCGACCGGTGCCGGGAGCTGCGCCGGTGCCGGGGGCTGGTCCGGTGCCGGGAGCTCGACCGGGAGTAAGATCTCCGATGCCGAGACCGACCATGATCACCGCGGTGCCGGGAGCTCGACCGGTGCCGGGAGCTCGACCGGTGTCGGGAGCTCGACCGAGAGTGCGAACTGCGACGCCTGGAGCGTCCGCGGGAGTCTCGGTGCCGGGAACGGTGCCGGGACTGAGACCGGCGGTGCCTAGCTGGTGGCGACCTCGATCTGGTGCGACGTCGGGAGTGCGACCGGTACCGCGAAACGGAGCGGTACCGGGACTTCGACCGACAAGGAGACTGCGATCGGTGCCGCGATGGGGTGCGGTGCCGGGAGCGCGATCGGCGGGACGGCAAGCTGTCGACGGTGCGGGAGCGAGACCGGGACCGTGACCGACGTCCACGCCTCGATTCCATGGAGGGTGGCCGGACCATTGCCGCCGGTTTTCCCCTGGAGACTACAGCCCGCGCCGGCGGTGCCGGGGGCCGGAGGCCTGGAGCCTCTATGAGCTGTATCAGCTCTCGCGCAGAGGCGAACGTCTCCGGCGTCGACGGCCGCCGAAGCTCGACCACGGACGGCACCGGGGAGCGAGGCGGCGCCGGACTCGACGGCCCTTGCGGCGCCGGAGTCACAGGTGCAATGCACTGTTTGTGCAGAGGCACCACAGGGGCTGCAGGCTGCGGAGTCGCCTTGGCGGAGTCCTGCACGCGCGCCTGAGCCAAAGCCTTCGCCAGTCTTTGCTTCCTGGCGGGCGAGAGGGAGCGGTGCCGAGTCTTCGCAGCCGCTTTCTTCGCCGGCGGTGCCGCAGTCGGTGCCGGCGGTGTGTCCTGCACGGGAGGAGGCCGCGGAGGCGGCGCGGGCGGTGCCGGTGGTTGGAGGGACTCCTCCATGAGGATCTGTTTTAAGCGGCTATCTCGATCCTTGCGGGTCCGCGGCTTGAATTTTAAACAGATCTGGCACTTGTCAGTTCGGTGCCCTTCGCCTAAGCAGCGGAGACACGCGTCGTGCGGGTCTCCTACGGGCATCGGTTTCTGGCACCCCGTGCAGGGCTTAAAGCCCGGTGCTTTGGGCATGAGCCCGCACCGGCTAAGGCAAAAAAAAGGGGGAACCCCCCCTTTTTTAGCCTAACTAACTAACACTAACTATGCTAACTGAACAACTATAACTAACTATGCTAACTATGTACAACAATGAACTAGAGAAAGCTAGGGACGTGAAGAGCTATCAAGCACTCCACAGTTCCAACTGCCGTCACGGGCGGTAAGAAGGAACTGAGGAGCGGACGGGCCGGCTGGGGTATATATTTAGCGCCATGGCGGCGCCACTCCAGGGGGCGCCAGCCGGCCCGCCGGGGTTGCTAGGGAAAAAGTTCCGGAGAAGCCGTGCACGCGCGGCGCGCACACCTAACTGGAATGCATTGGAGCAATCACTCGAAGAAGAAGTCATGTGACCCAGTCCCCTAATCATTTCCATTGCCCTCTGCTGGACTCTCTCCAATTTGTCCACATCCTTGCTGTAGTGAGGGGAGTCCAGAATTGCATGCAATACTCCAGATGTGGCCTCACCAGTGCCGAACAGGGGGGAATAATCACTTCCCTCGATCTGCTGGCAATGCTCCTACTAATGCAGCCCAATATGCCATTAGTCTTCTTAGCAACAAGGGCACACTGCTGACTCATCTTCAGCTTCTCATCCACTGTAATCCCCAGGCCCTTTTCTGCAGAACTGCCATTTAGCCAGTCGGTCCCCAGCCTGTAGCAGTGCATGGGATTCTTCTATCCTAAGTGCAGGATTCTGCACTTGTCCTTGTTGAACCGTATCAGATTTTTTTTGGCCCAACCTTTCAATCAGTCTAGGTCACTCTGGACCCTTTCCCTACCCTCCAGCGTATCTACCTCTCCTCCCAGTTTAGTGTTATCTGCAAACTTGCTGAGGGTGCTTGCTTAAGTGTCATCTGTGAACTTGCATTATCCGCATCATTAATGAAGATGTTGAACAAAGCCGGACCCAGGGGGCACCCCGCTTGATACACCCATGAGTTGGCAGTAGAAGAAACATTCCGTAAAAAGCTGGCCTACCATTTCTTATTTCTCAAAACTAAATACAATACTTTTAGTATTTTTAACATAAAATTACTTTACATCCAAAAATTGGAAAATACCCATTTCTACCCCACAACCTTTTGGGCAAGAAGCCAGTAAAAGAGGAATGTTTCTGAACTCCAGTAACAGCATCTCAATATTCAGCCCATACATAACCATTGACACAATGTAAACTAGAAATGACTAACTGTGCTACATAAGTGAAAGAGAACATAGTTAACCAAATACAGGATGATTTTTCAGAAGGCAATATTATGATATTATAAATCACCTTTACTCAAAAGTAGGTGAACTGAAAATGAAAATGTATCATAGACAGAAGGACAGACAGATTGGACTCAAATAGGAATATGAAGAGCACAATCTCACTGTGACTCTCAAACATAACTGGAATCTTTTTTCATATAATTGCTTCCTTGTAAGAGGGATAGCTCAGTGGTTTGAGCATTGGCCTGCTAAACCCAGGGTTGTGAGTTCAGTCCTTGAAGGGGCCACTAAGGGATCTGGGGCAAAATCAGTACTTCGTCCTGCTAGTGAAGGCAGGGGGCTGGACTCAATGACCCTTCAGGGTCCCTTCCAGTTCTAGGAGATAGGTATATCTCCATTATTAATTCAGGACTTTTGTTCTACTTGGCTATAAATAGAGCTTTTCTGAGTCCAAGTTCATTGTACGTGGATTCTATTTCATTTTCCCCAATGGGAGTTTGAATAAAGTTATGTCTTGTAGTTCAGCAAGTCAGTTCCATACTTTATATTATACTTCCATCTCCTTTCATTTCTGGGCTCTCATACTTCAGTGCCCAGAGCAATAACCCTTTATAATAGGACTACATCAGCACTGCAGGGTTCCATACAGAGTACTGCCAATCTTCTGCATAAACCAAACTAGATACATAATTTCTGTTTTCATAGATTGTGCACAGGAGAAGAAGAAATAGTTATGGTTCAGGTAACATCAAATGTTTATGAGCAAGTCTCATTCTTTGCACTGTAACAAAAACACTACATCTTTTATTATCCTAATAATTAACAAGAGATGATAGTACTGTTGCAGTTATGTTATATAAACATCTCACCATAAAGATATATCAATACATTATATTTTAAGCTCTCATATGTCATTAGAATTCATGCTGAAATAACCTTAAAATGGAATCTTTATGGACAGATTTCTGTGGATTAACCAGTTTTTCAGTTTTCTCTGACATTTCGTTAAAACTTTAATACTGTGAGCAATGGCATTTGACATGCTTTCTGCAGCTACTTTTGCCAAGCACCAGCATATGTCACAAGATAGTAAATGATGCCCTTCAGATTCAGGACTGTTACCTAGAAACCATTTTTTTTTACAGTGACACTGGTATGTTGATTTATGTAAGATCAATATTGAATAACACTGTACTTTAAGCATGTATGATTTTTCTTCCACACCTGTCCCGTTAGTCTTATGAGTATCTTTAGAAGGAGCATTCAATCAGGATATTTTGAAAACTAGAAATCCTTAAGTTGTTTAAAGATTTCGTCCTTATTCTTTCCTTACAAAACTTACTAAATGTCATAAAGTAATATAAATATTACAACTGTTATAATATAGGCAGCAGTAACATTCTTTCGTCTTGTAGTCCGAGCTTAATGAATTGAAATAAAATGGACTTTTTCTTATAAACGCAAATTGAAAAGAGGTAACTATTATCCCTGTAAAATATCAAATCAGTAATGGAAAACAATCAGTTCTGGGCTTTTAAGCCATGGCTTATATTGAGGTAATGAGGGAGAGGAAGATTTCTGCTGCATCAGGAACACTAGCTGGATTTCTGTCTGATTCCTCAAAAAATCATTTCAGAGCTCCTGAAAACACATGCTAGAGTAGTAGCTCCAACATCCTCTGAAAAGGTCTAGCAAGAGATTCTCCTACATGCCAAGTCAACAAGGCGCAGGGGAGATAACACCACAGCGCCAACATTGCTCATTCACACCTGTCTCCACTGGGATACTAACTCTCACTCTAGCCAGAGTCAATCCCTATGCTTCTCAATAGCATTGGGCCCATTCCTGCACTGCCATAGGAGTGGAGCCTGAACAACAGTAATGCCATAAGAGACCTAGGGGTGATAATGGAAAAAAAGATTAGATACTAACTTCTGATGCAAAAAAAGGTGATTATTATTTTGGGCTACATGCAAACCACACAAGAGAGGTTATTGGTCCCATAACATCACCCAGAATATTGTTCTTGGGCACTTCAAGGCCAGAAATATTGACAAATTGAAATACCACAGAGGACAGCAACAAAAGGGCTAGACACCAAGCAGAAGAACATCCTTTCATCAAGTCTACATTTTTCTCAAAGCACAATGAAGTGATATTGTATCCATTTATATAGTTTTATTTCCTATCCACAGTAAACCAGGAAAAGAAATACAGCCAGCATTCAAAAGTAATGAAGCCAGTCCATGGCTCCATATATCAGCTAAATATCAAATGTCAGTTCTCTAGCTCAGAACTCAGCACACTAGCATTCCTCTCTTTTCACCTGCTGTTTTGGAAGCATAAAAATATCTACGTCAAGAAGACACAATCTTCAGAACAACTATTTATTCTCCATAGATGGACCACAGAGAAATGTACAAGATTAGTTGCTTCACAGCACAACACATCATAGCAATTGTAAATATCAAAAGCACATTCCCTATGCATACTGTACCATTGCTCAGTTGGATACCAATAAACTCAATATATTACGTTTTGGACCTTTCATGCGTATCAAGAGGAACTGTGTAGATCACCCATAGGAAGTATCTCACACTTTGTATTAAAAAAATATATCTGAACAGCCTATTTTAACATGTGTTTTTGGGTAGATCCAACAGAAAAGGCAAGAGAAAGAACAACAGATGCTCACTGCTAGGTACTGAAGTCAAAGGCATTTATTTCTGCTGTGTGACAGACCGTGGAAGTGACAGAGCATGAATTTATCTTTCTAGATGGGAGGTTCTTAGAGAGTTTACCTTGTGGACTACCTTCTCTCCCATCTAAGATCACAAAACATCCCTATAGACGCTACAATAATTGCCTAAATGGAAATGTAATACCAAAGTATTGATAGATCTGTAGTTTTGTTTTGTTGCTATCTTTTGGGCATTAAGAGGGTTGTCTGCTTTGGAAAAAAAAAGTGAATCTCACTGTCTACATTTGCTTTTAATTTCCTCTCGCCCTCCCATCTGATCTACCCCATACAGCTAGAATCAAGGACAGCCAGCATCAGGTGACCAGCCAGTGATCTGTACATGACCTGCAAGTAGCTTGCTGATCACAGGTGGTGCAAGGACCCACTGCTGAAGAGGAATTCTCAACTCAAACTATAAACATATATTTCATCATCACTTTACATTTAAAGTATTTGCACTGACTCAAATTAGGGTCTAGGTGAACAGCTTTGTAGGCCAGAGCTATAAGAAATATATCATGCAAAACTATTCACCAATTCATCATGTGACTGCACAGAAGTGGTTTTTTTTTTACCCAAAAAAGAATGTTTCAAAATTACAGTAATCCAGCCTGGCCTTGTAGGTCTAGTGATGGTGATTTGCTCTGCCATGATGAAGACCAAAGTAACATTGTGGATTTAGGTTTCTGCCCTTAGAGAGAGAGAAGGCATAATATGCATTTAGCACTTGAGAGATGGAAGCATCTCATACTTTTAAGCAGTGGCTTCTCCAGTCAATGAAGGCTAAGAATTGACAGGCTCTGGAGAAAACCCTATCAGAGTCCTCAGCTGAAATTATGGTGCTTGGTGGCCCCTTGACCAAAGGAAACATCCTGACATTCAACTGGCATTTCAAAGGATACCATATTTCCCCACTAGCAATGACTAATAACAATCCATTTTGCTTGCTGTATAGACTTGAAATGGCTGTTCTTGTATCATCTAGTTTCTCTAGGATGGTGTTTTTACAGTCTCAAAGTTAACAAACTTATTGAAACAATCACAGCAGTTAAACTAAGTGCGTGATACTGGTATAAGATCAATCAGAAAAGATAACACATTTGTCCCTCCGAGATAAGGTTTTGTCACCACAATAGAAAACTCCTCACAACTGGTAAAATATATCTGACTGCTTACAAGCAGAGAAGACAAGATGACTAAAATGAAGATTTATTCAAATGGGTGAGACTTCACAAATGCAGTGGCGGAAGAGAACAATATTTTCTTGAACTTTTAAAGTTCTTTATGCCACAAACTATTTATCTGAATGCACAATTTTCAGCACTGGCATTCCAATTTGTGTCCCATACTTTCCATCTGTGAACACAGTGATCTTGTGAAAGAGATATAGCAAAGGATGCCTTGGAACAATTGTATTTGCTGGTAACAAACAAGAGATTGCGCCATGTTCTACCAGGATCACTGGTTGAAAAGTATTCACCCTTAAAGAGCTCTGAAATCAAAGTGGGTACCATAAGGGGCCATGGGAAAACCACTGAATCTAGTCTTTCATCCTGATAGGAACAAGTAATATATGACCTTAACTTTCAGTACATAGTAGTGTGACCATGACCAAAGTGTAATCTTTACTGGCTTTGTCAAAAAAGTCTTGGCCAAATATACGATCCAGATTATGTTTAAACAGAATGCAGAGCACCAGAAATCAATAGGGATAGGCCCTGGCTGCTCTGAAATCACAAGTTAATTCTGATGAAACGTTGTTCACAAGGACATCAGAGTCACATAAGAAAATAAGGCTAGCTCAGTGCTGTAGAGGTCAAAATCATGACCAGATCTCATGGAGTTCTGCAGTGACCTGAACTCTACTAATCACATGTAATATTCATCTTCAAACACTCAAACCAGGTGAGTACATTCAAATAAAATACCTGATTTTAAAATGAAATACCTTCTGATGCTAAAGGCAGCTGCAAGTAACACAGGCACAGCACCTGCCTAATCCTCTATGGGTTGCAGCTGCCAGAAAAGAGCTGATTTAACACTGGGCATCTTTGGTTATACCTATCAGGTCAGGGCCTCTTTGAAGACTGAACCATGGGTAGAAACATCTTTATGAGCTACAGCTTGCATTAAACAGTATGAATTAATACTGGGACCCTTACTACTGATACCTCTGCTCCAAAGATTAAACCAATGGTGTTAAATTGTCTAATCAAAGCCGTATGTCTGATGCATGCCCTGCCTAGACTCCACAAAGCTCAAACCATAGAAACCAGAGAACCAAAGATTCCAAAAATAATCTTCCTTCCAGACTTCTGCATCTCCAGTATAAACCTGTGTTTCAATCTCGTAACCACCAACTGCCAGTTATCCAAGCAGTGCAGTTACTGCTGCTGAGTCCCAGGTAGTATTGTGTAGAGTAGAGTGCAGGATTGACTTCCTAACTGATTGTCAACTCTTCCTCACAATCCAATCAAACTCAGATAAGTGAAAAAGCAAAAACCTCTCCAAACAACCCCCAATCCCTTCAACCATGTCATCCAATTTAGTTCTTCTACTTCATATCACCTTGTCATTAAAACCGCTCTTTACCAGACAATTTGAAAATTATGAATTAATCAAGGTGAACTAATAAAATCTGGTCCTGGACAGCTTTGGTCCTGGACAACTCTTCCTCGTGTATATGACATGCCAGATGGATATTTCAGATCAATTAGCCAGGTAATAATAAGAATAAGTACTTACATCATACCTTGCATCAGAGTACCTCATAAAGAAAATTTAATTAAGCTGCTGAATGATCATTTGAAGTATTATCATCCCAGTTTTATGTCGGGAAAAAAATGAGAAATAGTGGCTACCAGACCAAAAGTTTGTTTTCATAAACATATAACAGGTTTCAGTGCTTTAACTTATGTTGGTATTAACTCTTTTTTTTCTAAAAAATAATGCCATAGAAATTGTTGAATATATAGAAATATATAATGCATATGTGTATAACAGTGAGTGTTACACGTCTGTACCTATCTAGATCAATCATATAATCGAATGTACTAATATTTAATAAGTGGTTGTATCACATGACAGGGTTAGGTTAATAAAATAATATTGTAAAGGATTTTTTTCCCTATAGCCACACACAGGTGTTTAATTGCAGACATAGTTTAATGAGTAAATTAAGCCACTCGATGTTGTTTTCTAAAAGCTAAAGTCTTAATTTCACTTTAAGTCATTATTCAATTAATGTATCACAGAGTTTATGTTGAACTAGGACAACCCTCCATTTGTGTGCTTTTAGAAATGCTTAGGGGAATAACCTTGGGTGGGCTTTTTAAAAGCACTCTGTGTTGGTCTCTCTCTGCTTCCAATGAAATCAATGGGAGTTTTACCATTAATTTAATTGGGTGTAGAGTGAGGCCAACTCTGAGTACTTTTGAAAATTCCACTCAGAAAAGTCTCCCCCCACCCTCATTTGTTGGCTGGATTTTCTCATGGATTGCAGCACATCTACCATGTTTCTGGAAATACTGTCCTGTTTTAATTTAAGTCTATGTACAAAAAAGTTTTACTTAATTAGGAATATGTGTATTAAAAAACATCCTCAAATGATGGAAGAGATATTGACCTGATTTCTTGGCATACAGGAGAAGTAGTTTAAAAGATTTTGTTTTCTTATATATTAGATCATAATATCATGAGACAGACTAACGAGCAATTGCAGTTAAAATATTTGTAAGAGTAAATATAATGAATTTGGAAATTAAATAAGAATGCCAATGTTCACACGCCAAGCAAATACAATTCTAGCAATTTATTTTATATTGTTGTTGAAAATGAGGGCTATAGTTTTCGTAAGTGAGATAACAAGCCCAAGCTTCTGAACAGCAGTTTTGGTTTTCCTTGTTGTGAAAGGCAAACTGATGTCTAATCTCATTAACAGATGGCACACATGGTCATTATACTGGCCTAAGGCACACATTAGGGCTATTATACTGACCATGTGCTCACTTCTCAACTTCTCGCTCACAGTAGTCTTAAATGCTGAGGTATACTTGAATAAAGAGTTCAGGATTAGATTCTTTGTTGGCAAGACATAATACCATTTTTGTAACCATGTTCAACCAGTTCTCTCATGTAAAAATATGAAAGCTCTACACTGGGTGAAGAAAGAAAATTCTGAGGAATGTCAACGCTCTTTTGAATATATGGTTCTAGTCTGTGGTTAACTCCAGAATAAAAGATGTTCCTCACTCAAGAAAAAAAGATTACTGGCAGCCACAAACCCTGTCGTGTTTGGGTGTGGCTGGTGGAAAGGGGGACACAATGTCGCCCTCTGTGGACCTACAAATCCAAAGAAGAATGAGTATATAAGCAAATGTCTGAAATTAGGAGCACATATTTTAGCTCAAGGAAGATAGCTAAGAGCTTGCACACACGACACCCAGCAGCACAAGTAACAGATTGTCATGTATTGTGTTCAAGCACTTACATCTGCCTCATTTACTGGTTCCTAAAACAAAACACCCTTTACACTGCCTGACACACACAGATATCCAGGCAGGTAGAGAATAAACTGGTAACTGCCATAGACCCCAATCTCTTACTCCTCTCTACTTCTCTCCCATATTCAGTGGGCTGCTAATATGGGTTTGCAAATGAAAAGTAATTTTAATTAGACACACATATACAGCAATCAATAATATGTTTTTATTTTTAAAGCAATATAAAATATTGAGTTAATAAAACCTATGTTTGTTACAATAAAAATAAGCCATATGAACAAACAAACAACACAACAAAAAATATTGCAGCACATGAGATGTCATAACAGGGTCCAGAAAAAATATATCAGATTACACTGTAAACAGCATATGTCACATTGTACAATATAAATCTCAGATAGAGAATCACCGCTGAACCTTTTACTCTCAAAGCAAAATGCAAAACCCACTTCTTCTACCAAGCTTGCCCACAATAACAGCAAAAATAAATATAAGTGCACAAAGTTGACCAGAGATGGGTACTTCTTTCTTTGCTAGAACACGCTGGCACTCAGATACCATGGTGATAAGAACTTCGCTAGACTGGGGGAGGGGCAGAAATGTAACACATTTACCTACTGTGCTTCAGGGAGTTGCCGCCTCAGGTTCAAGAATGCTGTTCTTGAATTCTGAAAGGAAAAGAATGCCCTAGTTAATATAATATGTACACAATGTTCAAGTCAGATGTCTTATAGACATGTAAAGGAACTTACTCAGACTCACAGAGCAGCCAACCCCCAGTACCCACGGCCTCATAGTACCACTGGCTTAGTTGTGTGTGAGAGGGGAGCAAGGCTGTTTAGCCAGGAATCTATCCCGAACCAAATGCTGACAGAAACTGGACCCGTTGTTGTTACTGTTTATATGACTAATTGGTATGGTTCATTTGGTCCCTGAAAGGAAACAAAAGAGAGAGAAAGTGTGCTAGTCAAAGAGAAGAACAGGGCCCAGGACTGCAGCCATACCCAGGTATCTCCCAGTGAAGGCAATGGGACTTTGATCACTGGGTTCGTAGCCTGCACTCTGGTCAAAAAGAAACAAATTATCAACCCAAACCATATTTACAAATAAGTGACTTACCATCCTTTTTTATATCACTCAGGAGGTCTTGGCAAAGTCTTGGTACAAGCCAGGTTTCAGATAGTGAGCTGCTGAGATGGCCTTGTATGGCTGAGGTATGTCTATTTCTGCTCTTGTCGAGCACCAGGACTGCAAAGATGAACTCCTACAGGACAGACGTGCCTGCTAAACTTAGATACAAGAATTTCCTGTACCAAAACACCATAAGTATCAGCCTTCAGCATGGGTTGTGCCTGCTGCTGAAGTCACCTCTTAGCTCTGTCAAGTGCAAAATGCATCATCAAATAGGACCATGAACAGGGAGACCTGTAGTGACCCTAGAGGGAGGATGCTGTATTAGGATACGCAGAACAGCCCTCAAACACTTGTTGGGGATTGCAGTGGCTGAGGGAATAACAGCCTCCTAGTACAGATTTAGATACCTGGGATGTTCTTAACTTCTCCTGCTGTGGTACTCCAGTCATCATTAGTTCTCTCCCTCTCCTTAGGGTGCTGTACTTGAGAGGGGCTATGTCATCAGAGCAGAAAAGGATATCCTTCGGTGTACATGGCTGAACAGTGATTTCCATCACTGGGTCCTTGTTCTTCCATTGTCTTACCTTCTAAATGTTATAAACGGTAATCACATTGGAGTGAAGTGGCATCTGTTACATTCTGGTGACCACAGGTATTGCAAAACAATGTCATCAATCGTAAACACCAGAACTGACAAGGAACCACAACACAGAGTCATTACCCACTGGAGCACATTTACTGTTTATATTGGACAATAAATAATAATAATATACTATACAGCAAATTCCAAAGTTGTAATCTGACGCAGTGCCTTTCCAATATGTTCCAATGGAACTGTCCGGTTTCATGACTCCATACACAGTAAAGGCAAACACCAGGGCAGATGTGCAGTATCTGAGAGAATGGATTTTTATTGGGGGGGGGAGTGAGTGACTTTCTATTTGGCCAGTGATGGTGTCATAAAAGTTTTCAGGCAATTGTTCCTATGGGCACATTTTCAGGTAAAGGCAACTCCTTATTTTTGGGGGAGTTTGCCTTTAAAAATAAACTGGGGACACCAGTGTATATGCAGAATCTAGCCTCAAGGTAAATGTCAGGAGAAGTAATTTCACATTTTTGCCAATACAGTTCAAAAAGCGTGTGGTAGCTTCTTGGTCTGTGTGCAAGAGATTTCACTTGATTCTGTCCCACTTGGGAACCAATCAGATGTCTAATAGCCATCTACTTTACCTTTACTTTGTAATACAGTATAAAATTCTGATGTAAGACTAAAATCAAACATATGAGAGAGCAACTCTTGTTACACATTTATCTCAATTATGCCGCATTTAGAGCATTCTCCTGGTAATGCCATTTACAAACATTGCTTATAACTCTTCATAGTTCTTCTGAACAGTCTGTACTGCATGTAATGTAACAAGAATTGTGAAAACATCATTTCCAGTCTCATAGTGGTAAATAATTACTTAAGAGGCGGATGGAGTGTGTTGGAGACGTATAAACCAATAAGGCCATCCCTTTTCACAGTCAGAATGAAACATGCATTGTGAAACATACAGACATTATTAATCTATTTCATTGCTTTCTCTTCTCTTTCCTCAAGTAAAAGGCAACATTAAAAAAAAATTCAGATCACTAAAAATTGTCACCATAAATGACAACCTCGTCGGTTGTTTCAAGGAGGTTCTTCCAGATCAGACTAAGATACACTGGCAAGGGGCAGTGAATATGGAAATATACTTTAAGGCCACTGTATACTGCCAGAGTGGTATAAAGCAGCCTTAGCATAAATGAGAATCAGGCCCTTTGTGTTTTCACCAACACAATGAATTCATGGCAAATAGGGATTCTCAATTTTTGGACTGCATTCACTACTAGTGAATAAAGGCACTTAAAAAGCCAAAAAAACATGTTTGAAAATATAATCTGTGTAATATTTCTCCCAGCTAATTACACATCCTTCTCTTTTTAAATATTATCTTGGAATCCGGCAGTTTTACTTGTGTTGTGTATTGTTACAGAAGCATCAGTCTTTGTATTTAGTCTTGTTATGATACAAGCTGAATATGAGACATGAATATGAATTATGAGACAGTTCAACATTTTATAATCCAAGGCTTTGCTAGGACTAAAAGAATGAACTTTTGATATATAAACAAATATCAACATTTCAAATTACAATCAATGCTTTGCCCATGTCAAATTTACATATGCTTGATGGACTACCATATGTGCTTTAAATTTTCCTAAAGCTAGTAGAATTCATAGAATATCAGGGTTGGAAGGAGGTGATTTAATCCAACCCACTGCTCAAAGCAGGACCCATCCCCAGACAGATTTTTGCCCCAGATCCTTAAATGTCCCCCTCAGGGATTAAACTCACAGCCCTGGGTTTAACAGGCCAGTGCTCAAACCACTGAGCTAGTCCTCCCCCCAAAGAAAGTAGTTTTTCACCCCAGCTAGGACACTCTCTGGTTTAGGAAACCAATGCCTTATCCATGAGGCCACCGGGCCATCTAAAGCAGAGGCCATCTAAAGCATTTACATTACAATTTTCATACCAATATGCTCTAGCAAACTTGCAATGGCATTTTTATACGTCAATTACAGTAGCTTTGGATTGATAGGAGATGACAACTGCATCCCCTAGCATTGCTAAAAGTTAGATAAAGGCATAACTGAACTCTCTTTAAATGAACTACTGCTATCAGAAGGCAATACTAACTTTCAACTCTATATTCTATAGATGTAAGGCACAGGAAAACAGGACTACTTCCAACAACAGAAAGTGGCTATATTTTCTGATACAGACGGACTTTGAACAGGCTCAATTACCAGTACGAAGCAGTACAAAACAACATGACCAAAATGAATAAAAATAATTTCAGTTCACAGTGTGCTCATCATCAGAAAGCTGCCATTCAGTGACTTGATCTAAAAGGGATGCTAAAATATCAGAATGGTTAATTTTATACTTGCTTTGCTATTCAAAATCTTCACACTGATTACAATGATTGAGCTAATCGAGGTTTACCTTGGCTCGTCACTGTCTACACTTAATGGTCAGGACTGCTGTAGCTACATCAACTGCTATCCATCATCAATTGCTGAATCCAGGCTATTCCCAACCATTGGCAGAGCCAGAGACACATTTAAACTCTTACAGTCCTCACTACAAATCCTGAGCTCTGTGTTTCTTTACATTTCTAACATTATAACTTGGGGGGAAAATACCAACACTTTTTTTCTAGTACTTGTGAAAGATTGATCGGCCCCAGACAATAAAGTCCCCTGCATATCCACAGCAGAGATACATAACTGACAATGGCAATTTAAGGGTTAGTCCACCAGTATGTCTTCTCCACCCTCTCTTGGGGGAGGGGTGGGGTAGAGAGGAAATAGCCTCAAGGAGCAAGATAGTAATGTGGTCTTCATGGCCATTTAAATGACTTGTTTCTAAGGGTCTGAGTGTATTTCAGAACATCTTACATATTATCAAAAATTCCATTCTAAACACTAACAAAAAAAAAATCACAGTCCAAGTATATTCAAAATATACTGTTTTATCCAAGCTAGAGAACTATTACATATTTAAAACTGACCCTTCATTCATGCAAAGTTGTATATTTTTACTATCATTTAATTTACTATTTTGTATAGTTTTCCTTCTCCATATACTATAAATTTCAAAGTTAAACAAGCAAAGAGTCCTGTTGTACCTTATAGACTTTCGTGGGTAGCTCATGCTCCAATATGTTTGTTAGTCTATAAGGTGCTACAGGACTCTTTGCTGCTTTTACAGATCCAGACTAAAATGGCTACCCCTCTGATACTTGAAAGTTAAACAAAACTATCATAATTTACATGCTTTTCCAAAGAAAGACGATAGGTTATTTGTATCACGCATTTCCAGGCAGTTTAACAAAATTTGGGGTTACAGCAGGCAAAACAGTTGCAATTGTACTTTTAATGTATAATCTACATGTAGAAACATTATTAAGCTAAAGGGCTACATTAGCTGATTTTCTCTAACAGAACCCTTATGCGAGGTTGGCTATGCAAATAACACCTTATGCTTCCTGAAAGCTGAATTCAAATGCGTATCGGTAATTAGCTAAATTTGGGAAACAAGACATATTTATAAGCTCAAAATGACCAGGTAACTTTCTATTTAAATAGTAAAATACCTACAGCAGTGTTTCCCAAACTTGGGACGCTGCTTTTGTAGGGAAAGCCCCTTGCGAGCCGGGCCAGTTTGTTTACCTGCCCCGTCCGCAGGTTCGGCTGATCACGGCTCCCAGTGGCCATGGTTCGCCGCTCCAGAACAATGGGAGGTGCTGGAAGCAGCAGCCAGCATGTCCCTTGGCCCGTGCCGCTTCCGGTAGCTCCCATTGGCCTGGAGCGGCGAACCACGGCCACTGGGAGCCGCGATCGGCCGAACCTGCGGACAGGGCAGGCAAACAAACTGGCCCGGCCCGCGCGGGGCTTTCCCTACACAAGTGGCGTCCCAAGTTTGGGAAACACTGACCTACAGAAATATCACACATTGGACTACTAACAGTGATCCCTGAGTTTCATCTGACACACACAACACAGCTGGACCATGCTGGTGACCTGCAGTGCAACTGCAACACCACTTTACAAAGCTTGCTACTTTCCCCCACGAGCCCCAGGCTAACTTTTGTATGAAGCCAGATTATCCAGGAAGTAGTTTGTTTTAGCTCAGATATGTTGTTCAACTGTTTTAATGATATATACAAGCTCTTGGTAATTGTAAGAACAATTAGAGGGATTAAACATAAAAGAGGCTAGGAAATCACATTCCAGAAAATTTCTTCCTTTTCTGGAAACAACCTCTCAGTGGGCTAGGGAGTCGATATAGTTTCTATGAAATATGAAAATATTAGTACTAAAAACTATTTTCTGCCATTTTTTTAATGAATGTTCAGTACTAACTCTCTAAGAAGTCTGTAGTAAAGCAATGGCATATGTCAAAATGCTTTTCTATTTTTCTTAATGATGTAGACTGTTCACACACACTATTTTCAGAACAGAGAATAAACATCTGTGGAGAGCGGTTCTCAAACTTCCTTGCTCCGTGACCCCCTTCTGACAACAAAAATTAGTTCACAACCCCAGGAGGGGCAACCAAAGCCTGAGCCTGTCCGAGCCCCATTGCCGTGGGGGGGATGGGGGGGTCAAAGCCAAAGTCCTATGGCCCCAGGCAGAGGGCCTATAACCTGAACCCACCACCCAGGGCTGAAGCCCTCGGGCGTCGGCTTCAGCCCTGGGCAGTGCATCTCGGGCATTGGCTTCAGCCCCGGGCAGTGCAGCTCGGGCATCGGCTTCAGTCCCAAGCCTCAGCAAGTCTAACGACACCCTAGCGACCCCAAATGGGGTTACGACCCACTTTGAGGTCCTGACCCACCGTTTGAGAACCACTGATCTAAGGGTATCAATAGTACTGGAAGTCACCTACGATATTAAAAAGATAAACTCCAGATTCTTTGATTCCTCTAATGTATTCAAGCAATGGTTAGAAAGTTAAACAAAAGGATACATTTTGGTCTCCTATGTTTCACACAACAGAGATGAATTAATGCACCGTATTTATTTTTTTCTAAAATGTAGAGGTATGCTTATTTTTGCAGAGTAGTTTATGACAATAAAATGACAAGTAGTTAGCATCTTACACCAAGGAAAATATCTGAAACGTATTTCAATTATTTTGAACAGTGTATGAGAGATATCCTAAGTAAGGGTAAGTCATGGCTATGTGTTTATCATGAGATGAAACATGTCTCAGTGTCACATATGCACTGCCAAGCATGAGACTGGAGGTCAAGTACCTACCTTCATTATCTGAGAAGTGTAACTATTTCATAACAACCATACTCCCTTGAGTATGTTATTCCACTTAGTAAAAGGTATAACTGACCTCTCAAATAAGACAGATATTAAAGGAGAGGAATTAATCGACAGGATGCATGTGGAAACATTGGGGACGGAGGATGCTAACCCACCACAGATAACTACAGCAGCACAACAGGAGGGAGGAGAACCAGCTGCTCTACAGGGTGGAGACTGACCACTGTCCACTTCAGGCAGTGGACAGTACTCCACCCCTCACCCAGGTTCCCCATTCATCGAGGTGAAGAACCAGTATGTATTGGCAACAGGAAGTGAGAACAATGGCTGTGGAGGAGCAGCCACCTGCCCCCAAAGCTAGGGAGCTCATGGCCACTGCCCCCAAAAGGAGAAGGTATAGGGTGCTGGTGGTTGGGGCCTCCCACCTGAGGAAGACAGAAGCCTTCATCTGACGACCTGACACAATGACCTGGGAGGTGTGCTGCCTGCCTGGAGCCCACATTCAAGATGTTATGGAAAGAGGCTGAGGCTCATCCACTTTCTGACCACTACCGCATGCTGCTCATCCATGTGGGCACTAACGACACTTCCAGGTATGACCCTGAGCAGATCAGTGGTGACTTCAGGGCTCTGGAAGCGAGGGTGAAGGATTATGGGGTGCAGGTGGTGTTCTCATCCATCTTCCCAGTTGAGGGTAAGGGCCTGGAGAGGGACGCACATCCTGGAGATGAATCCATGACTGTGCAGATGGTGGTGATGTGAGGGCTTCCACTTCTTCGACCATGAGATGCTGTTCCCCTAATTGGTCAGGTGAACCCCATCTCATCCCAACAGACCTTCTTCCTGGAACAGCATCTCATGGCTGAGGAAGCTAAAGCCCTGCTCTGTGGAATCCCCATTGCTGGGAGTTTTTAAAAAGAGGTCAGAGATGTTCTAGGCTTACTTGGTCCTGCCTCAGTACAGAGGGCTTGACTTGATAACTTCTTGAAGACCCATCCAGCCCTACACTTCTAATATTTAATTATTATTAGCTTACTAAACCCATTTTATTGCCAACCAAGAAAAGGACAAACAAAAAGGGTCTGATCTTGGGATATTCCACTGTCCCCTGTCTCTTCTGCTCTCACTCTTTCTGACTTACCTTCAAAAGATCATTTAGTAACTTCTCAGGGTACGTCTACACTTACCTGCCGGTTCGACGCGGAGAGTTCGACTTTTCGGAGTTCAAACTATCGCGTCTGATCTAGACGCGATAGTTCGAACTCCGGAAGCGCCGCGGTCGACTCCGGTACTCCACCTCGGCAAAAGGAGTTGGCGGAGTCGACGGGGGAGCCGCGGAGTTCGACCCCGCCGCGTCTGGACGGGTGAGTTGTTCGAATTAGGGTACTTCGAATTCAGCTACGCTATTCACGTAGCTGAATTTGCGTACCCTAATTCGACCCCCCGCCCTTAGTGTAGACCTGCCCTCAGAAAGATAACCAGGGGATCTATTATAATTTGAACACAAAGATCTATTTCAATTCCAGTTTTCTAGAGGAAAAGAATTATCTTCTCTCCTCAATAGAACACTCATTAAAAAAAATTCCCTTTAGACTCTAGAGTCTGAAGAAGTTATAAAGAGAAGAAATGTTGCACTAAACCTTTGAATGAGATGTGACTGCATGTAATCTTGTGGGTATGGAAAGAAACAAACTCCTGAAGAAACAAAACTACCCTCAGGTTTTGATACAAAATTTCTTCCACTCAGTTAAAGAAGGGGTACATTCCATGAGAACACCCATCAGAAAGCATGTACATGATCATCTATAGTTCTTAGTTTCCCTAATATTTTTCTCCCCCTCTGTGACCATACTCAGACATTTAAAAAACACTATATCCCCAAATATGAACACTTCACTATATTAAACTAAAATGCTTCTCTGTTAATCCATGGTACGTAATAGGTGGGCATGGGATCACTGGGCACATGGATGCCACCCACCGCCTCCTACTTGTATGGGAAGAAGAGGGGACAGAGTAACTTGGGCTCCCACTGGTCTCCCTTCCCTGGCCTCTAACGGTCTGTGCTCTGAGTTCGTCCCACCTGCTTCTGCTTCCACAGGATGACTGGAATCTAAGGAGACTGATGGGCTCCTCGAAGGACAGGCAGGGGGAGGAAGGAAGGGTTTTTTCCTCCCTGTAATCATTTTTGCTTTTTTTCTTAGGGTGCCACGGTTTATGATTATCACCAAATTTTATTTGAGGTCTAAAAGGTAAATTTTCCCATATGGCAAAATTGGCAAATCTTGTGCAGGGTTTTTCACCTTCCATCCAGCATCCTAGAGGTCTGGTTCCATTGGAGTTGGTGGGTTAAAAAAGGGTCCAGTGTGAGGTCGCTGTAACCCAATGGACTACATGGACATGGGCCTTGAGCATGATGTCTTGCACAGCATGCAGGTCCCCTTAACTCTCCTACCTCTATAATGGATGATGGGACTAGGACTCTGGCTGCCCACTTGGGTCCCCAGACAGACCCTAGGGACATTGCCGGCATACTCTCCTCAGATTTATAGAATCTAGGTCAACTAAGGAAGGGGGACATCAAACTGGACGAGAAATGATCCCCAAACTCAGCCACGAGGATACATTCCAGCCGTGAGTGTACCCTGTTACACATGGGCAGTTTTATAATAACAAAATGTATGGAAAAGTGTGTGTGTGTGTGTGTGTGTGTGTGTGTGTGTGTGTGTGTGAGAGAGAAAGAGAGATCTACACTGGGCCATGATCATGGACATACTGGTCAACCATGAAAGGAGGATGGACTATTCTGTCTCCCGTTTTTCCTCTGAGCAGTATAGAACAGCAGTTGCCTCTCTTTCTTTTATACCCCCTCTTTCACTCTGATGAAATTACAGCCTCTGGTTTAACTCAACCCATATCATTCCCCCATCAATAGGAAAATAAATAAAACACAACCAGACTGAATTTATTAAACAGTGTCCTAGCTCTGAATAGGATGCTTTGTTTCAGATGAATCATGCTCCCAACAAAATAACTAAATTTCTCACTTGCCTCTGACGCACAGATTTGAATGCATCATTCAAGTTTGTTCCTCATGATGTGCCTAATGGATTACTCAGCTCAACATGAAACAAAGACATCTACTGGGCTTAAGGCAGGAAGCCTGAAAGCTTTGAGTGGACTGTGCACCTAAACCCACTGACTAGGAGACCAATTCATTCTACCACAAAAAAAATGTTGTAGCAGTTAGATGAGTGTGTGCGTGCGCACACGTGTGAGTGCAGATGTGCATGATGGATGTTACACGTTGGTCTGGAGTGGCATAAAAAGTTCCTTGATGGAATCTGGGACAACTGCATTAATCACAAATGGCACAAGTGAGTTATTCAGGTCATCCAAACAAGTGTTGCTAAAACCTGCACACAATACCATACTCATATGTATTCTGTATATGCCACATACAATAACTCCTCACATAAAGTTGTCCCGGTTAACATTGTTTTGTTGTTACGTTGCTGATCAATTAGAGAACATGCTCGTTTAAAGTTGCACAATGCTCCCATATAACGTTGTTTGGCAGCTGCCTGCTTTTTCCACTGCTTGCAGGAAGAGCAGCCTGTTGCAGATAGCTGGTGGGGGCTTGGAACCAGGGTGGACCGGCAGCCCCCTCCCCCTCATCAGCTCTCCGCTCCCCTAGGTTCCCTGTGCGGAAGCCACCCAGCAGGCTAACAATTGCCAGCAGTTCAGCTGTCCCTCCCCCCACTGCTCCTGCCTTGGAGCTTCTCCCAGGAGCCTCCTGCTTGCTGTGCAGGGGGGGCAAGGAAGAGGGAGGCTAATGTCAGGGTGTCGCCCTCCCCTCTGTTCCTGCTCCCTGCCCCCGCTTACCTCATCTCCATAGAGCAGGGGGGGACATGACAGGACTCAAGACGGAGGGAGCTTGCTGGCAGTAGCTGCGGTCTCAGCTTGCTGATCTACTTAAAAAGGCAGTGTACTTAGAGTGGGGTCAGCCTACATAAAGGGGCAATGCACATCTCTCTCTCTCTCTCACACACACACAGGGTGTGTGTCTCTGTCTGCCGTGCTGCCTCCCCTCCTTCCATTTGTGCTGCCTTGTAGAGTGTGAGGCTACATTAACAACAATGGGTTAACCCTTGAGAGCTCAGCTGTTCCAGTCCATCATTTAGCAGTACGGCATTCCCTGGGAAATATCCCACCCTCTTCCATCCTCTAACTTCACCACCTCAACCAAGCTTCACAATCATCATTGCTGTATACATTATTTAATTGTTTGTTTAAAACTTATAGAGAGAGAGAGAGAGAGAGAGTGTGTGTGTGTGTAATGTCTTTTGTCTGGTGAAAAAAAATTCCCTGGAACCCCAGCCATTTACATTAATTCTTATGGGGAAATTGGATTTGCTTAAGATCGTTTTACTTAAAGTCGCATTTTTCAGGAACATAACTACAACGTTAAGCGAGGAGTTACTGTATTTTACAGGGGGAAAAAAACTACCTTAGGAAAGTTTTAGAGAGTTTAAAAAGATATTTTTTAAATTCCTCTATCTGGAAAGTCATATGCCTTAGTTACCATGAAGCCAAGGTAAAGAACTCAAAGGGAGACACACAAACTTCTACAATTACCTGTGTCATGCTTTTAAATTCTTATTTTAAGACCTTCCAAGATTAGAACTAAGTGCTTCTATGGCTCAATGGAGAGTGTGGAAGCTCACTTTCACAAGATGCTCCCTGTTTATAGCCCTGTAATACTGCAAGGTAGCCAACTCGAAAGCTTGTGAAACGTATATCAAAATCAGTCATGGGCCCAGGCTGAACAATGATTCTGCCTTAGTTGGCTATATTTTTCAGTGGATATTCCATACTGGGGAGGAGAGAAAGAAATGATTCTTAGGCAGGTTGAAGCTGCTTTGGAATGTTAGAATAAGTCTCAGAGGAGATGAATATGTAGGACAGGCGGTCAGAGATGCACGAAGGATGTCCAAAGCATGTGAAAAATTCATTGCACACATGATCTGAAACTGATCACATGGCTATCACATCTCCATGTGTGTTTATATATATATCAGATATATATATATATATATATATAGATAAATAATAAATTCAATATTACTTTTTATGTTTATGTCTCTATACTGTATTATACAGAGTGTGACATATAACAGCATCATTAAAGCAAAATAAGACATCACTGATGCTTTAATTCAGTGATTAGGAAGCTGTTTTTCCCAGTTACTGCTGTTGCCATTTGAACACAATGGCTTGTTATTACCATGAACCACGGTGTATTATGTAACATGTCTTGCATTGCTGGAAGGGAAGATAGTATGTGTCACCACTGGATATATTTTTATGCCCCTTGAAGAGATTCGTGTGGACTCAACTGAGATTTTACATTTATTAATGACCAGCTTTGGCATTCTCAGAAGCACCAGGCACAAAGTGAAAATTGTAGGTAAGCAGACTTCTGTTTACATTGACTCAGCAATTGCTTTTTGTGCCCAAATTGATATAGGAGACCATGGACGAGCAATACACTGCTGATAAATTTAGCTCATCCCAGAAATGCTGGCTGCATCACACACTGACTGAGGAAGGGGTTTAAGGGTTTGAATTACAACCCAGATTTTCTCTACATTTTAGTAAAAAAGTATTTACATTCTGTAGAGGGTCATAAAGAAGCAACCATTTCATATCAGATGCCATGCACATCTTAGACACTTGTCAGCACGTCAATATCCCATTCTGATAACTCACCTACATAGCTCAAAGAGATGACCAGTTCACAAGGCATTTGATATGAATGTTAGGCCTTTTATGAGAGAAAATCCATTCTAACTGTGATACATTATTACTGCCAGTGCTCTTATTAGCAAGTAACTCCTCAGCTTAGACAGAGCATAGAGCTGTCTAAATATCAGGCTACAAATACTCAGAATGCTAGGAACCACATGTTCAAACTGGGGGATTCAATTCAGCTTTTCATCTTTCCAGAGAAGATAAACTAAAGTCCACATAGTTTACTGTGTTTGGGCTTTCAGAAAACAAACAAAAACTTTATAATCAAGGTTCTTTCTGTTTTGCATAACCACTAAACACTGTACGGCATGTTTCAAGAACAGGTGTTTGTCTTGCAGTTTTTCATCAAAATACTCCCTTTTCCTCCTGTTGTGGTGCTCTGTGCATAAACTGCCCTTTTGGCTGTCTCACCTTCCCTGAAGAAATGGCTGTACTGCACCCACGTACATACAATTTGTACAGAACTTTGGTTTGTTTCAGAAGAAAGGTACCATTTTAAAAGTAAATGCAATGCATTCCACCTTTGTATCAGCAAACCATTTCACTGTGAGTTCCTCAGGGCAGAGACCATGTTTTCCTCTGTGGTTTTGGCAATCTCCTTTCAAGATCTCAAATATTCACTCTTCAAATATTCAGGGAAAAACTCACATCTTGGTAGCATGAAAGATGTTGGGAACAGTGGTCTGAACACTGGTTTAATGCAGAGCAGGAAGTTTCTGAATATTCCATACTAGAGCTAAGCAAAATTTTTTGACTTAAAAACTTTATTTGGCAAAAACTGCAGATTTGGTGATACCAAAACTTTTAATGAATTTGTGCCAATTTTCCTGAATTGTTTTGGTCAGAAAAACCCTAAACAAAATTGCAAAATATCTGAAACATTTCAATATTTTCAAAATAAAAAAAACACTTCAAACGCTCATTCTACTTAAAATGAAGGATTTTTGTTGTTGTTTTAACTTTTCAATGTGCCAATAATTTTTGAAAATTTTCATTTTTGGTTTGACCCAAAACAATTTGTTTTCTGATTTTTCAGAACTGAACTGAAAAATCCAATATTTTCATAGCTGTAATCCTGACTCCACACAGACAGGTTGTTTCAGTAAGGTCTGGACAAATGCATTCTGTAGCTATTTTTACTGCTGCTCCAAATAGAAGCAGTATGGGCTTCCCCTCTACACATGCTGCCAATGGCACTGGCAGTATGTATTTAGGTGTATGTGGGGTTCTGGCATGACCTTAGCACAGCTGACTAAACGTTCTTGGGACCACAGAGTATGCTGAGCACATCAGCCAGGCTTTTTGCCCAGCACTCAAAGAAGAACTTAGGTCAGTATCTTTTCCTGCAATTAAGTGGGTAGGTACACTAAGGGGAGTGAGAGTGAAAAGCTACCTGTATTTTCTGCTATTCCTTAATGCACCTGAATAAGAGATGTCCGAGGATTGTGCCATAAAACATCTTTCTGAAGTAGAAATATGTACAATACTAGTGAACGACCTATAGTACAGAAAGGTTAAGTGAACTACCTAAGCTCATGCTGCAAATCAGTGGAAAAAATCCAAGATCTTAACTTTTAATCTCTTGCATCGACACTTGACAACACTTCCTGTCAATGGGAGTTGCACAGAGAAATTCCCTCAGTGCACATTAAAAATGTGCCCCTGCGCTGCTCACTCTGGAGAATATCCTTACGGCCAAGCGAAACAAGGGCAAGAAAATGCAAAAAGCAAACCATATCTGAAAGCATTTTTCTCTTTTAAATGATGAGAAACATATATAAGATTAAATTATATGTGGGAAAATATCTATTTTTATCCGTTTGAACTTCTGAGCTGCCATTTGTTCAACATTTTGTAGCATATGTGACATCCTCATCATAAGCCTATAAAGAGAGATTGTACAGAAATTTTCCTTCTGTTTGTTTTATTCTTCAGTAGCAACTGGGCTAAATATTTAAAACCTTACAGGAGACATTTTCAAAGGTGATCTCTTATGTGCACTTATGGAGCAATTACCAGGACTTGCTTTTTTTGGATAAGAACCCAGGAATGGCCAGAGATACAGTTCTGTAATAAGGTGGACAGATTCACTATGATATTTCAGTACAGATAATGGTTACCTGCATGATGTGATTGCCAGACTGCTAACACTGCTATACTGAACACATTATTTTGTAATGAGATGAGCAAGAATTGAAATGAACTTTAAAGCCTGTGTCACTGTGTAATTGAAATGGATAATAGTCCAAACGCACCACATTAAACTAGAGTAACTGCATTTGAATATATTCAGAAAAATCCATGATTAAACCCCAAATCAATCTGAATGATTTTACAGTGAAAGGCTCCACTGTTTCAGAATAGATTTGTGTGTGGACGGCATCACTTGAAATCAGAGACCAGCAGATGTGCAGGAAGGTATTCTATTTATTTATTTAAATTAGATGAACCAATGTTCCATGTACTTCCTAAAACATCTGTTTGCCTCCAAGCTCCTTCTAGACTTGTGACTCATTTGCTTACACATCTGGTTCTTTTCAATCACTAGAACTGCAACACACAAATGAATGGAAGGTGGGAGGATCAACTCATCTAGGATGCCACAAGGAGCTTAGCTGTTCATATAGCAGTAGTAGAGGGAGAAGGCAGAAGAGAGGAGTGATCTACTCTCTGATATCAACACGTCATTGAAAAGGAAGCTATCTCTGTTGCCATTATCCCACAGGGAAGGTTATGACCAGCTGACTTTACTCTAATGTCTCATTTTTACTACTCAGCAATGACCTGTTCATTGGCTGCCAACAGAGAGAGAAGAGGAAAGAGAGATGAAAGAAGATAGAAGATAGGGAAGCTCTGATCTTACCCACCCAGGAAAGAGCTACCTGATAGTAGTAGTACAAAAGCATCACAGAAATAGAAGGCAGATTTTCAAGACATTTCAGTTTTTTTATGGATGAACTGTACAAGCCGTGATCACAGAAAAACAATGCACCGGTATGTCCACAGATCTATAAGGCAGCAGCAAATATCTCATATTTCACTCAAAAACTATGGCCCTATTTTAATTAATTGCTTTTTCTGCTTACGGTATACAGATAACGCGGGGCATTAATCCTACCTTTTGAACTGATACTGTAAAAATGCTGTCTTCTGCTTCTCTTGATTGATGATACCGTATGTCCTCATATTTTACCTAATAGTAAAACTCTCCATCACAGTAATTTCTCAATCCATGTTTGCAGGAAATTAAATCGAACTCATCCTTTGGCCCAGGATGATACATTTTTTTTTTAGATCTGCAGTAAATTTCAGTCTGGAAAATTTGACTCAATCAGTTGTAACGGTTGGACAGATTTGCATTTCTACCTGGTCATGCAGCTCCATTAATAATTTCAATATGGAGGATTGATATAGGGCTTCAAAACACCATATTAAAGTATAAACATCTGTCTGACTGTTTTCTTATATGGCTCTCAACATCATAATGTCTTGAAAGGCAGGTTAAATACAGTCCACTTTATCATCTCAATTTTACATTTTGGAACACCAAGCTGCAGACAGCGTGAGTGCCTTGCTGAAAGTTGATCCATATAATAATGACAAAGCTGAGACAGTTCTCTGTTTAAAACCACAAATTTTACTGCCTCTCCAACAAGGACACATACAGAAATGCATTTTTTAGGTTATTCCATGTTTGATTTTTACTCTCCATTGTTCATACATCTCTGCTTCAATATATATTTTCTTTTTAGATTTGTTCTTTTCCACTTTGCTTATAAACGAGTCTCGACCTTAACCAGAGCACAGTTGCTGCTCCTCTTACACACAGGCAGTTGGTGCAAACTAAATGAAATGCGAGGCATGCCATCCTGCTGATACCATATAAAAGTTCAGAGCTGGCAATATTTCTAATGGATTGTGCTGGAACATTTTCTGAAGCATAGAGCAATATTCGGGAGAGGTGTGTGCGGGGCGGGGGAGATTCCTTTCACTAAAGCATTATTCTCCGCAGGCGTAAATCCACAGAATCATTGCTGTTATGCCAGTAGATAAATTGATTCGCTGTTTTTCTCTCCTATTAAGTTATGTACTAGCATAGTTTGTTCAGCAATGCTTAAACACTGCAAATTAACAGTGAAATCCTGGCCCATTGAAATCAATGGGAGTCCTGTTACTGACTTCAAGAGAAGGAGGATTTTACCATATATATATATATTTCTAAAAGCAAAGTCAGTCACAATATTTGCAACTCAAATAACCCAGTATAAAATAAGGACATTTAAAAAAAAAGCACCAACCACCTATAACATCAATAATGCTTAGCTTTATGCACTGTGAATGATTTCAATGAGAATACTCACAGGATCTAATTCAGGAAAATATCCCTGTTCAGGAAAGCATAGAAGAATATGTTTAAATAAAACTGAAATGAATGGGGACTTGAACACATGCTTAAAGTTAAGCATGTTTTGAAGTGCTTTCCTGAATAGGGAAAACAGTATGGGAATTAAATACATGTGTATATCTAGGCAACTAACGTACACATATACCATATATAGCTATATAATCAAAGCTGTTTTAAAGTATAAAGTGTATAAATGTTTTAACGAATGCTGCAAATTTTATATATTAAAGCATTCAAATTATTTTTTGTTTGCTTGCAAATCACTCAATAAATTCCATTCAGAGAAAGTGAAATATGTCACGTTTCAGCTTAATGATGTACCACAGTTGAGTGATCTACTGTTCTACTAAAAAACAGAGCTTACCATGGAAGTGCTGACACAATCTTAATTACTATGTCAAATAACTTGTTGCCTGCAATACTGTATTTATCATATGACCATACATTATTTTGTTCTCTGATATATTAAAATTCTCCAAAGAGCTTTCAGTGCAAACAGATTTTAAATTTTATTTCACAGCACATGTCTTAGTTGTATGGAAAGCCTGACCTTTAATAGAGAGACTAGTTATTCAATCAGCTCTATAATAGACTGTATTACACATGCACCAAAAGTCTAACTACGGTGTCAGTGATAAAAAAAAATCAACTGTAAAGAAAAACCTAAGCCCTTGTTTAAAAATGAAAACAACCAGCAACACAGTTCAGTAGCAGAGAAGGATAAAGAAATGATAGTAATCCTCTTGCTCCTCACATGAACTACAACAAGCCATTTGAGTGAGACTTTTAAAGCTGAAAATTGTCCATCAAAACACAAAATAAATTCCTCTAATCCTTGTGCCACAAATTACTAATCCATCTGGAAAGCTAAATGTGGTGTGCGTGTTTACAAGGGTCTAAATATCATCTGACAGAAAGGCAACTAGGTTAGTAATAAATAAATAAATAAATAAATAAATAAATAAATAAATAAATAAATGAATGAATAAAACGTCGGAAACAGTTTGACCATACAGTAAGCAGGATTTACAAAAGTACTTACAGCTCTCAATCTCCAGTGTGCAGTTTTGTTCATCCAGCGGGTATCTTCGTAGATCCATCATACAAGCAGCTGTTGTTGTAATTCTAGAAGAGAAGCATATATGAGGGCCATTGTTATTATGTGTGATTCATATCTCTGTTTGATTAAACGGAGTTGAAACAACAGAGAATGGATTCTGCATGATAAGCAATTTTGCCTCTTGGTTTATTACTAAGATATTGCATGTGCTGGCTATTTGTAAGGGTATGGTACTACTAATCTAGTTTATGGAAGCAAACTCATATGCCAATTTGGTGGACAAGTGGACAGTTTATTATATTTATATGTCTCCTCCATCACCATAGTATCTCAGAGCCTCACAATCTTCAGTCTACTTATACTGACCACATCCCTGTGAAGTAAGGCAACATTATCCCCATTTTACAGATGGGGAACTCAGGCAGAGAAAGACTAAGGGTATGTCTACACTGCCCCAAAAAAAAAAAAAGGTATATTCTTAACTCAGGTTAGCAACCCCACGTGACCTAACCTGAGTTAAAATAGCAGTGAAGACATGGTGACAACTTTTAACTCAGGTTAGCAGCTCAAATCCAACCCCATTCTCTCCTATAAGCTGTTACTTGAGCTGCTAACCTGAGATGCTGTGTCTTCACTGTCATTTTAACCAAAGTTAAGAACACCACTTTTGTTCCAGTATATTCACTTGTACCCAATCCTGCCTAAAGTCACATAGGAAGTCTGTGGCAGAGCAGTGAATTGAATGCAGGTCTCCTATGTCCAGGGCTAGTGCCCTAGCCACTGAACCCTGCCTCTTCTCAAGTGGAGCGCTGTTCTCTGCCTTGAGAGGCACTATGGTTTCATTCCCAGCTTTGATTTCTCATTTTCCTGATGAGAGTAACCAGCTGATCATGAGTCAGACAGATGTCCCACAAATTCTCTTTGCTCACCAACTGGGTGATCCTATGAATTTCCATAGTGCCACTGAATAGTTACAAATAAGTGTGTGTAAAACAGGCTTTGCATAAAAGACATTTAACACATAATATTTATTCTGCACAATTGCATATAAAACTCAATTCTCCATTCTCTCTTACACCCAATAATACTGTGCAAATGAAGGCTTATTTTAGTGGTGCATCCTCACCAGCAGCGCAACAAATATTTTCAGGACTGTTTTCACAAAATATTTAGAACATTGCCTTGACATTACACTAACATTAACATGTGTCAATTGCGCCTTTTAGATGTTGTTAGAAACATCTGTACCATCAAAAATCTTTTACTGCTAGATTTCAGGGAGAAATAGCCCTGAGCTGAACGCAAACCAATGCACAGAGCACAGCAGCAATATTTTATTCTCAATCTTTCTAGTGTGTAGACAAAATCAATTTTTGGTCTTTCTCCCCCACCCTCAAACCACACAATGCTGTATAGAGCTCCACTGTGCTTGAAAAATAGTACATTTTGGAATCTGCCAGTATACACATGAAACAGCTATGTTCTAACTTGGGATGTGGGAGCCCTTTGGGATTAGTTTACAGATTGATAAACGTTTCCCTGAGATGTACATAACTTCTTTTCTCTGACACAGTACTGACCCTCAGTACGTGCTCTAATATCCACGGGGAGAAGGAATAGGAAAGGGCCTGAGGCCTAAGCCTCCTCCAGCTGGACTCTTCTTCAAGACCTAGGAAACCCCTCCATTGCTGGGCTCCATTTTTCCATCTCTAAATATCATGGCCTACTCCCAGTCCCAATGACTTATTTAGAAGCAAGAAACATAGCAGTGCCTGGAGAGACCCAGAGATCACCCAAGACCCTTTAGCAATCTCTTTGGGGCAGTATAACCACCTCACCAGCACCCTTTTTGGTATCATAGCCCCAGAAATAGAGTTGCCTGAGCACAACAGAGATGCTAAAAGGAGCAAAAGGAAGATCAACTACATAAACTCTGAAATTGACAACCTCATTTCTGGTGAATGAGCCCTTCAAGCACGAGCTGCCGGGTGAGGACTCAACAGAAAGCAGAGGCTGTTATGTCAGGCTGTAACCGGATAAGTGCTGTGGGGCCAATAGCTGGGTGTAGCTGTTGTGGTATGCTCATCCCAACAGCAAACACCAACTTTGCATTTGCATCACATATAGTTATCAATTTAATGGGATACATATGTTTTGTATTTCTGTAGGCTTCATGTTCACCATTTGATACCTCTCAAAGTACCTTCCACAATGTGTACCATCTACTTCAGGTGGGATGTTCTCCATGACCCAGAATTCCTGCATAATTTGGTACTGGGACTGCCTATCCATAGGGGACCAATGCAGTACTGCAGCCTCCTCCTGAGCTGTCACACTCCTAATTACTATAGTGACCCCCTCACTTTAGGTTTGCACCAGCCTCTTTATAATGCCTACCTTTGCCTTTCCTATTCACAGCTTTAATCCTGACAATTTTCCTTTTTTCTCTACATTGATCCTATAAACACTCACCAAATCTCCTCTGTCTGTCTCCTTCAAATCTGTGCACACAGAGAGTATGGAAGGTGGGTCTTTAATCTATGTATTGTCTATCTTCAGGGAAGACAGACTTCAAGCTCAATGCTGCTTGAGCACCTTAACATACGTTTCCTGAGTTAGACATGCCTCTGGCACCTGGAGCATCTCTTCAGCACTCCTGGCTCCTTCCAAAATTACTAGGTGGGCATCCATTCTCCAGGACCATGCCCCTGGCCCACTGTGCAGACAATTCAGGAACAAAGAAGCAGCATCTTTGAAAATCACCTTCGTACTAAACTCTCTCTTTAACCTATAGATGGGCACCCAAAGAGCTATTCTGCATCTGCCAAAGTTTTCAACAATGTTGATCTCAATTTTTCAATCAGTGGGCATCACTGCATGTGCGTCAGCGGCTACTTCCTGCTTCAGAATACTGTGGCAGTGGTTGGAAGCCTAAAGAAGAGACCTGCCTGAAGAGGAAAGAAGAAGAGAGACAGAAGACAGCTGTTGAGTCCCATGAAGGAGGGAACTCCCGGAAGTAGAAGGGGTAAGCAACTGAAGAAAATACCATCTGTATATAAGATTGTCCAACATTTTCCATTATAAGACTGTTTCCTGTGGCTATTAACTTTGCCATTCAGGCTAAAACTGTTAATTCTGGGTGCCTGCCTCAGGCTGATTTTTTTGGGGAAAGTTTCAGCAAAAATGTTTCAGCTGTTTCCAAGAATGAAACTAAGGACAGAAATGTTTTGCATAGGTAAAAAATATAAAACAAACCCTACAACTGTTTGGCTGAGAAGTTCTAGCACCTTCAGGCTTTACAGAAGAGATTTGAAATTTGTTAGGAGGTTTGTTCTTGTGTCAGGGAAGCATCCAACATTTGCCAAATTATAAGTTCACACATGTTCAGTATAGACTTCTTAGAATTTGGTAGCTAAATTTTCTGAAGATTCTGTCAGCACTGAGCATGCCTCATCCTCTCAGAACTCCTATGTGCCGATCAATCTGTAGGTGTGCTATCCCCAGCAACTTTAATTCTGGTATTTCTTCATTTTGAGTGCTTGACTTTGCAATCTTAACATTGTTTTAATGTAATGCGTATGTTTGTGTGAGTGTGTAATTACTACAAGAGGGCCCAGAGGCATCAGTCAGGAGCAAAGCCCCACCTATAATGCTGTATGAACACAAAGACAGTATTTTGCTTCCTCAGAAATGGGAGTAAGAAAGAATAGTTGGTGGTGAGTAGGGTATGTCCTTTACCAAACCTAAATAATAGTTTAGGATGATTTATTTCAACCCAGCTAGTTTGTTCATTCCTATCCACAGTGCAAATCAATGGAAAAAAATTCTGTCCTTTTCTCTCCTCCTACTCTCCCCCACGATTTTATTTTGACTTTTATATTCTTTTACTCTGGTTGAAAGTACTGATAAGGGAAGACCTAGTCACCTCTCACATCTTCAAAAGAGTTACTTATTTTGAAGTAATTGCCTTTAGATGGCTACAGTTGACACACAACTCACATTGGTCTCGTTTCATACACTGAGAGATTAATGTGGTGTCATATAAATATTAACGCCTTCAAATAGTGACTGCACCACATTCTTCAATGCTCTAGATACATGGATATCCACCCTATGCCTTTTTAGAGAGAAGATCCAATACCTGGTCATGACAAGAGAAAGGAACATTTGAAATGGACACACAACCTTTCCCCAAAACAATGATATTCCTCTTCCATAAACACACTGAAAAGATTCTTTGTTCTGAAGTTTTCTTTGACAACTGACATGCATAAAACATGAAAAATACTTTGCAGAGCAGAGCCTTGAGAAATGACCATTGAAAGGGAGCTTAAAAATACCCACAACTTTCTGACTACAGTCATGGGAGGCACACTGCTCTCAAAGAAATACTCTATGAAAGGAAATAACACAGAAGCTGTCTGCTATTCTGATTTTTGATCTACTTTTAATGAAATAGAAAGCCTTTTGATATTCCATTTTATAAGCCTGCTAACAATGAAAATCAGTCTTCAGCAACCTTCTTAATGATGTATGTTTCGATTTAAAACCACTGCAGTGTATCAGAAGACAACACTTTTTTCTACTTATTTTTGTTCAAGTTAAAGTGACTAAATAAAACATATCATGAAACATAAAACCCAAAAAGGAAACTGTACATTTAAAAAGTGGCACGGTTAGGTTCCAAATAATACTACAGTTACAGAATGTATTATATATTGTAATGCATACAGAACAGACACATTAGATAGGCAGGATATAGTCTCAGAAAGGTAATTATGCATGTGTACAACTGGTACAGCATGAGTGTTGAAGGTCCTCCTTCCCCTTTGCACCACCTATGAAAGGGCCTGTCACAACTACAACCCGCTGTGGTTGAGGAAGGGCATAAACTGCTTCCTTGGTGCATCCCAAAGATGGCGGGACGGACGAGCGGACACCGATTACTCTCTCTTTCTCCTGGCCCTTGGTGCAGGCCAGTTACACTGAGGGAAACAGGCCATATCCTTCCGAAAGGATGTACAACCTGTGTAGTTCTTCATCTAGCAGCTGCTTCAGGAGCAATTGTGTCAGCCAGAAGACCAATCCCTGTGTAAACTGCACATGAGGTGTTGCAAACCCACACAACCCCCTACTCAAGTTGGCAGTAACAGCCGCTGTATGGCTCTTAGATTTTAACATACATCACAAACTAGTAATACTACAGAAAATAATAATATCTAATGGATGCTGTTATGGCAGAGTTACAGTACTTATTGTTTCTCAAGGTCATTTAAACAAAGCACAACTATTCAATTTTGTCAGCACTACAAACTCCACCTGGTATCAGAAACGTAAACTGGGATCTTAATAGTTCTGATGTCACCAGTAATAAAGGTACTTACTGGAGAACAGGTGAACAATTCTGTTGACGTGTGAAGTAGGCCAACACCCTTCCCTGTAGCTGTATTGCCTCTGCAGGGCTAATCAAAGTAAGAAATAGGGGCCAAAAATAAGTTTCCCCTAAGTAAGTAGATATGACTGAATACACACATGGAACGAAGCAGCTGAGTAAGGCAGTGTGTGAGTATTTCTGGAGAACTGTCTACGGCATTCCTAGCTATCATGCTTGCTTGGAGGCTGATCCAGCTCCTATTTAAGTCAAGGGCAAAATCTATACCAGAGGAAAGTAAGAAGGCCAAATTCTTCCCTCAGATGCATGCACACAGCTCTCACTGAAGACAACAGCAGAATCTAGCTCTTAATTAGCAATCCCACTATCAATTCACAAAAGCTTTGATGTAAATTATGTTCTGCAGCTGACCATGTCGCTTTATCACTATCATTATCAGACTCCTCTGCACATGATGAGTAAGAGTCTCTTCCCCTATCTGAATTAGTTATCTAAGCTATGTACTGTAGCTATGCTCAGTGTTCACTTCAGCTCCTTGGAAACAGACCTGCTGTGTGACAGTTGGAAATGTTGGCAGCAGTAGGCAGTAGACCCAGTTACAAATACGTGGAAATCTGGAGACAAAACTGCATTGTGATTAATCTCTCTCCTGCACAGGAATATCAGCTTTAAAGAGACATGATCAAGGTTGTTAGAAATATTTGACCTATCTTTAAACCAAAATATACCTCTTTACAAGTTAACTATAAGTGGCAAAGCCCATAGAATTCTGTTTTCTCCTTCCCTCTCCAGTAAAAAATGTGTCATGAGTGCTTCCTCCTTATAGTGATGGGGTAGGGGGTAGCTTTAGCAGAGCATCTATAATAGTGACATTTCTAAAAATACATTGGTAAAGCAGAATGTTCTGTAACTAACTACCAAGATTTTTGGAGTGCAAATGCTTTTTTGCATGGAGAGCTTCTTGACACATTTTTATAGAGAAAACTAGCATCTGGAGTTATTGATGGTAAACTGAGAGAGGCAATGACATTCCTAGATTATCACAGAATTTATATCATCATCCAACTCAAAATTGCTACAGAGGTTTCATTGGTATCCTGGCCTATGTAGTCACATAGGAAATGTCTGAGCCCCTTTGGCCACCAAACAACATTTAGACATTTTGTGCTTGTCTGATTCTACCTGTATAATTTCTGTATGTGGGAACCGGGCTTCAAGAGGACTCAGTCAGCTTGATAGAGCTGGGGGTGTGACATTCTCTGGCTTATTTATGAAGCCACAAAAGCAATGTTAAAGAAGTTGATAGGCCCCAAGCTGACATCTCTCTGGCTGAACTTTGGAAAGGAACTCAGGAAAGAAGAGGTGCCAGACTCATCTAACCATGGAGTTCCCCACCCAAATGGCGATACAAAGGGTAAAGGAACTGTCACAGTTCTACTGTGGTATGGATAAAAAATGGGAAATAGGAGCACTGAACCCCTATTCAAGTCTTTTTTTTAAATTAAGACAATTAGACTGGATATGGAGTCCACAGCTCCATGGGGAAAAAAAGAATTAGATGTTGGATAGTGTACAATAAGTCTTGTCTACACTTCACCACAGTTTGGACTATGGGAGCATGAATAGCAATGTACACCAAAGTGCTGTGCTGTAACTCCGTCGTGTGGCTGCTGCAGGTGTGAAATAAAAGGATTCTAATTTGCATTAATGCAGTCCTCTTCAAACAGGACAAAGCAATGCAAACTAGTGATATTTTAGTTCACACTGAGGGGAGTTACAGCTGAGCACTTGGTGTACACTGCTATTCACAACCGCATAGTCCAAACAGCAGACAGACATAGCCTAAGAGTAGCTGTCTATTAGCTTTCCTCCTAATTAAGCAGCTCTGCTACTCTCTGCTGAAGAGACAGTTCTACTCTTTTTGGTTCTGCAAAATGGAATGACCATTACCCTGCTGTGCCACCAGCATGAAAAACTGGAATAAATAGGGTAATTTCTGATGTTGTTTCATGGTGGAGGAATGAATGTTACTGGTGCAAATTTTGTCAACTGATTTGAATAGAGTCAGGATCAGCCTTCCTCCCCACTGCCTCCCCGCTAACAGCGCTCTGGTGCAGAACTAAGTTAGAGAGGTAGTATTGACTATTATCCTGAACATACAATTGGAAACCTGGAACAGAACCACAACATCATGTTCATTGTTTAAATCCATCTAAATAGTATGCCATTTTACTACAATTCAACCTACCACAACAACACCCCTGGCATTGGATTTGGTCTGTAGCTATTCTGACCTTTCCTTATATTATTGCAGTCTACTCCAGATGATAAAATCCACATAATCACAATGGGATAACTATGCAGAATAACTAGGAAGAGCAATTTAAAATTTTAATATTTTATCATTGAGAAATGTATACCTGTCTCAAAACATTCACTTCACTTCATCCTTTCCAAAAAAATATGTAATTCACATAGTGCTTGGAGAACATCGGAATAACATGAGAATGATAGCAGGGTGACTCTGAGTAAAACAAGTAGCCTTAGAGTAAAGGACCAATATGGCTGGTCCGCCAATATGTAGTTCACTGACCCCTTACCTTATTACCAACATTGGAGAACTGAAAGAATTCTTAAGCATTTTTCAAAATATGTTCTTTACTCCACTTGGAAAGAGTTCATGTATATTTCATTCTGATAATGTAATGTTAACAGTAAATAAAGAATGCATCCTTTCTGCTCTTTTCTGTTGCAATTTTATATTGTTACTGATCAAGTCACCATTCATAATCCTTGCAGCTGAGAAAGCACTGCAGGTCATTTATACAAAGGAACTTTATTTAGCCTCTGCCAGAAAAAAAAATTACTAATAAACTCCTAGGAATGAACTATTTAAATTAATGGATTTCAGAACACATGAAGCACCTTCCTCAGACAATTGACAGCCTTTTTAATCTTTACTTTCTTTGTCAGAACTTCAAGCTACTGTAGAGCATAAAAAGGTAGACTGACTTCAACTTTAAAAAACAAACAAACAATTGTATTTCCTATATGACATTAAGTTTAATAAAGAACCATTTAAACACCTACAAACATGACACCTGTGTTATCAAAGGAGTCTCAGGGAGTTAATGTATTGAATTTCATTGAAATTGAGCACCTAATTCCCTTAAGCTCATTTGAAAATTCCAGCCTACCTACATGCCTGGCTATTTGTCTATATGTTGCATGCTTCTCCACACACATGTGTGTGCGCGCACACGTGCATATTCCCAGAGGAAAAAATATATTGAGTTCAAGTTAAGGTAGAGCAGTACTTCCCAAACTTGGGACACCACTTGTGTAGAGAAAACCTCTAGGGGGGGCCGGGCCGGTTTGTTTACCTGTCCCATCCGCAGGTTCAGCTGATCGCGGCTCCCACTGGCCACGGTTCGCTGCTCCAGGCCAATGGGAGCTGCTAGAAGCGGCGCGGGTCGAGGGACAGATAGAGAAGTACACAGCTGAGACACCTAAAACAACCTAGTTCTGCCCAGTAGTGCATTGTAATGCTTGCTTTTGGGAGGAGGGTGGACAGCCTCCATCCAGGAAATGTCCACGGAGCCTGCCCACAACCACAACGGTTGCCATAAGACCCTGCGGATCCTAAAAATCTGTATACTTTGCAGCCCTGGCAGTACTTCCCGCTTGGCAGCCTCCTCCCTGCACTTTTCCACCCTCCACTTCTGTGTTCCCTAATAGGGAGGCTCCAACTTAACGGTTCTACCAGGGACTCCCATGGCCATGGCTGTCCCTAGTACTTGCCTTAAAGATGGCTACATTAATAAGGCTATGTGGCAAATTACAGCTATATTACCTTTCCCTATAATGCATGGGTGGTGGAAAGGATGATGTGAACCCTGCTTCCAGACAGATGGGCCTGTCCCGTTCCTATTCCTGACCCACCCCTTCTCCTCCTACAGGTCCAGTCCTATAGGACGCCTCTTCTGCAGGGCCTTGCACAAGTGGCACCAGGAAGGCTGCTGACCACCCTTCTGTGCTGGAAGGGGAAAGCCACATGTGTGGGGCTTGATCTGGCAAGATGATATTTTCCATTTTATAAAGAGTCTTCACCTGAAGTTCAAAATTAATGTGAAAGTCAAAACAACCTTGGGAAGAAAAGGCTCATTTAGCCTTATGAATGCAGCTTATTTAGTAATTCTAATAGAAGACCTAAGATAAGAGCCCAAAGCTCTTATTCTTCTGGCTTTTGTGATTCAGAACAAGAAGGCTGGTTTGCCACAGGGAAAAGTCAATTGAACAAATAGGTTTAAATGGACTCTTCGTGAACAGGGCTACACTCAGATCCAAAAAAAAAAAGGCTAGTACGAGACTCTACAATAGATCTCAAATTACCATGTACTTCTGCCAAGAATCTTTACAATAGGGCAATAACACACTCTGCAGGTGTCTTCGTGAAATTCCAAGACCACAGTGAAATGCACTCTCACTGTCCTAAATTTCAATCACGCTTTAAATTCTGTCGATCAATGCAACAGTCAAGGATTTACGAAAGGAGGCAGACAGTCCTCCAAGGCATTGCTCCTGCACAGCAGAAAACGGGTACATGTGTTGTTTATTGTAGCAGTTATTGTTAGGCATTTCTATCTACATAGATGGGTTGTGAACAAAACTAGCCCTAGCTGAAGACAGGATTTCAGTCCAACCTATGCCACTCTGCCATCTTTTCCATTCAGCAACTGACCCACTACTTTCACAACACGAGAATAACCTAATATATTTCTTTCCTTGCTTCACATTGATTAAAGGGAGTTTGTCCACATCTAGCTATGAAGGATTTGCCCTCTACCATTGTCTCACTTCTTCCTCCAAAATGGCATTTCATTTCTGCTCAGCTATGTGCAATGGGCACCCTGAAGTTCCCTAGAGAAGTGGGGAACCTTTTGCAGTAGTGCGGTGTTTCCCAATCTGCGGATGCTGCTTGTGTAGAGAAAGCCCCTGGCGGGCCGGGCTGGTTTGTTTACCTGCCGCATCCACAGTTTGGGCCAATCGCGGCTCCCACTGGCCGCGGTTCGCCCCTCCAGGCCAATGGGAGCTGCTGGAAGCAGCAGCCAGAAAGTCCCTTGGCTCGTGTCGCTTCTAGCTGCTCCCATTGGCCTGGAGCAGTGAACTGTGGCCAGTGGGAGCCACGATCGGCCGGACCTGCAAACGCGGCAGGTAAACAAACTGGCCCGGCCTGCCAGGGGCTTTCCCTACACAAGCAGCATCCCAAGTTTGGGAAACACTGCTTTGAAGGATGTCCTGAAGCAAAATATGTTGGGTAATGTGTTACACATAAAGCAGAAAAACTGGGGTGGGGAAAGGGCCACTACTTTGCCATCTCGGAAAATCGACTGCGAGTAAGTATCTCAGCCAGTAACCATAATGGTTCCAGCACATTTCTAGTGACCCACATCTATGAGCTTTCTAGGCAGCACCTGATTTACCTTTTGCCTAACGCTGTCTCTGGTTATGAATGGATCAGTAAATCTATTTGTGGTATTTCCTCTGATTTCTTTTACAGCCAACACACCCTCAGTGAAAGAAACATATTTCTTTCTAAATTTTTTGTTAATTTGGATGAGTGGAAACACTTAAGTGCTAGCCCACAGAAATTCAAACTCAAGGGGCCAGTTTTGAGATATTGATATTTAAAGACCTGATTCTGTTTGGCACTGCCAAGGTGTACAAGCTTTCCCACCTCCCCCTTCACTCTCTTGAGGAGGGCGAGGACCCACTTGAGATGCTTTCCCTGATAGCGTGTAGTGAGTATAAAGAGTCAAATTCATCCCTGATGTAAATCCACTGAAATTAATGGTGTTATATAAAGTGATGAATTAAGACTGAGCTATCTAAAATGCAGCAGAGAGGAGCAATCAGTAGAATGAACTGGAAATGGAGCATCCTGTACTGTCCTTGAGAATGACAGAGCTACAGCTCTAGCATGTCACTTTGGAGATCACTAGGAAGAATTTCATGTGACTAAATTTGATTTTTCCTAGGTGCTCTCGCTGCAATGCGTTTCCTCTGCACCATCTGGTGGTATGGCTCCAGCATGCAGGGCAGTTACCATTAGCGATACATTTCCTTCCTCCTACCTCTGAGAATAAGCCCAGTCAGAGAACATGACTATAAAACCAGGACGATGATGAGACTTTTTCTTATGTTTTTAATTCCTTGATGAAAGCTGAAAACTTAGCAATCAGTTTATTCATATGTGTACTGAGAACATTAGATAGAATGGCCTCAACTATAGATTTATTGCCCTGTAATTGGCTGAAGTACGCACACACACACACACACCACACAAAAGGTTGTTCTCTAAGCCTACTGAAATGCAACAGTCAATAATGGGAATGAGTTATGGTGACTCCATTGCACTAGCATTTATTGAATACGCCAATTAAATCCATACTTATAATTTGGTACAACAGGCACAATGTGATTGTAATTGAATATTATCGTAGGATCAATGTTTCCTGCTCCTCAAATAAACATTTCAGCTTTGCCCTGGTATTTATGGAGCAGCACGAGACAATTACCCAGAAACACAGTTCCATCCCATTGGCATTATCTTTGTAAATATCACTGTATTATCAACCTTTGACAACACAGCAAAAATATGCATAAATAATCCAGAAGGTTTTAAAGAGTGGAAATTCAACAACTAAAGTATTGCATTGGCATGTTATGCCTAGTGTGATAAGCACTAATAGCACCACTGAGATAACACAATGATACGAAGATATCATTTCAAGGTTCAGTGTGGCCAATGACCATTATTAGGAGAAAACAGTTGGTAATACTTCACCCCATTGTAGTACCAAACTATTTTTTCAGTCTACCCTGTGAGACATCTTGCAGCGTTAAGAAATTTAGATGTCAGTAGTATTGGCAAAACAGAAAGCGATGGAGTACATTTTCAGTCAGGCTAAGAGCCAGCCTATCTTCATTCAGTTGCATCTTGCACCAATAATATTTACATATGCAAAATTAACTGCAAGCATATTCTGAGTACCTGGATCTGTAATTAAATGATTAGCGCTTCCATGGGCAAGTACTCAGATTTTTGCCTGATAGTGAAATACAGGTGTAATCTGAACTCTACCTTTTTTTGCATATGCTTCATAGTTTGGCATTTAAGGCTAGCATTTTCAAAGGAACCTAAAGTTGTTAAGCACCCAAATCCGTCTGACTTTCAATAGAAATCAGGCATATAATTGCTTTAAACTTCTTTGAGAACACCAGCCTCATCATATTGTTTCTTGAATAATACAATCTAAGAGCATGGGATTTTTTTTAGAATAAATCTTAAAAACACTAATGGGTACTAGTGTGCAATTAATTTCAAGTATACCAAATGAAAACTAATGATCACTATTGATAGGGGATGGGTTCATATGGTAACCTAAGAGTAAAAAATAACTTGCGTATATACACCTCTACTTCGATATAACGCTGTCCTTGGGAGCCAAAAAAATCTTACCACATTATATCAAACATGCTTTGATCCACCAGAGTGCGCAGCCCCCCACCCCTGAAGCACTGCTTTACCGCGTTATATCCGAATTTGTGTTATATCGGGTCGTGTTATATCGGGGTAGAGGTGTACTTACATCCACACATGCCCTCCCTCAGTTATCCTGAGATGCGTAGCCCCCCCTGAATATTTATTAGTGGCGATAGCTCTGCTATTTATTCCAAGATCTCTTCAATGTCAGTGTTCAGCAGTTTCATAATTATATTTTCTCCTTTTTCAGCCAAATGCCATTTTCATTCCTTACCCAACAGACTAATAAAAACAGGGTTCAAATGCTTTAGAATGATCACATATTGTTTGTTTTGTTATCTGTTACTTCATGCAATTGTGTATCATCAACAAATTCACAAACTGTACTTCACTGCTGGATTGTCTGTCTAGCTCATTTGATAGATTTAACTAAAGCAAAAACACAGATCTAAAGACAACTCCAAGAGATCCCACTTAGTGCCCTTAACTAATTTATGCAGTTTCTCTTCCAGACCTCATTCTTTTTCATGCTTTATATTTATTGTCACGCTTTATATTTATTTTCACAATGGGGGTTGAGTTACAAACTTCTGTATTCCCATAGCTCATAAATTAACCATAAGCTTATCATGTATAATTTTATTAAAAGCTTTTAAAAACATCAAATGTATTGCCATATGCAGTGCTATTATCAACTTTGTAATCTCAGAAAAGGTAAGGTGGTTAGTTTTAGAGGAACTTTCCTTTTTAAAACTATGATTCAAATATTTGCACTCTGTTTTTCTTTTCATACAAGTCGCTCTTAGAAATTATGCTGAAGTAGTGATCATTTGCTTTACAGAATACTGCTGCTACGTTGTATGGGATACATTTAACTGCATACTAGCAATGTACAGCAAGTAACAAAGCACTGGAGATTTTAACAGTTGAAAAGTGTGAACACCTTGTCTTTGCTACCGTGGTAAGCTGACCTAAGTTACGCTATTCCAGCTATGTGAATAACATAACTGGAGTCTACGTAGCTTAAGGTCAATATACCACGGTGTCTACACCACGCTGCACTGACGTTCTGGTGGAGTATTGGAGTTGACCGGAGAGCACTCTGCTGTCAATTTAGCGGGTCTTCACCAGACCTGCTAAATTGACCCCTGCTGCATCGATCACAGCAGCATCGATTTCTGGTGAGTGTTGACATGGCCTGATATTTGTGCTTTAGCTGATGTGTGCTGCCCAAGAAACTGTGAAAAGAGAGCTGAGGAGTATACGTTTTTGTTCTCAGGCAGCCCTGATGTGTTGCTCCAGCAAGGGGTGGCTGTTGTACTTTCACACAATGTCCAGCACACATTGCAGGGTTGTTGGGTGATTAATGAGACTTAGCATCCAGTTCCATACTGGCTGTGGGCATCTTACCATCATTGCAGTGTATGGTCTCACCATCACCTATGCTAATGATGCAGCTGCAGGTAATTTTTATCAGCAACAGCAGCCAAGAAGATCTGTCATTCCTGGATGACTTTACTGGGCAGGTGGGAAAAGGACAATGACATCTGAGCAACTATGCTTGGGAAGTTTGGTATCAGACGGAAGACCAGGAAAGGGTAGCCACTGCTAGAATTTGTGGCTGCCAACGACATGGTGATTGCTGACCTGCTCTTCCATCACCCAAAGATTCAAAAGCAGACCAGGTACAGCCTGCATGGGTTCACCGGGACTGTTATTGATCATGTCCTCATTAACAATCATTGGCAGTCAACGGTCATGGATGTATGAGTTTACAGAGGTGTTGAACTTGACACTTGGCATCAGCCTCTGCTGACAAAAGTATGCCTCTGACTTCAAAGACAGCAAGTTAATGGGCTGAAATTAATTCAATTTCACAAAAAGCTCTTATTACAACCAAGTTATCAGATGGCTTTCTGTTCTGAACTTCACAGGGACATTGATGCATTAGAGATTGAAGTTTCACTCTGTCATCTGATGTCAAGTCAGTGTGGACTGCTGCCAGCTCAGTGCTGGCACCTCAGATCTTCAAATGTAATCCATGGATCAGAAAGGACATGCTCACAGCCATTGGAGCGGAAAAAAAAAGCAAGGCTACAATTTAAGTCTTCAAATACATGTTTATCGAGAGCAAAATCAAATGATGAATGGGTCTGACTTTGGAATATCGACAAACCATTGTGTAAGAAAGGTAAGGAATCCTGGTGGTGAACTCAGGCTTGCCACAGGCACAACCTCCAGACTCTCTACTCAACTTTTTGGTGTTTTCAGGGGAAAGTGGCACCAGCTTGTCCAGTGAAGAATTGGGATGGAAGAATCAGTTTGTTTGCAGGATCAGATGCATCGATGGGAAGATCATTTCAAGATGCTCCTCAACTGTTCATTGCCTGCAGTCCCTCTTCCATTTGAAGAGGGGCAGGAAGTTCCAGCAAAGTCACCTTTTTTCAACTAAGAAGAGATCCAGATTGCAGTCCAGTCCATAAGCTGAAATCTGGTAGGTACCAGGGGTTTGTAACATTACCCCTGAGTTTCTGAAGACCAGTGAGATTATTACTGAACTGTGACTGCATAAAGCCTTCCAGCACATCTGGCATACTAATATCATCCCCAATGACTAGCTATTCTGCCTCCGTTCAAAAGGGCAATTAATCTGAATGTTGCAATCACAGAGGTATTGTGCTAGTGTTGGTCTCAGGGTATGTCTACACTACCTGCCGGATTGGCAGGCAGCAATCGATCCAGCGGGGATCGATTTATCGCGTCTAATCTAGATGTGATAAATTGACCCCCGAGTGCTCTTCCGTCGACTCCTGTACTCCAGCACCGTGAGAGGCACAGGCAGAGTCGATGGGGGAGTGGCAGCAGTCGACTCATCGCGGTGAAGACACCACGTTAAGTTGATCTAAGTAAGTCGATTTCAGCAACATTATTCACATAGCTGAAGTTGCGGATCTTAGATCAATTACCCCCCCCAGTGTAGACCAGGGTTTAGGGAAAGTCTTTGTTACTGTATTAATAACTAGAATTAACAATGTTCTTTATGGCAAAGGCTGGGATACTCCATGTGGCTTTAGACCTAGTCATTCCAATGTCAACCAGATCTTTACCTCAAGACAGCCTTTTGCAAACATGGCTGAATTTAACGAGCTGTGCACAGCACTTTCTACAGACTTTTGTCAGACCTTTGAGTCTGTGCATTGAGCAGGTTTGTGGGATCTGATGAGGCATCTCAATGTCCCGGGAAAGATAGTGTCATTGATAAGAGAGCTCTATGGAAGCTGTGGAATGGAAATCTGTGTTTGGGTCAATGGCAGATACATATCTTGGTTTCCTATCTCCATGGAAATTTAGCAAGGTTGTGTTCTGTCACCAGGATTGTTCAATATTGGCACTGATTGGTTGATGGATAAGCTTAAGCAGGCAGGCACTGATCAGAACATCATTCTGCTTCAAGATGTTGAATATACCCCAATGTCTTGTTAGCTTAGTTTGGTGAACTGCTTCAGCTGAAGGCCGACCTGGTTGGGCAAGAAGTGGTGTGCAATGGCTTAGTTATTAATCGGGATAAAACTAAGTCCCTGCCATTATCATCAAACAGCCTCCAGCTCCAGATTACAAGAAGTTCAATATTAACTTGTCCAGAGGGGCACTGAATAGGTGGCAGATGTCAAATATTTGGGCAGCATCATTGACAGTGCTGGAGGATGTTTGAAAGATATGGACACACATGTCCCTTCTGCCATGTTTCAGGCTTTTCAGAGGTGGGGATGTTGTGACATCAAGCTTGCTATGAAGCTGCAGATCTATAGAACCACAGTTATACCAACTCTGTTGTGTGAAAGTTAAATTTCACTTTACTAAGGGTACTAAGGAAGGTTGAAGAACACCTGATTGATGTTTTTGATTCATGTCTCTACGAGCTACTCCATGTTAAGAGGCAGCACAAGATCTGAAAAGAGACGAAAACCAGCCACCACGTCCATTAGTTTCAGTTTTGGTGGCTTTCTTGATATGGACATGTTAAAAGTCAATGAATTACAAAGTGTGTGTACCAAGGAATGCCACTACACAACTGAAAACTTTGGTGGTGCAAAAAGATTGCTGGTGATGGACAAACTAAATATACAATCAGACCACCTTAACCACTTTGCCAGAGAGATTGATCCACTTGGAGCTCGATTTGCAAGAAGGCCACGTCCCTTTGGGATTTGCCATGATGATGCATTAGAGATGCCAGGACACAATCATTTTGCATCATAATGTATACACACATGCATACATACACACACACAATACATATACAGGAACTCCTCACTTAACGTTGTCGTTATGTTCCTGAAAAATGCGACTTTAAGTGAAACAATGTTAAGCAAATCCAATTTCCCCATAAGAATTAATGTAAATGAGGGGGTAAGGTTCCAGGGAAATTTTTTTCACCAGACAAAAGACTCTCTCTCTCTCTATACACACACACACACACACACGCACACACACGCAAACAAACTATTTAATACTGATACACAGTGATGATGATTGTGAAGCTTGGTTAAGGTGGAGAAGTAAGAGGGTGGGATATTTCCCAGGGAATGCCTTACTGCTAAATGAACAAGCAATTGACTGAGCCCTCAAGGGCTAACTCTCACAACACTCTACAAGGCAGCAGGAAAGGAGGGAGGGCAGATAGAGACACACACTCTGTGTGAGAGAGAAAAAATGCACATTTCCCCTTTAAGTAGCTGACCCCAGACTTAAGTACACTGCCTTGCTAATTAAATCAGTTTGCTGAGACCTGAGACGGCAGCTACTGCCTAGAAGCTCCCTCCCTCCGTCATGTGTCCCCCCTGCTCTATGGAAGGTGGGGTAAGCAGGGTGCAGGAGCAGGGGAAGGGGGAGACACCCTGACAATAGCTCCCTTTTTTCCCCCTCCCCGCATATAGCAAGCAGAAGTCTCTCGGAGCAGCTCCAAGGCAGAAGCAGCACGTGGCAGTGGGGGGAGCGACAGCTGCTGCACAGGGAACTTAGGGGAGTGGGGAGCTGATAGGGGGAGCTCATGTGGGGTTGCTGATCCACCCTGGTTCCAACCACCCACCAGCTGGCTGCAACGGGCTGCTCTTCCTGCAAGCAGTGGACAAAACAGGCGGCTGCCAAACGACATTAGAAGGGAGCATTGCACAACTTTAAATGAGCATGTTCCCTAATTGATCAGCAACGAAACAACGTTAACCGGGATGTTTAAGTGAGGAGTTCCTGCGCGTGCGCGCGCGTGCACACACACACACACACACACGCACACACACACTCTTCTGGCCAAATATTCACATTTGGATGCCTACTCACACATTTAAATGCCTACAGGCACTTCAGAATGTAAATACCCATTTCAGGATTCTACTCCATGATCTTGCAACTGACTCAATATGCACAGACCCTTGTGCCTGCATGGAACCTTCAGTGAGATCAAAGGAGGCCTCGTGCAAGCACAGAGGTCTGCTTCGGCAGAGTCAAGTTGCAGAACAAGGTCTAAGTTATTATTTATTCATGTCGTGCAGGGCACTACTGAAGAATACTGAGGAAGGTGCATGGCAGGGCTAGGGGAAAGCTCTACCTGCAGAACAGGTAGAATTTTAAAGGGCTAAATCCATAAGTAAATGACTTAGGTGCCAAAGGTTTGACAATTGAGCTCCCCGTATATTTCACAAGAACGTTTCGTTTAAATAATTATGCCAATCTCATATTGTATAGCATCTTTAATAATGAGACTTGGCACTTTTATCATGCATGTAAATCTAGGGATCTTAATGCATTTTACAGACATCAACTAATTAACCCTCACAAAATTCAAGAGAGGTAGGTAAATCATAGCCCTATAAGAGAACTAGGAGTTTTCCCAGTGGTACAACAGGGAGACTATCAATGCATCCAGCCCTATGCTGTTATTTGCAGAGGCCAAACTAATCTTCAAGAACCTCAAAGAGCTTTAGAGACTTCAATGTGACCCAGGAATCTCTTATTACCAACTGGCCTGGGGCAACAAGGGGGTGCACAGGAGTTACAGGGTCTCTTCTGGGTATGGTATTGACATTCTTTTGGTGAACTAGAATGTGGTGTCAGGGTTCTAATAAAAGCCTGTGGCACAATGGTCATCAATATCATGGCAATACGCACATATGTACGCTGTATATGGAGTTATGAATACACACTGGAAATTATGTTTTCAAGGTCTGTATCTAGGGACTGGTGACCAAAAGAGGTGAAAAATGGGTCTTCTTTCAGACAAGAAATGTTTACTTGTCTACATGTAAATTAAGTATTGTATAGTTCACAATAGGCCACCAGTCTGAATCGAATGCTAATAAAGGACTGTGAGCTTCAAAGAAAGAAAAGTAAAAGCAAATACTGTGGAGGGGGACCGTATCTGGAAGGGCACATCAAAGGTTTGTTTTAATATATTTGGCAGACTCCTTCACCAAAGAGGTACACGGGCAGTGAGTTTGCTTCCTGAAAGAGGGGTCTCAACCAGGTTTGGTTGAAAACATTGGAGAGAACTATGGGTGAGATAAGCTTCTTTAGCAAGCGTGATATGTTTTTTCTAATATTCTTGCTCACTATGACTTGAATCTCTGTTCCTTGATAATAAACGTATCCTTGTTTTCACTATATGTATACCTAAGTGCTGTGTGTTTAGCAGAGCTGTGTTCTGAGGTATAAATAATAAGCTGTGGTATACTCTTCCTTTGGGAACAGTATGTCTCAATTCTGTGACTGCTCTGTGGAAAAGGGGCTGGACACTGCTGGGAACTCTCAGATGACTTGGCAGTTCATATGAGCCTAGTGTTACCTGTAAAGAGAGAGCGAGGCCAGTGGTGTTTTGGAAGGAAGTGCTTGTGTTGCCAGAGGCTGGTGGTTTCAGGGAGCTGACCCATATCAGACACAAATAAGACTACCTCGCGCTAAGGGCAGAACCCTGGGTAACCATGTGGAGCATCACAGATAAACACTGATTTTTAGCTTTTGATATGAGCCAAAGTGATTCAGGCCCTGATTCAAATGTATATATGTGAGTTGAGTTAAGGTAAAGGTAATAATTGGAGATATGCCAATCTCCTAGAACTGGAAGGAACCTTGAAAGGTCATTGAGTCCAGCCCCCGCCTTCACTAGGAGGACCAATTTTTGCCCCAGATCCCTAAGTGGCCTCCTCAAGGATTAAACTCACAACCGTGGGTTTAGCAGGCCAATGCTCAAACCACTGAGCTATCCCTCCCTCCTGAGCTATCCCCCTGAAGAGTTCAGTGCAACTCTTCAGATGCTCAAGTGTTTGTCAGATTAGAGCTTTATATAGTTGCATTTAAAAGGACCAAGGTAAATTTACCATACTGCTTAACAGAGCTTGCTGAGAACTGGAATTAGTGGCTGATATTGCCTCCTGTAAGCTGAATGGGCTGCAATACCATTAAATAAAAAACAGCATGGCAGACAAGTTAGATTTGATTGATTTTGTTTCAGTGCTATTTCTATTTTCATAAAATTTGTTTTGCTTATATTAAATGAATTAGGTCATTTGTTATCTAGGCCAGACTATTGTTTAATATTTAAACAAAAAGTGGATTATTTATTAATTAAGGATTTAGTACTCACATTTACTCTTCCAATTTATTCAGACAAATCAGCCGTGCATGTATGCTATGCAGGATTTAAAATGAAATATACTTAACTAATTCAGGAATGTGACAGATTATGGTTAAAACTTTATGATATGCAGCTTTACAAATAAAGCATGTGGTTTCCTTTTTTAACCCACACTTGGTAAGTAAAAATCTTTGAAGTATGAAATGCAGATTATAGAATAATATGCCAAATACCATGAAGAGAGCTACTAATATGCAGTATATAAACAGAGACACACACACTGTACATGGGCACAGAGATATCAGTCCTACAAGTTGTATCAAAATGAATAGGACAGATCTTGCTGGACTTTGAATTAAAAAGGAACAGATGCAAAAAGAGAATAAATCTAATAAGTACTGAAAATATGTAATATCAGTGCAGAAAACTGGAAATAGAAAATTAAATATAAAGTATTATAGCATGTCAGTCCCATTGGTCTATTCTGATTTTTCCATCTTAAAAAATATTCTGAAATTTCAAAAATATACAAGCAACATATTTGCATATTTAGTTGTTTGAGGATAAAAACATTAACATACCTCTTAATATATTTATTACAATTTTAAAATGTTATGTTGATTAGAAAATCTCTAACGGCAAAAAACAAAGGAACTTCCTGCATTTTCATGCAGTCAAATGCCCATTATTACAATTTATATATCTGTACTAAAGCAAGGTCTATAGGTCACAACTGAGATCAGACATCCATTGTTCAAGACATTATATAAACACACAGTAAGATGCAGTGCCTTCCTTGAAGAGCTTACAGTCTAAGGCTCTGATACTACAACTTATCCCCTTGGGTCCATGTGCAGCCATATTAAAACTGAGAGGGTGTCTCTCCACCCCAAACCGAACTTATTGCAGGATCAGGACCTAAATAGCCACTCAGCCTAAGTGAAAGATATCTCACTGACTGCAATGATAGAAAGGTTTGTGGGGCCTGATTCAAAGCACACTGATGTCAAAGTTAAAGATGTTAACTTCATTGGGCTTTGGATCAGGCTCCTACGGCACAGAAAAAAAGTACTGCCTGATTTTAAGAATAGCTGTATTTGTGGGGAAAGGTGACACAGAGTACCCATTTTAATGAATAAAGCCTTTTGACTGGTGCTAGGTCTTGAATCGAAGATGAACATTTCATTGGGTAAATTTTATCCTTTAAAAAATTGTTGTTTTTCTTAGAGAGAATAGTTCGCAAGTTGTATGTGTGGAAAATTCTTGTGCAGCAACACTCTCCTTTTCCTTGAGGTGCCTGGCTGCTGCCAGGATAACCAAAGCCAGCAGAACAAAACATTTTTTTTAATAGGAAAAAATAAATTACTTATCAATGCCCTCTGTCACAAATTAGCAGCCCTTTCTGTTCTCTAGCTTTAGCAGAATTCAAACCAGCTGTAGTGTTGCACATATACCCTTGACAATCTCAGTGTCATATCTGTTCAGTATAAGAGATTAAATACATTTTGCTGCTTTCAAGCTTTGCAGGAATTAAGTCATTTTCTGTGTGTTTCATTGAACTTTGTGCAAGGGATATTTCATCCAAAGAGGAAGCAGTTCCTACCATTTATACATTTATAAAATGGTAGCATAGGACCCCTCATTAGAATTGGTGCGCTAGTTTCAAATCTAGTTTATAGCAGACAAACTTCCACTACAGAAAGCATTAGACATCTGATTCAAATATTACATTATTTTCACATTATGAATGCTGGCCTGTCAAAACACATGGCTGATAGCAAGCAATGGTGACAGCACACCACTGTCTGCATTCATTACTTTATCATAGCATCCCTGCAATTTCATAGCATACCATGAATGATAATGGCCCGTCACTGTAGCCACTAGGGAATAGTATTTATGGGAGTAATGCTAGAAAACCATGCTGAAAATAAGAGCACAGGTAGAAAAATCCTGGCATAGCTGTGGATTTTCAACCTTCAATATCTTTAGTGTTTACACAGTAGGAAGGGATGGGGAGAGAAGGGAGAGTGCAGAGTAAGACATCCATGTTTTTATGGACAAGTGGTTTCCCCTCAGTATTTCTATTATTTAATTTTCAAATGGAATAATTTCTGCTTTGTCTTGAACTAGCAAGACAGTTCCTTATAAATACAGATCCAGCATTCTTCTCCAACTCATCAGCATGGAAGATTCTCCATCACTGCCAATTTTTAAATCAAGATTGGATTTAAAAATATATCTACTCAAATTCAATAAAGAATAATTCTGAAGAAATCCTATGGCCTGTGTCAGACTGGATGATGGTCCCTTCTGGGGTTGGAATCCTCGAATCTATGAAATTACGTATGTCTAGTTTAAGCTAAAACTAGACTTAATATCTCGACAAAATCTTTTTCGTGGTGCCTGACTCATTTACACAGCAAAAGAGAGGCCAGGTTAATGACAATCTGGGAAATAGTGTCAGTGTTCCACATATTTGATGCGAGGTTAAATGACTTTCCCATCCACTTCTCCAAGTCAATAAATGAGAACACTAGTGACCTGAGTGTCAATGCTGTGTTAAAGAAGAGAGCCAGAAGGTGGGTCTGCCTATGTTTTTATCCTCATGTTACAGATAGGGCAACAGACCCAGAGAGAACTGGCTTGCCTGGAAAGCTCTGTGATTAGGGGTTAGGTAGCGATTGAGTTATTAGAAGATCTGTAATGAAATTCCTTGCCAAATTCCCATTGACTTCAATGGGGCTAATATTTCACCCCAGGGATCTAATCCCAGTTCTACTGTTGATTTGCACTCTTTAAGAATAGTCCTCTACTTCCTCTCATATCTGCAATACAGGATTTTTTATTTTCCACATACAAATTGAGCACAAAAGATGGTACTAAGGTAAGTACAACTAACCTAAGTAACTGTAAAAGCTGGTCAAGAAAGCTGGAAAAAAAATGAGCCATGAAGGCAAATAACCTCTAATGGGCTGACTGTAGCATATAACGTGGGTAGATGATTTATGTTTTATGAATACAAACTCCAAATTTCTGAACAAGAAAAGGTCAATACTTTTAACATTATGTAATGAAAACAGAGTGTACAATTTGCCAATTTAATTCCTAAGGCAAGATGGTTCCAAGAAAGAATGATCAAAAATAGAGGTGAAATTTTAGTGACTGAAGTTCTTTGTAGGTTTTGTTTGGTTGGTTATTTGTTTGCTGTTTTTCTTATTACTCTGTTAAAAGAAAGAGAGTGTAGGAGTGAATCCATAAAAAAGGCAAAAAGAAATATACAGGACTTTGAATTCCATTAGCCATATGCAAAATAGACTTGCTTCACTAGAACTGTGCAAAATGTTTGCCGAGGAACGTAATTGCCTATAAATCTTAGCTTAGTTGTGGGCTTGGTTACAAACTCCGACAGGTCTGTGAACATTTTGAGCCAACCAGGACTGACTTTTGGTTATGCACTGAAATCATGCACTGAAGTTTCATGTGTTTTCTGTGGGAAAGCAGATAAAACCCAGTGGTTCTGGCAGTGATTTGTTTTGATATTTTGAGGCTATTTCAAACTTCAAATTCAGATGGTCAAAGGAAGAAAGTATGCATCCAAATTCTCCCAGTAACAAAATGTACTGTATGTCTAACCTTAGAATTTGATTTCAAACATAGATGGTAAATCATGTAAAATCTACCATAAATAAAGATGTGAAAAACCTTTAATAAAAACTATTTAGCTGATGTCAAAGTCCACATGAAGAGATGGAAATTGAACTATAAAGAGGAGCAGCAAAGCCAACAGCTGTACAATTAAAATGTGGTCTAGCAGAGAGATGTAGGCGGGAGTAGCAGCATCATTTAGGACTATATAACTCATTAAGTGAGAGCCTAATCTCCATTAGACAAACAATTTAAAGCCCACCACTGACTGAAGCTTCTGCTGTGGCTCATACATTATTCTCAATTGATCCCACATATACGTAGGTGTGTGAAACTTATGTACTTGGAAGAGGCAGAGAAGAACTAGAAATAGGTTGTATGTGGTATCAAAATAAATCAACCACCTAATGCTTTAAGAGACAAAATAGCCCTTTGAATTCAAGTCAGCCTTATAGTAAAGAGGAGAGAAAAAGGAACACTATAAATTTTACAGGAAAATGATGACTCAGGGGATAAACAAAGTCTGTAACTGAATGAAAAACTGACCACAGAAACACAACCCGCGTTTCAAATGATTTACAGATTGTACAGACTTTGCCTTAGTAGATTGCTGGATGAGCACAAAGTGATGAGGCAGAATAGTAGAGTGTTAAGCAAAGCCAGAAGAAGAGAGGATAAAAGTTGTTTAATGACAGAGTGCAGCAGAATAGGTGTGTGTGAGAGGCATGAATACCTTCCTCCAATAACAGCAGTAGGAGGCTGGCTTACTAGCATTGTCCTCCCAGTCAGGGGATATATTTAAATGTAGAATTATTTCCCATAGTTAGAAATGATACCAGAGGTGATACTTAGAAATCCAACTGGGGTGGGAGAGGGAGAATTTCTCTCCTTGCAAATCCTTTTTACTGAAGTTGATGGGAACTACCGAGTCTAACTCACTGTGGTTGGCTGGGAAATGGCTTCATAGGGCAGACCATCTTGATAGAGGGGCCAGGGCTCTCTGCTGTGAATTTTGTGTTGTGCCCCATTGGGTGGCATGCTGCTTCAAGGATGGAGAACAGTAGGGCAATATTTGCCAATATTGTCTCTCCCTAGCCTTGGAATCACCACTTTCACCCACTGTTCAAACGATAAATCCTTTAACAGAACCAAGTTTGCTAGACCTAGAAGGCAATGGGATGAGAGAAGGCTAATATAAAATCAACAGTAGTAAGTGATAAAAAAATTCTCCCTCCAGTGTTCCTGGAAAGACCCATGAGAAGGGGGTGAATCTTCACCTCCTAAACATTCACTCTACATTCAAATTGAAATTGAACCAAAACTTAGGTCTGAAAATATTAGATGAAGCTTTTCCCTTTTCCGCTACTGTTCATTTTTAGCTGTATTTTTGCACTTCCTTGCTATAATCACACGGGAGGCAGTAGGTGTGTTCACAAGATTTCACACCCAATTTTGCAGACCTAAAAAGGTTCAGATACTTCAAATTTTCATCAACACGTTGAGGCGGTCATACAAATTAAATGCAATCTCCAAACTTATCAGCTTGCCCATCACTAATATAACTAATGCCAGTAAAAACTTATAAGTGGCAGATACCCCTCAGAATACAAGTAAATACATTACTTAACATAACAAAACTAAAAGCCTGGTTCTTTCACATACAACACTGACATATTTGAGTCTAAGAAGGCAGAAAGGGATAATGAGTTTATATGGGAGAAAAACTACTAATCAATGCTTCTTTACTTTGGAATGCAAATTTATAATTATCTTTTCCTCACTGGCCCCAGTGATCTACCATGTACATGAAATTATGCATTGCACACATTAGTCAACTATTAAACCTCCCATTTGCTATTACTAATGGTTTCATACTCCACTGAGGCAGCTTGTATAACTTCACTAAAGTGATACTCTAATCAAGTTCTATAATAATTAATAATGATAATAACACTTAGCATTTATTTTCATCCTTAAATACTTACAAACATTAAACAAACAACCTTTTAATTTAACTTTATGTGCTCCTTTCCTATTGCTCGGTTCACTATTCCCATTGAAAACCCTCTCTGGTGTTTCTCCGTTATTCATCTGATCAGTACAATGCAGCTTTTACTAGCAATCATACAGATCACAGGTTTAGACTGTATTGAAATTAAAATTGTATTGAAATAAAATTAACAGATGAAGCTTAGGGAAAATTAAATGAGATAAAACAGACAAGATATGACCAGATGAAACTGTTCAAATCTCTCTCAAACACAGATACACAAAGTGCTGTAAAGAGAACACACACACACGCACAGAAACAACACTGTAACTGACTTCTCAGCAAAGCCCTTTCATGTAACTTTATCTTTTTAAAAATAGCCTATCATCTGCAGGTGAACACTTTTCGCAAAGTGATCACTCTATATCTGACCTATCACTCCTATCCTCAAAGGAAACCTGCACAGCGCTTTCAAAAGACAAGCCTGGGAGTTTAAATTCATTACTCTACTAGACACTAAAAATCATGAATCGAACAGAGACACTGGATTTAAGGTTTATTACAAAAATCTGTAACCCACTAACCCCCTCTTTTTGTCCTATGACTGAAGGTCACTCTACCTTGAATGGTCCTTTAGAATATGTGCTAACTACTTCCATTAAACAATCTGTTCCACCTTGCATAAACTTCAAGAAGAGCTCTGTGTGGCTCGAAATCTTGTCTCTCTCACCAACAGAAGTTGGTCCAATAAAAGGCATTACTCACTCACCCAACTTGTCTCTTTTGTTAGGAAACAGTCAATCGGGCAAAGTATATCAAAAGAGAAAAATAATATTTCATTTCAATTTCCTGGATATTTTGGGACAATATAGTTAATCTTTTTATTTCATTTGTATGTAGCAACCACCACTGTAAATGAAAGGAGCATGGGCGGGAGTGGATGGGGAGTAGAGATTTAACTCATTGACTGGTAATTAAAGAATAACATTTATGGAAAATTTATATTTTAAGATGTTTTCATACAGAGCATTCCAAGTACAAATTCCATAGTTCTTATACTTGTTGGAATATGCAACTTATATGGGCTGCACTGTGCCCTGAAGCACACCTCCCATGCCTTGGGAATGGTCTTTGCAGTAATTATGACTCCTCCTGTTGCTACGGTGGGGTGCTGAAAGATCCTATTTATATTATTTCTTGATGGGATAACAACTTATTTCCCCCCACGTGCCCAGCCCACTCTGCTGACAAATGCGTAGTGGAGCAGAGCCCCATGCTCATTTGTGGGAGGGTGAGCATCAGTTGTGTAACACTCTGGAACGGGACACAAGATCCAGGTGACACTTATGTGATCGTGCCAGGGAATGGAGGGCTTTACTTCCCTGCATGTCTGCCTTAGGGACAGGGGCAATGTAGCTCAGAATAAAGTAGAAATAAGGCTATGATTATAACAAATCAAAACCTTCCCTAGCTGCTGAACATGAGTATGGGTATCAGCCAATAAAGACAGGTCTAATAGGGAAATCCAATCTAAATATATACATCAGTCTCTCTAGGAAAGGACATAACACAGACAGACGGGATCCTGACCTCATTAAGATGGTGTCAAGCAGGCCTCCAAGACAACATTGTAAATATTCATATTTTAGCCAGAATATCATACATATACAGGGCCCAGTCATGGAACTCACATATGGATTGCAGAATGCTTCCTGTGCAATATGCAGTGCCCTTAACTTCTATTATAGTCAATGGCAGCTGAAGGTACACTGGTATCCAAGGTTGGGGCCCACACTGTATGTTGAGAACAGAGGAATTGCCATAATGGATCAAACTAGGGGTACATCCAGTCTGGTATCTGTCTCCTACAGAGGCAAGCATCATACTCTTCAGATGAAGGAACAAAAACCACGGCAGTGAAATACACTGTGCAGAGAGAATAGTTCTTCCTAACCCTTGTGAGTTAGAACCTGACTTATAGCCTGGAGCAGGAAGGTTTATATTCATTCCAGTCCCTTTCCTCGCCCCCCCCCATCAAGCTTCCCCATCCTGACTATGAAGATGTTCTTGTTATCCAGCTAAACATCCCGCTAAAGTCTTGGCCTCACTAATAAATTGTGGCAATGAATTCCACAGGCTACTTTTGTGAAAAAAGCTTCAGTCCTAGGCTATCAGTTTTACACACTGGAATTATATGAAGTAAAAAGCAATGTATAATTAGAAATTAAGAAAACCTCCCTGAGCAATAGGTCATGTGCAATAAAAGTCAGTAATTTTCAAAATGTTCATTTTCAATATCGTTTAGGTTCAATGACATTATAAATGTTTCCTTTATATGGCATGAAATAGCTAATTGTGCCATTACCAAAAACTTAACACAAGAGCCTACAAAAATTAATTGATCCTGACTCCAATATTTCATATTAAGATTTTTTACTGTCATTACTTTCAGAAGGAAATATCCATTTCAATATGGTTTGTTCTTTACATGCTGCAATTTTTCAGTGAAATGCTTTGGCACTAAAACGTATTTACTTGATGGCACACAGAGAACGTGAGCAAAAGAACACAACACCGATTGGCATGTGTCTCTTGTGGCTATTACATTTCCTCTTAAAAAGAATTTCCTCCCTTCTGCTCATTTCATCCATGTTGGTTGGCCAGGATCATAAATACCACATTTTCTCTACTGTAACAGAATTGCCAACAACTCTCTAAATCTATGAAGGATTCTTGAAAGCATGGAAAAAAAAGCTATAGAAGATTAGTTGCTCACTAGAAGGAAATGTAGCCTGGGGGAAACTTTGCACGCAAAAACACCCCAAGACTAATTCTTAAAGAAGCAGAGTAGAAGTTGGCATTAGCTAACAGTAACATGTAGTAACTGGACTGCAACAATGCAATGTAACTTTTAATGTGTACAACAAAAGAAACATGAAGATAGACAAATGCTTGAAGCAGCAGTTCATTTCTTACTGCCTTTGTCTTGTTTTCCCATTTGTGTATTGGTAAAACTAACTCTGAAATTCACATACAGAAACAGATGGGACAGAAATGGGCATCTACAGTACACAACAGACACTGGGGAGATAATGATGGGATGAAACAGTAGATAAAAAGATCACACTGATGAAAGGATAGCGCTTATAAAAAAAATGTACGGTAGTCACAAAATCCTTTATATCCTCAGTTGACCACATGAGAGTGTTCTGTAGTCTTGTGACTTCGGCAGAGTTCAGAAATGTCCCTAAGTGGGGACTTGCTAAATAAATGAACCCTTTGGCAAAACAATCCACTTCATGAGTTGTTGTGAGGTTCATTTCTATTATAAATTATTTCTGTATTGTGCTCCAGTGTAAAATGTACCTTAATCCACTGGAGGATTTATCTGAATTTAAGGTGAAGCATTCAAAGGTTTTTGTATGTGTATGTGTGTGATTCCCTCCCCCGCCACACAATATCAGCTATATTGCTTGGATAACCTTTCCTTGTTGATCCTGTGCTGATCAAATCTATCATTAGAATTACTACCTATGATTACCACAGTAAAAGGCACCAGTGGCTAGAGGAAGCCATTGTCAGCAATCAATTGGGGCACGAATGAGGCAAAGGTAGCCAGTGGGCACAGCAGGCATTGCCTGGACAGCAGCTTACTACTAGCAAGGAAGAGTAGATAGCATGGGGAAAAAAGATGACAAAGCCAAGAGGGGAGGAAATTGGGAGAGGCCAGATGGGTGGAAGCTTAACCCTACTGAAATCAATAGGAGTATTGCCCCTGACTTCACTGGGATCAGGAATTTGCCCAAAACTGGGGTAGGGCTGGTATATGCAGGTCTAACAGAATGGAGTAGAGCATGGGATAAAGTTGTGGCCTGAAGGGAGCTCAGCAGGGGGAAGTTGGCACTTGCTAGAAGTTCAGGGCTTATCTATACTAGAAAAATTGCACCCATTTAATTCAATCAGAATATAATTGATCTAGTTAAATCACTACAAGTCCCTAATGTAGACATCCAGAAACCAGTTTCACCTTTGTTTAAATTGATTTCACTTGGGTCAATAAATGACCAAACTGAGCTAAACCAACTTAAGCAAGAGTTTGCGCTGGTTTAGAGTGATTTAGTTAAATCAGTGTGACTTTTCTAATGTAGCTCAGGCCTCTGAGACAAGGAAGGATAGAATGGACATTCACAAGGAAGGGAAAGAGACAACCCAATAAATGTGGGTTAACTTGCATATAGTAGTTCAATGTTTTATTAATTTTTCATTTAAAAATAATATAACAACCAGACACAAGACTTCCACAACAGGCTCCATATGACTGGAAGAAAGCAATGCTGCTTTGTGGCCAGAGATAACAGGTAATATGTGCATACTGTATTGTACATAGTGTATGGTAAACAAATCTCTTGTATTCTATTCTCCATCAGGATTTTAACTTGATGAAGCACAAGCAGCTTAGTACAGCCATATTATCTGCCAGTCAACTTACAGAGCCATATATGCCTTCGCATTCTGAACACTCAGACGTACCAAGTACAAAACACCGACTGCCTAATAATATAACAGGAGCCACTGTGGCATGTGGCAAGTGTCTAATCCAGCAGTTCTCACACAGTGGGTCAGGACCCCAAAGTGGGTTGCAACACTGTTTCCATGGGGTCGCCAGGGCTGACAGACTTGCTGGGGTCCTGAGGCTGAAGCCTGAGCCCCACCACCCAGGGCCAAAGCCCAAGTGAGTCAGCCCTGGGTGGTGGGGCTCTGGTTACAGGCCTCCTGCTTGGGTCTGAAGCCATTTAGCTTCAGCTTTGCACGGGATGGTGGAGCTCGGGCTATGTCTTTGGCTCCGCCACCCAGGGCGGCAGGGTTTGGGTGGGTTCAGGCTTTGGTCCTCCCTCTTAGGATCATGTATTAATTATTGTTCTCAGAAGGGGGTTGCCGTGCAATGAAGTTTGAGAACCCCTGGTCTGACTTTTGGTAATCCTGATCTGTGCTATATGGCTGATTCAGGAAATGAACATCTGGCTCTTAGTAGCACAGTTGAATGTCATTCTAATATTATTTAAGGGTAGAAATTGGCTCAGAAAACTTGATACACACACACACACACTCACTATATATATATAAATAAAAAACCACAACAAAACACCATCTGCTGGTTGGAGTCTAATGATGTAACCCCCAGGGACGGCATGGCCAATACCACAACCGGCTCTCCTCAGAGAGCCCCCAGAGTACCTGCCCACCTTTGTCATACAGGGATGCAATCTATAGAGGAACTGGACTGGATTTTCTGAACAGAGCTGCTCCCTTTGCTTCACTCAGAAAAAATGGAAACTAGTCACAAATAGCCAGCAGAGAATTCACTTGGCATAGAGCATTCTTTTCTAATGCAAGCAAGCTGACTCAAGATACTGGGCATGCTGCCACCCTTCCCAGAAAGGTGTGTGTGGAGAGAGCATGGAGGATTTCTGCTCTGCTACGCCTATCCTCCACTGGTGTAGGGTCCACTAGGGACCTCAAACCACTGGTGGAGCTTTGAGTTGCCTATCGGTAGGTAGCATCGGGGCTGGCCCTGAGAATCAGAAAGCTAAAACAGGCCTCATGACACCTCCTCAGCGCCCAACTTCTTGTGCACAGTGGAGCTCTGACACAGGAAGGAATCTGCCCTTATATACATATTTTTTTCTTGCTCCAAATTATTGACAGGAATTTCCCATAAACATTTCCCCAAAGGAAGGGAACTGGCATTTTACACCTTCTACAGCAGAACAAAATATACTAGTTCTCTTATCAGCAGCTCCCAGACTAAATCTTTTCTCTAGTTTTTTCTAAACGGTGCAGAGTGTTTACCATGCAACTCCATTTGACTTTATAACCCCATATACAGCTCTGAAGAAAATATGAGAGGTTTTTTTCATAAATTTCGAAGTCTCTTAAAAGTTCACCTGCATTTCACTTTTCGAGACAAACTGTCAAAGTCAATATTTTTATATGTTTAAGTTAAATATGAGATTTTTAAAAAGCAGTATCAAGAGAAAACCTTGTGTCAGCAAAGGAAAATGTATGTAGCAGCCACAGCTTTTTTTCCCCATATGACATTTGCATACTGAACTCCTCTGTCAACCCAGTTCATCATGCACTTGTATCTCATTGAGATGTGGTGTGTACATTTCTAAAGTCTGTTCTAACTGCAATAAAAAAAGATTAATAATGCAACATCGGTTGTGCATTCAGGAAATACGTATCACTGCTGAAGAAGGAGAAAAATTAACTACCTCTTGATTGAGAAATTAGCTGGGAAGATCCCACACTTTTGCACTCTCTCTCATTTCAAAGCTGAAGCTGAGTTTATAGCTCTTGTGAAAATGTAACTGAGGTATCTGAACATTTGTGCTTATGGCCCCTGCCCAAAACTGAGAGGGACCACGGATTGAATGCTGTAGGGCTCTACAACAGCAAGCACTCAGAATTTCTTCTGCTTCAAAAACAGCAGCTTCTCAATGACCAATGCCTGGGTCAGATCACGGAGGTAATGCCAGCAACTGGGATCCATTCTGCTGTAATACTACAAACAAGTCTGCATGTAGTTCCTTCCTTCTGGTTTGATCCTGTAGTCTCCCTCCGGCCCTGTGACTTGTTTCCCATCTGTTCATGCAGATGGCATTCTCCAGCAAAGTAAAAAGATCTGGTGTCCCAAACATCCTCTTTATTCAATCTCTTCTACTTGCTCAGGCATATTCTAAAATATTAGAAACATGGATTGTCCTACATAATTCTGAAATTAAGAGAGAAAAAGCACTGATAGAGGATGGCACAAAGTATATGTATTCCTGTAGGACACAGACATGATTTCCAGAAAGGGAAAAGGTTTCAGAGTGGTAGCCATGTTAGTCTGTATCAGCAAAAACAATGAGGAGTCCTTGTGGTACCTTTAAAGAACTTTTGAATGGGCATCTTCAATCCACTTGATGGGAACATGCCTACTATATTCATAATTCACTTGATTATAGCCTTAGAGATTAGTGGTGGGTGAACATTAAAAGACAAAAATATTTACAACTCCAGATGCTTATCCAAATCTCTTGGGACAGCAAAACTGAGCTGAAAACAGCACAAGAACAGAATATTTTGTAAGATTTCCATTACTGTCTGTTTTATGGGTAGGCCAGAAATATTGCTCTAGTTACACCTCTCTAGGAGCACTCTGGCACATCCAGGCCCACACAGAACTTAGAATTACAAAGGAATGGGAGAATGAAAGACAGTTCATGGAAATGGGGGAATAACAGTTAATATTATTTTAAATCATACAAATATTTGGTTTGGTTTTTCGTTTTGGGGATAGTTCTTCTTTTCCCTGAACCTCTTATCAGTTCTATGGGTATGTCTACACTACAGGACTATTCCGATTTTACAGAAACTGGTTTTTGGAAACAGATTGTATAAAGTCGAGTGCACTTGGCCACACTAAGCACATTAATTCAGCGGTGTGCGTCCATGTACCAAGACTAGCGTCAATTTCCGGAGCGTTGCACTGTGGGTAGCTATCCCATAGCTATCCCATAGTTCCCGCAGTCTCCCCCGCCCACTGGAATTCTGGGTTGAGATCCCAATGCATGATGGGGCAAAAAAAGTGTCGCGGTGATTCTGGGTAAATGTCGTCAGTCAATCCTCCCTCCGTGAAAGCAATGGCAGACGATCATTTCGCGCCCTTTTCCCTGGATTGCCCAGGCAGACGCCATAGCACAGCAACCATGGAGCCTGTTCAGCCTTTTTTCACTGTCACCGTATGTCTACTGGATGTTGCTAACAGACGCGGTACTGCAGTGCTACACAGCAGCATCCCCTTGCCTTTTGCAAGTTAGCAAAGATAGTTACCAGCCATACTGTACCGTCTGCTGCTTTGCAAGTTGATAATGATGGTTACCAGTCACACTGTACCATCTGCTGCTGTCATGGGTGCTCTTGGCCAGCCTCGGTGAGGTCGGTTGGGGGCGCATGGACAAAAATGGGAATGACTCCCCAGGTCATTCTCTTCTTTAAGTTTTGTCTAAGGGAGAGTCAGTCCTGCCTAGAATATCAGGCAAGCCTACTAAAGAACCAGAGAGGCAAACGGCCACTCCGGGTCAGAGCCCCAGACATCCCGCAGAAATTATGAGCTGCATGCCATTCTAGGGGGTGCCCCTGCAACAACCCCACCTGTTGCTTCCCTCCTCCCCCATACCTCCTGGGCTACCGTGGCAGTTATCCCCCCATTTGTGTGATGAAGTAATAAAGAATGCATGAATAAGAAACAACACTGACTTTATTGCCTCTGCAAGCAGAGATCAAAGGGGGGAGGGGAGGGCAGCCTCCAGCTGCTATGATATTCCAGGCAGGAGTGAATTTCCATTAGACAAAGCTTAAGGAAGAGAATGACCTGGGAGTCATTCCCATTTTTGCCCAGGCGCCCCCAGCCGACCTCCCCAAGGACAGCCAGGAGCACTCACGGGACGACGATGATGGCTATCAGTCCTACTGTACCGTCTGCCGTGGCAAGGGAAGGGAAGGGGATGCTGCTGTGTAGCGCTGCAGCACTATGTCTGCCAGCAGCATCCAGTAGACATACGGTGACATTGAAAAAAGGTGAGAAACGATCTTTTTCCCTTTGTTTTCACGGGGGCGGAGGGGGGAGACGACATATACCCTGAACCACCTGCGACAATGTTTTTGACCCTTCAGGCTTTGGGAGCTCAGCCAAGAATTCAAATGGTTTTCGGAGAGTGTGGGAACTGTGGGATTAGCTACAGTCGTCAGTCGCCCCGCCCTCCGTGAGCGTCCATTTAATTCTTTGGCTTTCTGGTATGCTTGTCTCAGCTCCTTAATTTTCAGCACTGTGTTGAGTCCCTGTTGTGGCCTCTGTCCATCATAGCCTTGGAGATTTTTTCAAATGTTTTGGTATTTCGTCTATTGGAACGGAGTTCTGATAGAACAGATTCATTTCCCCATACAGAGATCAGATTCAGTATCTCCCGTATGGTCCATGCTGGAGCTCTTTTTGGATTCTGGGACTGCATGGTCACCTGTGCTGATTAGCGCTCCACACTGGGCAAACAGGAAATGAAATTCAAAAATTCGCGGGGCTTTTCCTGTCTACCTGGCCAGTGCATCCGAGTTCAGACTGCTGTCCAGAGCAGTCACAATGGTGCACTGTGGGATAGTTCCCGGAGGCCAATACCGTCGAATTGCGGCCACACTAACTGGCAATACTGATTTCAGCGCTACTCCCCTCGTTGGGGTGGAGTACAGATATCGATATTAAGAGCCCTTTATATCGAAATAAAGGGCTTCGTTGTGTAGACGGGTACAGAGTTAATTCGGTTTAACGCTGCTAAATTCGAGATAAACTCATAGTGTAGACCAGGCCTATAAAAGACCCTGGTTACATCTCTAACAAAATAAGGCAAAACAATGTGGAAAGTTGAACCTGGACAAATAATTATTCATAGAGCTGGTTGTAAAATATTCTGATATGTAAATCTCAATTTAAGATTATGTATTTGATCACCTCTTTTTTTTTGGAATAAATCTAATATCTTTAGAGCAACTTTACCTGATCCCATAGCTGATAGAGTTTTTCTTGCTAATAAAGAGTAAACGCCACAGCTTCTCCATTAGGCAATAAAACTCTGGATTTTTTTTTCTCTTCATTGCAATGTAAAACACTTTGATAACAGAACCCTAATGGTAGAGATTTCTGTGACTTTACACTTTTTCCTTACTACACCTAATTTAATTAATTATTCACATACTTATGATTTCACAGCCATTTCATATATAGTAAAAGGAAGAGACCCTTCTTGAATACTTATCCCATACTTAAGGCCTAGTAAAAGAACTGGAAGAGTAAAGATGTACCTGCCTTGTTTCAGATGGGAGAGATGTATAATGCTTGAGTACACCCCCACCTCCTCCTGATGGAAGTGATTTCAACAACAAATCCAGTAAAATACATCAGAGGAAAGAGACCTGTGAGTCTTAGAAGTATTTGTCACACTCAATAACCCTTTGTTTATTCTAGCCCCTTGCCTGGATTGACTCCTTTTGTAAATTTGCTCTTATGTGGGTAGAGTGGGGAAATATGTTTGTGAGGAGAATAAAACAGTTTACAGCCATAAAACAGCCATCCCGAGGTGCACATGAAGGTTGTCATTTTGTAATTCTTCATAATAATGCTTGGCACTTATGTAGCATTTTATGGGACCAAAGCACTTTACAAACCACTTAATTAATCCTCACAACACCCCTGTGAGGCAGAGAGATATACTATTCCAATTTTATAGATTGAACAACTCGGAGGGGTTTCATGATTTGCCTAATGTCACACAGGAGACTCAGGTCTCCTGGCCTCCAGTTCATTGATTAATAGAAATAAGACGACTGGCTTTATTGTTCACCAATCAGGATCTTCAATGGGATTCCTTGATGAGTAAGGAGAGCGAGATCTGACCCATATAATCTGCAAGTATGGATGACATCTTGCTTAATTAATAGGAAAGCTACAACTACTTCTACCAAGCACTTGGCTGGGAATCAAGAGACCTGTGTTTCATTCCCTACTCTGGGATGGATTCACTACGTGACACCAGACAAGTCACGTACCTGCTCTCTCTGTCTCTCTCAGTATTTCCATCTATAACAGGATAATGACTGCCCTGCACCTTTAAAAGGGTGGGGTGGGGGTATTTGGCTGGTTGGCCAAATGGAAGGAACTGTGCTTTATGGCTGGGGGCGGGGGAGATGAAAACAGCTGTAAAAGGATCAGCATGGTCACTGAGACATCCCCTGGCCATGAGAGGTTTAAAAGGGGCAGCCCTGTGCCTTAACCCTCCCTTTTGCACAGGGAAAGGTCAAGTATTCTTATTAAGAGTTAAAAATGCCAGTCTTAATGACAGATGCACTTGTTCACTTGGGACTGATGATTTATGGAAACAACATTGTATTACCTTTGGGGTTATTTTTCTCTGATTACCCCGGAAGGCTCATTTTCAAAAGGGTCCTCCAAACACCTGTGAGCAAGCTTTAAGAATTCTTACACCTGTGTGCACACGTGAAGTAGTGTAACGCTTGCACATCTGCAAACCCATGGAACCCAGTGACCCCAAAGGGATTGCCAAGTGCATATTCTAACACCTCTACACGCAAGTGTGGAGACTTTTGAAAGCACTTCTGCAATTGCTGGCAGCTCAAAGCTTGGTGATTGTATATAAGTGCATAAAGAGACCAGGAGCTGAAAATGTACCCCACGAAGTACATTCCTAACATGATGGAAAAACACTTGTTTGCAGTGCTGAAATTCTCAGGTTCAAAGTCATCTTGGCTCCCTCAAACACCTTTTTCCACAAAGCTTTTACAGTGCTTCAGTGTGTTCTTCTCACCATATCAGAAAAGACATTAGGACCAATTTTCTATCATTTTACATATACTAAGTAAAAATGCTAATAAAAAGAAATATACATTGTAAAAAAAAAAAAAAAAGGTGGGGGAGGGATGACAGATATACCTTGCAGGCAATGTAAAATTTGCCCTTCAAAAGATAACTGCACTTATTTTGTTCAACATAGGCCTCTGAAAGTTTACATGGCATGAAACAATTGTTACCACTTATAACCTTCGGCTTACACATTTGAATTAAAATTCATATTTGTGTGACTGTCAGTGGGCCAGCAAGTGACATCATTGTGACAGCAGCAGGAAGGGGGCATACTGCCAGAGATGGTACACCACTTTCAAATATGTTCTAATGCCAAAGAACAGGAGTTTGAGCACAGGTGTTTACACCATTGATATGCACTGATAAAATTCAGTGTCTCATGGCCCTCAGCAGCCATGTGGCAATCTGTTGTTGCTGAAATCAGCTATATTTCACACCTATCATGAGAATCATGCATGATGTTTATCAAGAATACTGGCAGCATTACTTAGAGATATTTAGAGAGAAAATTATGGGTCACAGTGACATCCCACAGCGGTGCTGTTGTACCTATTGTGACTATTGGGCCTACACAGTCGATCTCCACTGTAAGCTCAAATGTAAAAGATATGTGAGTGTTCATAAGATGTTAACTTATTTGTCATGATTACTGTAAGTTGTTTACAATGCTGAATGTTGTAACAAATGCAAAAGAACCAGACAAAGAAGCTGGATTATTCTGAACCAAAAAGGCCACACTGATATAATCCAAGGACTGCTGATATTACGCTTGGTAAAAACAGAAGACGTGGAACCAGAAGTTAACAGACCAAAATCGGAGAGACAGATATTAGGCTTAACTGGTAGACAAAATAATGTTGGGGATGAACTGTGATGCCCACTTTTCCCCTTTCTGGGTTTCTTAAAAAGAGACTTTGAAAAAAAAGACATGAGCAGTTCATATCATTTCAGTTCAGCTCTCTCTCTCCTGTCCCACCTTGCATCCCAGCTCATCCCCTGAACTTCCAGCACTGCAACTCATCTCATTTCATCTTAAGATATCTAAAGGACTTTTGTCTTGAGCGGAAGGCTGGGTGGCCTTAATCTTGTTCAAGGAGCTTTGTTTTCATCTCTGAGTGCTGGAAAATCATCCCATTATCATGCCATCCAATCCTCACCCTATTGGTAGGGATACCTAATTACCAGCACTGCAGAAGCACTTAAGATCCTGCATCGTTTTCCCTTCCTGTTCCCTCCCCTCTCCCCCTCTTTCCTTCTATCTTATCTCTCACTCCCTTGGCTTTTCATTGAATCCTGAAGTCAGTTATGTTGTATTCATCCAAGCCTGCCTTGTCTAAGAAAAGATCCAATCAAATTACATCCCTGACCAGATCATAAACCAGGATCCAAGCAGCAGATGTGGTCATCTTGCCAGCCAAAAGCATCCACTTGTAACTAACTAATGGTCCAGTGTTCCAAAAACATCAGCAAAGTCTGTATTTCACCCATCTTTTCTAGCCAGTCTCTCCTCCAACTTGTGTGTGTCTGTTTGTTAAGAATAGGATAAGTAAATTCCATCTCACATCAGGACTGAGAATAAAATTAACTCTTTCCTTTTCATCAAAGAAAAGCTGTTCTAAAACCAAGAAAGAGTGATATTTGCCTCAAAAAGGAGAAAGGCTTTAAAGGTTTTGACCAAGTTTGTTTTGCATAATCACTCAATAACAGTTTCAACATAAATGCCTATCAAATTCTTATTCCATCTCGTGTTTAATCAATAAATTTTAACGTGAATAAATACTTTGAGTGTTCGTTGAGTAATAAAATAAAATGTTTAAAATAGCCCCTAACCTACATATCACTGTTTATAAACTTTTTCACTGACCAACACCTTTAAGTTTTATGTGTCTTTGAGATTAATATTCAAACAACATACCTCCCTATATTTATCCTCCCCCACCCCACCCCAAAAACCAAAAAATTGCAATCAAAAATGTTTGATCAGATGTTTTGAGTATATTTTAGATGTGCAAAAATGGGGTGTGTATTTAAGATTTATCTTGTCTCCACCGGAGCAGTTTTGGGCAATTTGAAGTTCAAAACAGGGACTGATAACATAATATTAATTCTCATCAGCAGCACTGATAAAGTATTGTATTAAAATCTCCAGCTGAGAGGCAGAAAGCTATTTTCAACAGACTATGTTTATTGCCCCACTTTTTACAGCTGTTTTTCCTGCTGCTGCTGAGGCCATTATTGTTGTTAAAATATGAAGACCGAATCGTTTTTTTCCCAATAATGTCTGATGTGAACCATCTGAATTAGCCATTTCTGAATTAGGACTCCCCTCTGAGGGTTTAACAGGCATACATGAATGGGCTACTTTTTATTTTGTCAGATTTTGCAGATAACGAGCTGCATATGAGAAGTTAAATTGCTGAAGAAGTTGATTATACAGCAAAAAATATTTGAATTATTAACCTACAAGAGGAGATTAGGAGTTGTGGAAAAGGAAGAAGAGTCTAGAAAGTAGAAATAACTTCAATTCATGTAACTAAATATCAGTAGCAAGAAATAAATGCAGGGCAGAATAACCTCCCTCATAATTCTGCACCTGAATAGCAGCTGTAAAGCTTCAATAAAGCTTGACGAAGTTCTAATAATCCAATAATTAGGAATCGTTTTTAGTTTTCCTGGAAATTCACAACTGGATCTTTACAGGGTAAAGAAAATTAGGTCTTTGCACATAAAATTCTGAGAGGAGAATTCTCTTCATTTCTGACAAATCTATGGGGACCTACTTCATTTTACTCCTCTTGCTAAAAAGCCTTGGCCAAGGAAGACTGATGTTGCACCTTTTCTTTTTTTTTATTTATAAATGAGCGCCCATCACAGTCTCTGGGCACATTGATCATTCAGTCATTTACAAACACCACGGCTACAAAACAGCAAAACATTCTGACCTAGCCAAACTTCATAGAAGTGTATGGACCCCTCCAGCCATGTAGAATTCCTGGAACACACAAGATTTTAAGCTACCCATTAGCCCAGCAAGGATTGCTAAATCTGCTGAGATACAAGATGCATTTCAGTAAAGTTCTGAGGGCAGGAGTCAGACAGAAGGATACTTACCCAATTTTTTTGTATGAAGTAGCAAACTCTTTTGACCCTACTGGCTGTTTCTGTTACTGGTATCATATATGGCAAATATTTTAATGTATGGAAACCTCGACAAAGCAGTACATTTGTAATTACATATATTGCGTAACCTGGCTTTGGCTAAGTTTCAATAAATTAAAAGATCTGCCATTTTTATTGATTTAATGCTTCAATATAATCATTACATTTAATTTTCATATCTACAGCACACAATTGAGCTCTTTGTACCAAGTTGAACTCACAATCTGTTTAAAACCATTACATCAATTGATTGCTAATTGTTTCACTGATGGTTTTGCACTCCAGCTCCCTTATCACCATGCTCAACTGATGTCCCCGCAAATCAATAAAACAGCAGGACATGCAGTACTTGGTATATTTGGCAGCAGAGGAGATTTTTCTTGGACCATGCAAACCCAGCAGTGACAACCAGTTAAAAAAAGGGGGATGGGGAATCCTGTCTATTGAGACTACTTTTAAAATCACAAAAAAGTATCTCCAGACACATTCCATTTATTTTAGCCTCAACACTTTCTGAGATCCATCTACATCTTCACTATGCACAAAAGCATCATCCTTCTAAAACTTTATAAACACTAATGAAAACAAACTCTTTCAAAGCTAACTTGTTCTTTCCTCCTCTGACCTTGATTGTTTAGGAAACAGACTCTATTTTAGTCTGCACCAACATGATACTGTAATGTCATTTGCTTTTTGTTTTCATCAGAGAGCCCTTGACAGTTAAAATACTTCGAGACACAATTTGGGTGAGACGAACTTCTGTTGGTGAGAGAGGCAAGCTGTCGAGCTTACACAGAGCTCTTCTTCAGGTCTTCAGAAGAGCTCTGTGTACGCTCAAAAGCTGGTCTCTCTCACCAACAGAAGTTGATCCAGTAAAACATATTACCTCACTGACCTTGTTTCTCTAATAGTCTAGGACCAACATGGCTGAGCACTGACTGTTTTATCACATTCTGGATTACAACGAACAGAACCCGTGAGTAACTACGATGTCAAATGAGTCTTGTGGGCAGGGCCGGATTAAGGCAGGGGCTTTAGGGGCTGCAGCCCAGGGTCCTGCAGAAATAAATCACAGGCAGTGATCTCCAACTCCGGGCCGCTAAAAGTCCCGGGGCACAGCGGGGCGCTCAGGCAGGCTGCGGCTCCACGCCACTCCTGGAAGCGGCTGGCTGCTAGCAAGTCTCTGCAGCCCCTGGCGGGGGGAAGGCGGGTCCCTAATCCTAGCCCGGAAACCTGCCAATGGGAGCTACAGGGATGGTGCTTGCAGGTGCAGACAGTGCATGGAGACATGCTGTCCCCCTCCCCACAGTGGCTGCAGAGACGTGCTAGGAGCCAGCTGCTTCCGGGAGCAGTGTGGGGCTATGGCAGGCAGCTGGGAACCACCTCGCACCTCCTCCTGCACCCCAACCCCCTGCCCCAGGTCAGAATCCCCTCCTGCACCCAAACTCCCTCCCAGACCCTGCACCCCAATCCCCTGCCGCAGTCCCTCTTGCACCAAACTCCCTCCCAGGAAGAAGACTTTTATACACGGACCCAGTGATGAGCTGCCAAAATCTTAACAACCGGTTCCCTATAAAAAGTTCTGATTTAAGGGGGGGGAGCGAAGGAGGGGCCGGGGGCCCCTGCAGGGCCTAGGGCAAATTGCCCCACTTGCCCCCCGGCAACCCTAGAACTTGCAGCCCCCTCCCCCCTTACCTTACCGGCAGCTCAAAGCAGCAGGACGACTCAGGAGCTCAGCTGAGTTGCCCAGCTGAGCTGCCCAGCTGCTGGCCATGCTGCAGCTCTGCGGGGGGTGGCTTGCCCCCTCTCCTCCCCTCTGGCCAGCCCTGGAGCTTGCAGCAGGACCCCCCCACACACACCTTGCCGGGACTCTCAAAAAGTGGAAGCGGGACGACTCCAGAGCTCAGCTGAGCTGCCCAGCTGATGCCGGCGGCTGGCTACGCTGCAGCTGGGGGGAAGCAGAGGAAGGGCCGGGGGAGCCTCAGCCTCCCAGCTGGGAATCCTGGGAGCAACAGGATGGTCCGGCCCGTGGACCGGAGTTCTTTGCCCACTCCCTGGCCCTTTAACAACCGGTTCTCCACGGAGGTCTAATTTTAGCCACCAGTTCTTGGGAACCTGTGGGAACTGGCTCCAGCTCACCACTGCGTGATGGACCCCACAAAATCTAATAGCCCCAGGCCCACAGGAGAGTTAATCCGGCCCTGCTTGTGGGGGGGAAGTCTGTACACTTTATCTGGGGAAAAATATATAATAATTATTAACAAAAACACAGATGTTTTAATAGAGGAGTTTCTAGTAATATACACAAGGTTTACCTGAGAGTTATTATGAACATTTGAAATGCCCGTATGGCTGTGAAGAATGGGAGGAGGGCAGCTCACAGCCCCTCCCCATCCCATTCCTCCCTGCCTCCTTTAGGGTACACTGCACCTCAGGGAGCAGCAGTCCCTGTGCTCAGTCTGCAAGGGTGGGGGGGGGGAGAGAGAAATATAGAAATATGGTTCTATCATCTAACATTTATGGTCTTTGAAAAGTGTCCTTACCTCACTGACGTTTACAAGAGACAAGCTTAACATAAAGCATATTTGAAATATATAGCATGATGGTTAGCAATTCTACAAGCTATTATAGTCCTCCAAATATCTGGTATATGCAAATCAATTCATACATTTTAATTAATTTAAAAAAGACTCCTAAATAAAAGGAACTGTGTCTGTGAATCCCTTACAGGTTTGTATTTTCTTCTAGCTCTTAACACATCACAGGTGTTAGAAAACAGTAATAAATAATAATAATATTCCCAGCTACCTTTATCTCTTATTATTTTTATTGGTTTTTTCTTATTATCAGGAAGGAGAGGATTATGTTTCCTATATCTCAGAGCCTTTACTTGGGTTCATTGACTGAAATGGGAGGGGTTCTCCCCCCTCCATTAAGAAGTACATGATTGGGTCCCTGTTTCATATCAGTGGGCCTAAGCATTGCTCTATTATTAGACCTGATTACTTTGATCTGGCAGTCTTCCAAGGGCTGTAAGGCTCTAAGCCGACTATTACATTGGAAGGCAATATGGACTCTGTATGGTTCATCCACTGACAGAAAGCTAGACCTCTCTTTCTCTTAATCTTTTCTATTTCCATCTGGAACCATATCTGAGCATGCTCCCCTTCATCTTCCATTCTATCTCCCCTTTGCATAGCTGCATGAGGGCCAGCCACAAGTGCAGCTCCTGCACTTGGGGTAGGGAGGAAGGTGCACACACTGGGGCCGCTGCCTTCGTTCACACTTAGGGGTGCAGTCCACCCCAAAGGTGGCAGGGAGGAAGGGAGGGAGTGGCCATGAGCCGTCCCCATTTCCTCCATACTAGCTCAGGAACACAAAGAATAACAAGAAGCACCTTGGAAGGGGATAGCAATGGGTATGCTCCCACTGGGTACCAGAGAACTGCTCGGAGGCAGAACTTTTCCCCTGGCTCCAAAGACAAAGGGCATTTCCACACCATTCTTCACTCTGGGCTGCATGCAGTTTGCAGAGTCTGTCCCAGAATAATTACTGTCCAATATTCCTAGTGCATTTTGGGTACCATATTGTCAGGGGCGGCTCTAGACATTTCGCCGCCCCAAGCACGCGCTTGGCGTGCTGGGGTCTGGAGCCGCCCCTGCATATTGTTAAAATATCTGACATTTCTAACCACACAGAATTTTGAGAGAGACAGCAAGCTTCAAAGTGCTGTCTATTTTCTGCATTCATTCCCTACCCAATACAGGTATCACATGGCTTCATTCAATAAGAACAATCAAGTTCTTGGAGATTATCCACCAACTGGTGCTACAGAAATGCCAAGTATTGGTAATGTTCCATCTGATTAAACTGTATATCAGCTTTAGAGCCCAGATCCTTAAAGGTATGTATTTAGGTCTTGCTGTGCTCAACAACGCAACACCTAACTAATTTAGGAACCTACGTCTCATTTTCAAAAGGCATTTAGGCACTTAAGAGTCTAAATGCCCAATGCCTAAATCCTCCTAAGTGCCTAAATCCCTTTTGAAAATTAGATTTAGGCTACTCAGATTAGTATTGCAATGCTGAGAGCTGCAAAATGTAACTGTGAATGGGAAATTGTCATTGAGCAGCTCTGTTTTCAGTGGGGTCCCACAGATCAATTCTTGGCCCTATGTTATTTAGGATCTTTATTGATGACCAGGAAGAAAACATAAAATCATCACCGATAGCTCGCCGAGGATACAAAAATTGGGGGACTGGTAAATAATTAAGAGGACAGGTCACTGATTCAGAGCAATCTAGATTGCTTGATAAATTGGCCTCAAGCAACAATATGCATTTTAATACGGCTAAATGTAAATACATCTGACAACAAAGAATGGAGACCATACTTACAGGATGGAGGAGTCTATCCTGAGAAGCAGTGACTCTGAAAAACGTTTGGGAGTCATGGTGAAAAGCAAGGCTTTTGACACAGTCTGACATGGCATTCTGATAAGTAGGCTGGAGAAATGTGGGCGCTACAGAATTACCATTAAGTGGATATATATAATTGGTTAAACAATCACAAACAAAGGAGTATGGAATGTTGTCGGATTAGAGGGAGGTCTCAAATGTAGATCCACAGGGATCTGTTCTGGGTCCGGTGTTGTTTAACATCTTTATTAACAACCTGGATGTAGGTATAGAGAGCATATTGATCAAGTTTGCATATGACAATGCTGGGAGGGCTGCCAATACTTTGGAGGATAGAGCTAAAATTCAGAGGGATCTTGAAACATTGGTGAACTGGTCTACAGACAACAAAATGAAATTCAACAAAGACAAATGTAAGATGCTACACTTAAGAAAGAAAAAACAAATGCACAGATACATAATGAGGGAAAACAGGCTTGGCAGCAGCACTGCTAAGAAGGATCTGGGAGTTGTGGTGGATCACAACCTCAACATGAGTCAGCAATGTGACGCTGTTGCAAGAGAAGCAAATGCATTTTTAGGTTGCATTAACGGAAGCATTGCATGCAAGTCACGGGAGGTGATAGTACTGCTTTACTTGGTGCTGGTTAGGCTTCAGCTGGAGTAATGTGTCCAATTTTGGTTACTGATGTATAGAAAGGATGGAGAGAAGTGGTTTCCAACCTTTTAGGCCCAAGATCACTTTTTGAATCTAAGGGCAACCCAGGATCTACCCCACCCCTTCCCTAAAGCCCTGCCCTGTTCACTCCAGTCCCCCCAATCTCTATTGCGCGCTCTCCCCCACCCTCACTCACTTTCACCAGGCTGGGGCAGGAGGTTGGGGTTCGGGAGGGGTTTGGAGTGGGGGGGGGTCTGGGCTGAGCCTGGGGTAGGGGGTTGGTGTGCAGGAGGGGGTGAGAAAGCTCTAGGAAAGCTCTCGGTGAGCAAGCTCTAGGAGGGAGTTTGGGTGCAGGAGGGAACTTCAGGATGGGGCAGAATGTTGGGGTGCAGGAGGGAGTATGGGATGCTGGCTCTGGGAGGGGTTCAGGACTGGGGCATGGGGTTGGGGTGCAGGAGGGGGTACAGGGTGTTGGCTCTGGGTGGGCGGCTCAGGGTGGGGCTTGGGGTGCAGGAGGGTGTATGGAGTGCTGGCTCTGGGAGGGGGATCAGGGATGGGGTGCGGCCTGCCACCGGGCAGCACTTATCTCCAGCGGCTCCTGGTCGGTGGCGGGCACAGCGGGTCCCACACTGCTCCCAGAAAGGGACAACAGGCCCATGTGGTCCTGGGGGATGGCGTGAGCCACGTGGCTCCGTGTGCTGCCCCTCTGTGCAAGCACCGCCCCCACAGCTTTCCCAGCCAATGGAAGATGTGGGAGCAGTGCTTGCAGGCAGGAGCAGAGCGCAGAGGGAGACCTTCCAGGAGCAGCGTGGGGCTGGGGTAGGCAGGGACTTTGCCTTAGCAGCAGCCACACTGCACCACCAGAGATCACGATCGACCGGGAGATCCTCTAGGATCAACCAGTCGATCACGATCGACGGGTTGGTGACCACTGATGTAGAGGAACTGGAAAGAATCCAGAGGTGAGTGACAAAAATGATCAAAGGGATGGAATACAAGCCATATGAGCAAAAACTGAAGGAACTGTATATGTTTAGTTTGGAAAAGAGGGGATTAAGGGGAGATATGATAGTGGTCTTCAGATAATTGAAAGGCTGTCATAAAAAAGATGGAGAAAAGTTATTCTCTTTTGCTACAGAAAGCAGGACAAGAGCAATGGGTTCAAACTACAGAATAGCAGATTTAGATTAAATCTCAGGAAAAAAAAAACTTCTTAACTGTAAGACCAGTCAGACAATGGAACAGACTGCCTTGGGAGGCTGTGGAAGCTTCTTCACTGTAGGTTTTCAAAAGGAGTCTGAATAGCCATCTCTCTTGGATGGTTTAGAAACAACAAATCCTGCATCATGGCAGTGGGTTAGTCTAGATGACCCTTGCAGTATCTTCTATCCCTATGATTCTATGGTGGATAATCAGCTGAATATAAGTTTCCAGTCTGATGCTGTGGCCAAAAGAACTGATGCAATCCTGGGATGCATAAACAGGAGTGTCTTGAGTAGGAGCAGAGAAGTTATTTCACCTCTTCACTTTGTTGATTTTCATTTAATTTTTTTTTAAAACAAAAAAGGTTGTTCAGGAAATGTTCATTTTCAAAGAATTTTTTTTAAAGTTTTTTTTCAAAAATAAGGTGCTTTTCAGAAAAAGCCATGAAAAATTCAGAAACCTTGAAAAACTAAAATCTTATGTTTAGTTTATCTTATGTTTATTATATATCTATATCTATCTATAGATATAGGTATAAAGGTTTAAGAATCCTGTTAAATTGAAAACTGTGGTACAGCCTTAATTATGGTTTTGCTACCCTAGAATATTAAATACTGAGTGTGTTTTTATTGGGGACTACATAAATGTACTAGATTTTTCATTGTTGCTGAGCAAGAAGTTTTATCCTCCTTGTATTTTTTTGTTTTTGATGGTTTTTATTTCCAAGAACCAAAAAACCCTCTGATTTTATAACACCCCCAAACACGAAAAAAACGCAACAACAATGCACCAAAACAACAAAAAAACCTACTGCCTAGTAACACAACACCCACCATGGTTCCAAAGCATAATCTTAGTTTGTTCTCATGCACAAAACACAACAGGGATATTACTAACTAACAATAATGTGCCAGCTTTTAGAGACTTTTGGGTGGCATAATAGAACCTGAAGATCAGACAACATAATATCAATTAAATTCCCTGCACTTACCCATGACAAATTATTCCTTTAGAGTTCACAAGGCAATACCTGGTCTGCATTAAAGTTCCAGCTATGAAATACATTGCTTTGATTTCTGTCAGCACAAAAACAGGATTGAATTTTGCAGTTTTCGTGGAACTGCCTCAACAATTTCATGTTGCATTAGAACGATATGCCATTGCAGTTACAAATGCAAATTATGTGATCACCCCAAAGGGAAAGTATAATTTCATGCAGGTCACACTTTTATTATCAACACACACATCTAGTTGGGATCACTTTTTGTGGTAGCTAGAATAATGATTCTTTATCTGTAAAATACTAATCTTTACTTTGAAACTATAGTACAAGAGGCAGTGACATGTAGTGAACTGAGCATAGAGCTTGGGAGCCAAAAAAACTTGGATCCTAATCCCAGCTCTGTTACTCACTAATTATATGGCTTTGGGAAAATCAGTGAAGCCAAAATTTTCAAAACTTGGGCCTCTAAAGTTAGACTCTTAAAACCATCTAACTAAATGCCTTGATTTTTCAGGGGGCAATCTTTAAACTCTTTTCAGGTCCAACAGAGTTACTTTCAAGAACAGTAATGCACAGAGAGATCTGGAGATCAGATACATTTGCTGAGCCAACTCACCGATCTAAGAAGTTTTATACTAAAAGCCACATTTCAAGAGGCACTCGCATGCCTAAAATCAGACAGTATATGCACAAAAAAAGAAAAACCGAAAAACAACAACAACGAAATATAAATCCCCCCAATATATTTCAGACCGGGATACTTACAGTTGATACTTCTAAGCAGATGTAGAGCTACTTTGCATATATTCAAGTGGCAAGCTATTTCTGCTTACATTCAAGTTCAGAGTAAACAGTAAAAACAAGCAGGTTCACCTCACTTTTTTTTTAGCAGCATATCTATACAGAACAAATGAGTTAGTTGCACACACCTAGTCATGATAGCTATAAGCTGACAACAAATGGAAATTCACCATCAATCAGTTCTAAGGTCAAGCACTCCTCCAAAGCATCAATATACTTACTCTTTTTCCCCGCCACCTCACACCCTCTTGGAAAGCTACACATTCATTGAACTTTTATTTAATTTTTCTTCTATGTATTCCTTATCCTGTATGTATTTACTTTGTAAATTTATCAGCTCCCCCATGCTCTTATTTCAGCCAGTGTTTCTCCAGCCCTCACTTGCATTTCTCTCTCTATCCTGCTTTTTCTTCTCTCCATCCTTTATTTTTGTGGGTGAGAGGCATTTCCTCCAATCCTCTTATTTTGCCCAGTTACTCTCAGTCACTCATAACCAAGCATTACCATTGACCTTCCCTCTGGAACCCATTCTTGCTGCTCTTTCAGTCAGCCTGAAATGGTTAATACAAGCCATGTCTGAGCCAGTGGCTGAGTGCAGCACTCCAAGCAAAGGCAGCAAAGGACTTTGCTTGTTCCCTGAACTCTGACAGGCTGCCATCTAACCACCAGTCCAGCTTCTGCTTGTCTCTGCTCCCCTTTCCTTTTTATCTCATATCCTGCTTCTCTAGGCCTCAGTTCCATCCTCATCCCTTTGCTCTCTTTTGGGAATCCATGTATTAGTCTCTGAAAAAGGAGGTGTGTTTAGTCCTCATTAAACAAACACGTAAGAGGCTTTCCAGCCTTGGCTACTTCACATCATGCTGCGTCATCTTGGCTTTCCACCATCCTTCCTTCAAGCCACCAAAGGCAGCTGAAGCAGCCTCCAGTTTGTGTAACATGCTCTTCCCTCTCAACCTCCCAAACTTCTGAAGATTCAGTCTGTTCTTTGAAGCATTGCTGTTACAATGAACACACCCCATACTGTGTTTGGGGCAAGGACGGGGTAGTGTGGCACATTGTGCAGATCAGCATATAGTACGTAAATAATAAATATTGTTAATCACAATCACTCATTCTGACCTGCTGCAGTCAAACGTGCCCAGACTGAACATGACATCATTCATATGAAAACAAAGGAATTGGATACCTGCTCTTCATTGCAGCAATGAGTGCCAAGAGCAATTTAAATTTTGTTGCACAATACAAGGATGGATGCTAACTACAATGTTCATAAAGCAACAACCACAAACCACCCATATCACTTGTAAGTATGTCAGCAAAACTACCCATATGACAGCTGTCTATATTGATTCCTTTCCCTTCTTGGATCCAGATCCAAAGAGGCTTTTTGTTGGTGGTAGAATTTATTGTTTTTGTTTGTTTCCATTAATTAAACAAAGACAGATTCACAGTAATTAAGACTGAAGTCTTTCATTTATCAACAAAGTACAGAAAAGACAACATGGATTATACATGTCCCCACATTGTCCAATGTGCCTCGAAAGCAATATCTGGGAGGCCACCACGAGCGGGTAATTGAATCTCCAGATCGACTGGATCCTGGATGTCTTTGCTGAGACTGATAACAAGAGCGCCAATAATTAGAGGCATTTGTGATGTGGACATATGAACTTATTTCACACAGGATTCTGAATACTGCTTAGATAGTAACTACTTTTCATCACTAACACTCTGGGCTAAGGGGAAAAAAGATTCAGAACAAGAATCCAAGATGTTTGTAGAAACAAAGTTAAACTCCATCTGTTTTAGTTTAGTACATGCTGAGGGCAAAGCAACATCTGAGAGATCTGAGTAGGAAGTTTGTCACACTGTAATGCAGGAACACTCCAATCATTTCAGGTCATTACCAGCTTTGTAGTTTTAAATTGCCATTTTCAGGAACTGTTTTCAACAAAAAAGAATTGTTGAGCTTTCCTATGGTACAGTTAGGCTGTTCCATTGTTTTACCATGACACCATTGAGCAGCATAACCACCTAATACCACATATAACAACATAAAAGACAAAGAAGAAACACTTCAAGTCCAACTGCACCTCAGGAAAATGAAGAAATTTCTCTACCATCAAAAGAAAGTGCAGCCCATTCTGAGCAGCTCATCCCAAAAATGATTTATAAAATGGAGCATCTGACTTTTTAAAATAATGAATGTACCAGTTGCACCCACCTTCTTTTTTACCCCTAACCTCCACTTGATATTTTCTATTTCAAATCCTTTACGGGAGCACTCCTGAAAATGACACTTAATCCAGAAAGTTTATTCAAAAAAGCTTGTATATCTTCATATGTTATTAAAACAAACATCTTAAAATGTTATTAAAAACAACACTCAATCCTCAAAGTTTATCCAAAAAGGCTTTTATAGACTTATCTGTTATTAAAACATTTAAGAAGACATTGTTTGCAATCTGCCAGCAGTTGAGACAGATGGGTAGTGAAGATCTATGTACAGTACTTTTCAGTTTGAAACTGATTTAAAAATGTAGTTAAAAATGGATGACACTGACCTGAGACCATAGAGGACTGTTCCATCTGGATGCAAACGAATCATTCTGTTCTTCACAGTGACCCCATGTACGAATGATTTCTTGTCATTCAAGAAGTAGGTATCAGGAACCCAAAGCTGATCAGCTACTCTATTGTCCAGTGTAAGATTTAAAGGTATTACATTATACGACAGCCTCTTATCCCTCCATGCTTGCTGAAAGTACATTGTCAAAGTATAGTCCTGCAATATTAAAAATAGAATCATTATTTGCACTGAAACAGACTATATACACAGGCATATACCGCAACTATATTAAAATGCAGCTTATACTTTGTGGCAGCATTTGCGCACAGGAACTTCAGCTTTGTATTTTCACAGGTTGTTTATTTCTGTGTATATATAGAGGAAAAGACTACGTACATTCTTAATAACAGGGATTGGAATACAGGTAGACTGGGGTATTACCGAATGTTACTGAAATGAATTTGAAGGCCTATTAAAAATGTTAACCCTTTTTAACACTGCCGTTTAAAGTTTCTCTACAATTTATGGAACATATATTCAAGGAGTTCTACAAGTCTTTGTGTTCTAGAACACAGGAAATTCTAAGATTCCAAAACATGGAATTTGAGCCAAATTATGTGTTGACTTTTTATTCCATGATCTCTGCTGAATTCAATGGTGTAACAAGGAATGTGTGTCAACTCAGAATCAGGCCCTGTATCTCTTCCTAAAAATACACCCAGCCCCTTTTACATTCTTTTCTACATGAAAAATGCGTGTGATCCTGTTAGCTTTCATTAAGGGCACTAAAACAACAAGAAAGACTCCTAGCCCCAATTCCAAAGAGTCTTATTTATATCAGGGTGGATAAAAAAATCAATGATTTTTTAATGGATTTTTTTAAATTTAAATCAGATTTTTTTGATAAAATGGTTTTTGAGGAAAAAAACCTATCTAAAGATAGTTTTAATTAAGATACATTATAGCTCAAAGATATCTCATCATGGAATAGGAATTATACATTCTAATTCTATAGTATGAGACATATTCATGTAATGTTTAAGAAAAGTTTTGTAAATGAGTTATAATAGTTCATGGATTAGGGACTCAATCTTATGGGGTTCCACAGGCTTCTGTATAGATTATTTAGGTTAATCTTTCGATCTAGCCAATGGGACTCGGTGCTCAGACTCTAGAAGATACCATCAGAGATGCTTGGTTTTGCAGTTCTCAAACTGTGGATTTGTCTCCAGAGATAACATGCTTGTTAACAGCAAAATGTTTTTAAATAAATAATATATAGAGGTGAGAAATAACAGACCTCAACCCTATTGTCCCTCTGCAAATTTGTGTACACAGAGTCAATCCCTTACATCGCTCTAAAAGTGCAAAGTTTCAAAAAGTTCAGTGAATAGAAAATTGTTGGGGGCGTAATAGATCTGGACAAGGAGAAGTGTGGAGAGAAACGTGAGAAGGGAGGGACAGGCAGTAGAAAAAAAAGTGAAACTGTTTGAGCAGCATATTCCAGAAGTCTTGAGGTCTTTCTGAGTGGAGCCTTCATTGATTTGAGATCTACCATATCATTCTCTCACTAGAAGGGAAAAACTACAATGGCAGCAGGCCATAAAACAGACCCAGTTTGGGAATATTTTAACGACGTTCCTCTACCTGTGGGTAAGACAGGCATGCGTGCAAAATTCAAACAGGCCTGGTTTCCCAAATGAACAACATCATGAGAAGTGTTCCTTATCAGGGGGAAGCTGCGTTGAAGATGATGAAAGGAACATGTCTGAACATGCAGGATCTTCAGGTTGGTAAAGTTTTTAATTTCATACTTCTTTCTTAAAGACTGCCTGTCTTCCTTCTGGACTATTCTTGAATTCTCATGTTTGAGCAAAAAAATATAGTTGTTCTATGGTACTATAATTTTAGATGCCACTGTGATAAAAAAAATAAATACCTGAAATAGGCAGATCTTTCTTTTACAATTTCACCTTTAAAGTAGTACTGCGAGTCAATGAATGCAATGAGTAATACTAAATGAGCAGCATGGTAATAATAATTAAATAACTGCATTGACTTATTTTGTTTAGGAGACTCCATCCTCAACATACAGAATTCTGAAGACTATCCACCTTCAAGATCATCATTTTCTATAGTTTCAGATTTATCTGCCAATGATGGTGTTTCAGTCACATCGCGTATGTCACAAAGCCACAGTAGCAAAAAGAAAAAAAAATCTCCATCCAGAAACAACCATAGATAAGTTTGTGATAAGAACCAGCAGATTACAAAAAGAGGTAATTGATAAAAGAAAATTGCCCGGTTTGTTTATACAACAACGTTTGATTGAGAACCGTTTCCGTCTGATTGAGAACCCATGCTTCATTAACATGGTTCAGTCATTAAGACCAGGATACAGTCCATCCAACAGAGCAGATGTCGCAGGCAAATTGCTGGATAAAGTGTATGAAAGAGAAATTGAGCAGTGTGCAAAAGGTCTAGACGGTAAAATTGTTAACCTGAGTCTTGACAGGTGGGAGCAATGTCTACAATGATCCTGTTGTATGTGCTTGCGTGACAACAGAAGAAGGGAATGTCCTCCTTACAGAAACAATTGATACATCAGGAAATGCACACACAGCAGAATATTTACATGAAGTAGCAGTAAAAACTATAATAAACTCTGAAGAAAAATTCAAATGTCTAGTACACAGATTGCAGCAGACAGTGCTGCAAATGTATCCAAGATGAGAAGAAATTTAGAAGAGAATCCCAAGGTAATAACATACGGTTGCATTGCTCATTTGATGCACCACCAAGGCAAAGTCTTCAGTGTTCCAGAAATAAAAGCTAATGTTGAAATTGCAGAATACTTCTGTAACAACCACTTTGCAGCAGTTGCTCTGAAAAAAGTGGGAGGAACCAAGCTAACTCTCCCACAAGACGTCCAATGGAACTCAGTAGTGGACTGTTTTGAGTACTATATAAAGAACTGGCCTAATCTGATGACAGTTTGTAAACAAAATAATGAAAAAATAGATGGCACTGTCACAGCCAAAGTTCTCAACACTGGGCTTAAGAGAAATGTTGAACACATGCTGAGTACCCTGAAGCCTACTTCTGTAGTCCTGAACAAAATGCAGGGAAATAGCTGTTTTATTGCTGATGCTGTTGAAATTTGGAAGGAACTAAGACAGATCTTAGAAAGAGAAATATGCAGTGACAGAGTTAAATTACAAGCATTAAAAAAACGAATGGGACAAGCATGATCTCCAGCTCATTTTCTTGCAAATATTCTCAATACTTGGTACCAGGGTCAAACCCTAACTGCTGAAGAAGAGGAGTTGGCTATGAATGGACATACAGCAATCATCCCTCCATAATGCCAACTATAATAAACTTCAGAGCTAAGGGTGAACCATTCAACCAATATATGTTTGCTGATAATGTTTTAAAGAAAGCCACACCAGTGAACTGGTAGAAGTCACTTAAGCACTTGGATTCAGAGATTGTTGAAGTGATAATCTCACTTTTAACAGCAGTAGCTTCTTCTGCCTGTGTAGAAAGAATATTTCCTCCTTTGGACTAATTCATTCCAAATTGAGAAATCGTTTGGGACCTGAAAAAGCAGGAAAGCTTGTTTTTCTTTTCCAGATTATGAATAAACAGGAAAATGAAAGTGAAGACTACTGAGTTAGCTGCAGAAGCCAATATTTTAAGTTGCTCTTGTTGACCTGGTTGACATAGTCAATTTAATTATTTTTTTAATATTTCATTTAACTTTTTTAGTTAAAAACTATTTTAACAAAAACAAACCTGATTTTAAAAAACTTGAATGTTTAACTAAATTCAAAATTCATATGCTTATTTTGTTAAAATATTGTATGTTTGCTGTTGAAGAAAAAAAATCCAGAATACATAATGTTGGTGTTTTAGTTAAATAAAAACATTTAAATGTCTGTCTGGTGATGTTCTCCTCCTAATACAGCATGGCAAGAAAATCCTCCAAACATTAATGATTAACCTGTTGAATTGGAGATCGTTCACTTCCCAAAGACTTCATAAAAATCTGCTTCAATTACCTTTGGTAAATGAAATAACCAATCATTCATTTTCTGATATAGCTGTAAAACTAATCTGAAAAGTTTTCAAAATAAATCACTTTAAAAATGTATAGTGTGTACCTTCTAAAAATGAAACCTACATCTATCTCTCAGTTGTGAAGAATATGTATTAAGGTTATAACAACCAACAAGAATGCACTTTTATATAGAAATCCATGATTAAATCGAGTCTTCCTGACTAGTGATTTAAATCACGATTTAAATCAATTTTATTTAAATCAAACCCAACCTAATTGATATATTTAATGTTATTAAGTCCCATTTAGTTCAATAGGACTATTCATAGTGTATAACATTACACACATGTATATGTCTTTACAGGTTTAGGAACCAATTGACTTTGAATCAGGCTCTTTATGAATATTTTGGAGCTAGCCGGTCTTTTGATAATTGAGCAGAGAATATACTTGTAAGTGTATCACTGTGAATTGTTAAACAAAAGAGGAACTATATTAAGTATATATTGTATATTATATTACACATAACACTTTTCACTCCATAAACAATACCTAGTACAGATACACAGTCTCTCTCTGACTGTCCATGGAACAATGACTGTAAAATAATGCCAGAGACAGGCAGCCTTCATTTTCAAACTACCAGAAGAGGCACAATGGCATCACTTTAATTTTTGATGAGATCAGAAGGCGGCTCACAGTGTTTTGTTTGAGTATTCCCATTTAATATGATCTGCATTGCTTTGTGACAATTGTTAGCATAAGAAATATGATTATTGTCCCTTTTAGCAGATGCAGTCAATAAAGCTGTTTTGATTAGGAACACCCAGTCAGTTAGAGAATTTATTAGTTTCTGAGAGCTTGTATCTATCCATCAGCCCGAGAAAAGATTCATATGCCCCAAACTATCTTATTTTGAATAGGTGATTGTTTACTGTGGCTGTGCCTCACATGTTAACTTTCACCATCTGTCTGCTAACACAGAGAAACTTAGAGACACACTTGGACAAACACAAGTTACTCTGCAAACTGCTATACTAATTCCCAATTAATTTACTTTGTAGCTACACTTCACAGCTACTGTCCAGATGGCAAGAGACTATGGTTGAGAATGGAAACTAGTACCACAGTAGACACATGAAAGAATTACACTCCCCTCCCCCGCTGAAACTCCCTAATAAAGTTTTCTGTAATTTAGCAGCACTGAAATTAACCTCTCTCAGGACTGTCTAGGGTGCATGAGATTTCACTTTTGAAATACTCACAGGCACACTCTATGACAGAACAGGCAAGAATGATTCCTCACAAAACACAAAAATGGAGGTCTATTAACATTTTCCCCTCTCCCACATTTGCCACTTCCAGTGTTACTGTTTAAGGGACAAGCTTTCAAAAGACTCATGAAAATACACTTGTGATGTGGGCACTCCCCAAAACTCACATTTAAAAAAAATACTTTGCATTTCTAGAAATCCCATCTTCAGATGGGGAAATAGACAAAGAAGTTAACTGCCTTCTTCAGTGTTACACAGCAAGTCCAGGGCAGAACTGTAAATTAAACCCTAATCTGACTTCCTGATTCCTAATCCCAGGCTTGACCAATTAGACTTTTTCTTCTGCTAATCTTCCCACATAGAGATCGAGTTTGTGCGTGCAATTATTGACTTGATTATGAAAACAGGTCAACATGCAAATACATGCATTTTGAAGATATGACAGGCACAGTTTTTTGCTTTATTTCAACCTCCATTTCCACTCTTTGAACTAGTGGAATGATACTTAAAATACAATATTTGAAAGTCAGCTTATCCTGCTTCTCTTGCAGTGCACAAGTCAATGTATTTGAGGTAGGATAAACTCTCACTTTTTTGTAAAGAGAAAGAAACATTCTCTATAGCACAGAAACTCTCTTTGAATGAATGATTCCATTCCTGTTCCCAGTAGAGTCCATCAAGGAGAGTTTTTAAATGCTTTTTTTAGTCTTTCTTCCCATCTGGTTAAAAGCATGCTCTGAGTCAGAATGATATTAATAGCCTTGCTTTCTCTTCCACATATAACCGAATAGTGAAACTTTCATACAGTCCTCTTCCCTCTGCATTCTACATTTAAAGGTGAACAGACCTTTTAGCCTAAATCCTTAGTTCCAGGTCTTACATTTCTCCTGTTGCTTGAATCACATACACCTAAACAAAACTAGAAGTATTTTCCTGTGCACCCTTCATTGCTTTGTTTGGTAGGAAGTCACCTAATATTAATGGATACATGCATTCCTGTACTAAGGACCATGCAAGTAGGTAAGTGAAGAAGGAATTTTCAACCATTTTATTATAAAATGTGTTTCCCTTTAAAAATGTTAAACCAATCCATACAGTCCGTTAATGATATTACATGTGAAAAAGCCTTTTAAAAAAAAAAAAAATCAAATGTTTTTCTTAGTTCACCATAAAAGATTCAAGTCCTTAAAAACAGTATCATGTTAACTATTTTATTCTTCGGTTTACTACCAAATCTGCAAAATTTGTTCCATAACCAGACATCAAAAGCTGTTTAGTTATGCATTGCCAGTAAGAAAATGTATTACTCTTCATTACAGTAACATAACACCCCATTTCTAAGTTTATGAGCCATGGCTAACTCTCCTCCAATGCCCTTAGAAAATCAGGGATAGTGAATTCGATGCATGTTCTAAATTATGACCTACATGTACTGATATATCTTTCCCTGCCAATTACCTATACAACATTAACAAAGATCAACTTTCCTTCTTTATGTTCAATAGAGGAGATGGGCCTTCCTCTACTGAGTTGAAAACCTGGAATCTGAACAACTCCAAAGTTCCAAAATCTTTGGAGTTGATGCTCTGATGCAGCTCATCAGAAAGACAGGCCCATGCCATTTGGGGCTTGTCTACATGGTACTGCAGTGCAAATTAGAGGGGCACATTTTCTTGAGCAGTGGTTCTCAAAGTCAGACTGCTGCTTGTTCAGGGAAAGCCCCTGGCGGGCCGGGCCGGTTTGTTTGCCTGCCACAGGTTCGGCCGATCACAGCTCACACTGGCCGCAGTTCGCCCCTCCAGGCTGCCTGTCCTGGTGCTCTGGGCGGCACGGCTGCAGTGCCACCAGCCGCTAGTGCTCCAGGCAGCGCGGTAAGGGGACAGGGAGCAGGGGGGGTTGTATAGAGGGCAGGGGAGTTCAGGATGGTGGTCAGGGGGCGGGGGTGTGGATAGGGGGCGGGGCAGTCAGAGGGCAGGGAACAGGGGGGTTGAATGGTGGCAGGGGTCCTGGGGGGGGCAGTCAGGAAGGAGGGGCGGCTGGATGGGGCAGTCAGGGGCGGGGAGTCTGGGGGCGGTCAGGGGACAGGGAGGGGTGGATGGGGCAGGGATCCCAGGGGGGCCATTAGGGGGCAAGAAGCGGGGGATCGGATAGGGGGCAGGGGCTGGGCCATGCCTGGCGGTTTGGGGAGGCACAGCCTCTCCTAACCAACCCCCCATACAATTTTGGAAACCCAATGTGGCTCTCAGGCAAAAAAGTTTGCCCACCTCCTGCTCTAAATGGTACCCAAGTGAGCATTAATATAATCCAGTTTGAAATGGGGCTCTCTCAACATGAACTAGGTACCTTTTAGAGCCTCACAACAGGGTCTACACGGGGCAGTTAGAGAGCAACTCTACAGTTAGAGCACTCTACAATTCACACACATCCTACTGTGGCACTGTATAGAAAGCCATAAACTGGAAGAACAGAAGCAAATCCAAATTTCAGAGAGGTTCAGATTTGGTGGTGTAGTTCAGATCTATCTCTAATCAAAAGGACTTAATTTTCCAAAAGTGACCAGTGATTTTGGATGCTCAACTTGAGACACCTTAAAAGGGATAATTTTTAGATAGCAATGAGAATTCTCACTTTCGGAAAATCAGACCTTTTAGGGTATATTAAGTAGCATATCCAAAAATGTAGACACACCAGCTCATTAGTCACATAAGATACAATTCACAGCTCAGTAAGGCAGGAAAAAAAGTCTATTTTTAAAACCTGAACTGAAACAGGAGTAAGGAAATGAAATGCACAATAGAGTCTCGGTTTTAAAGAGGTCTGTCTTGTGAGCATCCCAAGGCACTTAACACTTTGAAAGAGATTACAAACATGTTCAGCTAGAAGTGATATGAAAAAGAAAAAGAGCCTTAATCTTACAGTTAATAAGAGAGTTCCCTGGTGCCCTAAGGGTAGGGTTCCAAATGACATGCAAATTCTTTGTCCTCACAGAACAAATGAGGGACAGAGAACTAGATGGAACTGGAGGCCAGGAAAGAGGATGTTGATTAAAAAAAAAAAAAGAGAGACAGTCCCTTCTTGAGAAATTCACATGAAACAGAGGTAAGGATTGTTAGGAAGTAAAAATGAATGTGTAGGTGAAACAGGAGCCAATGCACTTAGAGAGCCTGGCACAAAACAATAATTACAATGGGTTGAGTGAAATGTGAAACCAAGGCTCAATGAATAATCATTTCTGCCTCTGTACGTATGTGCCATATATACATGTGCAAACACAGAGATTATTTGTACACATACATATATAGTGGATAGCTCATCTAACTTTCGTGGAGCTTATTTTCAACCCAGTTAATCTACTGCTCCAATCAATAATTATTAAAAAAACAAACAAAAACAGCACTATTTTTAGAGCTGAGAGGACCTTACAGAGTTCTAATCCTGCTAATGGATTTGTAAAGGTTAGAAATAAACCAACTTACATAGGTTTGATTTTGTTGACCTCCCTGCCACCACATTTCATTCCCAACAAACCCTGAGCCCTACTCTTTCATGTATTAGATATCTTAGATCCACTTGGGCTGCTTGGGAACACAGCGATTTCAGGGGAGAAGGGATCAAGGGAGACAGGCTGTGGGATCGGAGGCCAACCATTTCCCCCCAGATCTGCAAACTGATGCAGTAAAGTACATAAACATATGCTCATCTTTAAGCATGTGAGCAGTACATATGAAGCCTTTTGCGCAGCTTTCATTACTGTCCCCTTGTTTCTAGACATTTATGCTGAGTAAGCCTTTTGTTTCTGTCAAGATACGCAAAGATCATAAGAACAGCAAGTTCAAGATGAAGTTAACTTTCCTTTGTGTTAATAAAAATTCAGTGATTAGTGTATTAAAATTAGCATATATATGACTATCACCCTGGGCTCAGTCATTAACTTTGTGCAAGGATATCTGGAGAAACTTTTCACTGCTGCTAATATAAATACATTAGAAGATAACAACGCATTTCACAAATAGACCATGTTACAGTCAGCCAAGTTAATGATTGATGAATATCAGTTTGCACTATCCAAATGAAATCACTGGAGGTAATTGTGAGACTTCAAATATCACAACACACAAATATCAACAACATGCAGATAACACCCTTTTCTGTTCTTTGTTCACTGGGGACACTGATAACAGTTCATCCAGCTATCTCAGGACCTGGTCAAGATCAACAAGTGGATGAAAGGCAGCTGCTGACACAAAACTTAAGCAAGACAGAGGTGATGCTGTTGGTAAGGAGGCAGCATTTTGAAGGAATAGCCACCATAATTCCCTAATAAAGATGTCTCCCCTGAAATAGATAAATTGTTTCATACTCTCCTTCTGGACTTTCAAATAGTTAGAGCTGCTGAAAAACATCTTCTATCTGTGACTGGCAAGGAGATTGTGCTCTGAACTATCACGTAAAGACTTGGCCACAGTAGGCAATAATATGGTGCTTTAAGATACTCCACACACACATAATCTGATAGCAGAGGAAAAACTGCCAGTCATCACTCTGAGAGTGACCTGAAAAGAAGGAAACTCCTCCAACTCTGTACTTTCAATTATCCTCCGGTACATTTTATAGATGAGATTAATGGTATTAAATTTAATAGAAAGATCTAATAACATGAGAACAGATATCCTCCTCCCATCAATGGAGAAGAGAGATGTATCTATCAACAGATCTAACTAATACCCTTTCCATTCCATGTTCTGGCCTGAAACCTGCCTGTGAAAGCGCTGGGATTTTTGTGATAGACAACTGTAATTAAATATGGCTTTTACTAGCTTTAACATTTTTGGTGCCAAAAGCTATGATCAATGAACAATCATATTACATCAGATCATCTCTTTAAGCCATTGTTTTGGCATGGTTTTCTCTGAGAATGCTACAAATTTTAACTGGATGCACATAAGGTAGTTAGATATTATCATCTTCATTTTACAAATGGGTAAAATGAAGCACAGTAAGGTCATGTGACTTCTTGTATGTTCCCTATCATGTTAGAAGCATAAACAGAAACAGAATCCATCTGTCTTAGATTTCTGACCTGTGCTTGTAACCACGAGACCAGCCTTAAAAATATGGTGAATAGTCTAACTATTGTACCCAGAGCACAATTTACCCACAAAAGCCATATATCATTATGACGTCATAAAATGTAGCGGGAAATTGGTTACAGCTAGAGTACCAGATGGTCAACAGCAATAAGACTTCTGAGATGTCTACGTTAATTAAAATTGTCCAACTATGGGACACACGGTTGATGGACTCTTGATAAGTGTGATCCTAATTCAAAAGACTTTAATTATCTATTTATTCTTCTGGGCTGGTAAAAAAATCAATGATAAACACTGTGACTTTTTCTATTTGATCACTGTATATTTAATTAACTTTCTCATCTAATAGTAAAGTGTGACTCTTGTATATCAAAACACAAATGAATGTTGCATGCTTTTTAATACAAAAACTAACTAAAATATTGGGGGGGACCCAGGCGTAATCAATTAATAATGAACATTTGAAATCAAGAAGGGCCCAAGGTAGACAAGGAAGTTCCTAAATTTCAAGGATGTTGAGAACTGAAGTAGGGTTCAGTTGCAAGGTTGGATCCTGGTCTGAAGTTCTTCAGAGTTTGAGGACATTCCAATCTAGGCACAACAACATTTAAAGCTTTATTCTTTTTCTTCTACATTCTGCAAAAACAGAATTCACAGTAATAAAAGCACTGACTTACATTTTTATTAAGGCCTGCACAGCTATTGAAACACTTTGAAAATAATGCAACTGAACTATTTTAGGAGGAGGAGAAAAATAAATGAGTATGAGGAAAATTTAATGCCATATAAATAAAACATGCAGCAACAGAAAGAAGAATAAGTTATTTATTTCTTCTCATTAGAAATGACTGAAGAACTCATCTGTGGTCCATCTCTCACAGGTTTCCTGGTTATCCCGAACTTGTAAAAATAAAAAGTTTATTTCAGTCCCCACCATGATATATTTAAGGCTAGATTCTCTCTTTTGGAAAATGTTTGAAGCTGAACTTTGCCGCATGCTATAATTTATTTATTACATGCATTTATAAGGGGCCCTATCACTGACATATTCAAGTGCTATTCATAAAAGAAAACTACAAATACAACATTTACTTATGGAGCAAACAATCTGCATTATCCCACTCCTTCAGCAGACATAGCTGGCAATTAAACAGACAAGAGGCCAGTTTCTTCAGGGGACTAGCCAGTACGTGTCACCACCCAATGTCACAGAAAACACAAATACAGAACCCCAAAAGGTACATCATACAATGGGACGCAAAAGATACAGCTAGAACAGGAATACTTGTGGCATCTTAGAGACTAACAAATTTATTTGAGCATAAACTTTCGTGGGCTAAAGCCCACTTCATCAGATGCATGCAATGGAAAATACAGTAGGAAGATGTGTGTGTATACATCTATCTATATATTATACAGAGAACATGAAAAAATGGGATGTCCCTCTGTACTGGTACAAGTTTTTTCATGAAGTTGATGGATTTCCACTTCATACGGCTAAATGCAGTGCCTTGCATGGTGAGGCTCTGACAGATTTCTTTCAGGAAAGAACTCTATAGCAGAGGACTTACTACTGAGAATCCATTCCAGTCCCTGACCTCCTTTAAAGGCAAGAATTGGAGTATCTCTGTTGATCAGAACTACTCATTTGGGGCTAAGGGTAAGAGAAAACCGTGCAAAGCATGGCCTTGAAGCTTTAGAGAGACTAAAAGTGACCTATACAAAAGTAGAGCGCGTTGTCAATGTAATGGCTTTGTGCCAATGGATATTCCAAAGCAAATGTCAACATAAATTCTACCAATTCTTGTCATGTCAATATTAGTCAGTGACTCTCTAGTTCAAATACACATGGTCAGTGTTCAGCCAATATCTAAATCCTTTGATAGAGCTAGATTTGAACATTGTTGGTCTTTCAAAGCCTCTTCCCCTGCACTGGATTTGAAACACACAACAAACTTCCTAAAAGGTAATTCATCATTTTCCTAAATGGGAATTTACATGGTCTGAAGTACATTTATGATTCTTCTGAAAGTCACAGATTCCAATATATAACCCAAATGTTTATTCCATGAGGGATTAGTCCAGAAAATATGTACCACAAATATCCCATATCGCAAGCATGGGAAAAAAAACAGGCAAAAGGCATCTACCTAAGGCAGCACACCACTAAGGACCACACATTACTGAGTGTTGCAACAGTCTTACATGAAGAATGTTAGCTGTGAACATAAACATCATAGTTATCAGATGGGTTTGAACCCTGGACACTCAGTACCAAAGGCACAAGTCCAGCCCAACTGGCTAACAAAGAATTGCAGCTCTACTGGTTCCGGTCTCTTTGGGGGGCAAAAAGGCCTTGGTTCAATCCCCACTGATGACATGAAGTCTGTGGGTAAGAGGCTACATTACAGTGGCAAGACTCCTTCCTCAGTGCTTTCAGTATTAAATATTTACATTGTTTCTACTGAATTATAATTACACTGAATTATATATAACTGGGCAATACAATACTCTTAGCCTTCATGCCCTGCAATATCATGCAATTAGGGCTGGAGTGTTTCCTCTCATGCCAATTAATTAAGCAAGAGACACACTTGATTTTAGGCTCAAACAAATCACTCAGGCAGAGCCATGACATCACACTTAACCACAGGCTAGCAATATGTGTGTCATTCTAATCAAAAAGCATGTGCAGCATACACACCACGCCATTTACTTCCCTGATTTGTTGCTTCCTGACACCAAGAGGTAATGTGATCAAGTACATTAAACGTGGATGGAGAGCCTGGAAATCAAGCTCTGCTACTGACTCACTGTGAGACTTTGGGCAAGTCAGTAAACCTCTCAGTGCCGCACAGTTTCCCCAGTTGTTTAAAGAGGTTAGTGATCTTCATAAAATGTTGCGAGGTTCTCAGATGAAAGACAGTGTGTGAGGGCGAAGTATTAACAGAGAGTTAAGATGTGTGAGTTAATATCTTTTATTGGTCCGACCTCTGCTGGTGAAAGAGACAAACTTTTGAGATTCACAGAGCTCAGGTCTGGGCATTAATATTAATTTAATTAATTATTTAAAAATTAAAATTAGTAAAGTATTAACATTAATTTAGTACATATTCTTTAAACACCATGACAATTATTTTAACAAAACATTTTCTGCCTCAGACAACATCATCATGTTTCACTGTCATCTATTAGTACATTCATGTTTACAAAGTGCTCTAAAAAGTGTCAGCAACCCACATGAGATACCCAAATGTAAAGTCTAACCCTTTGGGTATCTAATTTTTTGACTATGAATTTTAACCCAGTTGGGTATCACAAAATTGGCTATAAGGCCAACTGCCAAAGATGTTGGAGGAACTCTGGATTCACAGGTTACTTACTGGTTATTCAATTCTACAATAACAAAATTCCTGATGAGACCTGAAGTCAGAGAATAGGAACAGTATTTGAGTTTGGAATTCAAGATTAACAGGCTGTGACTGAAGGACCACTTGTTATAATTACACTAGACTATGAAAAACATGCTAATGTTTATTTGTGGTGGTTACAATATGTGATCTTGCAGAACTGGAGAGAGCTACAAGCAGATTTTTACAAAAGAAAAGAGATTTGTTGGCAAAACCCACTTTTTGTGATGATCTAAAGGAAGAGACCAGAAGATGCTGAATGTATCTTGAAGTCCTTATCGACATTTTTAATGAAATATTAGGGAAACCTGTGGCATATAAAGAAATTTCAAGAACAAGAAGAAAGCATAAACTGCGATGGTACAATAATTGCCTAGAGTTGGTCAAAAAATGATATTTGTTTTTTGCAAAAAAGTTCATGAAAAACTTGTTCCTTTTTTCATCCAGTCATAGTTGTAGCCTATTGCCCCAATTCAGCAAAGCACTTAGGACCATGTTACCTTTAAGCAAGTACTTAATGTTCTCCAGTGTTTAGCTGAATTGGTTCCTATATGAACACTGAGATGTGTACTCCTGTGATTTTGTTTGTTTCAGTGACTGATTTTCTAATAAGTATACCTAACACTAAATTCCTAATGAGATTTTTTTATCGTAAAGAAACGAAAGAAAAAAATTGAATGCTTAAAGTGATCAAGTTTACACTTCTAAGCAACGCTAAATTGAAAAGCATATTTCTCTTAAAAGTTGACTTCTAGATAACCATAATAGCTTTTTAGAAAAATTAATTCAATGAGAAAGATGGATAGGTATTTATTTAAAAATAGCAAAATAATATTTTTAATTAAATGTTGCATATTGCAAAACTTTGCATGAAGAAAAGCTACAGGATGACACCCCAGGTATTCATTAAAACATTGCCTTGCTGAGATGCAATTCTTTCATACCCTTAATTTAAGATGTGTGTGAAACTAATGGTGAGATCATTGCCATCACTATGTATGCCAATATACTGATTAGCTTTGTCTCTGTCTTCTTTCCATCAGACCATATGTAACAGACTTCAAATTCTCCAATCTATGCTTCACTCTAGCAGCGATCGGGACTTGAATGAAAATCAAATAGCCTAAAGATCAATCCAGAGCAAACAGAGATGATGCTGGCTCATAAAATCTATAAGCACTGGCTCACTTATGGCTGTCTGGCCAGTTACTGTCAAAGTGGTTTGCAGTGTATGTACCTTTCTAGATTCATTAAGCTTCAAGTCCCAGAGAGAGAGAGAGAGATCTCTTATCTGTGGCAGACCAGAAGATCATTTTCTTTCAGATACAAACTAAGTTTACCCATGACTTTTTACTGCTCCGCCAGGTTACCTAGACTTATTTTGAAGGGCTCGAGGAAGCTTTGGCTTCTACAGAATGCAGTTGCCTGAATTCAGAGAAGCAAATTGTTGAAACCACATGACAGCTGCACTCATCACCCAGCACTGGCTGTCAATTCAAGGTTTCAATTGCCATTTACAAAGTCCTAACTGGTTTAGACTTAACTTATGTAATAGACTGCTTGTTCTTCCCTGACCCAGCATGGCTCATCAGGAGTGCTTATTATAAGGGTGAAACTTGCAGGTGCTGGAGCAGAGCATTCTCAGCAGGCCCTCACCTCTAAAATTCACTACTGCCAGAAATACACGTGAGACTAGGCTACAATGAAATGTACTGCAGAATACATCTCTTTGTCCACACTAAATGGAGGTTCCTAGCTCTATATGGCATTCAGCCTACTAGCTAGGATTTTCTCCATCTCTGTACCCAAACATCTCAGTGTGGCAAAGGCAGTCACAATGTGTTTGTTTATTATATGTGGGTGATGTTCAATTCCATCTATCCCACAAGGAAATTTCTACTGCATAACAATGAATTCCTGTTCAAATGACATGCCCTTCCTGCAAGAAAGGTAGAATTTTTAAGGCTTCAGGATAGTACATTGAACCTTGATGCCTCTCTAGTGATAAAGTGATGCACACGCTAGAAATACTTGCAACAACCTCATATAACAAGTGGCAACAGCTACATTCCAAGTGGCACATCCTGTACATTGAAGCAGAATTTCCCTTATAGGAGCTAAAATGAACAACAAAATGTTCTCTTCAGTGAGAATTGGTTCCATAATCCTAACTTGCTCAGCAGTTTAAAAAACAAACAAACAAACAGAGCTGACTGGAAGTTTTGATTAATCTGTTTCTTTAGTGTTCATTGAGCCAAGTAGCACTCTAACCAACTTCTATCCTTTGCACCCTCGCTTTCAAATGGACAGGCTGAACACTCATTTCTAGAGTGTTTATTTATTTATTCCAGTATTTTATAACATGACTTTTCAGAGGAACTCATTTTGCTGTATTTTGTTTGGCAGGAAGCTGTTAATGGCTTTTTTGTTTGTTTGTTTCATTAAGCATATTATCTTGTTAATATTTCCCCTAAAATATAAAGCTATCTAGCTCCTGATTTTGTGATGAAGTGGAGATGTTTCTGCAGGACAGTTTTCACAGCACAGACGCACTCAATAAAATACAGCAAATCTTAGGCCTGGTCTACACTGGGGAGGGGGGGTGGAAATCAATCTAAGATACGCAACTTCAGCTACGAGAATAGCATAGCTGAAGTTGACTTATCTTAGATTGAATTAGAATTACTTAATTCGCATCCTCGTGGTGCTGGATCGACGGCTGCGGGTCCCCTGTCAACTTTGCTTCCACCTCTCGCACTGCTGGAGTTCAGCAGTCGACGGGAGAGCGATCAGGGATCGATTTATCGTGTCTACACTACACACGATAAATCAATCCCTGATTGATCACTACCCGCCGATCCGGCGGGTAGTGTAGACGTACCTTCAGTGTGTCTGTGCTGTAGAAACTGTTTTCACCATAACAATAATGGTATAATAAAGTATAGTATATTTCTGCACCAACTAGAAATCTGGAAGGAATGATGTTGCTGTTAAGATTTCCTGCCCAATATTGCAGATCAGAGGCCTGAAAAAGTGGCTGAACTTTTGGATGCTTCGTCAAACCAAACGGAACTTTCCAGACTTTTGGGTATTCACCCATCACTATCTGTGATTAGCACTCAACCTTAAGTTATTTACATTGCCCTCCGCAATGTAGGCGCATAATACTGGTAGCAGTAAGGAGATAATCCCCTCTTCCTTAACCCTCAATATGACAGGAGAACAGTGGGGTACCAGCAATGGTGCTCCGACTTGGTTAATGAGGCGGGGAGTTGATGGTAATCTTCCACTAGGTAGAATGAGGGGGTAGGAGAAGGGACCTGACAGCACCCTGTCCAAGGTGGTATAATTTACAGAAGTATGACTTACGCTGGATGAGTTATTGCTGGATCATTCTCATATTTTACTTAAAGATGTAACCTCATTAAACCACATTCCTGGTGTCCAGGACAAGTATTTTGGTCACAAAAAAAGGCCAGTGTCCATAACACCAGATATCCCTTTTCCCACACTCCAAGCAGGAGAAAACAGCTATTAGGGCTTCCGAGAAAGGAAAGCCTCTCAGCCTATAGCAGAGACAGATAAAAGTGGCAAAATGTAGTGCCAGCAACCAGAAGAATGAAGAGAGTTAATCCCTCATGGAATAAACTATTTCTTTCTGAGCCCCTCCCCCCCACACACATGCAATAAAAACTCCACGGCCCACCTGTGCCACAATAACTAGTTTTCTGCATATAAAAGCCAGGGTTGGCATTATGGAGTAGCAAGCAGGGCAACTGCCTGGGCCCCATGCCACAGAGGCCCCATGAAGCTACATTGCTCAGGCTTCAGCCCTGGGTGGCAGAGCTCAGGGACCTGGTCTTCAGCTTTCTGCCCTGGGCCTCAGCGAGTCTAAGGCCTGGTCTACACTAGGGTGGGGGGGTCGAACTAAGGTACGCGACTTCAGCTACGCGAATAGCGTAGCTGAAGTCGAACTACCTTAGTTCGAACTTCTTACCTGTCCAGACGCCGCGGGATCGAAGTCCGCGGCTCCCCCGTCGACTCCGCCACCGCCATTCGCGGTGGTGGAGTTCTGGAGTCGACGGGAGCGCGTTCAGAGTTTGAACTATCGCGTCTAGATTAGATGCGATAGTTCGAACTCCGAGAAGTCGAACGCTACGCGTCGACCCGGCAGGTAAGTATAGACCTACCCTAATACTGGCTCTTCTTGGAGAACGCCCTGAAACCTGCTTGAGGCCCCCTAGGGGGCCCTGGATCCCTGGTTGAGAACCACTGCTATGGACACATCACATGTTCGGTGAAATCTACTTTATTCACTCCATGTTCGGTGGGGAATATGCTCATAAAAAATTTCAGCTCCCTTTTTTGATCTCCATGATTGAACTTTTCTATCAACTCTCACACAGCTGACAGAACCATTAATTCTACCACAACCTGTGAAATGATGTTCCTATCAGAGCATGAGGTGGCTGTGAAACTGTTACTTCAAAATAAATCTTCCAAGTAACATTGTCTCTGTGAAAAAGTTTAAGCAAGTGTGTTACTATTCTTGTTCCTCCTTTCTTTAAAAAATCCTCTTAGCTCTGCTTGGAAAAAGTGTTGTTTCCATTTAATTGTAACTTTAATTAAAAATACCCATAATCTGGAAACATAACGAAGTCTGGGTGCTCAGATCCTCTGCATCAACTGGTCACTTATTTCTGGTGCCAAATTTTAGGCACCAAGTTTGAAAAAATTAGCCATTTTTTGGTTTATTTTCTATCACTTGGACAGCATGTTTAAAATACTTTTGAGAGTATGGTTTCCCTTTTGCCATTCTTAATCCTTGATTCACTGTAGAAAGGATATCCGAATACTGTTTCTACTGTTAAGGTTAGCTGCGGTGGTCTCAAACATGATAGTAGCTACTACTGTAAAGTAGTGAAATATTAACTAGAAGATGTTAACCAGCAGAAAATATGTTCCTGGTAAATTTTTGAAAGCCATTTATTTTTATAAATTAATTCTGATGATCTGGACATTTTCTATTTTATTTTATTTTTATTTCTATTTTATTTTATAGACACTTTGGTATGTCTAGGAACAACTACAGAATTATTGTTTTCAGAATCCATCTGCTTCCTTAGCTTGTTTCCCATCTAAGTTACCAACCTATGCTTTTGACATCACAATTTACTGTTGTGAAAATGCCCTTAGGATTATAGAATAAAAGTTGGCACGCCATCATGAATACATATTGCAGCTAGTCATACACAAAGCACTTCAAAAGCTCTTTCCTGCAAAACATTAATTACTCCTCAAAACACCATTCTGAGCTAAATATTATTGGTTATGCAGTGCTTTCACATGCTAAGCACTGTACAACTGCTAAGTATTACTCCTATTTTACAGATGAGGAAATGAGGAGAGAGAGGCTGAGGCCAGAGTTTTGAACAAGTTCAATGAATGCTGAATAATGAATACAGCCCTATCTGTGTGAGCTCTCTACAAAAATGTTAATTATAAAAGAAAAATCATGCACGGGCCTCAGAGTATTATATTTAAAATCATTTAAAAATAAAAATTGTTCTAAGATTTAGAGTTAATTTCAAAACTATAAAAATATCACCATTCATTATATTCCCTTTACTAATGTACTATATAGCTGGAACAAAGTTAGCTTAATTAATTCCATTAGTTTATAATAGACTCAAAGAATCTCTGATGCCTCATGGAAGTTATGAAATCAGAAACAACTTGGATCATGTGTCAGATACTATGGTTTTATTTCTGTTCCATTCTTTAAAACTAAAATCATGTGCATAAATTCCTTCCTTAAAATACACTTATATCTGTTGCTTATTCCTTATCTCAAGTCCCAGTAACATCATAATAATCTCCAAAAAATAAAGTTGAGGTCTCAAATAGAGGAGATTATCCTGACAATACTATTTGAATCTGATGTATACTGGAGACATGTTTTATGATTCCATACTTACATCTGTCTGTACACAGAGGAGAGCCTGCATTACCAGAAGTTCATTCACTGTATTCCGTATCCTACAGAACCCCTCACAAAAGGCTTCCATAGGATTCCAGCCACTTCAAGGAGTATGGTAGGAGTGAGGGGTGGCCCAGGGCAGCCACTTACAGCTGCATTCCCGTCACGGCTGTAGAGTTGCCCTTTATGGGCAACTTATGGTGGGAGAAGGAAGGATGGCTTCAAAGGACAGCTATGGCAGGGGAAGCCCATGGAGGAGTAACTCCTACAAAGGCTAAATAGACTGAAGAGAACAGAGGTAAGTGGGGCATCCTTAGAGCTCCTTACCTCCTTCGGATCCCACAAACTCAACTTGGCATTGGGAAATACTTGGACTGGGGTACTGGAACCCCACAGAGGTGGAAAATGCATGGCAGGAAAATGAGTATGAAATTCCAAGCAGTAGCTCAGAGAGGTGCTTTTCCCCTACACAACCTGTAACCACAGAGAGGAGAACAGAGTCATTAGTATTTATTTATTATTATTATTATTTTTAATCATGAACACAGATTTTGGATGTGTATGTGTGTGTGTGTGTGTGTTTACACAAAATTGAATGCTAAACCTAAAATTAATGGTGTCCCTTTAAATTAATATCTCCTCAGCACCTTACCAAAAGCATTGAATGTGGATCTAAAAAAAGGAAATGGATCTTGGCAACTGCAATTTGTCAGTTATTTTTAATGTCATTCTTCAATGGCATGTGCATCAACACCAGCAGCAGTTCATGACTATTAAACACTTTCACGGATTCTTCTACTTCTTTGCCCTGCTGAGTCCCAAGAAGTTCTCTAAAATGGTTCATTAAACTGTTAGTGACAAACTGATGTCTTGAAAGAGGCAATGTACTCCAGAGAGCACAAATCTCCTACAGATATGTTCTTATACGCATTTATATATCATGGTCTAATTCACCAGAGATTACCTACTGCACCTCAGACTAATGTGTTTCTTTCCTATTTACATACACATCTTATGGGAATAGACACAAAATATCTGGTTCAGCTACACTCAGACAAATAACCTGTAGAATCTTCCAACTGCATGTAGAGATTTATGGGGGTTGAAGAGTGTGAGGATGGAAAAAACAACAACACAGGAACAGTGTCATGTAGGCCTTTTCCAGTATTTTAAATGCTTATTTCCCCCACAGTCTGTGCTAGGCTTATTCTCTCTTAACTGTCAGACACTGCAGAGAGCTGACAGCATTAAAGTAAAAAGACAATTTTAAATAAGCACATGTGATTGCTTCCATAGTGATGACAAGCTTGTGGAAGCTGCTAGGAAATCCAGTTTGCACAGCAACCCAACACCTCAGCAAAAAGAATACACTTAATGGTGGCACTTCCAAGAGAATAACTGATGTACCGAGATGAAAAAGAATGCATGTGATTATCCTGCAGGGCAAAAAAATCTGCAAAAAAATTACTGCAGACACCTAGACACTAAATATTTAACAGTCATTGCACCCTCATTAATTATACCTTGACTTATATATGTGTTTTATGATATCCCAACCTATGTTGGAATTAGGCCAGGGCTCAACCATGATGAGGATAGTTACCTCTCATAAAGGGTCATCAGAAAGCAGACTCCATTAGTTCTAGAAGCTGAATCTCAAAACCAGTTGCAACAAAGGTGTATCAGTCACAAATGTATGATGGCCAGAAAGGTTAGTCTCCTCACCACATACTCTTTTATGCCACTTAAATGTTAATATTTGTGTATACTTCAAACAGTAAATATGCCCCTGAATACTAGTGCAACAGAGTGTGCTGCATTAGGGAAGGCACACTATCCCTAAAGAACAGTTATGAAAGGTATTCTGCAGACTGCTTAAAACCTTAATGCATGCCAGCATCTAATAAATATGGCAGAATTCTAAGATAATTTTGCTTTGGTCCAGTGAGGTAGGCAAGATGACATAACACACTTCTTATTCTAAGCTTGCTGTGAACTTTCCTGTCAGGACAATAATGGGCCACATTTCAATAGACAGATTGTGAGCTATTGTGCTAACTCAGAATGCTTGAAGTCCATAAGAAACAAAGAATAAAAAGAATTAACTGAGCACTGAGAGTCAGAAAGTCTTACAAATGAAATAAGTGTAGGTAGTTACTTTCCCCCAAAATAGCAGAAAGTTCTTTATCCCTCAACATTTTACATTCATCTCATGAAAAATGTCATTTGAAATATTACCATTACTGTGAATCGCTGTAAGAGTCATTGTCATTCTGAAACAATGGTCAGTGGAAATGGCAGTTCACACTGGCTACTAAACTTATGTTGTGTTATCCCTTGACAATGCTATTAGTCACTAGAGCTAGTGAAAATGTTTCAGCTAAAAACTTTCCTGACTAATTATGGGGTTTTCCTTTTTTGGGGGAGGGGGTAGAAAAATGCTAATTTCCATGACATTTTACAATTATTCAGGAAATTTCTGACAAAATATTTCATTTTGAACCAACATTTTGAAACAAAACATTTCTTTTCCAGTAGATTTTTCAAAACAAAAACACTTAGTTTTGATCAAAAAGTGTCAAAATTTTTCTTTTTTTGACATTTTTTAATTGAAATTTGTAGAACCTTTGTTCTGTGAAAATGTTAGTATTTCAACTTTTTGTCCTGATTTGGGGTAAAAACCAAGCATCAAAATACCAGGTGCCCTCTTCCAGATATGGATCTACTTTTTCAACTATCTCATCTCATCATATTTTGCAATTTTGGCTCTTTCTCTGTGTTTCAATATCTTCCCCAGAGCTAAAGTCTGACTTGTGGATTTATTGTTCTCTAGATCTTCCCGTTCCTTTTCTTAATATGGGAAACACAGTATATTAAACATTCTACAGTTCTCTTATGCAATCCATGCACTTTGAACTATCAAACATTTTAGCCAAAGGCCTTCCAATTTCCCTTGCTAGTTCCATCATAATTCTGAGAAGAAATTCATCTGAGTCTCATGTTATGTCAGTTTTTAATAGTTGTAACAACCTTATTATCTGCTCCCATAACAGTAAAACCTTTTAAGATCTCACTGTACTCCTTGAAAAAAATGTATAGTCTCTATCTGGGATGTTCATTCTACTTTTGTTAATATGGAGAGGAGAAATCATTTTAACCTTAAGAATTATCAAAAATACATGGAACAAAAAATACAGACAGATGTGGGAGTACAAGGAAACAATGAGATAATACTTATATGCCCCCATTACTTTAGAATCTGAATATCTATCAAAAATGTAATAACTGCAGTGTTATTGTAGTCATGTTGGTCCAAGCATATTGCAGAGACAAGGTGGGTGAAGTAATATCTTTTATTGGATCAACTTCTGCTGGTGACAGAGACAAGTTTGTCTCTCCAATATTTAAATCTGTTTATCCTCAGAACATGCTGGTGAGGATAAGGAAATATTATTCCTATTTTAAAGATGGGAAACTGAGGCAAAAAGAGACCAAGGGACTTGCCCAAGATCACAAAGGAAGTATATGGCAAAGAGGGGAACTGAACTTGGATCTTTCAAATCCCAGGCTAGTACCTAAGCCAATGGATCACTCTTTATTCCTCTTCCTCTTTAATATTAGCTCTGATTAACCAAAAAACTGAAAAATGTGAGATGTCACTGCCACATGAAACACTGGCTATTGTATCAGTCCCACAGTTGTGACTTCACATGATGTTTATACTGCCTGATGTATGCAGTGTGTGTGTGTGTGGGGGGGGGGAATGATGCTCTGAATTAAGATACAGTAATTCCTTTTTCCCTGTTGATAGCACAGAGTCCGGCAGAAGGTATGATGATGATGATGGAGATAGATGGTGATGGTGATGGAGATGGCGGAGGAGGAAGAAGAAGGAAAAGACAACAGGACAGACCAGAAGGGAAGCAAGAACAGGGAGAAAAAATTGAGGGAAAGGTACATAGAACAGCATCATGAACAGCATCTATAACTTCTAAATCAGACTGGAAGTGCTGCCTCCACAAGGGTTGATTCAGCAATTGGGGAATGTCAGGAGCAAGACAGACAATCAATTCCTCTGATAAAAGCCAAAAAAAGGAAAACTAAAAATGATTGATTGTAACAAGACAGTGAAGATTTATTTATTTAGCATTAGCACAAATTCCAATTGCATCTATTTTCATTTTTTTAAACCCTTGGAGGGAACACCTGGGACTATCTGACCCCATATGCCACAAACTTTTCAGATTCAAAATCTAGAGCAAAACCAGCCGTTTCTCTTAAGAAGTCTCTCTGCGTTATTTTTGCAGCTACCCAAAAAGCAATACATATGAACAAAAAATGGGCAGAAGACACTAAGTTCAGAACTGTTAGAGAACCTACAAAAGTAGAAATAAGACAATCCAAGATTAGTTTATCAGCCATTTGATCTGTAGATGATCTGCATCAACCTCAGAGAGCTACTTCCCTTAAATCAAAAGAAATCTTATGGCTGCTGGTTCATCAGCCCAGTCCATAGCCATCTGTAAAACTCATCTGGTCATCTCCTGATTTCTCGAGCAATGGAAACCAAAAGATCATTTTGAAATTAAAAATATACTTTTCTGGAAAACTGCAGGACATGCAAATCCTGCCATTTTGGAGCATTACAGGTGGTAGGTCAGCACACATCAGAAACTGAAGCATAAACACAGCAGCACAGCTGATCAGGAAATGTGGAGAGACTCAAAATACATTTGACTCTTTTTCGCCATATTTTTTATTTGAAAATTTTCCAGGCAACTCTAGCATCTAATTTATATCCAGCTTCTCCCAATTACATTCAACCTGTATTAGACCATTAACACGTCACCTTGGACAAGCTATTACAGAGAATGAAAAGCAGACACCTGATCAGGAGTTGGATGTGATATAGATCAAATACTCCAATAAAATGTTGTATTTCACAACAATGTATATATCAAAGAAGATGTAATGACAATTGGGTCCTCCTCATTCTCAGAGGCAGGGGAAATTGTCTCTCTTCAATCTTTTCAACAGAACATTGATCATAGCGCTAGCAGATGAGAACACTGCAATCATGCCTGCTCTTTAGCTGTTTTTTTTTTTTTTGGTGTTTTTTTTTAAGTGGCAGGTTCCACTTCCTCTGCAGTAAAAGACTTACAGAAAGTATTAATTTTCATCCTCCAGCTCAAGGCATCTGGCTCAAGCAGAAAAAAGACAAAACCAGGAGGTCATTAGTTTCCTCATTATTCTTGACTTTTACCATGTGCAAGCTTTAGGCGGTCGTGCCTATAGTAAGAAAATAGCAATGACAATGGCATCAATCTTATTGCCTTTTTCCCTTTATCCTTCTCAAATAACTATTTCTAAATACAGATGTTGATTCTACAAGTATAGCACCTAAATATATGAAATTATGCATGAAGAATGACATCTTTTCAATCCAGTCTCAGCATATTCACTCCTGAATCCAGCTGACGTCTCCAGACATTCTCTCATTTCTTCCAAAACCATTTTTTCTTTAATCAAACTTTCAGAAAGGTGATTTTGCTGAAAGCCACTGGAACATTTTAACTCACATAACTGCTCCATGAGTCTAACATTTGGAGTCTTGTATGAAATCCACTGGCACTGTCGGTTTCATGTTACCCCTTCCACCAATTAAGAAAATCTAATTAGCCTAAGTTTTCCTTCTTCTCCCTACTTAGCAGTCCAAGTATTTATTTAATGTCTCTGCGGTGGTACTGTGTGAGCTGCATCACCACCTCTGATGTTACAGAGTATGGAATTGAAAACAAAGTCCATCTGTAGCAGGGTGGACCCTGCTCCTGCCCGGAGGCGCTTGAAATGCTGCCTGCCAGGGCTTGAGAGCGGTGGCTCTGGAAGCTGGGCTGATTAAGGAAGTGGCTGCAGCTGCGGCCACGCCCCAAACTGAAGCCCTGGGGCTTATAAGAAGGCAGGGAAGCCAGAGCACAGACAGTCTCTCTCTGCTTCCAGAGGGAGATGGGCCTGGCTGCTTAGAAGCTGAGAAGGCACCTAGGGTGAAGCAGGGCTGGGGGACAGGCTGAGGAGCTAGGGAAGCTCCAGCCTGGAAAGCCCCAGGCTGCGGCCTAGTAAAGGGCAAGAGGTACTGGGGGTTGCAAGGGACAACCCAGGAGTAGGTAAAGCAGCAGGTCCAAACCCCTATTGCCTGTGATGAGTGGGCCGATGCTGCAGTCTGCCCCAGGGTGTGGGGCTAGACCATGACTGTCAGTGGCCACTACTGAGGCAAAGTGGGGATAGCAGGGTGGGGGTTCCCCTGGGAGGGGGAGACCCAATTATAGTTAAAGGGGCACCGGGTCCTGGGAGGGACACGGGGCCGATAGGAAAAAGGGGGATCACCGGCCTGCAGAGGGCGCTCCGGGCTCAAAAAGAGCTAATTCCCCGGAAAAACCAGCAGGAGGCGCCGCGGCGGTGAGTAGCCCGTTTAAACCATCTTTAGCCCATTAATCACTTTTCTCCCTTTAGGCATTTTCTCAGAATTAGATCCAAATTAGTCTAACCAGGTTATTCTTTAATAGTGAAGGAAAACAAATCTCCAGTTGTGTGTGTTCAAGAACAGTTGTCATTCAAGATAAATGAAACACTCAAAAGGTTTACATCTTCCTCTCCCTCGTCACATGAGGCTGAGTTCATTACCATTTCTCAATTACTTTATATGTTTGGTGAATATCCAACACCTGTTCTGTATGTGTCTCATTTTGGCACCATGAACTGCACTTGCTCTATAAAAAAAGATCATGGAATGTGGGGACTCAAGAAATTCCATTTCTATCTCTCAAGGTCTTATATCAAGCCCCTTCCTGCGTCATGAATGCATTTTTGCATTCTTTTCTTGGTTTCTGACAGAGGACTAGAAGAGGATGCAGAAAGCCAACTAATTCACAGATCAGAAGCAGGAATCGTGGAACCTTTCCAAATCTTTCTTCCAAATCTCTCTTCCCCCATTGGGTAGCTTGATAAGGGAGTGTTCAAGCCATGGTCAGGCGTCTGGTGCATATTTGTGAGGATGAAAATAAAAGCTTTTGTTTAAATTTCCCACATGGAATTACCAAATATAAACTGCACAGAAACATGTACCCCAGCTAAGCCCTTCCAAGACTGTCTCGTAATCTACAGCATTTTAAAAGTCAAAGAAACAGAATAACTGGATTAATAAAGACATGTAAAGCATACACTAGTCCTTTCCAGAATGTGTTGAATCAAAACCATCAGTATGAAGACTTCATTGTACTAATAGTGTCTGTATTGATAAAAATGGACCATATATCAGTCCTGTTTTAACTTTATTTCTGATTTTTTCTTGCTTTTTCATATTATCTTAACATATATTCATTGCCTGTGTATACCTTCTGAAATTCAAGCATCCAAACCAAGTAATGAAACTTTCAAAAGTGACCACTAGTCACTGAAAAGACATAAACACACATTCAAATCAATCAAATTTAATTGCATTCCATAAAATAACTCCAATTAACTTTGTTTAACACAGAGACTAACAATATTTTATTTTTCACATCTGCAGTGGAAAACTCTCATAATATATTAAAAGAAAATTCATTTTGTACACACATCAATGCAACACAAATACACTATACTGTATGAAATGTTAGAGGATATTTTCAGTAGTGCTCAGCATTGGCCTAACAGTGCTTCTACTGAAATCAATGGCAAAACTACCACTGACTGTAATGGGAACTGTGTTAGGTCATGCTGACGAGCACTGTTAAAAGTTCTACTGATATATTTGATTGATTTTGCACCTACACCATACAGTTGTCAGTTTTGTTTAAGATGTTCGTTTTAACAGCTTGGCAAAGAAAATAGCTAACACCATTTTGTTTATTCTCTCAAATGATTAGTTTTTAAATCACTGAAGTGAGACCATGGCTTCATCAGGTGTTCAACAAGCAAAATCTCAAACACCCCACATATTTCTACCCTCTTGTTCAGACAAGTTTTATACAGTATTTCTGCATGAGCACACAACAGGTTAATCAGTGAGTAGAGCACATCGATTTGAAATCCACTAGTTGGTAGCAGGTTAGTTCATGCACGAAACACACATTTATACATCAACTCAATGGCTTTGATTATGACACATCTCTTGCTGTTATGAGAATAGTAGCGCTTCTCACTCCGAATCCTTTGGCTTTCTTCCTATGTAGGCTCATCCTGACGTACAGAATGTAGTTGAAATTTAAATTAAAAGGGACTCTTATGATACATTTCCATGTGACATATAAAGGTCATTGTTAACAGTTTTCCTTATCCAGAGAAGTTCTCTCAACTTGAAAGCGTGAAACTTAAGTACAGTACTTGTCACAATCAGCCTCTTGCTGAAATGCCAATGATCTCTCAGTTTCCCTCTTTCTGACACTGAGTGAAATTCAACCATGGTGCAGCAAGCCAGCACAAGGCCACATGCATCAATTAAGTCACACATAGCAAATATTATGGGATTCTGGTTAGGCCAGGGCACTCCCTCTGCATTGCAGAGATGGTTGTTGTGCAAACAAGCTGGTATTGAAAGCCACAGTGAGGGTGGGAAGAGGTTCAGATCCAAATTTATATGGCTGCAATGGCACCAGTAACTCCTCACAGCTGGTATGGAGGATCTCAGAGGCAGCTTTTCCAGACCCTAGGTCTGAAAAGCAGCTCTGAGTTACATGTGGAGAAGAATTTACTATCTGAACTGTTACACCTGCACAGAGCCTGGAACCCTCTATTGCGGGCAGGGGGTGCATATCACCATGTATGCACTACATTCTTTGGAGGATACTGTGCAATACCTTGGCTCTGGGCTACTCAGGTTAAATTGTGAAAATTTAGAGTAACAGATTGGACTAGTAATTTAAGAATTCTGTGTTCTAGTCCCAGATGTACCACTGACTTGCTGTGCCATCTTGAGAGAATCACTTTATTTCTCTGACCTCAATTTATACCCAGCTTACAAATAGCTCTAATACTACTTAATACTAGGGCTGTCAATTATTCACAATTAATGCATGTGATTAACACAAAACAAATTAACTAGATTTTAAAAAATAGACACAATTAATCACAGTTTTAATTGCACTGTTGAACAATAATAGAATACCATTTTAAATTTATTATAAATATTTTTGGATGTTTTTCTAACATTTTCAAATACAGTTGAACCCTGTTATGTCGCCGGCCTAGGGGTTTGCCAAAAAGCGTCGAGATAACCGATGATCGAGATAAACCCCTATCCACCCCCCCACCCCTGAACTCCCCTGCCCTCTCTCCAACACCCCCTCCCTGCCCCCTTACCGCGGTGCCTGCACGTGGCTGGATCCGGCGAAGCGGGACGGGGAAGCGGGGCCGGGCGGCCGTGGACGGGGACCCGGAGCCGGGCAGCCAAAGAAGCGGGACCCGGTAAGCGGGGCCGGGCGGCACGCGAAGCGGGGACCGGGTAAGCGGGGCCGGGCGGCACGCGAAGCGGGGACCGGGTAAGCGGGGCCGGGCGGCACGCGAAGCGGGGACCGGGTAAGCGGGGCCGGGCGGCACGCGAAGCGGGGACCGGGTAAGCGGGGCCGGGCGGCACGCGAAGCGGGGACCGGGTAAGCGGGGCCGGGCGGCACGCGAAGCGGGGACCGGGTAAGCGGGGCCGGGCGGCAGGCGAAGCGGGGACCGGGTAAGCGGGGCCGGGCGGCAGGCGAAGCGGGGACCGGGTAAGCGGGGCCGGGCGGCAGGCGAAGCGGGGACCGGGTAAGCGGGGCCGGGCGGCAGGCGAAGCGGGGACCGGGTAAGCGGGGCCGGGCGGCAGGCGAAGCGGGGACCGGGTAAGCGGGGCCGGGCGGGCGGGCGGCAGGCGAAGCGGGGACCGGGTAAGCGGGGCCGGGCGGCACGCGAAGCGGGGACCGGGTAAGCGGGGCCGGGCGGCACGCGAAGCGGGGACCGGGTAAGCGGGGCCGGGCGGCACGCGAAGCGGGGACCGGGTAAGCGGGGCCGGGCGGCAGGCGAAGCGGGGACCGGGTAAGCGGGGCCGGGCGGCACGCGAAGCGGGGACCGGGTAAGCGGGGCCGGGCGGCACGCGAAGCGGGGACCGGGTAAGCGGGGCCGGGCGGCACGCGAAGCGGGGACCGGGTAAGCGGGGCCGGGCGGCACGCGAAGCGGGGACCGGGTAAGCGGGGCCGGGCGGCAGGCGAAGCGGGGACCGGTAAGCGGGGCCGGGCGGCAGGCGAAGCGGGGACCGGGTAAGCGGGGCCGGGCGGGCGGGCGGCAGGCGAAGCGGGGACCGGGTAAGCGGGGCCGGGCGGGCGGGCGGCGAGCCGGGGACGGCGCTAGAGTGGCCGGGCGGGCGGGCGGCAGGCGACGCGGGGAGCGGGGAGGCGGGGCCGGGCGGGGCGGGCGGCAGGCGAAGCGGGGACCGGGTAAGCGGGGCCGGGCGGGCGGCCGGCAGGCGAAGCGGGGACCGGGTATGCGGGGCCGGGCGGGCGGCCGGCAGGCGAAGCGGGGAGCGGGTAAGCGGGGCCGGGCGGGCGGCAGGCGGGCGATGCGGTTACCGGGTAAGCGGGGCCGGGCGGGCGGCAGGCGGGCGAAGCGGGGACCGGGTAAGCGGGGCCGGGCGGCAGGCGAAGCGGGGACCGGGTAAGCGGGCCGGGCGGCAGGCGAAGCGGGGACCGGGTAAGCGGGGCCGGGCGGCAGGCGAAGCGGGGACCGGGTAAGCGGGGCCGGGCGGCAGGCGAAGCGGGGACCGGGTAAGCGGGGCCTGGCGGCAGGCCAGGCGGGTACCGTGTTCGCGGGGCCGGGCGGGCGGCAGGCGACGCGGGGACCGGGTAAGCGGGGCCGGGCGGCAGGCGAAGCGGGGACCGGGTAAGCGGGGCCGGGCGGCACGCGAAGCGGGGACCGGGTAAGCGGGGCCGGGAGGGACGCGAAGCGGGGACCGGGTAAGCGGGGCCGGGCGGCACGCGAAGCGGGGACCGGGTAAGCGGGGCCGGGCGGCACGCGAAGCGGGGACCGGGTAAGCGGGGCCGGGCGGCACGCGAAGCGGGGACCGGGTAAGCGGGGCCGGGCGGCAGGCGAAGCGGGGACCGGGTAAGCGGGGCCGGGCGGCAGGCGAAGCGGGGACCGGGTAAGCGGGGCCGGGCGGGCGGGCGGCAGGCGAAGCGGGGACCGGGTAAGCGGGGCCGGGCGGGCGGGCGGCAGGCGAAGCGGGGACCGGGTAAGCGGGGCCGGGCGGGCGGGCGGCAGGCGAAGCGGGGACCGGGTAAGCGGGGCCGGGCGGGCGGGCGGCAGGCGAAGCGGGGACCGGGTAAGCGGGGCCGGGCGGGCGGGCGGCAGGCGAAGCGGGGACCGGGTATGCGGGGCCGGGCGGGCGGGCGGCAGGCGAAGCGGGGACCGGGTAAGCGGGGCCGGGCGGGCGGCAGGCGGGCGAAGCGGGGACCGGGTAAGCGGGGCCGGGCGGGCGGCGGGCGGGCGACGCGGGGACCGGGTCCGCGGGGCCGGGCGGCAGGCGAAGCGGGGACCGGGTAAGCGGGGCCGGGCGGCAGGCGAAGCGGGGACCGGGTAAGCGGGGCCGGGCGGCAGGCGAAGCGGGGACCGGGTAAGCGGGGCCGGGCGGCAGGCGAAGCGGGGACCGGGTAAGCGGGGCCGGGCGGGCGGGCGGCAGGCGAAGCGGGGACCGGGTAAGCGGGGCCGGGCGGCACGCGAAGCGGGGACCGGGTAAGCGGGGCCGGGCGGCACGCGACGCGGGGACCGGGTCAGCGGGGCCGGGCGGCACGCGGCGCGGGGACCGGGTAAGCGGGGCCGGGCGGCACGCGAAGCGGGGACCGGGTAAGCGGGGCCGGGCGGCACGCGAAGCGGGGACCGGGTAAGCGGGGCCGGGGGGGCGGGCGGCAGGCGAAGCGGGGACCGGGTAAGCGGGGCCGGGCGGGCGGGCGGCAGGCGAAGCGGGGGCCGGGTAAGCGGGGCCGGGCGGGCGGGCGGCAGGCGAAGCGGGGACCGGGTAAGCGGGGCCGGGCGGGAGGGCGGCAGGCGAAGCGGGGACCGGGTATGCGGGCCGGGCGGGCGGGCGGCAGGCGAAGCGGGGACCGGGTAAGCGGGGCCGGGCGGGCGGCGGCAGGCGGGCGAAGCGGGGACCGGGTAAGCGGGGCCGGGCGGGCGGCCGGCGGGCGAAGCGGGGACCGGGTAAGCGGGGCCGGGCGGGCGGGCGGCAGGCGAAGCGGGGACCGGGTAAGCGGGGCCGGGCGGGCGGGCGGCAGGCGAAGCGGGGACCGGGAAAGCGGGGCCGGGCGGGCGGGCGGCAGGCGACGCGGGGACCGGGTAAGCGGGGGCGGGCGGGCGGGCGGCGGGCGAAGCGGGGACCGGGTAAGCGGGGCCGGGCGGGCGGCCGGCGGGCGAAGCGGGGACCGGGTAAGCGGGGCCGGGCGGGCGGCAGGCGGGCGAAGCGGGGACCGGGTAAGCGGGGCCGGGCGGGCGGGCGGCAGGCGAAGCGGGGCCCGGGTAAGCGGGGCCGGGCGGGCGGGCGGCAGGCGAAGCGGGGACCGGGTAAGGGCGGCCGGGCGGGCGGCAGGCGAAGCGGGGACCGGGTATGCGGGGCCGGGCGGGCGGGGGCCGGGCGGGCGGGGACCGGGGAAGCGGGGCCGGGCGGGGACCGGGGAAGCGGGGACCGGCGAAGCGGGGCCGGGCGGGCGGCAGGCGAAGCGGGGACCGGCGAAGCGGGGCGGGGCCGGGCGGGCGGCAGGCGAAGCGGGGACCGGCGAAGCGGGGCCGGGCGGGCGGGCGGCAGGCGAAGCGGGGACCGGCGAAGCGGGGCGGGGCCGGGCGGGGACCGGCGAAGCGGGGCCGGGCGGGCGGCAGGCGAAGCGGGGACCGGCGAAGCGGGGCCGGGCGGGCGGGCGGCAGGCGAAGCGGGGACCGGCGAAGCGGGGCCGGGCGGGTGGGCGGCAGGCGAAGCGGGGACCGGCGAAGCGGGGCCGGGCGGGCGGGCGGCAGGCGAAGCGGGGACCGGCGAAGCGGGGCCGGGCGGGCGGGCGGCAGGCGAAGCGGGGACCGGCGAAGTGGGGCCGGGCGGACGGGTACGCGGGGAACCACGGGGCTGGGGACGCGGGGCTGGGGAGCCGGGGAGCCGGGCGGCCGGGGATGTGGGGAGCCGGGCGGCCAGGGACGCGGGGAGCCGGGCGTCTGGGGAACAGCGCGGCTGGGGAGCCGGGGAGCGGGCGGCTGGGGACACGGTGGGTCGGGGACGCGGGGAGCCGGGCGGCTGGGGAACCGCGTGGCTGGGGAGCCGGGGCCAGGACAGGAGTCGCGTGGGCGGGGAGGGATGCGGCAGGAGCCGGGCAGGGCCGCCGCCGGAGTTACAGTCGAACCCATTTATCTCGACCTCGGTTAGTGGCAAATTCGGCGCTCTTCTGTGCTCGAGATATTAGGGTTCGGAGAGATTAAAGAATCGACATAACCGATGAGAAACCGATAAGACAAAGAGGGAGTTTGGCGGTTCCACTTCTAAAACGTCGACTTAATAGGATTGGCAAGTTAACCGAGGTCGAGATAAATGGGTTCGACTGTATATTGATTTCAATTGCAACACAGAACACAAAGTGTACACTGCTCACTTTATATTATTTTTGTTACAAAATTTATAGAAAAGATAAACAAAAGAAATAGTATTTTTCAATTCACCTCATACAAGTCCACTCAGTCCTACTTGTTCAGCCAATCGCTAAGACAAACAAGTTTGTTTACATTTACGGGAGACAATGCTTCCCACTTCTCATTCACAATGTCACCTGAAGGTGAGAATGGGTGTGTATATGGCACTGTTGAAACCAATGTTGCAATGTATTTACGTGCCAGATATGCTAAACATTCATCCCCCCCTTTATGCTTTGACCTGCAGTCGCTAAAGTTTTACTTTCTTTTGCTTTTGAGTGCAGTTATGCAACAAAAACAAACAAACAAAAAATCTACATTTGTAACTTGCGCTTTCACAATAAAGTGATTGCACTACACTACCTGTATGAGGTTAATTGAAAAATACTTTCTTTGGTTTATCTTTTCTACAAATATTTGTAATAAAAATAATCATGTAAAGAGAGCACTGCACACTCTGTATTGTGTTGTAATTGAAATAAATATACTTGAAAAATGTAGAAAATCATCCAATATATTTATAATACATTTAAATTAGTATTCAATTATTGTTTAACAGTGTGATTAAAACTGCAATTAATCATGACTTTTATAGTACTTTTCCTGGTAATCTTAAAGCCCTTGGCTATCTTCAGTTACTGGGTTCTCCTAGCAGATAGCAGAGGGCTTTGAGATCACCAGGAAAAAGTACCATACTGGTGATAAGTTTTAGTATTAATTCCCTTATAACTGTATCTCCTTCATCCAAATTGTTGAATCTCAAAAAATACATCAAAATAAGGATAAAGAGTTTTGTCCGTTTTAAACACCAGCAAATTTACTTTAGTTCAAGCCTACTGGAGTTGAGTAGAGTACAAACCGATTCTTACTTTACTTATTGTGACAAAACCCAAAATATTTTCCCATGATACACTGTAACATTTTCTCACACTGACTGAGGATTACGAACACACAGAGTAGTTTGAATATCTCACCCTCAATATATGTAACTGTCCAGGCATTTGCGTGGCCCTCATCACTGTAGTACCATGACAGGATCTAAGCACCTAATGTGTCACTGCCACAACTCTAAAACTTTTAAAAGAATAATCATCCAAAAATGTGTAGCAGCACTCATCTACACTCTCTTCTTGAAACTACGTAAATCTTTAACCAAGTGGTGCACTTCAGAACTAACATTATTTTGTTTTGCTGTCAAACCAAATAATTTTTTTAGTCACAAATCCACAGTGGTAGTTCCCATGTCACTTATAAAACTCAAACTAAATTGGTTTGAAACCTGTAGTATAGTTCCAATATAGATTTAAAGCCTGTGCCTCCCTAACTAATGCTACAGCTCTCCTCTTACAATAATAACATTGAGCAATACAAACCATTTCTGCTATACCTAGCACTTTTATGATTGCTGATTCCTGTTTGTGATGACACTTAATACGTTTTCACATCGCTAAAATATTAAAACATTTTAATATGTACTTTTAGAGACAGTGGATGTGTAGACTATTTGTGATTTCACATTTAATGTGGTATTGAGCTATTCCCTATTTTAAGCAGAAGATGACACCAACATTTCAGCAGGTATCAGTTCGTAAGGAAGTCAATATTTAAGGGCAGTTAATCACCTGATTTGCAACAGGATCTGTTCCTTAGTATTTAAACAATAAACTGTAGTTCATACCATTAAATACAGAATGTTTGCAAAATATACAAGATAAAACAATTTTTAATTGGAATTTCTGGCCCTGATTCTGCAGATTCTTACTCATTTCACATTGATATCTATAGGAATATATGAGAAAGAGCTTGAGGGACACTTCTCAGGTTTTTGCAAATACAATTCTAATATGAGCAGTTTATATAGGACATCAAATTAACTCAAAAAGAGAGGAATTGAATTTTTCCACTGTAATAAGCATCTCTTTTAATACATATGATAGAAGCTATTAACACCCGACTGCTAACTTCCCATGTCCCAGCTTTAAAGTTAATTGGTTTTAATCATTTCCTCTACATTTATTTTTATGGAGAATAATTAGAGATTGTCAGGTTAAAAACCATGGGTTTGATTTTTAGAAGTGCTGAACCTGGAGTCAATGGGAGATGGAGATTTTAAACACCTATGAAGTTCATGCACAAGATTTTTGTTTAAAATCATATTCTCTTGCCTATGCTGAAGCCTGGCCTCCCATAAAACACACTGTGGGTGCATCTCAGCATTTACATCTCAGATTATGTGCACCCACAATCTGGAAGCTGGAGGAGTTGATATCCAGAGTATAATTAAAGGTGCTCTCTGAAAGTAAGATGTAATTTTTTTGCTTTGATTGGACATTTTTAGACAAGCACACAATAAGTTTAATTGCATAATTTCTTGCATTAGACATCATGTTATTAACGTCATCGAGCATTACAATTAAGTACTCCTCTTAAATCATCTCCTAATCTTTTGCAATGTTCAAAAAGTCAAGATGAGACCTCAATCAGCCTAAGGCATAACATGCTTTTTCTATAGCAGTTTATAATTAACAAATTGCAGCAACACCCCATGGCCACACACACTTATTTATAGGCTCACTTCAATATCAATCTTGATATCTGTTCATTCTAGACATTAGATGAGGAAAATGCATAATCGGAGAAAATCACGGAATCTGAGAGGATTACTATTCCTTACAAATAAGAAGAAACAAACCTTAACAATAGCAACGTTGACATGGGGGGAGAAGGTATATATTTTAAGCACATGCTTAATGTTAAATATGTGCCTCAATCCCACTGAAGTCATAAGCATAAGCTTAAATTTCAACACATCCTTAAATACTTTTCTGAATCAGGGCCTCAAGAAGGATTTTGAAGATAAACTATAGGTAAATTCTCAGACAAAAATGAGAGGTAAGACTCCCAAACCTGCAATGTGATGTACCCTTGCACCCACATTGAGCCTCACTGATTTCAGATATAACACATAAGTAATCGCATTTGCTCCAACCCCTCAGACAGAGACAAACACCTACAAGAGCTCTATCAAGCATTCTTACAACTGTGGGGAGGGATAGCTCAGTGGTTTGAGCATTGACCTGCTAAACCCAGGGTTGTGAGTTCAATCCTTGAGGGGGCCACTTAGAGTTCTGGGGCAAAAATTGGTCCTGCTAGTGAAGGCAGGGGGCTGGACTCGATGACCTTTCAAGGTCCCTTCCAGTTCTAGGAGATTATTATAATACCCACCTGCTGAAGTGAAGAAACAGATTGACAGAGCCAGACAAGTACCCAGAAGTCACCCACTCCAGGACAGGCCCAACAAAGAAAGTAACAGAATGCCACTAGCTGTCACCTTCAGCCCCCAAATCGAAACCTCTCCAGCATATCATCAAGGATCTGTCCTGAAGGACGATCCCTCACTCTCACAGATCTTGAGAGACAGGCCGGTCCTCACTTACAGACAGCCCCCGCAACCTGAGGCAAATACTCACCTGCAACCACAGACCACACAACAAAAACACTAACCCAGGAACCTATCCTTGCAACAAAGCCCGTTGCCAACTTCGTACACATATCTACTCAGGGGACACCATCATAGGACCTACTCACATCAGCTACACTATCAGAGGCTCGTTCACCTGCACATCTACCAATGTGATATATCCCATTATGTGTCAGCAATGCCCCTCTGCCGTGTACATTGCCCAAACTGGACAGTCTCTACGCAAAAGAATAAATGGACACAAATCAGACATCAAGAATTATAACATTCAAAAACCAGTCAGAGAACACTTCAACCTCCCTGGTCACTCAATTACAGATCTCAAAGTTGCAATACTTCAACAACAAAAAAACTTTAAAAACAGACTCCAATGAGAAACTGCATAATTGGAATTAATTTGCAAACTAGACACCATTAAATTAGGCTTGAATAAAGACTGGGAGCGGATGGGTCATTATACAAAGTAAAAAGTTTCCCTAAGCTAATTTTCCCCCCCCACACACACACTGTTATTCACACCTTCTTGTCAATGGTTGGAAATGGGCCATCCTGATTATCACTACAAAAGTTTTTTTCTCCTGCTGATAATAGCTCACCTAATAGCTCACCTTAATTAATTACTCTAGTTACAGTTGGTATGGCAACACCCATTGTTTCATGTTCTCTGTGTATATATAGCTTCCTACTGCATGCATCTGAAGAAGTGGGTTTTAGCCCACGAAAGCTTATGCTCAAATAAATTTGGTAATCTCCAAGGTGCCACAAACTTTTTGCTGACACAGACTAACACAGCTACTACTACTCTGAAACCTGTAGACATATGGGGTTTGGTCCTGCATTTACTGAAGTAAATGGCAAAATTCCAGGTGCAGGATCAAGTCTATGACTAGACCTGTACTCTATTTTTGTACCTGTGCTTGCAAGATCAGGGCCTAAGTGTTTTACAAAAAGAAAGGAAAATCACACTTATATCTGATAATCAATCTGACCCAAGTCTGAACTTCCCCAAATTTCAGATGTTTTTGTTTCTATTCAGGACTCTAGTTTTTGGTCCTCTATAAAACAATATTCTTAAGATACAAAATTATTCAGATGCAAATTTCCCCTAAGTTTGGGGCACAGGAGGACTATATAGTTTCTATTTGATTACAACCAATTTAATTTGATTTGCAGCTTATTGAAATTATTGCCCTATTCAGTCAGAAAATTCCTCAATTAAAGAGTGCTTTTATTCTAATGTAAGTATTATCTTTAAATGCCTATACAGGAGTCACTGGATTAGACAAGCCAAGGTAATACGCTTGTGATGCAGAGGAAGCATTAAAACACAAAATAAAAACTACTGAAAATGTTGTGGATGATAAAACAATCCACATAAGCTAATATACACCTTACAATATATTTTACCTAGAGGAAATTTCTTAAGAGCAAATTTATCTCGACACTTTGCTTTGACAAGACACATAATGGCAAACATCCATCAGGATGATTTCCTAATAGACATATAACACTACACATCACACAACTGAGCCTCTACCTATGAGAACATCACACTGGGGGAGAGGGCAGGGGAGGAAGCCCTAGCATGACTGTGTTAAGTTCCACCGCCTCCCACCCAAATACGAAGTCAGAATGAGACAGATATGATTATCCCCTTAATGATATTCACTCAATACATTAGTTAATTGTAAAGAAATAGACATCAGGAAAGGACAGTTACCTGTTCCGTAACTGGCATTCTTCGAGGTGTATTCCACAGTAGGTGTGCGTGCTCGCCACGTGCACCAGTGCCAGAAGTTTTTCCCTTAGCAGTACCCATAGTGGGGGAGCACCACTACGACCCCTAGAGTGGTACCTCTATACCACACTATAAGGAAAGCTTCACACTCCCCCCACCCTTGATTCCTTCTTGCCGGACAACTCTGACAGAGGGGAAGGAGGGAGGGGTGTGGAATACATCTGAGCAACACATCTCGAAGAACGCCACTTACGGAACAGGTAACTGTCCTTTGTTCTTCGAGGGATTGCTCATGTGTATTCCACAGTAGGTGGAATCCCTGTTGGATGTGGGTAGGAGTTCACGATAGATCGAGACGGAGTACCACCCTGCCGAACCCGGCATCATCCCTAGACTGAGAGATGATCAAGTAATGTGAAGTGAACGTGTGAACTGAGGCCCAAGTGGTCACTCTACAAATGTCTTGGATTAGGGACATGGGCTACGAAGGCAGTTAATGAGGCCTGAGCCCTCGTTGAGTGCGCCCTAACGATTGGTGGTGGGGGAACCCCTGCTAGGTCATAGCACGTGCATATACACGAGTTAATCCAGCGAGAAAGACACTGGGTGGAGATAGGTTGCCCCTTCACCTGCTCAGCCGAGGCAACAAAAAGCTGCGAGGATTTCAGGAATGGTTTGGTCCGATCCAGGTAAAATGCCAGCACTCTACGTACATCAAGCATGTGAAGGCGGCGTTCCTCTTTGGAGGAATGGGGCTTAGGACAGCGCACAGGGAGAAAGATGCTCTGGTCCATATGGAAGGCGGAGACCACCTTCGGGAGGAATGCCGTGTGTGGGCGAAGCTGGACTTTATCCCTGTGGAAGACTGTATAGGGGGGTTCCCAAGGTCAAGGCCCTGAGTTCCGAGACACGGCGGGCCAACTTGATTGCTCCAAGAAAGGCCATCTTCCATGAGAGGTGAGACCAGGAACACGTGGTCGGGGTTCAAAGGGAGGACCCGTGAGTCATGACAAAACCAGGTTCACGTCCCATTGTGGCACAGGGGGGTCTAGCATATGGGAATGAACAGTCAAGGTCCTTCAGGAAGCAGGAGGTGATAGAGTGGAAGAAGACCGAGTGCCCTTGCACAGGTGGGTGGAAGGCCGATATGGCCGCCAAGTGTACCCTGACCGAGGCGGGTGCCAGTCCTTGAGTCCTAAGGGACAGGAGGTAGTCCAGGATAAGCTGGAGAGGTGCAGAGGAGGAGGAGGAGGAGACTCCCCGCTCACTCACCCACTTGGAGAACCTGTACCACTTCACCATGTATGTACGGCACATGGATGGCTTCCTGCTTTCCAGGAGGACCCGCCTTACCTGCTCCAAACACCTGCCCTCTTCCTCATCTAGCCATGGAGCAGCCACGCTGTCAGGTGGAGCGCGGCTAGATTGGGATGGAGCAGGCGGCCCCCATTCTGGGAGAGGAGGTCCGGGCGAAGTCGCACCATCCTCGGCGGGGCCACCAAGAGGCAAAGGAGAGTCCCGTACCAGTGTTGGTGGGCCCACGCCGGGACTATGAGGATGACTCTTGCATTGTCTGCTTTTACCTTTTGCAGGACTTTGTTGATGAGGGGGAACGGTGGGAAAGTGTAAAGGAGCCGGCCCGACCACCGCAAGAGGAATGCATCAGAGATCGTGCCTCTCTCCTGGAGCAGAACCGGGGGAATGCCGGTTCTGGCGGGTTGCAAAGAGGTCGACCTGGGGAACTCCCCACTCTCAGAAGAGCCGGTGGGTGACCTCCGAGTGGAGCGACCATTCGTACTGGGGGGAGAAGACCCTCCTGAGGCAATCTGCTTGCGTATTGTGGATGCCCGCAAGGTGTGTGGCCCTCAGGGAGATATAGTGAGCTATACAGAACTCCCATGGGCTCAGGGCTTCCCGGCAGAGAGCTAGGAAGCGAGTCCCACCTTGCCTGTTGATGTAGTACATGGCAGCGGTGTTGTCCGTGAGGACCCTGACCAGCCTGCCGCGAAGGTGCATGGGAAAAGCCACGCACACTAACCGTACCGCCCTGAGCTCTTTGACATTTATGTGAAGGGACAAGTCCAGGATCGACCATGTCCCTTGGGTTTGCATGTTTCCTGTGTGGGCTCCCCAACCCAGGTCCGACGTGTCGGTCACCAGGTCTACAGATGGGCTGGCATCCCAAAAGGGAACCCCTTGCAGCATATTGCTCGGGCAAGACCACCATTGAAGGGAAGCCGGTATCAGGGATGGAACCGTGAGAACCTTGTCCAGCCCGTCCCGGGCCTGAGAGAATTGGGAGGCTAGCCAGAGTTGGAGGAGCCTCATTCGGAGTCTGGCATGGCAGAGCATGTAAGTACATGCCGCCATGTGGCCCAGAATTTGAAGGCACACTCTCGCCGTTGTCATTGGGAAAGCCGTGACTGAGGCGATGAGATCTCTCAGGGCCTCGAACCTGTCTAGAGGGAGAGGGGCTGTGGCCCTCGAAGAGTCCAGCAGCGCCCCAATGAACTCTATGCGCTGAACTGGAACCAAGGTGATTTGGTCTCATTCACCACTAGGCCGAGACCAGCGCATGTAAAGAGGAGCAGCTCCATGTGGGTCTTTACCTCGGAATGTGAGTCGCCCTTGAGAAGCCAATCGTTCAGGTATGAGAAGATCTGCACCCCCTCCTGCCTGAGGTAGACCTCTACTACAGCCATACACTTCCTGAAAACCCTGGGTGCCGTGGATAGGCCAAACGGAAGGACCACAAACTGGTAATGGTAAAGCCCCACTAGGAAGCGGAGGAAGCGCTTGTGCCCCTCAAAAATATGGATGTGGAAGTACGCGTGCTGGAGGTCCAGGGACGCATACCAGTCCCCGAGGTTCAGGGAGGGATAACAGAGGCCAGGGACACCATGCGGAACTTGGAGCGGGCCAGGAAACTGTTTTGGCCCTGGAGGTCCAGGATGGGCCTGAGGCCCTCTTTGGCCTTCGGGATCAGGAAGTACCAGGAGTAGAACCCTTTAACCTGGAATTCTACTGGTACTCTTTCCACTGCCCCCAGGTGCAGTAAATGGTCCACCTCCTGCCCCAGGTGGGCATGCTCCGGGGCCCCCAGGTCCACCAGGGAGGGTGGGTGGTTTGGAGGGGGTGAGGTGAAGTGCAACATGTAGCCCTTGGAATTGGTGCTGAGAACCCACTGGTCCGATGTTATATGGGAGCATGCCATGCGGAAGGCAGACAAACGGTTGCAGAACACAAACATATAATATAACAGGGGTTCTCTGTGCACTGCCCCTGCCCTGAGTGCTGACTCTGCAGCTCCCATTGGCTGGGAACTGTGGCCAATGGGAGCTGCGGGTGTGATATCTGTGGGCAGGGGCAGCGCACGGAGACCCCCTGGTCCCCTGCCTAGGAGCTGCTTCCAGAGAGATGTGCCAATCGCTTTCGGGAGCCTCTCAGAGGTAAGCGCCCCCAGCCAGAGCCTGGATCCCAACCCCCTACCCCAGCCCATATCCCATATCCCACACCCAATCTCCCTCCCAGAGCCCACACCTTGAACCCCCTCCCGCATCCAAACTCCCTCCCAGAGCTTGCACTAACACCCCCTCCTATACCCCAACCCCCTGCCCCAGCCTGGTGAAAGTGAGTGGGGGTGGAGGACAGCAAGCAACGGAGGGAGGGAGATGGAGTGAGTGGGGGTGGGAAGAGGTGGGGTGGGGGAGCTTGGGGGTCTCAGAAAAATTTTAAATCAAAATAGGGGTCCTCGGGTAGCTAAAGTTTGAGAACCGCTGCTGTAGGGCAAGTTTCCTCTTAACCTGTCTTATGTCTCTCTCTAAGAGTCTGGATTGTATGAAACAAACATTCTTTCCCCAGCTGTCATCCACTTCCTGGTTTTTTTGACTGACCCACATGATCTTTATAATGACAGTGAAATTTACTCAAGTACTTTGCTTTGGACAAGGGAATCTCAATGTATTAACTAGGGGACATTTATTAATATAAGAAAACCACCACATATACATTTGCCATGATTTAACATAACTAGCCATTCCTTGCTTAGAATAGACACAGAAAAGCAGTGGTAAAAGTACAGCAAAAGAGGGTTCTGATTCCAACCGTAGGATAGTTTACATAGCACCCATACATATTATCTATCATTAACCCTAAGAACCACACTTTTAAAAAAATATGGACGCTGAAATCTAGCATTTCTGGCCACCAACCATCCATAGAAAACAGACAGGCTAATGCTAAAGAAAACAAATTTTTATTCATTTACCTTCTCTGTGAAATGAACTGTGCAGTGAATTATTTCGAAGAGGAAAATTGTAATTGCATGTGTAATAAAGCTGAAAATTAAGGAGAAGCAGATGGGAGACGAAAAGTTCTTTTTCCGTTAAGTGATAAGAGGATGATTCATAAGTATTTGGCATTGGTTAAAATTACTTGTGGAACAAATGTTTACAGCAAATATGTTCCTCCTTAGGACCTGTGATGGGGCTTGCCCGCCATCCTCTGCAAGGCAAGGGAAAAGAACCCCAATTAGTCATGCTCTGCACCTAGGGGGTAATTAACTAATTGCCTTGTGGCCAGAGGAAGCAGAGCAAGACCTTATAAGTAGACAGAGGGAACTCAGTGGGGAGGGAAGCGGGAGACTGCAGAGAAGACAGGTCTCTCTGGTGCATAAAAGCCCTAGGATAGGGTTTAACAGAAGAAACCATGGAGGAAGAACATGTTACGTTCCTGAGGTACAGCCAACAAGAGAGAGAGGGGTGAATGGGCTATTAATTTGAATATTCGGTTGGACATTCATTTGAACTTGTGTTACCCCAGACGGGATTTAGACTTTCACGAGGGGTGGTTGGAGGGCCAAGCCACAGAACACCCAGAGGGGAGTCAGGAGAAGATGAAGACTGGGAAAGTCCATTGCAGGGCTGATGGAGAGCCCAGCAGGGTGTGCTAGAGACGAGGACTTTATGCAACACTGTGACCAAAGACAAGGGAGGCAGTCCATGAGGTGAGGAGGCACAACTACAGGACCATTTGCTATTATTTTTGCCCCAAAGCAAAGACATCTTTATAGCAACCCTAATTTATACAATGGGAAGGGAATAAACACATAGAAAGAAGGAAATCAGCACGAATAATTTTTAAAACTATTGTGTCTTAACTTCAGTGACTAGTGCCCTAGCCTTTCACCACAAGAGACCTGGGCAGAATCCCAGCTTAGATCACAAGAGAAAATGAATCTGGTGGTCTGGTCCGTGTCTCAAAACCACCACAGCACTTGCCAAGATCTGTTCAAAAGAGAACAAGCAAAGGAAAGAAAAACTAGTCAAGTGGAATATTAATCCCATGGAACTGGCTGAATTTCAGTTTAATTATCTACAAAATACTGTTTTAATCTGACCACCTTTATTGTCCCTCTTCTACTTCTAGAGAGTTTTCTACATGGGGAAAACAAAAACAAACATGTTTATGGTGAGGATACCTGTTGAGTATTATTTTACACTTATCAATACTAAGCTCTGTCTTGTGGGAACCGACGCAGAAGGAATTTAGTAAATAATTTTTAGATTTTTCCAGTTTGATCTTTCACCAGATTTTTCCCAATCGTATGTTATTAGAAAATGTAATGCTCCACAGACAATCCCTGAGTTTTATTTTTAATATATAGATTCAAATTATAAACATAGCACTTACATCATACAACTTCACCCTACATTTGGCCCCATTGCAATGGTAATTCCAGTGACCTAAATTTAGGTTAACTCCTATAAAGTTAGCCTACCTCAAGTAAGAGTCGTCAAACTGCAAAACACCTCTGGATTTACACATCATGTTTGGATTAGCAATACAGAGTAACAGGGTTCCCACTGCACTACTAGCTCCAGTAGTCAGCAGCACTCAAGCTTCAACCCACAGCCCTTGATGGACCAGGAAACTCGAGCTTAAAGCACCACTTAACTCAAGCTAGAGACTTTTATGTGTGAATGAGAGAGCTGTTAGAGGCAGCACTCGAGTTCTCTCTCAAGCTAACACTGCAGCGAAAACAAGCCCCCGGTGACACTCATATGTGAGTTTCCCTTTAGGATATATAATTAGGTTCCTTTATCCATTCACGGTTCATACCCTCACCATGACCATTTGACATTCTGGACCACTGAAAATGGTACATTAAGTCTGACACACAACAGCTTCCTTAAAATCAAAATAAATTAAGTCTTAAATTCTAGCTGCTGTCAGCAAACATTTAAAAAGAGCTGTAAAAAAGAATCTGCATACTGGGATTTCACAGCTCTTACTATCAGAGGGATAGCCGTGTTAGTCTGGTTCTGTAAAAGCAGCAAAGAATCCTGTGGCATCTTATAGACTAACAGACGTTTTGTAGCATAAGCTTTCGTGGGTGAATACCCACTTCTTCGGATGCAAGTACGGTATTCACCCACGTAAGCTCATGCTGCAAAACGTCTGTTAGTCTATAAGGTGCCACAGGATTCTTTGCTGCTTTTATAGCTCTTACTGGCCATCTCAGTCATTTAACACTAATGCCATACGACTAACTTGCTCTTCAGCATTGTTTGGGGACAGGATATAGATGTCAAGTTGATAAGTCTCTGCGTAGACCCTCTCCCCCAATAACAGTGAAGTTAAATGTTTGCCATTGTTTTCCTTGTAGATACTCAGCCACTGAAATTTACTTTGGGATGAAAATCAGTACACAAGTCCCAGGAATAAATGTTTGTGTTTTTTTAAGTTTTCTGTATTTGTTGTCTGCTTCAGTTTTACTGGTGAAGTTTCAAATTGGGACATTTGGATAGCACTTGGTTGCTATACTAAACTGTACATTTTCGGAGGCTGTCCTATGTCTTCTGAAGAATTTCTCTCAAGCTAGTCTCAAGGGGAGGCAAATACAGTGAACCTCTTTCATTCCTGTTCGATGCAGTTTGTCATAAGAAGCAGACTCTCGAGATCTTAAAGCTTTACTGAGTTGCAGCCTTGCACTTATACACAAGAGCTGTTGTGGATGTTGTTCCAGGTGCCCATTTAGAACTGAAGGTGCAAGAAAAAAAAAAAAGGATTTATCACAAAACCCTTAAGATTGAATTCTGACGGTTTAGATCCATGATCTCGGAGTATAAATCTATGGTTGTAGTTTAGATAAAGACACCAAAGCTCTTCTTAATGATGATATTGTCTTAAAAAGCCAGTGTGAAAACCCTGGCTTATCTGCCTGACATCCCCTCCCACAGTAAACTTTGCAACGTAATTTCAGGATTAACTTGATTCTTTTGAAACTATTTTTCCCCTACTCTCCCTTTGGCTAGTCAAACAATTAAGACAACACAATCTGTGGCGTTGCCCCCACAGACTGAGTCATGCACGCCCCATATTCTCTTGAGAGACAGAAATTTGACAGCTACCAAAGAAACTCAATATGGGGGTGGCCTGTATTATAAATAATAAGGAATAAAATGTCTGTGGTATGTGCTAATATACTTCTCTGTGGACTAGGTATAACATGTCTATTTTGCACTCTACCTCATTAACTGTAGACAAACACACCATTTAAGCTTTAATATATTCATTGGTACATGGTAAATTGACCACTGGATGTGTCAGTCTAAGGTACACAGTACAGTGGAGGCACCATGGGCTAGATTCACAAAAAGCACCTCGCTGCCTCTTTAGACATCTAAATCCAACGTGTAGGCAAGACTGACATTCACAGAACCACCGCTCAGCTGCCACCTAATCTTGTAGGAGCTTAAAGTCCCCATGGCGCCTAGGTTTCTGCCAGTAGGCATGGGCAAAGCTGCCTAACTGTTAATGCTGTCCCACAGTTAACAAGCTGCTTGGAACCCTAACTCACTCCTAAGACCCAGATTCTAAATCTAGGCGTACCCCCACCTGTCCACCTAGGGGAGCTGATTCAGTAGGTGGGGTCAGGGCACAAAAGACCAATAAGGAGAGAATTATTTTTGGAGGAGGTATCTCCCAGCACACCCACTCACCTGTGATATGGAACCCATGGGTTCAAATCTCTGCTCCAAATAAGGCAGAGTGAGAATTTCCCACTGAGTCTCCTACATCCCAGCTGGGTGCCCTAACCACAGGACTATTGGCTATAGTGGAGTAGGTCTCTCTCCTTCTTTACAAGAAAGGGCTGATCTGGTTACGGTGCCTCACTACAGATATGCTCACAGTTGAGAATCCCAAGCAGAGATAAGCACCCCCCTCTGATCTGTCAATCTAGCACCTCAAGGCCTAGATTGATGCGAGCTATATGCCAGAATACCCTACACTCTTTTTCCAATCATGGCAGCTTTATCCATAGATTTGCTGGCTTCTTACATGTGTTCATCCATGCTGCCCCCATGCATAGAATGACTGTACTGAGCTCACTCTAAGTCTCCAATCTTCACCACTATGATTCCTATGCACAAGTTACTGATAGGCAATGACAAACCTGAGGGGTATGCTGGGAATACTAAACCCCACGTCCTTCCCCCTAATTCTTTGTCTGAGTATCTATATTAAAGCGTGAGAACTCTGGGCCAGGGGTCACACCTTCTCTGCTTGGCACATAGTGGACATTACAGGTCAACATGATGGTAGAGTTTAAGTCCATATATTACAAGGCACTACATATGCATATTTCACAGGGTCAGTAAGTCAAAAGCAGACATATAGTATGAATCACATAACTTTCCAAAGAGTTACACAATCAAATCAAGACAAATTTTAACAGCAAATTATTTGCCTGTAAAGACATACTAATTTTATGCATTTTTGTTTTTGCAAGACAGCATTTTCTAACTGATGTTCTAGATCAAGAATACTATTATGCCCCATATACATTTAAAAGGGACATGCATATCAAATCAAGGATGCTGAAATGTTCTTATAACAAAACAACTAACTGATGTTTTGATGTCTAAGGAAATCAGACCATGACTCAGGGTTTTTTTTCCAGAGTGGACAAGGATATTCAGCATTTTTCCCCCTAAGCAGCAATGTTCTGATGTGCATGTTTCCTCAGGAATTTTAATTAGCTGTTCACATTTTACATCTGCTTTCCTCTTTTTTTTTTTTATTATGGATGTCAGAGACTTTGAATGGCAGTGTATCTAGTTATGGTGGGAAACAACTTAGTTGCATAGTCAGACATTCTCCTAAAATAACAGTTTACTTTATTATGGACTGTCGTGAAAGGGTGGCTTGAAAATTAACTGATGCCATCATTTGTACTTGGACAGCAAGCATGACAACAAGCATGTGCAGCACTAGCATATCGAAAATAAGGTGTGGCACTACAAAACCCAAGTCTCACAATTCTCCAACCTCGTATAATGTAATGACATCCTATTTCTTTTCTCTGTTGTTTAATTATTTTCAGATGCACCCCTCAATATCTATTCTAAGGGTTCTGTTATGAATTAATGTAATAGGTGTACGAAAACTATGATTTTACCCTCATAGATCCTCTACACAGCAGGAGAGGCATGGGATGAACCAACGAGGGCATCTGGAAAGCTGTGTACAGGTACGTGGGCGAGCATCTGTTTTTAAGTAATGGCAAAAGACTTCCTTTTGTGCAGGCAAATTAACAGTGCAAATGAGTACTGGAAACTATATTTTAAATTCCACAAAGGGTAAGCCACCCACAGCAAATGACAGGCATGAATGAGCAAGCTGGTTTCACTGTCCAGTAGAAGAAGCATATGCATTGCTGTCCACTCCTGTTGCGATTTTCATTTAGCATAAAAAATACTGATGGCCTCTTGTCATATATGATGTAAGATTACCACATGCTGCGGGTATGGTGAACCATACTGTAAACCTTCATATTCCAGATGAAGAACACTAGTTACATTGCTGAAAAATAAGACTTTTTAGGAAAAAGGTGTGAACAAGACATGGACAGCTGCAAAATAACTGTGCATTGTCTATAACAATAAGAAGCCATGCAACCGGGTGGTGGAGAAGGAAGGTTGTCAAGACTGAATGTGACGTGACTTCTGCTCTACCTGTCTAATTAGGGATCCATGAGGTTGGAGCCATAGTTTCCCCACAGATTTCCAGCCTATATGAGCTTTTCAGGGACTGATTTCATTCCTCTCAATGAGGGGATGATCCAGTGGATCAGCAGAATCCCCAACCTTGTGGACCAACTTAGTTTTTTCTGGCATGTTTTCTGCAGAAGGGAACAATCTGGCCCTCAGTCATTTCTCTCAGTAATACTGTGTTACTTAAGAGATAATGACAATGAAATAGTGCATTGTCACAGGACAATGGTCTCCTGCTTGCTATATAAATGCCATCGCACAGACAAGCCATTTATTTTCGAAGCAGGAGACATTAATTCTGTGATAATATTCTATAACAAATGACATTATTTCCATTGTTCTAAATTGTGAATGTTGATTTAATCATTTGATCTGATGGCTGCTACTGCAACACAGTGACAGTTGCTCATTGAACTATTCTGAACCTGTGGTATTTGCATTGGCTATCAATAAAACTTTGCATTTCAACAGTATATAAAACCACCTTTCATCTGAGGTTCAGAAGATAACTGCCCCAGATAACAGTACAGCTTAATGACATGGCCAGAAACAGACTCCAGTAGCTAGACTCTTATGACCCAATTCCAACCCCTAGACTGGATTAATTTCAGCAATTTAGAGCACTATTTATTGATAGAAATGACATTAAAACCCTTAATGATTTTTTATCAGAATGTTTCCAGCTTTTATTCTATTTTATTAGTAATAGTCATCCAGCCAGCAACCTGATTGGCTAGCATAGATTTCATAGTAAAATTGGCTGTGACTATATTAATTGTATAGCTACTTTCAGAAAACTCAGCTCTGTGGCACCTCACAGAAGTAGATTTTTGTTAAATTATTTGTTGTTTCAATGTATATCTGAAGTGCTGAGCCTTTCTCTGGGAGCTTTCACAATAAATAAGAACACGAGACACAACATTATATATAAAATCATCACAGAAAACAGAGCAATTCAGGGGATTGCTTATGTCATCAGTGCACATCCAGTTTAGACCAGGAAAATACACACATCTAAAGCCAATCTGACATGCAGGCCTGACATGCTCCTCCTCTCTCAGGGCCTGTCTATACGAACAGTTAGTGCACAGCACACTGGGGTGTAAATCGATCTTGCATCAGCGTGCCACACAATAGGTCCATGTGGACCTACTACCACATGCTACAGGTTCACTTTGATCTTCCCCACTTTGAAATGGGAGTAGATCAAAGTGCACAAGGGAACTTTTATCCCATTGTAACAGGGTCCATACTTCAGCTTGCTATGTAATAACTGTTCTTATAGACAAGCCCTAAGAAAACTGCAAGGAATTTGGTACTTTATGCTTCCTCTTTTTTCTCCCCTTTGATAATCTGAAAGAGCAGGTCAGGAACAGAGTGCACAATGGGTGCACCACCACAGCTCTTCTGTCTTTCTCCACGCCCCTTTCATGTTTTGAACTACCTTGGCTCCTGGCTGCTTCTCAATGCAAGGGTTTTTTGGTGAAGAGAATCCAAAAGGAACTTGCACCACCTCACTCAAGAAGAGGGAGAGAGGAAGGCTGGAGTAGTAGTTAGGGCAACAACCACAGGACTTGCCAGAGCCAAGGTCACATGGACTTTCTGTTTGACCTTAGGAATATCACTTAGGCGTGGAGGCACAAAAGGAGTTGGGTGTTGTGACACTGAGCATCACAGTGCCTGACTTTTAGGTGCCTAGAAAATCTCTGCAATTCACAAAACCTGAGTTAGGTACCTATGCTCCTATACAATGAGTGGAGAGAGAGTGTACTTTATCACACTGGCTTTTGTAAATGATAATCTAGACAACAAGCCACCAGAGCTAGCCAATGGGATATGCAACCAGAAGGGTGTGTGCTAAACCCCACCCCATCTCACGGAGATAGGAACCTAAAACAAGCCTGCAGAGAGGTGCCTAGCTCTGCTTGTGATTCTCAGCTGTGAACCCTCTCTTGGAGTTAGTTACCAAAGCTACTTTTGCAAAAAACGGGTGGAGGACAAAAGGGAGGACCAGGACCTCCCTCTAATTTTTAGCCCGGTGGTTAGGGTACTCCCCTGGGATCAAGGCCCCCTTCCATCTGAGGAGGAGAAAGGATTTGAATAGGGATCTGCCACCTCTCAGGTGAGTGTCCTAATCTCTGAGCTATTGGATATTAAGATATGGGCTCACTCAGTCTCTCCTATTGAAGGTACTGAACTTTGGAGAAATACTTGAAGTCATTTGGGCCAGAGAGAGAGAAAGCAAGAAGGAGCACAAGCTTGAGAATGACTCTGAAGCCTGGTGGCTAGCGCAGCCAGCTAGAATGTTGGATATCCAAGATCCAGTGCCCCTGCTCCAATGGCTATCCACAATGCAACAGCTGCAACAGGAGAGACCCAGGGATCCCTACCTTAGAATATCTCATGATATTAATGATTAAAGCACTCAACTGAATGCTCACCCTTCTTCTCTTTAGGTGGAGGGGTGACTTCAACCAGGAGTCTCACACATACCCTAACCATTGGGCTAAAAGTTATGAGAGAGCTTCTTGTCCTCCTCTCCGCCTCCAGTGTTTTATGTGGACTCGCCTGAGGGGCATAATCAGTAGGCATACACAGAAGGCACCTATGGAATCAGGATGTGCACACGACTGAGGCGACCAAATGCCTATTTTTCCTGGGTTTGTGAATCACTCTGGGGTTAGGTGGGAGATAGGCAGCAGCATGTAGGTACCATGGGAACTTTTATAGCTTAGGCACAACAACATACAGTGGGAATTTTGTGCATTGCAGTGGTACCGAAAATGGGACTTAAGTGCCTAAAACAGGAACTTCAGTGCCTAATTCATTCTGTGCATCCATGCCTTTCCATACCTCGGTTTCCCCTCTGTAAAATGGGGTAACAGTACTTTCCTATCTCACAAGGGTTTTGTGAGAATAAAAATATTAAGAAGATTGTGATATGCTCAAACACTGTAATGGGAACCACTACTATAATCTTACAGAAATAGCATTTTTGGGGAGAAAGAGGGCAGTAAGAAATTACAAATACAGGTCTGAAGGAAGAGACTGAAATTGTGTGTCCACGTTTGTACTTATGTATGTCTGGATAAAGAATTGTTATTTACAATCTTCCACTCCCTGTGGCACAAGGTAATGTGATAGCTAAAGGGAACAGCACCAGACTTAAAAAATGATCCTGCACTTCATTTCAGGCCTCAGTACAGGTCTCTTCATTAGCAGTATACAAAGGGTGAAAAGCAATAATTCACATTATATAAGGTGGAGCTAATTACCTTGTGTTAGACCCTGAACCACTGATCTAGGAAACATCTGGTGATGGATATAAACCGGACACTAGGAAGTTTAGACTTGAAATTAGACAAAGGTTTCTAACCATTAGAGGAGTGAAGTTCTGGTACAGCCTTCCAAGGGGAGTAGTGAGGGCAAAAGACATATCTGGCTTTAAGACTAAGCTTGATAAGTTTATGGAGGGGATGGTATGATGGGACAGCCTAATTTTGGCAATTAATCAAAGATCAATTGCCAAATTATCAGCAGGTAAGTATGCCCAGTGGTCTGGGATGGGATGTTAGAAGGGATGGGATCTGAGTTACTACAGAGAATTCTTTCCTGGGTGCTGGCTGATGAGTCTTGCCCACATGCTCAGGGTTTAACTGATCACCATATTTGGGGTCGGGAAGGAATTTTCCTCCAGGGAAGATTGGCAGAGGCCCTGGAGGTTTTTCGCCTTCCTCTGCAGCGTGGGGCACGGGTCACTTGCTGGAGGATTCTCTACAGCTTGAGGTCTTCAAACCACAATTTGAGGACTTCAATAACTCAGACATAGGTTAGAGGTTTGTTATAGAAGTGGATGGGTGAGATTGTATGGCCTGCATTGTGCAGGAGGTCAGACTAGATGATCATAATGGTCCCTTCTGACCTTAAAGTCTATGAGTCTATGTATTTTCTTTAAAAACTTTAGTAGCCTTCTCTGTTTGTTTGTTTCCAAAATGCTAAGTAGAGTTTTCCTCAGTAATCTTTGCTGGCTTTATAAAATGGTATCCTGATTATCTCTCAGTAAGTATTCCATGGCTAATGTCAAACTAATAGATATTAAGGAACTGTGTACTTTTTTTCCCTTATGGCTTTTGTGAAATTTAAGTGATCTTAAGGTAAAAGCACAAGAGATGTTGCATCAAATCACATTTGCACTGAATAGTGTATAATGCAGGAGAGAAACGGTTTTATAATCAACTCCTGAAGCATTACTACAAAAACTTTTTTCAGTGACTTTAGTGCTGGTGAAAGTCTAGCAGCCCTGAAAAGTCCTACCTATATGAATTACAAAAGAGTGCAGCACAGGCACAAAGGCAGCCCCTCAATAAACCTAACCGTGGCCTGGAGAAATGACTTCTTGGATAATGCAGGTTGTCTTGGGTAGATTACAAACAAGAGGGTGAATCATGTATTTGATTTAAACTTTTAGTTACAATAAAAACAAACCCTACAAAAGTACAAAGCACATCACTGCCCTAAAATTTAGACTTAAATAGATGTTTTAAGTCTAACTCTAGGCTATTTTGTACACACTGTAGAGACTAACAATAGCCTAGTGTTAGACTTAAAACATCTATTTAACACATCTAGTCTTGGTGCAGAACACCATACGCTGCCATAAATCAAAGAAAGAAAAAAAAAGTCAGAGCAGGACATCTACAAAGAAAGTGATTATCAAACCACTACATAAGTAGGCCGAATTAATGTAAAACTTGATGTTCATAATCTTGCAAAGGTAAAAAAGAGGAGGCAAAAGAATCAAAGTAGATCTTGAACATAAAAATGCTATAACATCATAAATTCGAATGCCTCTTCTCTGTTATAATTGCCTTGAGACTGCAGATGCTTCCCTGTTCTAGGCAATTTTGGACCACTCCACTTAACTCCCACTGAGAGGCTATTGTGCTTCTCAGAGAGATCGGGGAGTCTAGATTCCTCCTGAATCAGGTTTGGTTGGGTAATGATTTGAGTGTCTGCTTCAAATAAGGCTATGACTGGATGATATGACAACTAAAGAACCTTGTTTCTGTGTCAGGAACTGCCCTCCTGTTGTATAAGTAATGCATAAAATATAGGAATCGATTGTGTATCATCTCTGAAATATTTGCCCCTCAAGGATCTATCTGGTCTTCTCATACAATAGATCAGGGATCGGCAACCTTTCAGAAGTGGTGTGCCGAGTCTTCATTCATTCACTCTAATTTAAGGTTTCGCGTGCCAGTCATACATTTTAACGTTCTTAGAAGGTCTCTTTCTATAAGTCTATAATATATAACTAAACTATTGTTGTATGTAAAGTAAATAAGGTTGTTAAAATGTTTAAGAAGCTTCATTTAAAATTAAATAAAATGCAAAGCCCCCCGGACCAGTGGCCAGGACCCAGGCAGTGTGAGTGCCACTGAAAATCAGCTTGCGTGCCACCTTCGGCACCCGTGCCATAGGTTGCCCACCCCTGCAATAGATTGTCCAAACAGCACAACACCTGGCCAATTATGGAAAAAGAAAGGTCAAAAATTCCTTTAAATTCCTTTAAACCAAAAATTCCTTTAAACCAATGGTCCTTCTATGCTGATCTCTTCTTAACAGAACCCCTCATAATGCACCTACTCTGGATGCTAATGAGCCTCTGCCTCCGAGCAGGATTCAATGCTCATCTAATTTTTACCCTAGCTAGTGTAACCACAGACACATTGTGAAGTGAATCAAAGAGCCAAGTATGTAACAAATAATTTAAAAACCACCCTTTCAGAATGGTGTTGAAGTAGCCCTGGAGGTCCAACCTCGTCAATCCCGACTGCTCCTGTGGGGCTAATAGGTCTTTGCTTTGGTCTGACAGGCCATCTGTCTTCCTGAATCTATTTCTGCTCTGTGAACAAGTGGTCCCATAGGCCTTTTCATGACATTTGGTGTAAAAAATGCTGTGCTTTTAAAAAAAAATCTGGGTGAAATGAAACATAATAGATCTTTTCAGCACAAATTAATTCTACCATAAACCTTTCTCAGGGAAGTGGGGATCAACATTATGAATTTCTCACCTTGTTGACTGTGTGAGTGAATTTGGGAGCAGGGAGATGGTGTATACAGGAAGGGAGCAAGCGCAGAAAGTATCTTTAATGCCACTGAAGTGAAAAATTGGTTTTTACTTTTATCTGTAGCTTTGGATTTGCAACTATTGCTAGTCAATGAATCTTAATACCTCTAACAACATGGGAGAGGCATATTGATTTATGTGATGTTTCGAAGCAGTGACTTGGCCAGCCTGAATATTAGTCATGAAAGAAGGAAGCCTGTTGCAGTGGAGGGAATGCAAATATTTGTAGGAGTACTTCTTTCACTGTGCAGGTTTGGAAAGACCAGGATTAGAGCTGCTCAACTACTATACTTTATGCAGGTGGGGAGTAAATGGAGCAAAAAACGTATCATGGTATGTAAATTTATAGAGACATCAGAAAGCTGAGATGAATGGTATGAAAGCCTACAAAACATCAAGTCACATGTTTCATTTGGAAAGTATTAGCGGACGTTCATGTTGATAACAGCTGCCTTTCTCCTATACTACAGTCACTCTAGAGCAGGGATCGGCAACCTCTGGCATGCGGCCCGTCGGGGAAATCTGCTGGTGGGCCGGGACAGTTTGTTTACCTGCAGCATCCACAGGTTCAGCAGATCGCAGCTCCCGCTGGCGGCAGTTCACCATTCCAGGCCAATGGGGGCTGCGGGAAGTGGCACGGGCCGAGGGATGTGCCTTTAGATGGCGGGGGGGAAGCGTTAGATGTTGTATATCTTGAGTTTAGTAATACTTTTGATATGGTCTCACATGACCTTCGCATAAACAAACTAGGCAAATACAACCTAGATAGAGCTACTATAAGGTGAGTGCATAACTGACTGGAAAACCATTCCCAGAGGGTAGTCATCAGTGGTTCACAGTCAAGCTGGAAGGCCAGATCGACTGAGGTCTCATGGGTTAGCCTGATGCCAGTTCTGTTCAATATCTTAATCAAGGATTTAGATAATGGCATAGACAGGTCACTTATAAAGTTTGCAGATGATACCATGCTGGGAGGGGTTGCAAGTGCTTTGGAGGATAGGATTAAAATTTAAAATGATCTGGAAAAACTGGATAAATGGTCTGAAATAAATACAGTGAAATTCAATGAAGACAAATGCAAAGTACTCCACTTAGGAAGGCACAATCAACTGCACACATACAAAATAGGAAATGACTGCTTAGGAAAGTGTACTTCAAAAAGGGATCTGGAGATTACAATGCATCACAGGCTAAATATAAGTCAACCGTATAACAACACTGAAAAAAGCAAATATCATTCTGGGATGTATTAACAGGAATGTTGTAAGCAAGACACGAGAAGTAATTCTTCCACTCTACTCTATGCTGATAAGGCGTCAGCTGGAGTATCATGTCCCGTTCTGGGCACCACATTTCAGGAAAGATGTTGACAAACTGGAAAAAGTCCAAAGGAGAGCAATAAAATGATTAAAGATCTAGAAAACATGACCTATGAAGAAAGATCGAAAAAACTGGGTTTGTTTAGTCTGAAGAAGAGAAGACTGGGGGGGTGGGGTGGCAGAGAGAGAGACATGATAACAGTTTTCAAGTACATAAAGGTTTATTAAAAGGAGAAGGGTGAAAAATTGTTCTCTTAATCTCTAAATTTACAAGAGAAGAAGCAATGGGCTTAAATTGCAGCAAGTGAGAATTAGGTTGGATATTAGGAAAACCTTCTTAACTGTCAGGGTAGTTAAGCACTGGAACAAATTGCCTAGGAATCTCCATCATTGGAGATTTTTAAGAACAGGTTAGACAAACATCTTTCAGGAATGGTCTAAGTTATTACATAGACCTAGCTTGAGGGCTGGACTAGATGACCTCTCAAGGTCCCTTCCAGCCCTACACTTCTATGAGTCTATTACATTAAACCTCAGTCTACAGTAAGTAAATCTCAAAGTGAAATGTTATAATTAATTGCTCTTTATGGACAATTACGCAGGCCATGTCTCTTCCCTGAGGGGGTCTTTCCATCTCAATACTTCAGAAGGGTTAGTTTCTGAGTAATTGTGCACCAACGATGATATTGTTATTCTTTGCTCTGCGGTAGCACCTCAAGAGCCCCAGTCATATACCAAGGCCCCATGTACAATTGGCATTGTACATATAACAAAAAGACAGTCTCTGTCACAAAGAGGTGAGTAAGGGCTTACACCAACCAAGATTCATATGTTCAACTGTGTAACATGATGCATGTAAAGCAAAAGTAGCAAAACTGCATTTTCACTGCTTCACAAGACTTTTACCCAATGCCTGCAGCTGTTTTTCCCCTTACAGTTGGCTTTCAGTAGCAACTGCAGCTCCTAGCTGACCCCGCTCCTTACAATCTCACTGTTCTGTATTCTCTGCCCCTATAGTCTTGAAGTAGCCATCTGCATTTTGTGCAACAGGCACCAGCTTGCTCATTAAAACCCTTTCTTAAGACAGACATCAGTGTTGCTCTCTTGATTTGCAATTGTTATATTACATCTTTGGATTAAACTGTAAGATCACAGGAGCAGGGATTTGTGAAGTTCTGCGCATATACTATAGTGCTCCATATAAATGACACTGTTTGACAGTTGAAGGTGAACATAGTTCACATTTAGTATTGGCCTTGCACTGTCTTTTCATCTCAGTCTGCACAAGCAGTAAGATTGAGGATCTGGGAGGAAGGCAGCTGATGCAAATGAGAATAATACATTTAGCGGGGGAAATAGTCAAGTTTTATACACTTCTGAGACGTCTGAGGCCTGATTTGCAAAGAAACTCTTCTCCTATGTGCATGCCACTTTCCTGCACAAACACTTTGATGGGTCCTAATACTTGTATGCTCAGATAATGGAATTTATAAAATTCATTGGCCAAATAAAATTTACCTACCTAAAATCCATCACCTCAGCACAATCACTGCTGAGTTGTGAGGATGCACAGATACTACAGAAGAAGCAAATCAGCTGAAATGGGGAAGATGAAGAGGGTAAGCAGCTGCAGAGGTGGAGAAGATACAGAAAAGGAAACAGCAGAGGCAAGTGCAGAAATGCTTTCAGCAGAAACAAATACACTTATAGATTGGTAAGCAGGGATGGGGGAAGGGGAGCTACAAAAGGGTAGGAACCCTGAGGCAGAAGCTGATCTAGAAGAGGCAATGTCAGCCGAATCAGGGAACCTCAGAGGGCAGATTCAGCAAAGGAAAAGGAACAAAAGAGGAAGCTGCTGTGGAATCTTGTATTACAATGTACCTAAGTTAGCATTCCGGGTCAAAGTCCATTGGTGGCAGGTTTCATCTGTGTCATATCTTCCCAGCACTATAATCAAACTGTATTGGTGGAGATTAGCAGTGAAACTGCAACAGCTTGGCTAGGCAAAGGGGCCAACCCCACAACAAAAAATGCAGACAATATGGTAATGCAGCTGCTGTGGATGGTGAGAACAGTAATACTATGAATGCATGGAATAGATAGATTTCAAAATGAGAATGAGGATCTGTCTGCTGATGGTCATCACATCATGCATCAACACTGTTGCGCACAGCAATGAATGTTACTAATTTTTAGGGCTGTCAATTCATCGCAGTTAACTTACACGATTAATTCAAAAAATGAATCGTGATTAATCGCACTTATAACAATACTAATTGAAATTTATTAAATATTTTTGGATGTTTTTCTACATTTTCAATATTAATTTCAATTACAACATAGAATACAAAGTGCACAGTGCTCACTTTATATTATTATTTTTTATTACAAATATATGTACTATAAAAATGATAACCAAAAGAAATAGTATTTTTCAATTCACCTCATACAAATACTGAAGTGAAACCTCTTTATCGTGAAAGTGTAACTTACATATGCAGATTTTTTTCGTTACATAACTGCACTCAAAAACAAAACAGTGTAAAACTTTAGAGTCTACAAGTCCATTCAGTCCTACTTCTTATTCTACCAATTGCTAAGAAAAACAAGTTTGTTTACATTGATGGAAGATACTGCTGCCTGCTTCTTATTGTGGGCAGAGCTGGACCTTATCCTCATGAAACACCATGTACGGGGGCTCGGAGGTCAGGGTCCTGAGCTCCAAGACCCTCCTGGCTGACATTCGTGGCAGGTGGCCTTCCTGGTTTCAATAGAGGTGTGACCAGGAGCTAGCGGCTCAAATGGGGGCCAACACCAGATTTAGGTCCCACTGCGGGACTGGAGGCCTAATATATGGGAAGAGACAATCCAACCCCTTAAGGAATCAGCCAGTCATAGCATGGGAGAATACTGTGTGGCCCTGCACTGGCAGATGGAAGGCTGATATGACCATCAGGTGTACCTGGACTGATGAGGGCGCCAGGCCCTGGGCTCTAAGGTGAAGGAAGTAGTCCAGGATAAGCTGCATCGGGGCAGCCACCGGGGAAAGGCCTTGCTCAGCCGCCCATTAGGAAAACCAAGACCACTTTGCCAAGTAGGCTCGGTGAGTGGAGGGCCGCCTGCTTTCTAGGAGGACTCACTGAACCCCTTTCTGAGCGTGTCCTTTCCTCCCTACCTAACCATTGAGCAGCCACACTGTGAGGTGGAGTGCCACTAGGCTGGGGTGGAGGAGGCGGCCCTGGTTCTGGGAGAGCAGGTCCGGGCAGGACGGTAACAGCCACACCGGGGCGACTGCCAGGCCCGGGAAGGTATCATACCAATCCTGCCTGGGCCATGCCGGGGCAATCAGAAGGACCCGGGCCTTGTCCGTCTTTATCTTTTCCAGGACTTTGCCAATCAGTGGGAACAGGGGAAAGGCATAGAGAAACTGGCCTGACCAGGACAGGAGGAAGTCATAGGAGATAGCTCCCCATCCCGGCCCAACCCTTGAGCAGAACCCGAGACAGCGACGGTTCTGCCAAGTCACGAACAGGTTCACCTGGGGAGTTCCCTACACTTGGAAAAGTCTGTGCACCACCTCTGGATGGAGAGACCACTTGTGCTGAGAAGAGAAGTCCCTGCTCAAGCGATCTGCCCACGCATTCTGGGCGCCCGGCAGATGGAAGGCCTGTAGGCAGATATCGTGGACTATACAAAAATCCCACAGCCTGAGGGCTTCACGGCAAAGGGCAGAGAGTCGGGCCCCACCTTGCCGGTTGATGTAGAACATCGAGGCCATGGTCCGTGAGGACCCTGACCACCCGGCCCTCCAGGTGCAAGTGGAAGGCCATGCACACCAGACATACCACCCTGAGCTCCTTGATGTTTATGTGGTGGGTCAGACCCCGAACCAACCACAGACTCTGGGTCTGAACATGGACTTGGTACCAACCAGTCGTCCAGATAGGGGAAGATCTGGACCCCCCAGCGCCTGAAGTAGGCCGCTACCACCAACATACCGTGAATACCCTGAGGGCAGGGGACAGGCCAAACAGGAGGACCGTAAATTGGTTGTGTTCATGCCCCACCACAAAATGGAGGAAACGTCTGTGCCCCTCCAATATATGAATGTGGAAGTATGTGTCCTGCAGATCAAGGGCGGCATACTAGTCCCCGGGATCTAGGGGGGGGATGATGGAGGCCAGGGAGGCCATGAGGAACTTGAGCTTCACCATGTACTGGTTCAGGCATCGCAGGTCCAAGATGGGCCTGAGCCCCCCCTTTAGCCTTCAGGATAAGGAAATAGTGGGAGTAGTACTCCTTCCCTTTGAACGCCCCGGGTACTGCTTCCACCGCTCCTAAGCCCAGGAGCCACCCCACCTCCTGCTCGAGCAGGGCCTCATGCAAAGGATCCCCCAGGAGGGATGGGGGCGGAGAGTGGTTGGGCGGGGAGGAAGTAAACAGGAGTGTGTAGCCCTGAGAGATGGTGTTGAGGACCCATCGGTCCGAGGTCAGCCACAACCACTCTGGGAGGAAAGCACACAACCAATTGGAGAAGGGAAGTTTTATTGTGGATCCCTGACGAGAACTGGCAGCGTGCCCCTGGGCATCCTGTCAAAATCGCCTTTTCCCTGTCTGCTTGCCCTTAGAGGACCCAGGTTGGGGGGCAAGCTGAGTCTGCCTCTGTGGGTGCCTCTTATAATCCTGTGACTTCTTATAAATGGCCTTGTATTTTGGATGGGTGGCCTGAGCAGGAGTCTGCTGTGGCTTGAACTTAGGTTTAGCTGGAGCTGGAACATAGAGACCCAGAGTCTGGAGAGTTGTATGGGAGTCTTTCAGGCCATGCAGCTTTGTATCTGTTTGTTCCGCAAACAGAACTTTGTTGTCAAATGGGAGGTCCTGCAGGGAGGTCTGTGCCTCGCTGGACAGCCCAGAGAGCAGGAACCACAATGCCCTTCTCATGGACACTGTGGAGGCCATGGACCACGCAGCCGTTTCCGCCGCATCCGAAGCTGCCTGCAGGGTTGTCCTGGCAGCCGATGTACCCTACTCCACCAGCGCTTTGAACTCCTTCCTGTCACGCTCTTGGAGGGTGTCCTCAAACTTGGGCAGGGAGCCCCATAGATTGAATTCATACTGGCCCAGGAAAGCCTGGTGGTTCGCTACCTGTAACTGGAAGCTCGAAAACAAATACTTTTCCTTGCAAAAAAGAGTCCAGCCTCCAAGAATCTTTATTTTTCAGGGTAGGGGTTGGCTGGACCTGCTGATCCCTGTGGTTGACTAACTCGACCACCAGGGAGTTAGCAGCAGGGTGGATGTATAACTACTCATGTCCCTTGGCTGACAGAAAAACACTTGTTCTGCTCTCTTAGAGATGGGGGCCAATGAGGTTGGTGTTTGCCACAGGGCATTTGAAATTTTTGCCACCCTTTCATGGAGAGGCAAGGCCACCCTGCCCGGTGCCGAGGAGGACAGCACATTAAAACAGAGAGTCCGAGGGCTCCTTCATCTCCTCTGCTTGGAGGTGGAGGCTTGATGCCACCCTTTTTAAGTTCTTGGTGAGCCCTAAAGTCCTCCTGCAGAATGGAGGGAGGTGGGGCCGTAATTGCCTCATCCGGGGAGGGCGAGGAGGCCAGCACAGTAATTTGAGTGTCCACCGGCACTGGTGGGTCCACCACCTGGTCGGTCTCCAGGCAGGGTGCCGAGGATGTACATCCTACTAACTTCTTCCTCAGAGGTCTGGAGAGGGAGGCCAAGGGTCCTTCTGAGGCTCCAGACACCGAGCGAACCCCCCACTGGGGGCTGTGTCGGGGCGATGGTGCCCACTGGTACCATTGGGCTGGCCACAAGGCCCGGTGCCACTGCACCTGCTGTGGCACCGGGGTGGGGCGGGAGGGCGGATGTTCGGTCTGGCTGGCCTGGCCCATCGATGGATGACTACAAAGGGAGGCCGGGCTGACATATGACCTGCCGCCGTCCCCAGTTCGGGAAGAGAGGCGGTGCTGGGAGCAATGCTGACCTCGGGACTGTGATCCCGATGTGGAAGACCGGTACTGTCAGTAACAGCTGCTCCGCCATTGGCTCTGATTGGGTGGACCTGTGACGGCGAGACGACAGCGATCGATGCCCGGGGCTGTGGAGGCAGTGCCCTGGCTGGGTCCTGGAGCGGGACGCCGAACGAGAATGACGTCAATGTTCGTGCCGTGACCGGCTGCGATAGCCCCTTCAAGACGAGGACATTTGATGTCGTCTGGCTCAGTCCTTGAGGCGGAGTGGTGCCAAGAGTCTCGGTCAGACGGAACCCAACCAGACAGTTTAGTGGGCGTCGAGGGCGATCCACATGGACTTTGCTCTGAATGGTTGCTGGGCGGCGAATGGCATCAGGAACGCTCTCTTGAACAAGACGGGGGCGACTGAGGAGATCCCAGCAGCGGCTTGCCTCTGGAGCGTGGGTCTGACATCAGCAGTGCTCCTGGTACCAGCATTGACGTAACATTCCGGGCTGCCTGCAGCACCTCTGGCATAGAGGGCATCCAGACATCCAGGGAGACCTGCTCCGAATGGGCCGGGCTACTCCGCTCGACTTTAGTCGGAGGCCTAGGTGCCGGTGGAGACTGAGGACTGCCCGACATGGGTCTAGTCTCTGTCCCAGGTTTACTCCAGGGCCGTGGCAAAGAAGGCCTCTTTCTAGCCTTCTTGGCGTGCCGCATGGATGGGGAGTGGTGCCGGTGGGTCGAAGGCACCAAAGGATCGCTGCGCACCGACACTGCGCTACCCAGTGCAGACTAGAAGCGGCACACTGGAGACGGGGTCAGCGCTGACTCCATCAGAATAGCCTGGAGCCTAATGTCCCTTTCTCTCTTGGTCCGAGACTTAAACGACTTGCAAATCTTGCAGCAATCGCTGAGATGAGTTTCCCCCAAACAGCACAGACACTCAGCGGATCACTCAGTGGCACAGATCGCCTACAAGGCTCGCACAACTTAACCTGGGCTGGGGCATGCCCTGTGCCCCGGGTTTTTTCTAGCTAAACTAAACTAACTAAACAACTAACTAATTACAGGTACCATACACTGAACAACCAAGCAGTTTTGGGGACGAGCTACAGCAAAGCTGGAGCAGAGCAGTTCCGAAGCACCTTCACTGGCAGCAAGAAGGAACTGAGGGTGGAAGGGAGCACGCAGCACCCCTTATACCACTCCATGGAGGCGCCACTCCAGGGGTCGCTGGGGCGCTCCCCTACAGGTACTGCTAGGGGGAAAACTTCCGGCACCAGTGCACGTGGTGAGCACGCACACCTACTGTGGAATACACATGAGCAATCACTCGAAGAACACCTGTTCTCACTTTCAGGTGACAGTGTAAACAACATGCAGCATTATCTCCCGCAAATTGTAACCAACCCTTTTTGTCTGAGTGATTGACTGACCAAGAAGTAGGACTGAGTGCACTTGTAGGCTCTAAAGTTTTACATTGTTTTATTTTTGCATGGTTTTTTTATATTTGTAAGTTCAACTTTCATGATAAAGATATTGCACTACAGTACTTGTATAAGGTGAATTGAAAAATTGATTTTGTTTTTTACAGTGCAAATATTTGTAATAATAAATATAAAGTGAACACTGTACACTTTGTATTCTGTATTGTAACTGAAATCAATATATCTGAAAATGAAGTAAATATCTAAAAATATTTAAAATCAATGGTATTCTATTGTTAACAATGTGATTAATTTTTTTAAATCATGCGATTAATCATGATTAATTTTTTTAATCGCTTTACAGCCCTACTAATTTTAGTTTGTTTTATTCAACTTCATTCAATTCTTTAGAGCTGTTGGTTCAGTTGACTTATTGGCTGTTATTAAACATAAAAAAAGAGAAACAAAGCACTTGGCAGCCTGGCATGCAATAGGTTAAACAAACATCTTTACTTAATACTAGCTGAATATACTGTTTACTTTGGGGGGAAAAACCTATTACTTTAAAAATGAGGAGTATTTAATATTTCTTTACTCATTTTTAGGGAAAATATTTCATTTGAGGTATTATGAAAATGGAGTGTGGAAATAAACCCAATATTTTCCACCATAGAGACTATGAAAGAACTATACTATTCTGAGTCTGAGGGAGCAGATTATGGCATGAAAGTGAAGTCTACAGGAAAAACTCTGCATTACTGAAGTACTTCTGCTTTTCTTTATGGGGAACCCTCTAACTGTTAAACAAGAAGCTCTGGAATGTTTCAGTTATCTAATAATTCCAAAATGGATTTAAGTTCTTTTGAACCCCATTGAGCTTCAATTACACTGCTGACGGGAGTTCCAAATACTTCCTACATTAAGCTATTCAGAAAAAGCTGCCACCGTTTTAATAAATACAGTTTGTTGGCACCGCTATTTTGGGCAGGGGTATGAAAAAATCCACACCCCTGACTGACAATACTTCTGAAAGCAAAACCCCTTGTGTAAATGCAGCTATACAGCAAAGGAGACCTTTTGCTGATAGTCATTCAGGAGGTGGTTGCACTATACTGGCAAAAAAATCTCTTGATGCCAGTATAAGCTGTGCCTTCACTAGGAGGCTCTGCCGGTATAGTTGTATCAGCAACTAGCCCTATCACTTTCCTCCTCTATTTCAGCACTTGTAGTCAGGCCAAATCCTGATAGGAGATGAGCATTTCCTGTGAAGTGCTGAGTGTCCTTAACTACAAATTAAGTCATAAAACATCTTGCAGGATTGGATCCTTAATAAGGAAGTTGCTCATGGTGTTCAGGGCATGCAAAAACACAACACTTTAAAGTATAGATTGACAGCAACAATAATTCTTCATCATAAAGATGATATTACTGAGATTACTAATTTGGGGCCAGAGTCAATAAACCTTAATACTACCAAAGGGTTTGTGGACTAAGGGGTTTTCTAGGGATTACACTGCTTTAACGCAGGCCTCCACAATGCAGATGCTGGACAAAGTGGGTTTTTTTGTTTGTTTTGTTTTGTTTTTTAAATCAAGGTTTGACCTTGTGTAGCAAACAGAATTTAGATTGAGAATGGAAATTCATCTGCTGTCTATCATCACATCATTTGTCAGCTGTATACTGTCCTAAGCAACATGCATGCCTTTAGCATATTGCTAATTTTAGTTTGTGTTATTCATCTTAGTTCATTTCGTTTGTTCTTGGGTCACTTCATTTATTTGCTATGACTAAATAAAATATAAACATACATTTGGTGAGCAAGCTCCTAGTTAGTGCCTTACAAACTTTTAAAACATCAGCTATCTTGTTCTGACTTATAATGCTCAACTAGAGGAGGTTCAAACAGTGCAAATATAGCCATACAAATAAGAAATTCTTCCATTTGTTCACTAAAAATCCAATGGATTATCAATACCATGGAACAAACTTTGGAACAAGGTGGGTGCCAAACAAATGAGGACCCAACTATGGTACACTTATTCAAGTTTGGTAATGCCTCATTCTGTAAACAGGCCCACTGACTTCAGTGGGATTTCACATGGAGTAAGAAAGCACTCACTATGAATAAGGCTATCATAATCTGCCTCTAAATAGACGTACGACCTTACTTTCTTACTCCTGGGGGGATTATGCGCCAAAAAATTAAAAATTCTGCAAATTTTATTTGTCAAAATAATGCAATATAATCACACCAGTTTCAATTGTTTTGGTAAGTTATTTAAACTACAATACAGAAAAAAAGTCACAATAACTATTCAGCATTTCCTAAACAAAAGAAAGTTAAATTACAAATACTTGGTAACTAATACCCTGCATTCCAGTTATAATCCTGGACTTGCATATTTGGAGCATAACAATTACATTACAGAACATCAAAACAGAAAGAAAAAAAAAGGAATGTCATTTTAAATTGCTCAAACTTTCACACCTGAAAGTCATACAATTTTGCTAATCATTGTCCTGGACCTAGCTGGGTACTTTGGGAAGTGCTTGGTTCTGATTGTCCTGACATCTTATTGACTGCTTGATAAAATGTTTTATTTGCCCTCAAAAGTTTTTTTTTTAAAAATAGGTAAGTAAAAATCTAACCCCATTGTACCACTTTGGCACAGGAAAAAAGTGAGAAAGCACACAGATCTTCCCTTACTCTCATTTAAAAGGCTTTACATCACTCTGGCAATGTAGGGGCCTCAAAACTTCTACAGGTTTTTATGCTCCTGGGGGAATTGACTGAGAATGGGAACAGTTAATTAACTATAGAATAATTAACAATGTTACTATGCAGACGGTTACTACATTTCTGCCTCAGAGAATGAGATCAATTAACCATCAACAGCAACATTAAGAAAATGTATTTTTTTTTTACAAAAGCTATTTTCTTTAACTTAAAAACAAACGATTTTCAGTAACATGATGCTAATATTTAATTAAGTGTTTTTTCAGTTCTGAAGATGTCACATTTTACTAGGCAGGCAGGCTGCTATACTTCTGATTCAGGGATAGAGCCTTCCTCCTGCATAACAAAAAGACGCTGCAACAGACACACTGCCCAGGCTGCTGGGGAAGAGACATGTTTCCCCCCGCAGATTTCTTTTGTATTTTTTTTGTACAGGGGGGCACAGAAATTTGCAGGCCATATGAATTCTGCATCCCCGCATTGGCGCAGAATTCTGTCAGGAGTAACTTTTGCAACCATCACCCACCCAATGACCGATTTCCTTATCTAGTATGTCCCTTCCACTGCAAGCTCTTTGGGATAGGGATCATATCTATTGACAGTATATATTCTTTAAGGTGCTATGCACAATGGGTGGGTGTTACGATATCACCATACCTTTCAGATGGGGTATAAAGCTCATGCTATAGTAATTAAATATTCCAATCCACTTGTTGCATGCTATCTCTGATATTCCATCAAAATTCTAACAAAGATAATTACATTCTGCCTACCTAAATTCATTGCACAGTTTCACTGGACTGTGGTACTGTTACTTCCAATCTTAAACTGTTCTATAGTGTTGCTCTTCACAATTACACAATCAAGCCTCATCATTCCACCATCTCAGTAATGGCTGAAATTACCTTTGTAGCATATCCCTTATCACATAAGGGAGGAAATGTGCCTAATTAACTGATGTCTGTAAAGCACTTTCAGCAACTTTGACGAAAGGCGCTGCAAGAGTTATTATTATCATTGCCCAAAACACCTCACAGGGGTTATGAAAGGGGTTATGGCTTCGCTCTGGAGCATTTACAATATAGTTTCACATACACACATGTATTAAGGAGGTAAAGGGAAAGAAAGACAAGGGTTGGAGTACCGGGACCACAGCTTCCTCCAAATGTATTGCTCAGCAATTTTATTAGATAAAAGTAAAAAATAAGAAAATGTCATCCAAAATGAAGTTAAAACAGCAGTTAACTGAGATGATTATTTTTGTAAAAAAAATTATGACAACAGACATGAAAAATACTGGAAAAACAGACAGCATGGGCCATAAGTGATTGAACAATTAATTCAAGGACAAGAACATGAGAATAGACAGTTCAAATATTCGGAGAAAAAGCTATCTTGAAACTTGGAAATGGTATTACTTGTACTTCCATTCCACAGGATTATAGATGCATTCACACACACACACTGGACAGACTAATGTGCAATGTATTTTGATTTTAAATATATGAAGGTAATTAAAACCACACCATTCAAAAATGGGACATATATAATATAATATGGTAACACTTAAAACCACACATATTTGGAGCATAACAAGACAAGATTTTAATATCCTAATAAAGCAAGGAAAATCCATTAAATCCATTAAAAATACTTGTACCTAGGAAGTAAGCTGACATTTACCTAAAAAGGGAACACAAAAAGGCAAAGTGATAACCTTGCTGACTGGGTTAATTTACTTTCATAGTTTCATAATCACTGGATTTTTCCCTTATTCACCTTACTGTTAACTTTTCATTTAAATAAAAATATATGCAATCATGATGTTTAGCCAATTCTGTTTGCCTTGCGGTGTAGTAGCAAGAACCCAGTAAAGAGAATAAACTCCACTCTTTTCCTCAATGTGGAGTATATCTATATAGTCTATAGTTTTAGGTATAAAGAACTGAATATCACATTCCATGTACAGAGTTTTCTAAAAAACTGTAAGAGAAAACTGTTTACTTAGGGGTAATGTCCTTCAGACATCAAAGGCACATTAATGCTTATTGTAAGAGTCTCTCAAGACATGCTGCTACCAAGTGACAAAGTTCATTTATCATACTTTCTGATGCACATTAACTACATTAATAGAAATTCTTTTAGCAAGAGGATCCATCAGATATTCGCATGTTGAAGGCTGTTGAAGCTGAAAATTGTGTTCTCCCAGCAGCTCAAAAAATAAATTAAGCCACATGCACAAAATCAGTAACATTAAGGCTTTGAGATAATCCCACAGAAGTAAGGCTGACACACTGTCCTTAGCTTGCACCATTCTGCACTATATTTTAGAGCAATGGCTTAATAGCAAATTGTTTACTCAGATATTTAGCTTACACTCTAAATTTTCTTAAATCCTTCACTGCTGGATCTGTTTTCTTGCAGTCATTATGAATGGACACTCCACCGAAATCAATGAAACAGCAGGTCCGTACAGCAGTATGGAAGAGTTAATACTGTATGCTAACTCTTAATCAAACCCTTAATGCTCTATTACCCCGTATGTTTTATTTCCATTGCTTCTGTTTATTAGTGAAAGGCTTGGAAAGCACTCGAGGAAAAAGGCAAAAGGAAAAAGAAATGTCTTATGAGCTGAGTGTATCTGCAGCAGCTGTCAACAGATAGTAATTAAAAATTACTACTACTTAGCATTTTTCATACCTATCCCCTTTTAGAAATATTAACTAACTAAATCTCACAAAAGCCCTGTGAGGTCAGTACTATTATCCCCATTTTATTAGCAGTGAAATGGAACCAGAGAGGTTATGTGACTTGTCCAAAGCACCGAGGGAATCCATGCAGAGCCAGAGTTGAAGTAGGAAGTTCCTAGTTCCCAGTCACATACTCAGAGACAAGACCTCTAATCCAATTCTCCATTCCGCCCAGGCTAAGCTCACAGCAAGAATGGCAAATTCCAATGCTTACAGAGGAATGAAGTGGAACCATAGGGCAAGTCAGAGGAGCCTCAAGTGCTCCTCTAACATTAGCTCTGGTGCAACAGCCCTTCATGGGCCATTTTAGCAGCCCACTGGAACACAGTGCAGTTAGATACACCTCCCTCCTTGTGGGCCACACACTGGCAATCTCCACCTGCTACTCTGAAACCTGTCTATGAATGTGTACGTGGGAGGGGAAATGGACTCTTTTTGCTGGCCATACACTACCAAGGAATCCCTCTAAAGCTGGGGATATTCCTCAGTGTAAACAATGGCTCTGTGGTCCCTGTACAGCTATACAAAGGAGCCGCACGGAACCCATTACTCTGTGTATAACATACACTTTAAAAACTGTGATTATTAATGTATTGTGAATTTGAAAATCTATGGGTCTGAACCTGCGAGTTGCTCAGCTCCTCACAGTTATTAGAGTATCAATCTGTAAAGTGATATAAAGCACATTCTGATTCCATTCTCACGTATACCTATATGACTTCACTGGAGCTATTCCCGATTTACGGTGGGGTGAGAAAAGAATCAGGCAAATAAAACATGTGCCTAACAAAGCTATTACCAAATGTTATTGTGCATGCAGAACAGGCGATACGATACGACAAAGGACAGCATCACCATTAAAAAGGCAGCATTTACCAGAAGCTGACACATAGCGGTACTTAAGAAATAGTACTAAAGATATTTCCCTATTCTAAGTATACAGAAATAAATGGTGTATCTCAGATACCATTACCTGGGGGCAAATTATCCTTAAACAAAGAAACATTAACAGTCTTAACTTTTTTAAGGTAAAAAAAAGTCATTATTATTTTACAGCACTACTTATTATAACATAAAGAACATTTACATCAAACAGGATTTCAAAAATGGTAATAAACAACTTTTCTGTTATTATACTAAACACTACAATTGCCTTCAGAGGTGATCCCGGCAACTGCAGATCGGTGAGCCTGATGTCGGTATTGGACAAATTGGTAGAAACTATAATAAGGAACAGAATTATCAGACACATAGATAAATATAATTTGTTGGGTGAGAGTCAACACAGCTTTTATAAAGGGAAGTCATGCCTCACCAATCTATTACAATGCTTTGAGGGAGTCAACAGGCATATAGATAAGGACAATCCAGTCGATACAGCCTACATGGATTTTCAAAAAGCCTTCACCAAGATTGTTAAGGAAACAAAGTAGCCACGGAATAAGAGGGAAGGTCCTCTCATGGATCATTAACTGGTTGAAACATAGGAAACAAAGTATCAGAGGGGTAGCCGTGTTAGTCTGGTTCTGTAGAAGCAGCAAAGAATCCTGTGGCACCTTATAGACTAACAGACATTTTGCAGCATGAGCTTTCGTGGGTGAATACCCACTTCTTCGGATGCAAGTCTTGCATCCGAAGAAGTGGGTATTCACCCACGAAAGCTCATGCTGCAAAACATCTGTTAGTCTATAAGGTGCCACAGGATTCTTTGCTGCTTCTATAGGAAACAAAGGGAGGGATAAAAGGTCAGCTTCACAATGGAAAGAGGTGAACAACGGGGTCCCCCACAGGTCTGTACTGGGACCTCAGCTGTTTAACATATTCATCAATGATCTGGAAAAAGGGGTGAACAGTGAGATCGTGAAGTCTGTGGATGATACAAAATTATTCCAGATAGTTACGTTCAAAGCAGACTATGAGGAGTTACAAAGGGATCGCACAAAATTGGGTGAACTGGGCAACAAAATGGCAGATGAAATTCACCATTGATAGGTGCAAAGTAATGCACATTGAAAAAAATAATCCCAACTATACATTCACAATGATAGGTTCTAAATTAGCTGTTACCAATGAAGAAAGAGATCACTACTGACAATTTTGGGTTTTTTTTAAAAAAAAAATTCTGCTCAATGCACAGCAGCTATCAAAAAGGCTAACAGAATGTTAAGAACTGTTAGGAAAGGGATAGTATATATATATATAATATATATATATATATATATATAATATGCCATTATACAGATCCATGGTTCACCCACACCTTGAATACTGTGTCTAGTTCTGGTCATCTCTTCTCAAAAAGGATATAGTGGAACTGGAAAAGATCCGGAGAAGGGAAACAAAGATGATCAAGGCTATGGAACAGCTTCCATACAAGGAGAAACTAAAAAGATTAGGGCTGTTCAGCTTGGAAAAGAGATGACTGAGGGGGGTCTCTAAAATGATAGAAGTCTATAAAATCATGAATGGTATAGGAAAAGTGAATATAGAAGTGTTACTTACCCTTTCACACAACACAAAAATCAGGGTCACCTGACAAAATTATCAGGCAGCAGGTTTCATATAAACAAGAGGAAGTACTTTTTTACACAATGCACAATTAACCTGTGGAACTCATTGCTGGGGGATGTTCCGATACCCAAAAATATAAACGGGTTCAAAAAAAGAACTGTATAAGTTCCAGCTGGATAGTTCCATCAATGGCTATTAGCCATCCTCTGACTACCAGAAGCCAGGAGTGAAAGGCAGGAGTGAATCACGCCATAAATTTCCCTGTTCTGTACACTCCCCCTGAAGCTCTGGTTCAGGCCACTGTCAGAGACAGGATACTTGGCAAGATGGACCATGGTTTGACCCAGTATGGCAGCTCTTATATTCTTATGCCTCCAGAAAAATATTTGTGCAATAAAAGACAAATCCTTATGCCAGTGCGCAACCTGAGTAATGTGTAATCACCTGAGAGAAGCAGGAGAGATGGGCCCAACATGAAGTGGAAAAATAAAGAGTCTTTGGCATCACAAAGGAATGCAGAGTAAGGATTACAGTGGGTAGATGAGCAAAGAAACAACAGCTTGAGGTACTGTAGCATCCAGATGAAAGAGAGATTCCTGGGGGAGTTGGAGCATAGAGTTTTGTTTTGTAATGATAGCATGGCCTTTTCTAGTAAAATAGGAGCATACAGCAGCACATGCCCAGAAAATCTTATAGACGGTAACACAAGGAATACCTCTTTAAAATGACTGCCCTTCTGGGATCTCCTTTGCAGATCTGGATGACTGGAAAGCATTGATAACGATTTATAAAGCAGATGCAACAAAACAACAAATCAAAAGAAGCACAGAAAAATACAAGTTCATGGTAAGAGATTAGAAATCTTGCGTCATTACTGAAAAGATACGTTGCTGATTTTTTTTTCCCTGTGTCAACTTTACAGAAGATGGTAGCCAGGCAATACAAAGGCTATAATAGTGACAGCAAGAACTGCTAATGTAATATTTAGCAAACGTTACTACCAAAAAAATAACCCACAAAGAGAATTAGAAAGACACATCCCAGGTCCATCTGATATGTATCAAGGAGATAAGAATTGATGTGAATAAGGACTTACATGGTCAAAGTTACTGCATAATGGAAAAGTCAGTGAAATCAGTTATATCTTTGTAAACTCAACATCACTTTGAGACTACAGAAAGAAAGGTTTCAGAGTAGCAGCCGTGTTAGTCTGTATCCGTAAAAAGAACAGGAGTACTTGTGGCACCTTAAAGACTAACAAAAAGAAAGAATCCCAAAATGACAAATGAGGGGGAATTCAATCAGCACTGCTACAACTCGACAGGACTCCTGACAGCAGAAAAGGAAATTATTATGATTGTTTTATTTATATAGCATTGACAGAATGTACAAGTTTGTGAAAAAAAATGTGCCATTTAATATTTTTCTTCAGAAAGGCTCCATTGTGAAAACTACTCGTTAGCTCTTTGCAGTACATTTTTACCTTGCTTCATAATTGTAACTGTTACAGACTGTCAACCCATTAACAAGAGGAAGGTGGATAGTTAGCACTTCCTGAAAATCAGGCTACTTTAAGCTACCCCAAGTTGAACACTAATAAGTTGAAGTCACTTTGAAAAAATCTGTGCTATAGCATACTACAGCTGAACTGTACCTCTCCTTAAAAGATTTATTTCCCACCTGAATGAAGTACAAGGGTAATATAATATAATATAATAATAGGAGATATACCAATCTCCTAGAACTGGAAGGGACCTTGAAAGGACATCAAGTCCAGCCCCCTGCCTTCACTAGCAGGACCAAGTACTGATTTTTGCCCCAGATCCCTAAGTAGTCCCCTCAAGGATGGAACTCACAACCCTGGGTTTAGCAGGCCAATGCTCAAACCACTGAGCTATCCCTCCCACAAAGGTTAAATCTCTTTAACTCCCATTTTTGTCAATTTACATTGTCAACATATGCTATATTTTAGTTGTCTAGAAATGTTAATGCAGATGCCTTCAGGAACCTGACTGGTGATGAGTTATATTTAGAAAATGTGAGGGAAACAGCCTGACATAGCAATTCCATTCTGCTGCCAATGATCTTCTTTTGAGACTAAAACAACATGGCAGCTATTCACACCTTAATGAATAAAGATCTCTGTAAATTCCAGCTGTGGATCAGTAATCAGTATTTATTTGTGGAGGAGAGATATTGGCAACTGTTAATTCCTATATTTAATACTGTGGGAACAGACTTCTGAAGCCAACACTATCACCTAATAGTCAATAAATACAAATAAGTTTTTTTAGAATTTAGCTTTCTTTGCAAAATGCTGTGTCAAAGGTGTATTTTAATAGAGGTGATCTGGTGACTAGCACCATAGGGCAGTGTCATGCAAAACACTTGGATAAGCTGGCAGCTTTGGGATTCCAGCCTCCAATGGAGTTTTGTCATGCAGCAGAGAAAACAGCCTTGAATATGCTGAGGGTGTTTCTACACAAGCCTACTATTAGATCATTTAGTAGTGGTATTGGTTGAAGCCTCACAGAAGGCTTTAATGGATTTCTTCAATAATTAAGATTGGCTAATAGGTTTGTGCAATTTAAACCACATCTTTCAATGTTTTTCAATTTTTTAAAAATTATTATTTTAAAAGTTAAGATAACGGTAAACAATATTTTGATAGTTAAAGGAAAGAATCAAATATTACCCTCACTATGAAGAACATTAATTGTAATGGTTTAGCTTTATCATCTCTATGATTTTTTTCCCATTAGTAGATTCACTGACAAAAGGAAGAGAGACAAAACAGGAACCCTTTAAAAAAAACAGGGTGGTGGTTGGAGTTTTTTTGGTTTGTTTGTTTAACCAGATGTAGGGGAAAATGTATCAGCATGAGTTTAAGAAAGATGCATTAGTCATAAGTGGTGATGTTATAACTGTCAGTATACTAATCTACCTCAGAAGGGTGTTCTGAGGCTTAATGACACATTAATGTTCATAAACATAGAAGGCACTATTCTAAGATTTTTTTTTTAATATTATCAGTGCTAATCTGCACATCAGTTGATTTTCAAAAGGCAAGTTCCCTTATTACCCTGAATCCAACTGTGAAGGTACAGAGAAATATAGCACGCATGTACATCATAATAAACCTGTACAAATGGCCTAGAACAGCTCTAATTTGTTCCAAGTGGCTAGGATTATATGGTCCTATACTTAGTAACTAACCCAGGCAAGAACTGTAGGGAGTATATTCACACCATTCAAAACAAGGGAAGACCCCAACTTTCTACTGTGCCTGTTTCTACTTTGGATTGTTTACAAAATACTATATTCTAAACCTGCCACTAGTTCAGGAATGAAATTTGTCAGTGATGGACCTTGGACACATAATTTGTGGGGGAAATTCCACATGAAGTAGAACACATGGAAAGAGTTATTTTTATTTGCTAGTTTGTTTATTTTTTGAAGCAACAGCTTGAAAATTGCTCAGGGAGTTGGACAGTTAGAAACGGAAACAGGGGCAAGGAAAGAAGTCATAATTCCCAAATAAATGTAGCTTATTTACTTAGATAAGAAGTTACTTTGGGGGCAGGAACCATCTTTTTGTTCTGTGTTTGTACAATATCTAACACACAAGGGTCCATGACTGGGGCTCCTAGTCATTACTGAAATAAAAATAATAATAATGATAGTATGGCAAAGATCCACAGTTACGAGATGGATATTATAATCATATCACACACGTACAGGTGTGAAAAATCTGTGAAGTGGAAAGAACATTTCAAATTAAAGGCAACACTGGAAGTTTTTAAGAACAGGTTAGACAAACACCTGCCAGGGATGGTCTAAATAGTACTTGGTCTTGCCTCAGCCCTACATTTCTATGATTTTATGTACATGAAAAGAAATAAATCTCTATTGAAGTTTAGGAATAATTTGTCTATAAATAGTCAAAGATGCTTTAACTCATACGACTATCTACTGACTGAAGTTGCTGAATCAATCAACAACCCAATCATGTTTCCTAAAAATAAATGAAAAATTTAAATAGATCTGTTGCTTATTCATACTTACCGCCCTGCGCGGGGTGTGGGGGGTGTATATTTGGCTGGCTGAATAAAGGGAACTGTGCTTTATGCCGGGGGCGGGGAGGGGGGAGATGAAAACTGCTGCAAAAGGGTCTGACATCCCCTGGGAATGAGGAGTTGAAAAGGGGCAGCCCTGTGATTTAAGCCTCTGTTTTTGGTGCTTTCAGGATCAGCGACCTAGTACCTGGGTCTGTTAGGTACTCTACAGGAAGGGCTCTGGAACTGCGTCATATACACTGGCATGAGCATTCAGTGATACTACACTTGTGAAGGTCAAAGACGGATCAAGTCATCCAGGGTAAATTTGTCATCCTCTGGGAGGGTGGTGAGCCTGGGGTCTTCCCCGTTCAGGCTTTGAAGGCCTACTTGGCAATATGTCTGGAGGGGGAAGGGCCCCTTTTTATGCCTGGTGACCGCAGTCCCCTCACAACTTATCAAATTATCGCGTTGAAACGGGGGCTGACAAGGTTGGGGCTGCCAGCCCATGAATTTGGTTCCCACTCATTCAGAATCGGCAGCAACAGCAGCAGCACAGCTAGGTATGGGAGCAGAGGCAATTCAGGCAATCGGGCATCGGCAATTGGGCATTGGCATTCGGACGCGTACTGAACGTATGCATGACCTCGGGTGGTAAATCAGCATTAATTTGTTGTAATCCCATTACAGATGTTGGACGACCAGCCGTGCAGACAGTGGTGTGGATCTGCAGTCACAGTATTGTCTTTTGGGCGCAAAGGCATGTGTCCAAGTTGCCAGAGGATTCGCAGCTGCGCTTCAGTGGTGAAGCAGTACTCAGCTGGTGTGCAAAGAGCGACATGTTATGGGATCAACTTATACCACTGTTGTATGCAGTGTGGGCCAGTCAGCGGCCACCGGATAATAACTGTGGTGCACTTTGGGGAAAACGATTTGGGAACGCTTAAAGGGGTTGAACTAATGCTCAGAGCAAGGAGAGACTTGAGGCTAATCCTTCAACTTTTTCCTGGAGTTAACAATGTATGGGCAGACATGTTTCAGCACAGGGTCTGGTGGGGAGCATGAGTCCCCACCCCCGACTCCCAGGGTGGACAAGGCAAGGAGGTATGTGAATAGGGAGGTGGCCAAATTCCTTGCAACCACAGAAGGGGCAGTAATTTGTATTCTGGCATAGTGTAGCCAAGCTAATGGCTGGCACCTCCTTATGGCTGATGTCCAGTGCAGGTACTCTGCAGGGAAGGTATACAATGATAAATGGCTTGGGAAAGGACTTAAAAAGAGGTGTCAGTAAAGGAGCGAATGGGAAGCGGTTAGGGACTCTTATGATTGGTGCAACAGGGAGCCAACTCCCAATTATTATAGCCCACCTCAAGGGGGGGTGAATGATAAGGTCCCAGCAGTGGATTTGCTGGAAGGTCCTAGACGGAAAAAGAGGGAGAGCTGTTGGAAGCCCCCCCCCGGGTAACTATGGAATACAGGGGTCACCTGTACTTTATACTGTTATATGCCGGGTAGTCTCAGACATCTAATAACGAAGTTGCAACCTGATTAAACCCATGTCAAATGTCTCCTGTCCTTCGTTCGGTGTAACCAGACAATAAATAGCAAACAGCCAACTAAAACCCACATTGAATTCTACTGTTAATAAATGAGGTGAGACATGAGAGAAAGGACCCGCTGTACTAATAAGTCCATGGTTAACTACAAGCAATTTTCACCATCACTATTTTATCATGTCAACTGTTTGCAAATGGCCAAATTATCTGCTATTCTGGGGAGGAAAAACAAACTTGACGGTGTTAATTGAGACCAAGTTGAAATTCAAAGAAGACTACTTCAAAGAGTGTTTAAACAGTACCTCTGGTCTAAGGATTACACATCATAAACTTCTTGTGAAATGGGTTTTTTGCAGAGGGTAAAATGAAAATAGTTTACATTATTTATAGTTATAATTACCATGGTTTACATAAGAAAAGGACAGTTACCTTTTCCATAACTGGTATTCTTCAATGTGTTGCTCATATCTATTCCACAATAGGTGTGCGTGCTCACCACGTGTACTGGTGCCAGAAGTTTTGTCCCAAGCAGTACCAGTAGGGGAGCGCCCAAGTGACCCCTGGAGTGGCGCCTCCATGGAGCAGTATAAGGGGCGCTGCACACTCCTCCCACCCTCAGTTCCTTCTTGCCAGACAACTCTGACAGAGGGGAAGGAGGGCGGGATGTGGAATAAACATGAGCAACACATCTCAGAGAACACCAGTTAGGGAAAAGGTAACTGTCTTTTCTGCTTCGAGTGATTGCTCATGTGTATTCCACAACAGGCGATTCCAAGCTATATCTGTTGGAGGTGGGTAGAAGTCACAAATTCTTGGGACGGAGCACAGCTCTGCTGAACCTGGCATCTTCCCTGGTCTGGGAGACGATCGCATAGTGCGAGGTGAACGTGTTAACAGACCATGTGGCAGCCCTACAAATGTCCTGAATGGGGACGTGGGCCAAAAAGGCAGCCTACGAGGCTTGCACCCAAGTTGAGTGCGCCCTCACAATTGCTGGCGGAGGGATTCCAGCCAGGTCATAACAGGTACGGATGCACGAGGTGATCCGGTTGGAGAGCCGCTGAGTGGAGATCGGCCGACCTTTCATGTGCTCAGCTGAGGCAACGAACAGTTGCGAGGACTTTCTGAACAGCTTAGTCTGCTCCATGTACAAGGCCAGAGTCCATCTCACATAAAGCGTGTGAACGCGGCACTCCTTACTGGACACATGGGGCCTGGGCTTGGCAGAGGACCTGCAGAAAAATGTCCTGACCCATGTGATAGGTGGAGACCACCTTCGGGAGAAACGAGGGGTGTGGGCAGAGCTGGACCTTATGCTTATGAAGCACCATGTATGGGGGCTCGGAGGTCAGGGCCCTGAGCTCTGAGACCTGCCTAGCCGACGTGATCGCAACCAGGAAGGCCACCTTTCACGAGAGGTGTGATCAGGAGCACATGGCTAGCTGCTCAAATGGGGGCCCCATGTGATTGGCCAACATCAAGTTTAGGTCCTACTGTGGGACTGGGGGCCTAACATACGGGAAGAGAAGATCCAAACCTGTAAGGAATCGGCTAGTCATAGCATGGGAGAATACCGTGTGGCCCTGCACCAGCGGATGAAAGGCCAATATGGCCGTCAGGTGCACCTTGACTCACGAGGGCACCAGGCCCTGGGCTCTAAGGTGAAGGAGGTAGTCCAGGATAAGCTGGATCGGGGCGGCCACCGAGGAAAAGCCCTGCTCGTCTGCCCATCGGTAAACAGCACAGACAGTCTGCGTGCGAATCACTAAGTGACACAGATCGCCTACAAGTGTTGCATGACTTAAAACCCAGGGCACGGGGTATGCCCCGGTCCGGGCGCTCTAGCTAAACTAAACAACTAACTAACTAACTACAGGTACCATACACCGAACGAACAAGCAGTTTTGGGGATGAGCTACAGCAAAGCTGGAGCAGAGCAGTTGCAAAGCACCTTCACTGGTGGCAAGAAGGAACTGAGGGTGGAGGGAGCGCGCAGCGCCCCTTATACCGCTCTATGGAGGCGCCACTCCAGGGGTCGCTGGGGCACTCCCCTACATGTACTGCTAGGGGGAAAACTTCCGGCACCGGTGCACGTGGCAAGCACGCACACCTATTGTGGAATAGACATGAGCAATCACTCAAAGAAGAGCTTCCATTAATTAATCCTGTGGCATAGATTTAGAAATAGAACTCAGTATGATCTATAATAATAATAATAATAATAATAATAATCTCGGCCCCCTGCTCTAACCACTCAACAAATTGTGACTTCAAAACCAGTTTTCCGACCTAACTATGATTACAATGATTATGTAAGAACATTAACAGTGACATTAGACAGAATACAAGTATTTATCAGTGACTGAACCCTCATGTATCAGGGCATAAATGCCAACATAGTCACTCAGGGTGAAGACGAAACTTCCTCTATTGTGTAGCTTATTCCATAATTTTCTATTACAGGGATTCTTGCACCTTCTCCTTAAGTATCCAGTGCCAATATCCAAGACAGTATATACTGGACTAGATAAACCACTGATTTCATGTGATGTCTTAACCACTAAGTTCCTATATGTTTAAGTGTAATAATTTCCAGGAAGATGGACTTTCTAAAAATAAGATCAACCATATGCAAAAACAGTCATCTATTAAAGTCAATGTCTATTCAGAGTATTTCTTAAACGAATCCTCACTTAAAATCAGGCACTGTGCATTTTAAACATATTAGTTACTTTACTTCATATTTGCTGCTCACATATGATTCAGCTTTGATCTGCTAAACTGAAGGACAAAAAAAAGATTCTTTCCTCTCTCCAGATTTTTATTTCTGTATTATAAACAAAATATTTATTTTGCAGAATTTAAAGAGTGACACTAAGATGCACAGCAAAGTAGTGTGGATCAAAATGAGTGGGAAACTGATTAGAAGCACAATAATCTCCTTGGATGTTCACAGAACAGCTGATGCCTCGAGGAAAATTTGGAAAAATATTCTGCATAGAAACAATCGTGTGTACATATCATATAACTGTATTTCTCTTCTTTCTTCCATCACTGAGAATATTTGCATGAAAACAGATTTCCTTCTCTGTTCATCTGCTCCTACTACTTATAACTCACTTCTCAACTTAATCCTTGGTTTCTGACAGCACCATTAGTTACTGGTAACCATTAGTTACCAAAAGACTGGGATATTGCCAAGAACCCAAGCCCACAACCCTCATAGGACCCAATTCAGCAAAGCATTTAAGCTCCTGCTTAAAGTTAAACATTGGCTTAACTCCCATTGGCTTCACTGAGACTTAAGCACCATGTTTTCAGTTAAGCATGCACTTACGCGCTTTGTTGAATCAGCTTGATTGCCCATGTGTTTGTTTGTCATTCAAAGTGAACAAGGATTGCAGAATCAGGCCTGAAGAGAAATCAGTGAATTCACGTGAAATCTTGTTCCTAGAGAAACAAGGTGGGTGAGGTATTATCTTTTACTGGAACAACTGATGTTGGTGAGAGAAGCTTTTGAGCCACACAATGCTCTTAGCTCTCATCCACCTCGTCTAATATCCTGGGGCCGACATGGCTACAACTACACTGCCTACAATCTTGTTTCTACACATTCTTAGGCCTGGTCTACACTGGGGGGGGGGTGTCGATCTAAGGTACGCAACTTCAGCTACGCAAATAGCGTAGCTGAAGTCGAAGTACCTTAGTTCGAATTACTTACCCGTCCTCACGGCGCGGGATCGACGTCTGCGGCTCCCCCGTCGACTCCGCCACCGCCGTTCGCGGTGGTGGAGTTCCGGAGTCGACGGGAGCGCGTTCGGAGTTCGATATATCGCGTCTAGATGAGACGCGATATATCGAACTCCGAGAAATCGATTGCTACCCGCCGATATGGCAGGTAGTGAAGACATACCCTTAGTAATGAACAAGACAAGAGACAGAAAAAATGTATTAATTATAAATAGGTTTGTTTTTAAACCAAAGGTTTTCCAAGTTTTATGCCTTAAAAGCTCTTCAAGACAAAATTGGCCACATTTTATAAACTGCCAGTGGTTGCACATAATTTGTGTGCACACCCACTTGCCTATTTGTGCAACGAAACAGTCACATGGTACACAAATATGGCAGTAAGTACCACAATTACCCTGCATACACATGGAAATAACAATGCACAAATGAGAGGGGTGCACACCCTAATTCTACATGTACTTAAACTGGAGGCTGTATTGAAAATCTGGGACAGTAAGCAATCCTGGTGTTAGCAACAGTGGAAAATCTTTGGAAAATTGTGTGCGTGGACAAAACTTGTGATTTAAAAAAAATAAAATAAAAAATAAACTGAAAATGACAATTTCATTTTAATATTTTATTAATAAAAATGTGATGCAATTCATCACCAGCTATGGCAAATTACTTTAGAAAAATATGAATTTAAAGTTATCTAATTTTTCTTTTAACAAAAAAACAAACAGTTCAAGCGGTAAAGAGTTCTGTGGCACGTTACAGACTAACAAACGTATGGGAGCATGAGCTTTCGCGAGTGAATATCCACTTTGTCGGATGCATGCTCCCATACGTTTGTTAGTCTATAAGGTGCCACAGAATTCTTTGCCACTTTTACAGATCCAGACTAACACAGCTACCCCTCTGATAATAAACAGTTCGGTGATCCTAATGATGCTGCATACCACAGAGAGAGGCTGAATAGCAAGAAAATTATGTAAGTATTTAATTAAGTACATTTCATTGTATGCTAGCCAGAAAAAAAGGACCTGATTCAAGAAAGCACTGAAACATGTACTTAAATTCATTCTTATTTCAGGAAAGCAAAATTAGTAATTCATTAAGGGTAAAGTATGGCCCTGTACCAAAGACCAGCTCTCCAGGTACAAGAACAATTTAAGTTCCACTTAAATCTAGTTTAAGAGCTTAAATAGGACTTATGCCGTGCCTTGATCAGGCTTTGTGGAGACCCTAAGAATTATAGTTTGCACCAGACTGATTTTACGCAAGTCCATTTTGGATCACTATTAAACTATTTCTGTACCTGTCTGACATTCACAAATGGAAACAGAAATGTTTATTGTATGGCACTAACTATATACCAAGTGTTCAACTGCTGTATTTAAAATGCATTAATAAAAAAGATTTATTCGTGATGTACACTAATTGTAACCAGTTATGGGCCATGGCATGACATTGATTTTTGAGCAGAACTCCTCATTCATTTCAATAAAGTTTTCTGTTAAAAATATCACTAATGCTCTGTATGTGAGCAACCACCAATACAGGAGAGAAAACTGAAAGAAACTGAGCATATGACAGAGTTTTGGGTCAACCATGCCACGTTTATAGAAGAGATCAAAATTTGTAATTTGACATCAAGCAATTCAAAGAGAACTTAGAACCAGGCTATCTCATAAGAGAAAATACATTTCTGAAAGTCAGGAGGTCATAAAGAAAATTTCAGGCTCGCTTATATAACCAAAGGAATACTGGCGGAATCAGGAAGTGGAAACACTAAAAGAAATGCTCACATACACGTACTTGAGCCAATTTTAATTAACCCCAGATTATTACTGCATGTGTTGCAAAGTTAATGGAAGTACAGAAGTCATAACCAGTGCTGAATTCCACAGATCTGCAATTACTGAGATTGAACAGCAAAGACTGAATGTTCAGAAGCATACTTCAAGACAAGGGAAAGTTCTGCATAAACTGGTAGTATTTTTAAAATGGCACCATATATTTCAAGAACCATATTTTTTCCTTTAAAATACATCAAGCTTCATGTGAACTAGCAATATAGAAAGGACTTTGTTTTAGTGTTTTTATACATAACTATGATTTCAAAGTTAAATTCTGATCTTATTTTTTAGGAAACCTATGAACAGATCATTAGTACACAATAATCTTTTCTTTAAAAAAAAAAGGGGGGAATTCAGTTGGTCTCCAGCTAAAAATTTCCAAACTCTCTCTTTTAGGAATCACCAAGCACTGAATTTCCATCAACACAGAAAAAAATAAGAATTCTTCTGTTATATCCTTGGGGCAGCCGGTGTAGGAAGCAATCACTTGAGGCCAGAGAGCAGGCAGCTAACCAAAACCTCCATTTTATTGACATATATACAGAGAGCTCCTCAGCCGGTTGAAACCGGTTGAGCTAACCCATAATAATCTAACTCAGTTGCCATAGCAACAAAACCATGACAACCAAATACACAACATCTTCTATGCCTCAGCTAACTTTTCACTTTAAGACCTTTAACAAGGAATGTAAATAAAGATTAAAATGTCTGTTCTATTGTTAAGCAATATGTGCAATAGAATTAAGACTGTATTTGTGGCTAAGAACAATTAGTTTAAAAAAAAAAAAAGCTAAATTTCTTTACCAGCACAATTAAATAATGTGATTTCTTCTACATAGAACCTCAGAATTATGAACACCAGAGTTATGAACTGACCAGTCAACTATACACCTCATTTGGAACTATAAGTACACAGTCAGGCAGCAGCAGAGACCAAACAAACAAAAAATTTAAAAAGGCAAAGCAAATACAGTACATAAGAACGGCCATACTGGGTCAGACCAATGGTCCATCTAGCCCAGTAACCTGTCTTCCAACAGTGGGCAATGTCAGGTGCCTCAGAGGGAATGAACAGAACAGGTAATCATCAAGTGATTCACCCCGTCACACATTTCCAGCATCTGACAAACAGAGGGTAGGCACGCTTCAGAGCATGGGTTTGCATCTCTACCTATCCTGGCCAATAGCCATTGATGGACCATACAGAACTGAGTTAAACAAACTACTAAAAAAATAAAGGGAAAGCAGCATTTTTCTTCTAATAGTAAAATTTCAAATCTGTATTAAGTCAATGTCAGTTGTACATTTTTGAAAGAACCACCATAAGATTTTGTCCACAGTTATGAACAACCTCCATTACCGAAATGTTCACAACTCCGAGATTCTACCGCATTACAAAATGACATCTTATTTATCCGTCTTTATCAAAGGAACCTATTACACTGTCATTTAGATTGGTGTGCGCTTCAAGATCTTTGAAATTAAACAATAAGTGCCTTCAGGCTAAGAAAATGTGTACTCTCACTTTGAGTTTGCAAGGTGGGTCAATATTATCAGTTTTTACTTTATGATAAATGTAATTTAAAATCACTTATCTTACTCACGTCTTAATCATTTTCTGTCTTGACTATTGCATTTCTCTCTTATGGTCTCTGGAAACCGCTATTCTCAAATATCATAGGTACAGAATACAGAAACATCAGGGAATCAGAAAATCCGTGTCCCATCAATTTCTTCACTACCGTTACTGGGGCTCAATTCTGAATGGAAATGATTTAATTGCAACAAGCATATCACTCTGTTTCTCTATCACTTTGCAGGCATCCTATTTATTTACCAATCCAACTCAGAATTGCCTTCAAAATTTTCCATGAAAGATTACTACTTTTACTCTCTGTACTCATAACCCTCTCAATATTTTGTTTATGGCTGCTTTTCTGTCCCCTTCCATTTTTCTGTACAGGTGGATATTTTTTGTCCTCATGTGCTCTCCCATGCCTCATGAAGTATCTCTCCACTTCCTCAGATTTAGCTTTTATTTTCCACTATGCTTTTGATTGACTCTCTGGGAAATGTTTTGTGATACTTTGTATGAAAGATGCTACAGAAAACTGAACTTTATTGTGTCTTAGTTGTAATACTATGGTATTTATATAGCACATTTATCCAAGGATCTCAGCAAGCTTCACAAACGCCAAATGAAGATTCACAGAACTCCTTTAAGGTAGGGCCTCTTTCCTTACTACCCTCAATCGTACCCCCAAGCCTCTTCTGAATGAAAACTCAGTGGAGTGACTTCCATTGGGACAAAAAGGAGAGGGAAGACATTGCTATACAATTCCTCCTTTCTATGATTCTGCATTGGTTGAGGACTCCTTCGGTGCCAAGATGCTGGAGGACGATCCAGATTTTAGTCACTAAATAAGTCTGACGTTATCCCTTACAGATAATATTGTTATCCTAACATTTAAAAGTACTATTCCATTTATTAATGTCATTTTAGGAATGTCTATTAAAAACAACTCATTCCACTTCCAATCAGGTAGTAGACTTTTTAAAGTTTGAGTTGCCCTGCACTTTAAATATATCTGCACAAATTTCTGAGTCAGTTGACATTAATAAAGACCTTCAAGGCTTGTGATTACAACTCATGTTTATTTAGTAGGTTAAATTAGTTCAGGGCGTTTTCTTTTTTCCGTGTCTGATAAATTGTGGCATATTTACTAACTAGCAAGTCACAATGATTATACCTCATTATCTCCACAGTCTGGTATTTTCACTATAATCTGTCTTGAAAATTTTAGACAGTAATTTCACCCAAGATTCTATTCTGTAGGGTTCAGAAATTAGTGGTTTGGTATGCTTCAATAATGCAATCTAGCTAACAAAATTCACAGGATGGCCTCATGGATAGAGATTGAGAGCCACAATTTGTTTCTGTGTAACCTTGGTCCACTCACTTAGCCTCTCTATTTCTTAATTTATTCATCTATAAAATAAGTAAAATAGTGAAATACCTCAATATGAAGCTTACACAATTACTGTTTGTAAAATGCTTTGAGAACCTACATGAAAGATGCTACATTAGTATCAAGGTCTATTTGTTAATGATTTACCATATTTTGGTCTGAGTTAAAATGCTGTAAATCCACAATGAAGTTACTCCAGATTGACACAGATGTAGCTGATATATTAATCGGGACATCTAATTTTCTGTTCTCTACTGAAGCTTGTATAAACACATTAAAGAGTCCAGAGGGACATTTTCTTAATATATTGCAAAAGGAACATTTTCAAAACCTCAAACTCAGGAAATCAGGGGCCTGGCCAAGATGCTGAAACACAGCACGGAGACCTGAAACCAGATAGCTCTCCTAAAACTATTTAGCTTAACCCTCCATCTTAACACTCCCCTCATATATGGTCAGGTGGATCTTACTAGCAACTAGGAACTACAGCAACTACTGAGATATCTGTGAAAGCAGCAACTTCAAACTATTCTGTAGCATCCTCAAGAAAAGAATACTACTATATGTGGCCATCCGCAATATAATCTAAATTGCCTTTCTCCCTTAGAAACAAGCCACCAAACACATTGTCCTCACCCTATAGACTCTTATTAACAAATACACAATACAGGAAAATATTTGCCCAGATCATAGTCTTCAGAAAAGCTTTTGTCTCAGTCTGGTACCCAGGACTGATCCTTAAAATGCTACAAAATGGAAATAATGGAAAAATGTATGACTTCATTAACTCCATGAACCAGTCCATTAAATGCAGGATAGCAAAAAATTATGCAGAGTTCTTCAAGCAAGAAAGGGCCATAATACAGGGATCTAATCACAGCATGACCCTCTTCAATAAATACATCAATAGAGAGACAAGGTGGGTGAAATAATGTTTTACTGGACAAACCTCTCTTGGTAAAAGAGAAAAACTTTCAAACTTACACATAGCTCTTCTTCAGGGCATGAAGAAGAACTCCTTGAAAGCTGGAAAGTTTGTGTCTTTCACCAACAGAAGTTGGTCTAGTAAAAGATATTACTTCACACACCCTGTCTCCAATATCCCCAGACCAACACTTCACAACAATACTGCAAACACATAAACCAGTGTTTTACCAGTCCAACTGAAACAATCCCTAGACTCCTACTAAATGACTTGGAGAGAAAATGCTCTATGCTTATGACCTGGTCATATCACTTAGGCAAGATGGTCTCCAGAGAAACGTATACTTTCTAATACATGAACCCTACGAGTCACTGAGGAAAAAACAAAGATCATGATATTTCAGACAAAAAGTCCCAACTTAACCAAAACAGATTTTTATGTTTTTTTTTAATTACAGAGCCACTGAAATTGAATATATCCTAATTTATACATATTAAGCCTCATAAGAAGTGTATTAAATAGCTTTAGTCTGACTACCAAATCATGGCAGGAAATCAGCTCTGTGGGCCTTTTTGGGCTTCACAGAACCACTCACTATATATGACCCAAATAAAACTATTACCAGAAGTATTCAACAACATAATCCAACCCAATCTACGATGTGGGAGTGAACTCTGGGGCCCAAATTTTAACAATTCACTGGGATAAAACCCCACCAGAAACCCTATACCTACCATTTTGCAAACAAATCTTCCTTGTGTACAGGAACTCCAGCACTAATGACTTCAGAACAGACCGGGGCGATACCACATGCTGGATCAATATGCAGAAAAAAATTATTCAACTTCTGGTCCGATCTCAAAGCAACAAATGCTTTCTCCACCAAAACATACTAGAAGATCAAAAATTTAATCCAAATGGAAGCAGTACCCACTGCTACATATCACAGTCTGAACTTAGCAAATCCAACCTCCTGACCAATGGAGCAAAGAACCCCACCTAGAATTGAAAAAACCCTCAGGATGCCTGACCGCCACCTACAATACCAGTACATTAGTCACTGGAAAGAAAAGACCAAAAACCAGCAATAAACTAGACTGCTACAGAGCTCTACCCAGAGCTAACATACTAGCAGACTACCTCACCACAGTGAAATGTGAAAAATGAAAAGAGATTCTCACCAAATACAGAATCCATAACCATAAACCAGAAATGGAAATTGGGAGGCACAAAGCATAGTCCAAACCCAGTAAGAAATGACTAGACAGCCAATATGACAGACAAGAGATTTAGACAAAGACAAACTTTCTTGTATTTGGGATAGTGCAGTAGAAAGTATGAGACACACATTTCCTTCAATTATCAGAAATCACAAAAAGATTTTTCTTAAAAAAGTGAGGAGTTAAAACCATGCCTGATCCTGGAAGAAAGAAGACAAATGGCAGAGGTGGCAACACACTACCCAGCAATCTGAGGAATGGATAACTGCTGAAAAATGGACTGAGGGTATGTGTACACCGCAATTAAAAACCTATGGTTGACTCATGCCAGGTGACTTGGGTTCGGTGCAGTTTAATTATGGTGCAGACATTCGGGCTCAGGCGGAAGCCCAGGCTCTGTGAGGTGAGAGAGTTCCAGAGCTCAGGTTGCAGCCCAAGCCCAAATGCCCCCACCACCATTAAACAGCCCCACAAGCCCAAGTCACCTGGCCTGGGCCAGCTGTGGGTGTCTAACTGCAGCGTAGACATACGCATAGAGAACTACCCCTAAACAGCATGTATCCATACCATAGAAGGCTCCTACCTCAGACAGCTACCTCAGGGGTCTCTTTCTTACACTTTGGCAATACTTTTTTAGCTTACTGTGCCAATAAAATCTCACTGAATTAAAAAATTGCATTGCAGGACATGTAGGCATTCACAGCAACTCATGTTAGCTACCATATAATTACTACCCATTAATGGATGCTTCTGGCTAACGTCTTGGAAAAGGATGTCCAACATTAGGTCTCATGGGAAATCAGCTAGCACCTCAAGAAGACCCAATCCATGAGTGTGAAAGGCCTAATACACAGCAGAACTTGTTGTGATTCAGATGCACAGAGGCAGGATGCAGTAGACTGGCTTGGGATCTAGAAACACTTGCACGCCCTTAGAGCTGTGATCCAAGGGGCTTGACTTGCCCTGGCATATTTGGGGGCTAGAGGGGAGGCATTCGAGTGTGATAAGAAGCAGAGCAGGGCTAAGGAAGGAAATGAAGAAAAAAGTATATAATGTTTGCCTGTAGTTGGCCCAGACTACCTTCCCCCTGCATCCCAAAAAGTGGCCTTGTAACGTATCCTAAGCAGTCAGAATGTGAAGCTTACGCTTAAAAAAAAATTTTTTTTTTTAATCTAAAATATTGTTTGTTTTCTTGATTTTGCAAATTTAGGGTTTGTGAAAGGTACAAGAGTGACAGCCCAAGAGACACAGCACCATCTTCCCACAACCCCTGACCTTGCAAGCTTCTGCACTATGTCCACCAATGCGTCTCAATTGTGACCTGGAAGGCCTATCACTAGGGTTGATATTTCAATCTCTTGTCCCATTTTATGCCATAATTTGGCCTCTGTGCTGAAACTGCAAACAAGAGTAAGATTTAATTCCTGTTGTAAGGAACATTCTAAGGAACAATGATAGTTCAACACCATCACACCCATAAGTAAGGAACTCAGTAACAAGCAGCACACAGATGCTTTAATTTCTAATTTTGTAACAGTAATCCTAATTCCAAGGATGTTTTCCTATGTAGAGTTTTCCTTAAGGGGGCAGAGAAGTAACTCTCAGAAGAAAAAATGAACAACCCCAGTCAAAAATAAATAAATAAATAAATAAATAACCCTAACAGATTATTTTATTTTGCTCTGATTTCAACAAACTACTGTCTTAATTTAAATACACATTGTAAATGGATCTTAGCTTTGACAAGAGACCAAAAAAAAACAAAAAAAAAAACCCAACAACCCCTAAGTGCCTGTTGTTTAAATTCAATTTAAGGCACTAAAAATGCAATTGTTAGTCTTTTGTCACTGCTCTATGCTGTAACAGATGTTTTATGCTGTCCATCAATCATCATTTCTGAAGTTTCATTAGTCTTTAAGTAGACACTACTCAATTAAAGATGAAGGCAGATGATCCAAACCATTTACACAGTGTTAAAAACGATCTATATGAAGGTAGCTGCATAATAATGAAAAATTACAGTCTCCAAGACCTCTCTGAACATAAAATTTTATGATTACCTTGCCAGTATACATAAACACTGAACTCTTCTAGGTTTCTTGAATGCAAAAAAAAATCTTTAAGATAAGCAAAATAATTTCTTACACCACACTACCTTATAAAACCCATTATGATTAAACCAAATAAAATTTATTATAAATATCCTACTCTACTCAATTACCAGTACTGACTTTGCTCTCTATTTATTCAAATGTATTAGCTGTGTTTGTCCTAAGTGCTATTTTTAAACAACATTTTAAAATAGGATGACTAAACAATGCCTACATTGAGATTCATATAAGAAAATCCCATACTACTATATTACTAGACCAGATTTACCACCATATCTTCTGCTTGACCTATTATATCCTCCCTATTGCTGCCAACTCCCCAACATCACATTAAACCTAACCCCACTAATCAACTTCCCAACAGTCTCACATATCTAGGCGTAAATGACCCAGCCAATATAAGAGAAATTTAGTCTCACTTTATAGAAATGTTTGACCATAAATAAAGAAGAATTTTTGTGTGATATTATTTTGACTACTATTGTTAATTAAGCTGAGCTCTTTAAGCTGGTATTTTTCATCTGGACCAGTGCAAAGGAAACGGGAAAAATAGAGTCATTTAAAGTACGTACCAGTTAGCAAGGGAGGAATAGACATTCACCCTCCCAAACTTAGAGTGTTTATGAGGATGCATTCTGCCCATGTACCCCAAAAGAGTTGACTGTTAAAAGCTGATGGAGTCTCAGCCAGATGCAGGAGTGCCTGTGCTCTCAGTACAAGAGTGACAAAAAGGAGTGGGCACCTATGCATGGACATACATAAGCAGGTCAGTTTGGTGGCCATTATGTCCTAGTCAAGCAAGCTAGAGTGGGACTCCTGGTCTCCAGATTTGTTCTCATGGAAACAGAGCATGTCCCATCACAAGAATTAGTTCACTTGCAAGGATTGCCTCTGCTCTGTTGCTGATAGTTTCATATCGATAAAATTGTGGCTAATCCAGACAAATTGCTAAAGAACTAAGCATATGTCTTCTTTCTATTCCATACAAGGCAAAACACTGTTACTCTTTTACTATTTGGGGTAAAATAATCACGAGGCTGAACCAAAATTTGAGGTCACCTGAGCTGTCTAGTTGATAGTCATGTTACAAAACAATGCTCTTAAGGGACAGAAGTGGTGGTTATATTCAGTTAGTACTTAGTGGTATGCCAGACCAACACTTCTCTGGTGACTCCTCAGCTTCTGCATGGTTGCAATGAAACATTTCTGAACAGTAATCAATGCTGTTCCTGAGGCTGCTAACAGAAACAAACAACAGACCAAACTCCGATCTCAGTCACACCAGTGGAGATAATCATAATATAATTATAGCTGTGTAACTGAGAGCAGCATCTGGTTAGCAGCTTGGAGAAGTAGAAATAGACCCCACTCATTCCACAGGGGTTAGCTCTCAAGTCTAACAAAAACTGAATGTAAACATTTTTAACTATCTCACTATTGAACATTTGATCAGAAACATACAGAAGCTAATGTGGAATTGCAAGTGGAGTATGGGATTGTGGACAGAGCTTGAGTACATTTTTTGTTTATTCCCAATTTGACTTTAGAGCTGGTATAGGGAAGAATATGGCTTGTACTCCCTTTGTCTTTATATGTCTGGTTAGTTCACCTTAACAGTCAACTGTATAAACTACAGGCTGACTGCAGCCATTTTAATCTGCATTCTCTGTAGGAAAACATGCCAATAAATAATGTGTTTGGTTTGCTGAACTGCAGGTGTTGTGTTTTTGATTTATTAGAGTCTCTGATCCTGATACAAAGCCTACTGAGGCCCCATTGTTTAGGCAGTTTCTAGGTGGGGGAAGTGCTTGTGGTATTTGGGTATGAACGATATGGAACTTGAAAAAAAACAGTCTGATGGAGCTTTTATGTCAGCTAAGTCTCTCTATTTCAATTATCTTCTGAGCTACTAAAGTGTATTAAAGTTAGTCTGCTTTAATATTGGTCTCCCAATACCCAACCTCCTCAGTCACCTATAGTGACAGATAACTTATGATAACTAGAGCTTGGCCCCCTTTACTGCAGAATTACCACCACCAGCACCATCCTTTCCTCCTACAGACCTGATTCTGAAGCTATTCTGCACACACAGCTCTTGTTGATTCCAATGGGAGTTCCATAAGCACAAGCAGCTGTAGACTCATGCCCTGGTATTATCACTCCCGGCCTTCGAGACGCTCTCTACATGTCCTCAGTTATAACAGTTACAGATTGATGGATAGTGTGTAATACTGGCACCCTTTCTATGCTGAGATCAATCATGCCAGCTTCAGAATGCATTTTACTTTGCTGAAAGTCTGAAATCCAGAAACTCAAACACAGCTGTCCCATATATCACCGAAAAACGCTGCTGCAGTTCCACAAGCAGGTCTGCATCTTTTTGCAAATGAATGGCAACTATTCTACCCTCAGACACAAAGGCACAATATATGTGTTTTGGCTGCACTGAGAGTCATGATGTCAAATAACCTCTGGCCATCCAAGTTATTTTATATGTCGTATTTTGGAGTTGGGACAAGGAAGCAGCAACTGGAATGAGGTAAAGAATAGGTAAAGGTTCAGCTTCATGGTCAGATGAAGACTAGACCTATGTTCTCACAAGATTTCAGCTGCATCTCAACTCAAATAAGAAAACAGACAGATCCAGTTTTGGATCTGACCCAGGTGCAGGTTTAGGTTTGAGGAAACCAAATCTAGTATTCCCACCATACCTAAAACTCTCACATGGGATGCAATTTACTTCCCTTTCCCCCCACCATCACCCCCAATATCTTATTTTTGCACCAAGCTCCAAAGCAACAGGGAAAAGTACATAGTCAACTCGCACTGAATACTCAATGCAATAATGTGCCTTTATTTCCTGAGCATAAACTTATCAAGCACAACACCTTTATAAACAAATGCAAAAATGGCAAAAGCAGTCATTCTGAATGATTCATAAACAGCTGCAAAAGTATAGTGATGTTGATGTCCATTCATTATTAAAAAATGTTAAGCCAACAGGAGCTGCAGTTGTCCATCTTTCAAGAAGCAAGGCAAGGAGGTGCAAAGAACTGCCATATGGGTCAGACCAATGCTCCATCTAACCCAATGTCCTGTCTCTGACAGTGGCCCATACTAGAGCTTCAGGGGAGCATGCAGAACCGGGTAGTTGGAGTGCTCCACCTCATCTTCCCCTCCCGGTTTCTGGCAGTCAGAAGTTTAGGATCACCCCGAGAACAGGGTGACATCCCTGACCATCTTGGCTAATAGCCACTGATGAACCTATCCTCCATGAACTTATCTAGTTCTTTTTTTAACCCAGTTATACTTTTGCCTATTGCAACATCCATGGCAATGACTTCCACAGGTTAGCTGTGCATTGTGTAAAAAGAGTACTACTTCTTGTTTGTATTAAGCCTGCTGCCTATTAATTTCATCAGGTGACTCCTGGTTTTGTATTGTGTGAACGGGTAAATAACACTTCTCTAGTCACTTTCTCCATGCCATTCATAACTGTATAAACCTCTATCCTCCCCCGCCCCCTTAACTGGCTCTTTCTAAATTGAATAGCCCTAATCTTTTTTAAAGAGAAGGTGGGTGAAGTAACATATTTTATTGAACCAACAAAGGTATTATCTCACCCACCTTGTCTCGCTAATATCCCGGGACCAACACAGCTACAACACCCCTACTGCAAACACTAATCTTTTTTTAGTCTCTCCTCATGTGGAAGCCGTTTCATCCTTTGTGGCCCCTCTCTGAAGCTTTTTCAGTTCCACTATATTCTTTTGGAGATGGCGCGACCAAAACTGGACACAGTGTTCAAGGTGTTGGAACATCATGGATTTATATAGTGGCATTATGATATTTTCAGTCTTATTTTCTATCCATTTCCTAACAGTTCCTAACATTTTGTTAGCCTTTATGGCCACTGCTGCACACTGAGCTGAAGTTTTCAGAGAATTATCCAAAAACAGAGATACAGTAATTCAATTGTTTGAAAAGAGTGGAGCAGGTTTTTTGTTTTGTTTTGAACATCCAGTCTTCTCCTCTTCTCTCCAAATATTTCATTTCCTGAATAATGAAGAGAATGATAAAATCTTTACCTGTACTGCAGTCAATACATTTAACTAACTGCATGACAGGAAAAATATGATCATTTTTAGTATATTCTGGTTTGGTATCTCCACGCAGTTTTACTTTTTGGTTGTAATTTGCTTTTAATGCATATTGAAAAGAATAACTGTAGATACAAATAAGGTCAAAGCATATAGGGAAAAACATCAGAATCCTTTATTCTACTTCCACCCCAGCTCATGCGTTCATGTGCAAACGTGTTCTCATTTTGTACTTTCTTCTCCATAAATTATGTGGGTGAAAAAAAAAAATCTTTTCTTGTTTTTCACAGGGCTTACTCAGCGAACAAAGCTAAAAGATATATTATGCTTATAAAGTTGGCATAAGCGGATAAATGTGGAAACAAACACTTTCCCTAAAAGAAAGATCTTTATTTTGAAAGAAATCTCTTATTTTGCATCTGCTCTAGGTAATTACTGCCTTTGCAGAGCTGTGAGATGGTTATCTAGTCATTCTATACTGCAGCATAGATGTCTCATCACTAAAATGTCAAGTGACATATCAAGTGCTGATCCATCTTTCTGTTCTCAAAAAGTCAATCCAATTAAAAAGTTAATCAAAATTAAATTCAACACTCAAGTCCTTTCATTAGCACACATCTTACCTCAGTCTTATAACTCAGAGCAAGAGAGTTCCTTTGTATTACTTTACTCAAAGAGATGGAAGATGCCAGAAAGACACAGCTGGAAACTGAAGTCTTCCATGTACCTGAAGAACCAGTTTAGCATTGGCAGCAGCCACATGGGCTTCCCATTACCCCACTAACATACTTCAACCCTAACACTGAGTCCTGATCTACACCAGAAAATTAGGTTGGCATAATACCTATACCCTTGAGTGGCATAGTTAAGCCAACTTACGTCCCCCTGTAGACAGTGCTAGGTCAACAGAAAAATTCTTCCCTCAACCTAGCTACCACCTCTCAGGGGAATAGCTTATCTATGCTGGCAGGAGAAACTCTGCCATTGGCATTGCAGTGGCGCAGCTGTAGTGATTTAAGTGTAGACATACCCTGAAGAACCAATCCTAGGAGTGAGAAAATATTTCATTCTCCATGCCAAGACTGCTTGGTCTCCTTACGACTCTCCACTGAAACTGCCAATAACAGCCATTATGTTTTTTGTGATGTGTTCATTTGCCCAACAGTAAGTCTTGAGACTACCCATTGATTTCACAAAAGACACTGAGCTGCTATTAGACAGTTACAATTCTGGACACTGTTGACCTAGTTCAGATAAACACATCATGTCTTAGAAAGGAAAGGAGCCATCTCACATCGGAAACCTCTAGTCATCTAATCACCCACTAGCACCACAGGCGTCGACTTCCACTTTTCCAGGTGGATGCTCCATAGCTGTGGCCCTACCCCCATCCCATCCCTTCTCCCAAGGCCCCGCCCTCGCTCTGCCTCCTCCTGCTCCTGCTCCTACCCCTCCTCCGAGGCCTCTCCCCTGCTCCACCTCCTCCCCAGAGTGTGCCTCGCCATCACTGCGCCCACCCCTGCTCCTCCCCCCTCAGTGCCTCCTGCCCGCTGCCAAACAGCTCATTGGTGGGTGGCTGGTGGATGTTGAACACCCCCTATTTTTTTCTGTGGGTGCTGCACCCCTGGAGCACCCATGGAGTAAGCACCTATGATGGGCACACAGGGTGAAACTCAGCCCCGTGCAGTCAGCACCACTTTAAACCCTCAAAATAAAGTTTACATGGGACCTGAATGGTACACTCCGAGTGGCACTGTCGGAGTCCTCTGCACAGGGTGAATAACATTTAACTTAATTTCCTAATGCAGCAAGGTAACTGGAATCACTATGAATTTCCCTGAGAGTAGTCACTTCTGTCACATTATAGTAGATCAATGAAAATTGGATTCATTTCTAGGCATTTAAACTAACAAGAATGATTATAGTTAAGGGTCTCTTGGTATTTCCATTACAAACCTATTTTCAGGGGCTTACACATCAGCCACTGTAATACAGTCTTACTGAAACTTGGTATAAAGGTCTCAGTTATGCTTAACTCTACAAATGTTCCTACATCTTGAAAAGGACTTTTTATTAAATTTTAAAAGGGTATTTTTGCAAGTCATTTCTCTATGAGAACAAGTTTATAAGTATTTTATCCCAAGAAGCCTAAGGATCTTTATATTTCCAGAAACAAGCATTACATCTCTAATTCTATCAGAGAAACAATTCTTTAGAGGATGTCTTATACCAGCATTCAATATAGTGTGACAAAATCCACAGCTAGCTTAAATACTACAGAAGAGTATAACGGAATGAGTGTTTTCTTGAAATTGGAGAGGATTTCATGTTTAAAATAAACTTCTAGTTCTGGATGGGCTTCTTTGATTGTTTCTGGAGTTACAAGATTAGTATAATAGTGATGCGGTTAGTTACAATATGCTACATTTCATTTGTAAATATGACATGCATAAACATATTTAGTCCTGTTTCCCTCCTCCCTATCTTTTAACTAGAAGAATAAAATAATTTTAAAACAGAAATAAAAAAAATATGAAAAAAATTCTGAAATATTTTATTTGGAAAATCCATTTACTGCACATGGAAACTAATTGGGACTCAAACTATATCGATATTTTCAGAGCACGTGTGCCAAAGACAGATGAGCGCCAACCACTGTGACAGCTCCAAAGGAGCCAATAGAGCCTCCTATTTCAATAGTCCTTGAAATAGGAAGAATTTCCACAATAGTCTGCAACAACGCCTTTGGAGGCGCTAGATCTATTCATTCAAAAATATCCACTGTAAAAAAAGAGAACAGAACTATGGATTTACACAATGAACCATAAAGACTTTTGGACTATTGGGTAATAAGTACTATGCAAATGAAAATACATATTTATCCTTATGGATCATAAAGATTCAAGCTATTTTACTCCTTTGGTTAAATGGGTGTGACTAAGTATGCATTTAATCTTAAAGATACCTTTTTAAAGGCCTAAATACAACATTTAGATAAGCCTAAAGGTATATTTTACTACTCAGACTAGAATGGGTCTGTGACTCAACTAAATAATTTACAATTTAAACTCCCATTAAAGATTTAATACATAATAAAATTAAAGGGTCAGATTTTCAAAAAAAGCAACATCCAGAATTGGAGACAGGTTTCCAAAAGAGTTCAGATCCCATCCAGGCACTTAAAGTGGGCCAGTTTTCAAGGGTGTTAGGTACCTGGCAGTTCCCATTTAAAACAATGTAATTATGTCTTTGATAACAATGGTTGCTGTGGGATGCTGAGAACTTCTGAAAATATGGCCACTTCATTTAGGTGCTCGATGTGCATTTAGGGCCTGAATCACAGTGAGCAGGAGTCTTTTCATTGACTTCAATGGGCTTAGACATTTGCAAATGCAATAATGGCTGTGTAGCACAATGAGCACTTTTAAAAAATTTGGCCCATAAGATGCTGCAGTTTTCAGACAAACTAACCCAAACCAGAAAATTCAAGATAAAAATCCCAAAACATTTATTAGCTCACAAAGCTTTTTTTTCCACATTTCAATTATTGTTGTTTGCTTAACTTCTGTTGTCTGGCTTGTTCCTGCTACTATCTATGGGCTGGTCTACACTGGGGGGGGGGGGGAAATCGATCTAAGATACGCAACTTCCGCTACATGAATAGCTTAGCTGAAGTCGAAGTATCTTAGATCGATTTACCTCTCGTCTTCATGGCACAGGATCGACGTCCGCAGCTCCCCCTGTCGACTCTGTTACCGTCGTTTGCGCTGGTGGAGTTCCGGAGTCGACGAGAGCGCGTTCAGGGATCGATATATCGCGTCTAGATGAGACGCGATATATCGATCCCTGAGAAATCGATCGCTACCCGCCGTATCGGCGGGTAGTCTAGACGTACCCTAAATGTCTAAGTTGAATCACTACTGAAAGCAGGTGTGTCACTGAAGCTTATCTGAGGGGAAGACAGTTTGGAAATCTGAACTGTTTACATATGAGGCATTAATTAATTATGGAAATGAATAAATATAGGTAAGAAAATGTAGATGTCTTTCAGTTTGCATTTATCAGATCATCTCAATATACCATGTTATGATGTCTTTGCAGATTCAGTGCTAATCTTTTTGCAAAAGAATAAAGCCAACGTGTTTAAAAACAAGTAGGGCTCAATTCTTCTCTCAGCAGCACTGCTGTAAATCCAGAGTGATTCCACTGATTTTCCTACAGAGATATCACTGAGAGCAGAATTTGGCTGTTATGGAATCAGGGGTCTTCAAATTATTTGATCAATATAAACGATAAATCTCACAGGACAAATTCACACAAGTGCAGCTGCACTTCCATGACTGACACCATTACCATAGCTGTTTTGCTGGAGGAACATGTAAAAGGGGCTGACCAAAAGAATTACTCTGTCAAACAATATTTAGTGAGGGAAAACTTATAGGACTTAACATAGAGGACATGCAAAGATTATCCCAGGATACACAGGGATGGCAGAACCTTGTTCATGCCCCAAGCGATGTCTGATGGCACAGGAAGGATTCAGACTCAGAACATTACCTCTGAACTGCATGAGCCTAATGACAAATTCTGCTTTCAGTCAGACTTGTGCCATCCTAGTTAAGTGTCTGAAAATGTGTCTTTGAGGACAGAATTTTGACCATAACACCACATCTTCAGTAAAGGCTGACAATAATGAGCATACACATTTGTATGTGAAAAACCAAAATCTGGCCCCCAAATGAGTACCTAGATGTGCAATTAGGGCCCAATCCAAAGCCAATAGGAGTCTACCCATTGATTTCAACAAGCTTCGCCATTTGCAAATGTAAATAATGTCTATGCAGCACAAACAGCATGCAAATATTTTTCGCAGATACAGTGTAGGCACCTTCATTTGATAATCTGGCCCTTAGTCACAGGTGGAGCTCCAAATGATCATCCGCACAGAGGAAACAGTATTTCCCTTAATGTTCTATTATCATTTTAGGGGTCACTATTATCTCTACACGAGCGGTTACATGTCTCTTGTTTGGTAATATTGCTGTTTAAAATAATATGAGAGAGGTGGGAATGCTCATAGATGCATATTGAAGAATAATTATAATAAAGCACAAAGGCTTCTTCTGTGCTGTTTATCTTTTTGTCAATCCATGGTATGACACTATTACCGTATTAATATGCATTTTTAATTACAAGTTGCTGTGAAACCTCAGTAGTCAATTTTGAATATTAATAACTCATGCATTTTATGATGTTTTGTTTTTAAGGGCTTAGGTCTGCTTAAAATGTAACACAATGAAATTTTTCATTATTTTAAAGAGGTGTTACAAAAACAAAGAAAAACATCCCCTTTTTATGGATTTGTCAGAAGGGGCCATATCCATATAAACCATGGACAAAGAGGGTCGCTTTTGTCATGGAATATTGATAGACCTAACTTTAGCAGCACTCGGAGGCACCAACACAAACACAGATACCTCTTTAAAACTGTAAGTGACATGTTTGTAGAGCATGATAGAAAAATATTTTTCATTCCACCACAGTTAATTTATAAAGATTTTACGGGATTGCCAATAGCGAAGTTATGAAATACAGCAAGCCGTGTACTAGCAGGTAACAAAGTGCACTGAGAGTCCTTTCCCACGATTTAGCACTATAGGACATTGTCCATAAAACATGGTAAATACAAATACATCTTCTCTTCCCTGGCAGAAGCCAAATTAGTTAAAATATTTATGGGTGAGTACTAACAGGAAACAAGATGCCAGTAATTATTAACTCAGCTGTACAGATCATCTTCAAGGCAATCGCTTTAAATTACTGGCAACTATCCATTGGTCTGAAGAATAAATCCAAAGTGATCAATTTAAAATAAACTACTTCTACTGAAGAAAAAAAAAAGACAAACATTGCAGCATAGAAAAAGTGATGTCCAATGCAGTATGTTTAATTGGCTAAAGGAAATTAAAAAAAAGATATCAGGATAATTGTATAGAAATGCTGCATTCATTTTAAAGTGAACAAAGATATTACAAAACATCTTTGACTTAAATGTCTTAAGTCACAGGATACTGCAACTTATTGCACACAAGATGGACTGCTGCACCCAGAGCCTCACTGACTTCAGTGTCACAGCTGTACCTCTGTATGAAAGAAATTACAGGACCAAGTCTGTAGGGTCCAATTCATTACTCCTTGAGCAAGAAAATCTCCCACTGAAATCAGGCCATTGAACTGGGCACTTACTGTCTTCCTTAAAGGTCAGTGCAAAGACCATACATTTAAATAGAAGCTGGTGATGACACTGTGACAGGCGCCTTTCTACGGACTCAAGATTTATAGGCCATGGGCATTTATTAAAGTTTAGTTATGAAACTCTGTGCAAGTCTCTGTGGGTATGTCTACATGACAAGACACCCAAAAAACAAAACAAAACACAGCAGTGACTCTCAGAGCCTGGTCTACAGAATCGGGCTCATGCTAACGTGCTAATAATAGTTGTGTGAATAACCTCAGTGCTACCTTGGGCCCACAAAGTTGAGAGCAATACACCCTAGAAAGTCAAAGGGAACACCTTCAGAAGTGACTAGGAGGTAGTCTTTGGGGTGGGGGGGGTGAGGAGAAAAGTCAGGGCTTCACTATTTAAAACAGCATTACGTGGAAGCAGGGTACACACTGACATTCAGATGAAGCACAAAAAGACAGCCAGTTCCAAAGAGCATTTATAAAGTGGGTCATTGCTAATAGCATAAAGAATATAGCTACCACTCTTTAACCTTTGTAACTCGTGTTTTTCCAGCCCATAGTAGCACACGTTTCTGTCGCTGCCTCTGCATTAAATACTTTTCTTTATTTTTATCTCTTTCACACGTCTCTTTCTTAAATAAATAGTATAGTACTCAACCACAACTATAATTTGGATTTGACTGCTAATGCTAAAGGAACAAATGCTTCCTGTCTACTGTAGGGAGGAAGAGCACACAGGTGGAAGCTAATATATCATCCATTTGAAGGTATAAAGAGGGGCTTGAGAGTGGCTACAGGTCATCAGACAGAGATTTGTACCAGCCCACAGAGAGTTCTCTAAACATAACATAAGCCAATGAGTTAATAGTTAATGGAGAAAGCTACTACAGGAAATGTAGACATGCTAAGTGACCATTTCCTATAAATAAAATACATCTCACTCTCAGCTTTAATCTCTTACTGAAGTAGGTGTCCATTTCCCAGGAACTATTTGAACATAAAATACATAATGTTAAGAATGCATATTTGGTATTGTACTCAGCTAAAAATGTATTTTTAAAGCTTAACTCAATTCATATGTAGGTGTTTTAAATAAAAAAATTACATAACGTATGCACATTATACAGATCTACTTCATATATTTTAACCCATGCCTATAATACTAATGGCAGCACTCTCACTTTTGGGCCAGGTGCTCATGAATGCAAGTCTTTTACCATCATTTGAGCTCTTACTGGCTTTTTAGACCACAGACCTGGGAGAGGGCACTGTACTCCTAAATCTTTCACACAAGATACTAAACTGAGGTCCCTTCTGTTGAACCCTGCGCTCTCCAGGAAATTAAAGAATTCATTATACACCTCTACCTCGATATAATGCTGTCCTCGGGAGCCAAAAAAATCTTACCACGTTATAGGTGAAACTGCGTTATATCGAACTTGCTTTGATCTGCCGGAGTGCGCAGCCCCACCCCCCCAGGAGCACTGCTTTATCACATTATCAGAATTCGTGGTATATCAGGGTAGAGGTGTACTATTCAAAATGAACAATGGATAATCTCAATATTCAGACCAAAATTCCTTCTTTCAGTAAGACAGTTTGTCATATCCTAGACGTTTGGGAGCTACTTCTGCATTCATAGGAGTTGCTACATTTATCTATATAGCCATGCCCTACCAGCAGGGGTGTGCAGTCAGGATAATTTGGGGAGTGCAAAAGTTCTAAATCTATCTGCAGAAATATTTTCAACATGAGACTCAGACTAGAAGCTTCTTTGGGAAAAGACCATTGTCTTTTGTTCAAACAGCTCCATGCACACCCATGTCACTGCAGAAATAATAAACCAGTAATGAACAAATAGTAATCTTGTGTTATAAAACCAAGAAAGTGATGCCCTCCCAATACATGACTTTAATTTTCATGTTTAGATGCCCTATATATCAAGGCATATGAAGTGGCCATGCTCTACTGCTCCTGCCCTTGCCAGTATCTCCTGTATGTAAACAATAAGAGGGGATTATTGCCAGCAGGCACAATATTTTTCATCTCTTTCCCTCCTGCTCTCTCTCTCTCTCTCTCCTTTCCCCCTCATGTTTTCCGTCTTCCCCCTTTCTCTATTTGTCTTTTCTTCCTCTCCTTCTCTTTCCTTTACCAGGGCTCTATCCCGATCTTGTTCTGCACTTTTCTGGTTCGTCTGGCTCCAACCTCTCTCCCTTCTCCTTATCAGCGTTACCCACCACACTCCTTCCCCAACAAGCAAATGGTCCCTCCTATCCGGTCTCCCTGCCAGGCCCATCGAGAGAAATTTGGGCTCCAGTACATCATGTTCACTGGGGTCCCACCCTGTCCAATTTCACTTTATTTGTACAGAGATTATAGACCTTTCGGGGGGGCCTGGTACAATTGCTCCCCCTTACCTCCCTCTCATCAGCCCTGCTCCCACTTCACACACCTAGAGGCAATTTCTGACTACCTGAAGTCTGAAAACACTCAGACTATTTTCATAACACCAGACTGCTTCAGCTGATCCTCTATTAATGCTCCCTACCTGGAATACCTCAAGGCAGTGTGGCAGATCTTAAGAGAACACAGCAGTGAGTATGGACTAGTGATGGAAACTGAAAACCCGAGGTCCACTAACAGAGTACTGCTTTGTCCTACCAAGAAAAGTGCAACAGCACAGTTCTGGGATCACTACATCTTGATCCATCAGTATCTTACTTTGTATTTAGTAACCAACTCTGGGGCACCTTGAGTACAGAAGTTGCAATATAATATTAAACTTAATTCTCTACAGAGCTTAGATGCTATTAGGGTCTGTTGTAAAAACTTCAGCAGATTGTAAAAAGTGAATCTTACCCTGATATACTAACACTGCCTTTGTATCCCGTAACTCCTTCTTGATGGAAGGATTATACACTCAACCATGTATAACCATGACGACTCCCAATAAAACAAACCAGTCTAATGTATTAATTTGGCTCCATGCATGCGTACTAAAGCCACGTGCCAATATCTACATATTACTGTTGCTCTTTAAAATTAAGTCCAAGTGCATATTTTGAACCAAGTCACTTGTTTAGATTCTACCTTCCTCACCTCAGTATGGATTAATAGCTATAATTTAATTAAATATAACACATCACTTAAAGTAAAACTAAGTTGGGGGATAAAATATATCAAGAATTCCTTCTCTTTTTAGGATATTCTGTATCAGAATCCCAAAAGAGCCACATTCGCACACACAAATTGTTTCCAACTATTTTTTAAAAAAACAAACCAAAATTTGAAACCTAATTCCAGTCCAATAGTCTCCTCTGAGATCACTATCTCATCCATGGAAGGTCAACAAGTAAAACAAATGCAGAATATGCTATAGAAGACACTCAGTGAAGACTTCAGAGGAAAACATATATCCCAAATTTCCTTCTGTGCCACCAAACAAATGTGTAGGTTAAAAGTTTGTTTTCTAAACATAATGGAGATATTGGGGGAGAGAGACGGAATCTTAGCTGCTGTGTCAGTGTCAAAGTCTCTGCTCCAATTATTAATCAAGAGGGTGCAGATTTGGAAATCTGACATCTCAGCTGGCATTCGTTGTTTAAAAATAGACTATTAAGCCCTCTGGAGATATTATCTTTATAATGAGTCTGATTAGTACCAGGGAAAAAGGAAGCTGAGAAGGAAATTCAAGTATAGTAAACACCTGGAAACTCTCTTGAGAATGTTGTATTAGGCTCTCACTGCAATACAGCTCATCTTATGTAACACAGAATTCATTATGACAGGAAAACCATTTTGGTTTAAGTAGCTATTACACCTCTTCATGTTTATTTTCAACTTTCACCTGCACCAGGAAACCTTTAAGGAAAACTGCAGCATGACTGGCACAAAGCATACTCTCAACAATGGTAATACAGGGCCTGATTCAAAGCACAAAGAAGTTAATGAAATTAGCTATGGTTACTATTGTGTTGCACAAAAGCATTACCTGACGTATTTTACTCCTGTGCAAAAATATGAAGCCTGAAAGCAAATTCAGACATGAAACCTATCAACTCACAGATGTAGCTGAAGGACTCACTACTTCCCTTTATGTTCATTCAGGATAGCCCAGAGCTGGAAAGTCAAGTACATATATACTCTTTACCAACAGGTTTTGAAAAAGTAATTTAAGCTTATGAATATATCTCCAACTTTCTAACTAGGAAAGGTTAGAAGTAAATGAATTGCTTCCAGTTTTAATGCTGTTACCGACCAGAGTAGCTATTTTGAAGGCAACTGCAAAGCCTGATTTACTGTGGATGGTGATGATAGAAAAACTTTCTGACTATGGAAGTGTGTGTCTTTCTGTTGGAAAGGATGGGACTCTAAAACTAAGTTCATATTGCAGTTATCAGTGATCGTCTCATGTTAATGTCCCAGGTTGTGTAGTCTCCCTTGCAGGCAAAAAATTAGTGCAAGCTATAAACATATATCGGCAATGATTTGTCTTCAATTGAAGTTAGTTAGAACTTTGCCATTGACTTAAGTATGAGCAGCAGAAGGTCCACAGGCAGGAAAAAGGATCTCTAAATGAGATGAGAACCTTTCTGAAGTAATGAGAGCTGCAAAGAGATTCTATCAAAGGCCAAAACTCCCACTTACTTCAAGAGGAGCAAGACACGACCCTATATGTTAAGTATTTCTCTTTTTCTCTTCTTGTATGCCTGTCTTCCTAGGTCATTCACTGTTAATCTATCAAGATATATATCCATTATGATTTTTAGAGTACTGTAAGTGCATTCTTATGTTTCTTATTTTGCAATTATTAGGTTGAGAAAATAACTCTTACTATTGTTGATTAGGAAACCCCTGTCCCCATACTAAACAATAAAAAAATTACTGAAGAAAAACTTCTGGTTTCAAGAATGAAATTAGTCATGTTCCAACTAGTTAAGCTCAGATACAGTTATACAATATTCAGACTATAACACAATTGTGATTGGTAAAACTGAATATATGTCTCTTTACAACAAACCCGCCTGCCAATTTTGCCAAATTATCTAACAAAGTCCTTAAAAGACTTCATTGTTTTTCTAAAGTACAATTTTCATTAAAGAAACGTAAATATTCAAGACATACACAAAAAGTTTTCAAAACAATATTCAGTTTATGTATGTTGTGCCACATAACACAGGTGACTATCATTTTTTCAATAGAGATCAAATTTCTGGAAGTTATTTAACAGATTCTGCACCCTCTTAAATGAAAAAAAGGTTTCGCATCAATGTCCAGTTTTGCAGAGATTTTGGGATGTAACACTAACCTAACAGTTCTAGCTCACAGCACTAGCAAGTGAAACTCTCAAATGGCTAATGGATGTTTATAAAGATTCTATATATGCCATATCTATTATATCCAGATTTCATTAAAAGGAAGCTGCTTAAAATAAAATGTAATTTTGTTTCTTTAGCACCTAAACTTCCTGAATAGAACATACCAGAGTATCCCATGACAACAAAACCAGAAGTTCAGTGTAAAGATTTTTAGACTGTATTTTAGGCAGCTACTTTAAAACTTAATACTTATGAACTGATTCTGCTCCTAGTGACGTTATTGGGAGTTTTGCCATTGCCTCCAATGACAGCAGGACCAAGCACTCAACTAGCAAGTCTTCCAAAAACAAAAGCTAATATTCTTGTAATCCTAAAGTTGCCATTTTTTATTATGGAACATTTTCTGTAAGTCACAGAACACCTTCAGTTACGAAAATAAACCACAAATGGATGCCAGTGCACTGGACAACATTACCCAGGCAGTACAGCATTTTTAGAAAGTATTAATTCAGATCAGACGATTGAACCATTAAGCAAAATATATTTTAAAGGGGTACAAAGGTCAAGATAGTGCAAAGTGGCACTTATATAACTTTTTTGAAAAATAATTTTGCATGTATAGTTAGACGTGCCAGCAATGTTGGACAATTTGTTTTTAAACAGGATACTTATCTCCTTCCCAGTCCATACATTTCATTAATATGCATTTACCATGTTGCTTTTGCTGCTAGAAAGTTTTATGTCTGTATGTCATCATTCAGGGCCCAAACCAGTTCCCTTAACCAAACAAAACTGAAATTAAGGTTAAGACTGCAGAATTTGGCCCATAACATTTACATGTAAGCAAAGTGATTACTAGGAAAGTCCAGTCTAACCCTTGAAGAGCTCCTTCTCAGATGTTAGTTTCAGGAATGCTGCTGTTTTCTCAACAGCTCATTAGACCCCCAAATAATGGACACAAAACACACTAATAATTTAGTTAACTTCTTATTATCCTTTCAGCAACTTCAACATTGTATTAAGTATAGACTATTAATGAAGAGCACAGGAATAACTTTGATTTACATAAATTAAAATGTTTATTTGGGGTTGATTTTTGTGTGTGTAGTTTGTTTGTAAAGCAACTTGCTTTATTAAAAAAAGTTAGGTAGAAAAACAAGTCTGTAAGCAAAATCGCCATTTGAACTCAATTCCCACCCACATAATCTGAAAGGCATTTTTGATGGAAAGCACAATGCTTTGTGACATTTTTGAACTATGTATTAATGGGCCATCACCTCACCCATAAGAGAAGAGATAGCTGCACAGTGGGGTTCCATATCTAGTTTAGTCTGAGATCAAGTGTAAGGAAATCTGGCTGGGAATAGACCTAGTTCTCTACCCAGTTCACAAACGTCCTCTGCACATTTAAGCACTTTTCAGTGACTGGCACCTGAAAAAGCATGTAGGTCTTGTAATTGCATCAAATAATTTGCAGGCAGTCCATCGTGGCCTTGCTAGTTGAAGCATTTGCGGGTCCCTTCGCTCCCCAATAGGCACAAAGTGCAAAGAAAAAAAAATAATTTAAACTCTTTTAAAGAACGAACAGCAGCACATCGGGGATTTAGTTGAAGGGTATTATAATTTGTCTTTCGGCTGCAGTGGAACCCCGTTGTCAGCAGGGGGCGCTCTTGCATGAAGCAAAACAAGACTAACGTTGTTCCACTGACTATAAACTCAAGGGCCCGCTCAATAGCGCTTACAGTACGTCTGAAGTGGTAGCTACTAAACAGTAAGACTGTCAATAAATCGTACAAGCTTTGAACATGTTGTGAGTCATAATATAAAAATAATCCTTGTAGCCTATATTGCAGATTATTAATTTGTTGGATTTGTCCGGGGGGTGGCGAGGGCAGGAGGCACAAACCTGAACATCCCTAAATCCAACCCCCCTCTGATTAAATGCATTTATCCACAGATTTCCATGGATTTTTTTCCACTCCCCAAAATCTGCATGCAGGTTTGGACTGGTAACATTTGCTGTAGCAGCCAGGCAAAGGCGGGGTCTTGTAATGCCAAAGAGGAGAACAAGGTTTACAATGCAAAGAACAGCAGGAGATTTTGGGGGTGGAGTGGGGGATGGGGAGTACGGTTGGTTGATCACCGGTCGGGGAGTACCAGCCATTGCACAATGTGGCCAGATGAGAAATAATCAGACATTTCTCCCCCAACCCCCAAGCTTATTACCACAATCTTCAGGAGAGAGAGAGAGAGGGGGTAAAAAAACTAAATACTCACCATATTGACTTCTGATACCATGTCTATGCTGGCAATGTCTATGTTCATGCCAACAGCCACTGGGGGACCTGCAAACCAACGAGATGGTCCGCAATGTGATCTCTAAGAACTTAACTCATTCTCACCAGAGTTATCAAGACTAATCAAAGGGCGATATGGCACGAGTGTCGGTAACAACAAACCAGGCTCTCCTTTGATACCTGGAAAACCCTCCGGTTGCAGAGTATTCACCCTTTGCCTCCGCCGTCAGCTGTAAGGACATTTTATGTAACATGCACACACGTGTTAATAACGGGGGCTCTATAGACACTGGCTATATAGACAGACACACACAAATCGATTATTGTATGAACCAGTTCGAATCGGTACGTGGGGGAGGGGGAGAAAAGATTGGACTGAACATTTTAACTCCTTCTACTCGACACATGCGACATGCAAACTGAGAAAAAAGAATCTCACCTGAGATTCCAATGATTTATACCCGGCTCTTAAGATTGCTTTCTGGAGTAGTACACACACATTCACGCACACAACTAGTTCAAAGTTGCAGCAAACATTGGGTTAAGTGTCATTTTCTGTATCAGTTAAGAGCATATCTTGTACTCAAAAATAGTAACTGTGGTCACAGACACATTAGGCTCACTAGAACAAACGCTGGATAAACTTAAGAGATTTGCATCTCAATAACGCCAATTAACCGAGGGTTTAATTATGGGCTAATAAGTTATCCGCACACACTCTCACAAATGAGCCCGATTACAAATACACAGCTTTCAATGGTCGCATTAAGAGCATCCAGTGCTAAGAAAATTAACAATTGGCTTAACTTTGGGTCAGCTTGAGAAAATGGCAACATACACACAAAAGCAGCAGCACCCACAACACGTTGCAAAACACACACAGAAGATGCACAGCCTGGGTATGTAACAGCTCTTATTCAAAAAGCAATCAAATTACCTCCAAAATCTGGCCTCAGGCGAATGTCATAGCCTTTCAGCAGTCTATCCACGGTCTCTTTTACCAGCGACATATTGCTAGGGTCATTGACACTAAAAAACAATAATACATATTTCTTATTTCTCAGAGCCAATCTCCCCATTCGGGGAACAGTGGCATACAGGGCAATTCAAAGTGAAGGAAAAGAGATGTCTCGCTCACTTACCTCTGTGCACACACCATGGCTATTATTAAGAAGAATGACCAAATTCCAAAGTAGCCCCTTTTCCGGACTCTCAACATCCCTTTAGCTTTTGATATGATTTAGGGTTTCAGTGAAGAGGAGAAGAGATCCAACTTATTCTGGCCAGTGCAGTAATTCTAATGTGAGGCGCATGCGCACGGCGTACCACAACATCAAAAGGAGCAGTGGTTGCTGCTGGAGATGGAGCAAATTTCCTTGCCCAAAAAAAAAAAAAAGAATTAAAGGGGAAGAAGGAAATGCATTATTTAAAAAAAAAGTCATCCCATAGGAGGATCGAGTGCATTTTTTGTCTTTTTGTCAGTATATTACAATATAATATAAACTGCAGCAAGCAGGGAAGTTTCAGGAGTTGCAGGGTACGGCAGTTTTGCAACCCAGCTTAAAGTGGGGCGGGCATGTGCAGGATCCGATTAGAAACAGAGGGGGAAAGAGGTTTAAAAGAAACGGGGGCTGCAAAACGTGCACACGGTGCGAGAGGCAGACACGGGGGGTAGCTTAACTTTACGCTCCCCGGAAACATCAGTCTACGTGAAGAAAGGTGAGGGGCAGAAAAAAGGGACCTAGATTTGCAAGGCGGGGGGTGGGAGGGAGAGGGTTGAGCCTATGGTAATCTTCCTGGGGGAAAATTAAATGATGACGAACCAGGTTCTTGTAAGAAGGGATTCGGATGTTTCCTACTCTCCTGGCAGGAGCTGTTCCTAGGTCAGAGGAATTGGGGAGGGGAGAGAGGGACTCGCTTTATGACGTTACCAGCCAGGCAATGCTGGAGATTTATAACATTAAAAGGGTGGCAATTACAACGAACGTCTCGCTTTTATGTTCCCATTGTATTTTAGCGTGGCTCCTAAAGCGTACAGCAATGGCTGGCAAGGATGGGCAAAGTGTGTGGGGGGGGGGAGGGGACCATGCTATTTTTCCCTTTAGCAGGGAATGCAAATTCCTCAGGTAGATTTAGCCTGGCTACGGAATGGGGTCGGGGAGCGGGATACCCTGCAAAGAAAACTAGGCTTTTAGTGACCATCCCATACCCGGTGCATTTCCACTCACAGACCCTCCTTACCTTTCTGAGTAAAACACCAGAGCAGCTGAAATGCAGTGTTGGGCCGAATTAATGCTTCGGAAGAAAGCAGAGACGAGCAGAAAACTGATTTGAGGATGTTTTGAGTGACATTTAAATCCTGAGCAGAAGAGAGAGAGAGAGAGAGGGAGGAGGGAAGGGGGGGGGAGAAAGGACTTAAATTATTCCTTGCAAATCTGCCCGCTGCTGTAGCTCCTTTTACACCTCCTCCTCCTCCAAATACCCATTTGGACCCGTGGATCTGTGTTGCTTCATTGAACGGATCTGGGGTGTGCACGCGTCCTCGCCTTTGCCTGGATTGCACAGGGAAGGGAATTAGGCAGAGACACTTAATTCCTCAGTTCACAAAAGCAATATTTAATTCGCTGCAAGGGGAAGGAAGGCAGGGAGGGAGGGAGGAGTAAGGAAACAAGAGTGAGTGTTGCACAGAGAGAAAGAGAGAGAGACGTGAACCGTGGCTAAGGAAGAGACGCTCTGAAAGCCTCCGATTTCCCCTCAATAAACGTTTAGTCATTCCACTCACAGCAAATGACAGGAGCTTCAGGCCGGCTAAGCCCCCCTCCTCCCAAAGGGGAATGGTTTAAAACCTCATACCCCCCTTCTCCACAGACCAAAGCCCATTGCCTGGTGAAAGGCCATTTCACATGCATGCATATCACGGTCACCAAACAAACGCCTCCGATCGCCTGGACGAGGGATTTTTTTTTAGACGTATGGATATATTTTATAAACTGAAGGAAGAGGTAGCTGAGCCCCACGTGAAGAGGCAGAGCACAGTCCCCGGCCTCCCTGGGCATGCACTGCATTTAAAAAACAAACCCGCTGGCTGGCTGGAGGTGCAGCAGTGAGAATTGCAGAGCTGCGGCTGCAGCGTGCGCCAGTCAGCTGTAGCCAAGCTGGAGCGGCCCCCAGACCCGCTAGGTCCACGTGACGCCAGGCAACACGCGAATCGCGGCAGCGGGTCCCGGTTGCTCGTGGCAGATTGCTGGGAGGGGAGCCTCGCTCCGGCTCCTTCCTCCAAACCAGCTGGGGCACGAGCGAGAAGGGCTGGGTGGGAGCTCGAGGAAGAGGACCCTGGCAATAAGATGCATGGGAAGAGGGTGCAGCTGAGGTGGCATGTGTGGTGTGGGAAATGGGCAGGTGTAGATGTGTGGTAAGGGAAATGGGTGCAGTTGAGGAGAGGGATTATAGGTAGTGAGTGCAGCTGTCCGAGGAAACAATGGCAAAGGGGATACAGCTGAAGAGAACTGCGTCAGGAAGGTGCATGGGAAGGGGGTGCACGGACCAGGAGTACAAATGAGCAGGCCTTGATTGCAGGCAGACGGTAAAAGCACAGATACTACGTAGGAGAAGGGGTGCAGCTTAGGAGACCTTGAGGAAACAAGGATGCAAAGGAGGAAGAGCTGAATGCATGAGACATAGATGTAAAGTCCAGTATCCATTTAACACAATTCTGCAGGTATGTTTAAAAAAATGCAATCAATGTTCAACTATTGAAGGTTAATGAGTGGGAAGGATCAGAGTCAAACCTTGTAGGGGGTCAAAATATCTTCCACCTGCCCTTCAAAATATTCCTTAGGTAACACAGATACCAGTTTACCACAGTCTAGTGCAGTGATTCTCAAACTTTTGTACTGGTGAACCCTTTCACATAGCAAGCCTCTCAGTGTGAACCCCCTTATAAACTAAAAACACATTTTTCTATATTTAACAACATATATAAATGCTGGAGGCAAGGCAAGATTTGCGGTGGAGGCTGACAGCTCGTGACCCCCCCATGTAATAACTTTTTGAACCCCTGAGGGGTCCTGACCCCCAGTTTGAGAATCTCTGGTCTAGTGCATTCTACAGGCAACACATGCAGATCTACCTGTCTGCTACACTCACACAGTAAATCATATTAATAGGAAATAGGTAGGGTTGAGCAGCCTACCACCACAACCCTCAAAAGTCATCCCCAATAAACTAAGCCTTTTTATGAGATCTGTGTATTTATTTGGTTTTGGTTCCTCTGAAAAATATTAGACTCAAATTATTTTTGAAGAGCCAGAGTAGGGGGAAAAAAGGAGGTAATATGCTTGCTAAGAGGACTGAGACTCTTTTCCTATTATGGCAGTTGGAGTTATGGCATAGGGAGAATTCATACGTATGAATGCTACAAGGTTAACAGGCTAGAAGAGTTTTCAGGAGCTCTGAAATGTCTTATTTATGTATTCTAAAAATAATCACGCTTGAGTAAAAATTTTTTTTTAGCAATTTGTCACACTGCAATGCCCCTTTTTTTTGCTGTTCAAGATTGAGAAATAGGATTTTTTTTTAGTGCATGATGGATGCTATGTTAACCAATGAAGGTATCTGTTCTCTCACAGCTGGGATGCTTCACTTTCAAAGCACTTGAAAAATGGCCCTCAAAGCAGGTGTTGGACATTCATTTGTACAATGAATCCTGTATTGTTAGATATATGTATGATATGCATTTCTTTTTTTCTGCAACCACATGATAAAACCTGCAGTCTGGTAGTAAAAGGCATTGATTGTGCACTTTTGTCCTCACCCATAAGGATTTACATTGGAACCGCATCTGACATTTCAAATTCCTACGTTATTTTCAGCTCGCTGATATTACTATTATATTGAACTGCTATTAAAATATTTCTCTCTTTCCTGTTGAAATGTGAATCAGATAAAAAGAAAGATCTAAGGCCCGGGGTTGGCAATATTCAATGCTGGATTAGGGAAAGATTTATAGTCTAATACCATGTGACATCAGGGCTAGAAACACAGGAGTCAAGACATATACAGAAGTGAATACAGTTCTATACAGCAATGTAGATAGCATTTGTACTCAGCTTTGGCATTTGAATAGATAACAGCTCAAAACAGTGACATCCTTACACATAGAAAAGTTTTTGTTTATGTTTATTTATTATAAATATAAAATTTAAAACAGTGATACAAAACTGTATATAAAAAAGTATGGACAAGCAACTAAAAACACTTTTTACAAAAACAGAAGCTACTTAAGTTTATTTTAAAATCTAAGAACCTGATGACACTATACAGTAACCAGGGGCTCAAGATCCCTATGTTCACACTGACTTCAGTGTAAGTTGAAGGTGCACTGTACCCCATGGGATCAGGCCCTAAGGCAAGTTGGCCTTTCTATTGATGTAGAAACTGTATTGGGATGACTACCTCCTCCTCATATGCAGACATCAGAGCTCAATGTCCAGGTTCCATATCCAGAAGATAAGATCTATATCAAGGGAGGCTAAGCATTATAAACTGCCATCCACAGTCACATGGATAGGAAACCCAGCCAGTCAGGTGCATAGTTGTGGCTACTCTGGACAAGCCAGACAGTAGCCTGTTGAGCTAATCGGGGGCACCACCAAACAGCTGATCAGCAGCTGCCACCAAACAGCTGTTTGGCGACTCTAGGAAGGGTTGAGGGAGGTTGGAGGGCAGGGGCCTTGGGGAGAGGAAGTAGTGGGGATAGGAAGAGGTGGAGCGAGGCTGGAGCCTTGAGGAGGGGGTAGGGCAAGGGTGAGGCCTCGGGGGACGGGCAGAGTGGTGGCAGGGCCTCGGGGTGGAACACCCCGGGGGAAAACTAGAAGTCAGTCTATGCTGCACTAATGATGAGTGGCCAAATTCAGCTCCATGTTGACAAGCTGAGTGTGGTGACTGCACCCCCAGACCATAGATCACTATTCAGCTAGAGCAAACGTGAGGGTCACTACAGATGTAGGGTCTGCTCCCCAGGAGATTCCTGATAGTTTTTGTATCAAGGTGGAACAGGAAGAGAGATTATTTTCAGATGCTCGTTTTCAAGTGAGGCCAGTACATCAAGCTATGGTTGAGTTTTGCTCCTGACAACGTTTGCAGTGACAACTGGTTGGAATGGCAGCAACCATCCCTGTGCACAGATCAAGGTGGGTCAGATTGTTTAGATTGAAAGTAGTTGCAACTGTCTTGGTTTTACTAAGATATTAGTGAAAATAAGTGGTCAAAATGTCTGTATCTTGACTGAGATTCACTTCAACCCTATGGGAATAGTTTCCTGTGTCAGCAATACAGATGTCATCAGCATACACATACTTCTCAGCCCACATTCCAGGAAGGTCATATGTGTACATATTGAACAAAAAGCGGAACCAAAATTGACCCTTGTGGAAGCCCTTTGCAGAGATGTTTAAGGTGACTGATTTTCTGCCTGACTTTCTGTTAATAATCATTTCTCAGATGAACCACACTTTCAGCCAACATAGAATAATTTTCAACAACAGCTGGTCAGTCAGCCCGATGTGCCACAGAATGTCATAGACTGACATCAGGTCAATAAGGGCTGCACCAACTTTCTTTCCTCACTCAAATGATTTTCTATGTCTTAAGTCAGAGTGCCTGATCTTGGGTGCATCGTCCCTTCCTTAATCCATCTTGAATGCAAGACAGCTGACGATCGACTACCTACTTGTGCAAGCACCTGGATTGGCAAGAGTCAGTCCTACTCCACTGATATGGTTAAGGTCTGGCATCTCATGATTCTGCAAATTTTATACCATAGTGGAGACCACCAGATTGCCAGACTTCTGGAAAGACCTGAGATATTAGACTTTAAAAACATGACAATTTTGTGTATAAACAAGGTATTGTAGGTAATTTTTAGAGGTTATGACTCCCTCTGATCTCTTTACATTTGTACTCTTGGTAGCTAAATCACCTGGCTTCACAAGTAGAGAGATGCAAAAAATAGTCCCCATAAAATGTTAATTCTCTAAAGCAATCTTTTTTTCCCCTGTAATATATATAGAATATACTGTGCTGTGATGTGAAATAAGAGTTTGGGGCCAGATCCTCAGCTGGTATAAATCAGTGTAGCTCAATTGAAGTTAATGGAGCTAGAGATATGCCAGTTTACACCAGTTGAGAATCTGTCCCTTTGTTTCTTTATTCAGGGCTATGCCACTTGTGAGTAATAAGTCAAAGGCATGCTGACAAGACCCTTATTCCTCTCCTCACTATCATGTTTACACACACACACACACACACACACTCCTGTACAAGTGCAGTTTCCCTCTTTCTTGGCCTTTTCACTAAGATGAAATATAATACTTCCTTCCCTGACAAACCAAGGGACGCACCTCACCCATGTACCTATTCACTACACCAATACTGACTTGGACTCTAAATACATTCTATGGGTGGCATACCCGAGATCACTTAGTCACTGACGCTTTAAAAACTCCTGCACCCCAATCTGGGTCTATGCTGGTTATGTACTATGTATGTATCCTGTGACCCTTGTAATCTCTCATAACTCAAGCCTGACCCCAGATGTACAGTACCTTTGTTTTTAACTTGTGTAAATTTGATTTTAAATATTAGCTTTAATAATTTTTTAAAATCTGTTCTTTTGAGTTTAATATCAGACACATTCCCTACCATCTGATATGTACTTTGTCTTGGGGACTGAATATGTCCTGCAGCCGTTGCAGGTGAATGTTTGTGATGATCTGTTTTAATAAGTCTTTTCCACCTCTAACTTCTCTAAGATGAAACTTTACTGAATTTCAATTTGAGTCAGAACATGTCTTATTTTACATGAACATTAAAGTTGCAATGCGTTATACCACTTGGTTTTTCTTTTATCATTTTATGTTTGAAAGTTGAACCAATCTTATGCATAAATTTGGTCTGGTAAATTGTTTAGAGAATAAGTAACATTAATACAGTGTTCACTGTACTTAATTGCAGGAGGAAAGCAGGGATAGGGGAGCAAAGGGTAGATGTTAATTAGCTTTTCTCTGTATGTAGAGTTCTGGTAATTGGAACTCAGATTTGTTCATTCTAGGACAAACTGCGTATTATACTCACAGAGTTAAAATATATAGTATATATAAGAGCAAAACCCAGGTCATGACCCAGACTGTATTTTATAAGTGAAAAGAACTGATAGGAAACATTAAGGTACTGAATTCCTGTATGTCTTTTAACAAACATACCTTTTAGCATTTCCCGGGATCAATAGATGTTAGGTGTACATTGCACTAAGGTTTTAATACAAAATTAAATTACTGATAATATAAAAATGGAAGTGAAATGGTTGTCTGAGACATCCCCAAATGCTATGATTGCAGAAAAGTGTCAATTGTAAGGAATTGGAGCAAAATGCAAAACGTCTGGCACCTTGAATTATGACAAAAGGAAATCTAAAACTCTTCTTATCAAATCATGAAAGCATAAAAATGTTATTTCCTTCAAAGTGATGGAGTAAATAAATTTAGTGTAACAGGGATGTAGACAGCAAAATTGGAGTTCCACAGTCATTCTGTGTTCTCAACTTGAGGAGTCCCACACCTCAGAATAGTTTCCGCTACGCTGGCATCAGATTTCACCATCAGAGAACCATGGGAAGTTGCACTGACCCTGGGTATACTGTGCCTCCTCATCCCAAATGTGCTCTTGCAGCTGTGGTTAAAGAATCTTGGGCCTGGTCTACACTAGGACTTTAAATCGAATTTAGCAGCGTTAGTTCGAATTAACCGCTCAACCGTCCACACTAGGAAGCCGTTTAATTCGACCTAGAGGGCTCTTTAGTTCAAATTCGGTACTCCACCCCGACGAGGGGAGTAGCGCTAAATTCGACATGGGTATGTCGAATTAGGCTAGGTGTGGATGCAAATCGAACTTACTAGCTCCGGGAGCTATCCCACACTGCACCACTCTGTTGACGCTCTGGACAGCAGTCCGAGCTTGGATGCTCTGACCAGCCACACAGGAAAAGTCCCGGGAAAATTTGAATTCCTTTTCCTGTCTGGACAGTTAGAATCTCATTTCGTGGTTGGACATCGGGGCGAGCTCAGCAGCACCGGCAGCGATGCAGAGCTCTCCAGCAGAGGAGTTCATGTAATCTCTGAATAGAAAGAGGGACCTAGCATAGACTGACCGGGAACTCTTGGATCTGATCGGTGTGTGGGGCGAGGAGTCTGTGCTTTCGGAGCTGCGCTCCAAAAAACGGAATGCAAAGACCTACGAGAAGGTCTCCAAAGCCATGAGAGACAGAGGATACAGCCGGGATGCAACGCAGCGCCGCGTGAAAATCAAGGACCCCAGACAAGGCTACCAAAAAATCAAACCGGCAAACGGACGCTACGGAGCCTGCCACCACTGCCCCACCAGCGACCATGGACTCTGACGATGGGACAGTGTCAACGGCCAGTTCCTCGGCGATGTTCGCGGATGGGGAAGATGAGGAAGGGTTTGTGGAGGACAAGGCAGGCGACAGCGCTTACAACGCTGGTTTCCCCGACAGCCAGGATCTCTTCATCACCGTCACGGAGATCCCCTACCAACCCTCCCCGGCCGTTAACCCGGACCCTGAATCAGGGGAAGGATCACTCGGTAAGTGCTTTAACCATGTAAACTTTTATTCTTAATATAACAGGAATCTGAAGTATGTGAAAAGGAGGTCTCTCTATATATGGGGATAGAACAGAGATCCTCCTGGGAGATCTCCACAAAGCTCTCCTGGAGGTAATCGAAAAGCCTCCGGAGGAGGTTCCTGGGGAGAGCTGCCTTATTGGGTGCTCCGTGGCAGCACACTTTTCCGCGCGAGGCTTTCATGAGGTACTCAGGGAGCATTGCCTCCCCGAGCACGGCTGCATAGGCCCCTGGTTTGTGCTGGCTTTCACGCAGCATGCGCTCTCTATCTCCTTCAGTGACCGTCCTCAGGGTGATCTCGCTCGGAGACTCCTGCATCTAATTAGGGGAATTACTGTAATGTTACGCCTGGTCCAAAGTATTTTTCAAAAAACTCCGGACAGACGGCATAGCACAGACTCAGCACGCTGCTGCGTGACGAGCGTAACGGAAAGCCAAAGAATCAAATGGACGCTCATGGAGGGAGGGGGGACTGAGGACGCAAGGTATCCCACAGTTCCTGCTGTCTCCGAAAAGCATTTGCATTCTTGGCTGAGCTCCAAATGCTTCTAGGGTCAAACACAGTGTCCGCGGTGGGTCAGGGCATAGCTCGGCAATTTACGCACCCCCCCCCCACCCCCAGAAGTGAAAGGGAAAACAATCCTCTGTTGACTCTTTTACATGTCACCGTATCTTTACTGAATGCTGAAGATAGATGCGATGGTGCAGCACTGAACACCGACATCCTCACTCCCCCCACGCTATGGATGGCTGATGGTACAAAAAGACTGATACCCATCGTCATCATCAGCCTATTGGCACATGGGGCAGTGCAAAAGGACTGGTAACCATGCGTACTAGCATCTGTGAGGTCGATCAAGGGCGCCTGGCCCTAATTTTTCCTGGTAGATGGTGCAGTATGGCTGGTAACCATCCTCATCATAGCAACAGGGGGCTGAGCTTCATCAGCCCCCACCCTTCATGTGTAAAGAAAAGATTCAGTTGCCCCTGGACTAGCTGCAGGATGCTGGGCTCCTCTCCTCCACACTCCTGAATGTCCTATCTGGACTATCATAGCAACTGGAGGCTGCCTTCCACTCATTTCTCACTAACAAGGCACTGTGTCTTATTCCTGCATTCTTTATTACTTCATCAGACAAGTGGGAGGACAATGCTATGGTAGCCCAGGAAGGCTGGGGAAGAATGGAATGAACAGGTGGGGTTGTTGCAGGAGCACCTCCTGTGAATAGCATTCAGCTCATAATCTATGCAGGATCTGACACAGAGAAGCTGTGCTCTCTGGTTCTCTGATACAGTGGTTCTCTAGTACACTTGCCCATATTCTAGGCAGGACTGATTCTATTTTTACATACCAAAAAGGAGGGATTGACTCAGGGAGTCATTCCCAATTTTGGCTTTTGCGCCCCTGGCTAAGAGCAGCCAGGGGCACTTATGACAGCAGCAAATGGTGCAGTGCAAAAGGACTGGTAACCATGCCCATCTTATTACCAATTTATGGTATGGTAGATGGTACAGTATGGCTGGTAACCATCTCTGCTATCATGCAAAAGCAAAAGCATGCTGCTGTGTAGCGCTGCTGGACCGCCTCTGTCAGCAGCATCTAGTACACATACGGTGACAGACACAAAAGGCAAAATAGGCTCCATGGTTTCCACGCTGTGGCGTCTGCCAGGGCAATCCAGGGAAAACGGGCTTGAAATGATTGTCTGCTGTAGCTTTCCCGGAGGAAGAGATGACTGACGACATTTTCCCAGAACCACCCGCGAAAATGGTGTTTGCCCCATCAGGCACTGGGATCTCAACCCAGAATTCACAGAGACAGACTACACTGTGTTCATTGTTCGCCAAAATTTATCTTTGCAAGGAATTCACTCCCTTTTTCCCATCACACAGCTTCGACTGTCTCCAGACCTGCCACAGCATCCCCCTCACAGAGGCTGGCAAAGATTAGGCGGCGAAAGAAAAAGACAGGGGACGAGATGTTCGCTGAAGTTATGGGTGCTCCTGAGACGAGGCGGACCAGCAGAGCCAGTGGAGGGAGACCCTCTCTCTGTACCAGCGCTCACACAGCGAACGGGAGGAGAGGTGGCGTGAGGAAGACAAGCAGTCGACTCAAACGCTGCTTGGACTAATGAGGGAGCAAATGGACATGCTACTGCGCCTTGTGCATGTTCTGCAGGACCTCAGGCAGGAGGACAGAGCCCCCCTGCAGTGTATCTGCAACCGCCCTCCCCCGCCACGAAGTCCCATACCCCCCTCACCCAAAATAACCAGAAGGAGGGGCGCCAGAGGCCGTGTAAACTGTCACTGCACCCCAGCAGAGTGCTCAAGTACCGAAAAGCTCTCATAGCCTAATTTTTGAGAAGTCCTTTCCTTCCCGCCTCACCCAAGCCCCCATCCCAGTTTCATCCCCTAACTGTCTAGTTGATAATAAAAAATACTTTTCTGTTAATTACTTTTTCCGTCATGTTCTTTTAGAGGAGACTGTGTTTGAAGGGGGGAAAGGGGGTTGGTAATTTGACAGGACAATCACCTTTACCAGGGTACAGACATGGGGGCAGGATCAGCAGCAGGTCACACACACACTGCAGTCAGTACGCACCCTGGTCGGTATGGGAGGTGGTTTGCAGGTTCTGTGTGGGTGGGGGGGTACGTGACTTTGTAGCGGGGGAGGGGGGTTACAGATCTCATGCAACGGTCCCTGTCCTGGACCACAGAGCCACGCAGCAGAGGAATCTATATCCGTCCTCCCCCGCCAAAAGGCCACATAGTCCCTGCACACAGAGTCCCAAAAAGGAGGGATGGCAGGCTCCGTTGAAACATCCAGTCCGGCACTGCAGACCGCTCTGGGAGCAGGAGCCTGTCATTCCTCGAGTTTACAGGCGGTCTTTACATCACTGCACACCCTACCCAGCACAGTCCGTGTCCCAGTTTCAACCCTGTAACGCAAAGTCATCAATAAAGAAACCTTTGTAAAGTTACAGTGGAACATGTATTTTATTTTTATACGTGTGTTGGAAGTTGGGGAAGCGGGGTGGGCGGGGTATGTAACTGCAGATGCTAGTCAACAGTAACTTGGTAAAGAAACAGGGGCAGGTTCAGCTTCTGTGTAAAGAAACTGAACAGTCACAGGTCACGCTGCTCACTGCTCGCTGGTACTTGAAGAGTTCCTCGCAGCACCATTGAAAAGTAGCCTTATTTCTCAGCAGCTGACTGTGGAAGAGGTGGACGATAAGGTGCGAGGAGTTAACAAAGGCCATAACTGCAGCGGGATCCGTGCTCAAAGTGCTGTGGCGCCCGCGCTGTCACTGAGCAGAAAAGTGCACGAACAGATTGCCCGCAGGCGCTTTCAGGGAGGGAGGGCGTGATTGACGGTTGAATGATGACAGTTACCCAAAACCACCCTCGACACATTTTTTCCCCCAGCAGGCATTGGGGGCTCTACCCAGCATTCCAATGGGCAGCGGGGACTGCGGGAACTGTGGGTTAGCTTCCCACAGTGCACCGCTTCCAAAGTCGACGCTGGCCCCGTTACTGTGGGCTCAGACAGTCGAATTAGTGTATTTAGTGTGGATACACAAATTCGACTTCATAAGGTCGATTCCACAAATTCGAATTAAGTAGATTCGAAATAGTCTTGTAGTGTAGACGTACCCTTGGAAAGCTCTCTGGTCCAGAGAGGCAGGACGGGGAGACTATCTGTTGGGGGTGGGGAGGGATGTGGGAAGTGTGTCTGAGGGTGATACCGGGCAGGGAAGAGGGGTTTTGGTTGATCAAGTAAGAACTGTTTAATGGGGGGTTGGGATGGCTGGGAGCCAGAGTAAGATGAGATAGGTGGAGTAACTGGGTAAGAGCAGATTAAACCATTTAAGAAAATATTTTAAAATAGGACCAAGGACCACAGGGACAGATGGGAGGCCATTTCAGAGGCTAATTTTCCATGTTTAGCTTGTGCCACCAACTTACCTTTGACTTTTAAAGGCAAGGACACCAGGGCTGTGAAGATAGAGGAATTGGGTAGGGGAGAGAGGAAGAAATATAAAAATCCACGAACTAATAGGATGTGTGCCAGGATCACCTCACTCTGTGTGTGTCTGTGTCTGTGACTGACTTCATTGTCCCGTCCCTCAACTGTTGTTTGTCTTGGGCCCCAGCCCTGCAATGTGACCTGTGTAGGCAGAGCCTCATGACTACATGGAGTCCCATTTAAAGTCAGGGCAGTTCAATAGGGATGCAGGGGTCTGGCTGCATGGATTGATTGTAGCATTGGGCCTTCATTAGCAAGGCAGGATCTTGCCTTCTTACATTATTTTAGAGCTCCCAGCACAATCTTAGGTACTATTAAAAATAATAGAGCCGGTTGGAAAACTGGGATGAAAAACAATAGTGAAATGTTGTGAATTTTCCTCCCCCCACCCCCAAGCCAGCTCTCAGGTGCTGGCCACTTGTACATGTCAAATCTTAAGACTAAAACAGAAGTCAACCACCCAAAAGATTTTAGTGTCTGTGTTTTCACAACACTCATTTCAACTGGGAAAGTACATAGAGTTCAATCTCCCAGAATCACAAATGGAATCCCCTTTATTCTGAGCATTATGAAGTCTCCTGCTGAAAGGAGAAATTAGGAACAGGAGCCAGCGGAGAAGGTGGGAGTTAATTCAAGGAAAAGCAAAAAATTTTAGCATAGATATAGACAAGAAGGGGAGAGAAAGGAGAGAGAGAAGAAAGAAAAGACTAGGGGTAACAGGGTATGGCCCACAGGAAGGGGAGAGTTTGATGGGGTGTACCAGCCCTGCATTGGGCCGCCGGGGTGGACCAATCATTGTAAACCCAGGAGGCCACGCCCCCTCTTCCCTGCTGCACATGCTCCAAGTGGCAAACTCATTTAAAAGGAGGCAGCCCAGGCCAAGTAAGGGTGGCAATGCAGGAGGAAGGGAGTACACTGCTGGCTCCTACAGAGGTACCTGCAGCGCCCCTGGTGGTAAAGCCCAGGGACCTGGACTACCCGCCAGATGACCCACTGGCTGCGTAGACTGCCAAAGAAGCCAAGCCACCACCCATTGAGGAAGCTGCCTAAACTATGCCCCAGCCCAGACACATGTGAGGCTATAGACTGTTTGCCTTGCCCCACCCTGCCCTGGGGTTGCAGCCTGTTTGCTACTTTGCCCAGGGGGCTAATTCCTCAGACTGTTTGATTGTCTGCTGCCCCAGCCAGGAGGCTGCTGGGCTATAGACTACTTGCTTACTTTGCCCTGCCCAGGGGTTGCCGCCTGCTTGCTGCTTTGCCCTGACCACGGAGCTAATTCCACAGACTGTTTGATTGTTTTGCTGCTCAGAATCCATGGATACCTCTTTAGGTGACCTTGTTCAGGGGCCGGGCCACACTTGACAGAAATCACCTGCTTAATGGGGAAGCCCATGACCGAGTGGCAGAGCAGGCCACCCCTACATGATGGGGGTGCCCCAGCTTGACCAGCAAGGCCCTGCCCGTCACAGCGGGTCATTCCCCTAACAGAGCGTTTCAAAGGGTGCTCTAGAAAAATGTGGCTGGAAACTACTGTTTTAGGTCTCCAGTCAAAGTAATTTCCCAAAAGTGAAATAATCTGTGTGTCTGAGAGGTCAGGCACAGGATCGGCATAAAATGTTTGCACTGTCCAGATACAGACAGCCCTCTAAAAATATGTATGGGGGAGCCTGAGCTCTAGGAAATCAAACATGGAATATGGCTTGACCCAGAGTCTGAAATGAAAAATGCTTCCTGATTCACTCAGTGTATATAGCACTTTCATATATAGATCTCAAAGTGCTTTACAAAGGTAAAAATGCTAGTGGCCAGTCTGTTGTTGGGGGGTTGAGCCTCAACTGGTGTATTTTAAGAAATGCAAAATATTTGATTGAAAATATAACACTAGAATTCCATATACTTGATGGAACAAACAAGACTGATCTGGGAAGATGTTTGCTTAAGTAAAGCCGCCAGGTCAGAAGCAGAGGAGTCCATATTAAAAAGGAGTTTAGCCTAAGGAGAAATGTAATGGGTGAACTTTAGTGTCATTTACTTGTCTTCCAATTACTTTTTGAATCCTCATTTTGTAATAGAAACTATGAGAACAGTGGTTTGTAATTTACCATAAGCAAAATTATGGCTGGCCCTTTATGGATGTTCAAGAAGGGGAGAGAGCTGAGGGAATCTACTCTCCTTGTATGCCGGAGCCAAGCAGAATGCTGCTTCTAGCATTCCATGAGCAAAAGCAGGTAGCTAGTGCTCCCTGCAATGCTCTAGATCAGTGGTTCCCAAAGTGGAGTCCCTGGACCCCTGGGAGTCAACCGTGGGTTATGCAGGGGTCTGTCCCTGGACCTAGGCTGGAACAGCATTCAGGTGGTTTTGTCATATGGAGGATACTATTTTGTTCACTTAATGGCGTCCGCCACACAGCATGAATGTGTGTGCGAAGTCATGCTGCTGGGGACACTGCCAGGGGTGTTCTGGGTCTGGCCAGGTCTGGGACATCTAGTCAGATGCCAAAGGGGCCCTCAAGGGGTAGAGGGGGGAGAATTTGAGAACCACTGTTGAAATTCTGACTTGGGATGAGGCCAGCTGGTTTGAGGACATACCAATGCCAGGGCCCTGTCTCTCACCGTCACCCCAGTACCGGCTAGTGTCCAGAGACAGGAGAATACATAGCACATTTCTGCAGAAGGTGTGAACACGCTTTTCACAGCCCATTTCACCATGTCTCTGATGCATTCTGCCTATGTGCTATGCAGGCACTGTGCTTCATAGAACCACCTCTTGTCCCTACATCTCTTCACTCCATCCCTGAGTGGATTGCCTCTAGTATAGATGTCAGAATTTAGGCCTTTATATATGGAAGGTCCTAGTCTGCATTGGATTATTAAGAGCAATTGATGTGATTCTACTGACAAGATGAGATTATGTTAAATTCTACAAAAGTTTATAGGTACTGAGGATGAGGCGTTGTCAGAAATAGAGACATCAAAAGTATAAAAAGAACTGATGAAACAACTAGATAAGCTGAACTGCAGTGTCACCAGAACTAAGAACAGGAGTACCTGTGGCACCTTAGAGGCTAACAAATTTATTTCAGCATAACCTTTTGTGGGCTACAGCTCACTTCTTTGGATGCATAGAATGGAACACACAGACAAAATATTTATACATACAGAGAACATGAAAAGGTGGAAGTACCCATACCAATTAAGAGGCCAATCAATTGAGATGAGCTATCAGCAGCAGGAGAAAAACATCTTTGAAGTAATAATCGAGATGACCCATAGAGAAGGTTTGAGGAGAACTTAACATGGGGACATTTAACCAAGAGTTTTGAAAGAATTCAAGAATGAAGTAGTGAGCTGCTAACAAACATGTTTATCATCAAAATTCATAATTTATCAGCTACCAAACACTTGAACTATGGCCAACTGTGTCCATCTTTTTAAAAAAGAGCTAAAGATGACCCAAGGAATTGGCAGACTGATGAGCCTTACTTTAGGACCAGGCAGCACACCTGAGAAACTCATTGAAAACAGAATTGTAAAATTTTATGATGAGAATGGGTTTTGTAAGGATAAATTGTGCCTCTATAATCTGTTAGAATTCTTTTAAAGGGTTGACAACATAGTGGAAAAATTGAGAACTGATAGTTTTAAGATGTTCAGTTTCTCAATGATTTGGATAAATATCCTTTACAAGGGGTTATAAAGGAAACTTGGTAATAATGATGTGAGACATCAAGCCCTGTCTTGCATTAAAAACAAGTACAAGTTAAGAGGTGAAAAGTAGGAATGACTGACCAGTCTTCAGCATGTGGAGAGATTAAAGGTAGCATTAGAGGTTTGTATGCAAATGTATGTTTAATAGCAGTCAGGGAATGGGGCTGAAGAGAGACGTCAATTTTTGAGGAAAAGACGACATCATCATACAGTCAAACAACAGAAGATTGTGAGCAAGTGAAACCACCTAATAAAAGTGAGGCACATTGATTGGGCTATGTGGGAGAGCTACATAACTGTTGCCTCCATTTATCTATTCTGTTCTTCAGTCTACCTGCAAATTTCCATTCCATAATCTCCATTTGCTGTCTCCATGAAAATTTACCCAAATTGGACCCAAAATTCCCACATGAGCACCACACTCGGTAGAACGTGTTAGAGGATTACTGGTAAAGTCTCTGAACATTCCATCTGCTTTGAGCATGCTGAAACCCACACAGCCTTGTGCATGCCAGTGCACTGAGGTGGCTCCCAGACCTCACTGTGCCTCCCTCAGCAGTGTCAACATCCCCTTTGGAGTGGTGAGGGGGAGAGCACACTCATTTAAGCCAGGAGGAGATGAGTTCTAGCTTCAGTTCTTCCACTGACTGGTGATAATTCTGTGCACTTCATATCCCTTGCTACTGAGCAAGGCCTCATGCTCCAACCTTAGGATGAAGATAAATAGTCCCATTTTGCACATGGGGTAAGGAAGTGTATAAGGTTATTTATGGGGGAGCTTGCAGCAGAACCCTAGACTCTGACATAGCAGATCTAAGTTTCATCCATTTCAGCACACTGCCTTTAAGAATAAGTGCACCTAGAAGTACTTGGCTGAACTAACAGCACCCACTTCAGAGCCAGGAATAGAACTCATGATTATTCAACTTTCTCCTTCTGTCAAATAAATAATTATGTAAGCCATTGGCCAAGTGTATGTCATATATCCTTGTCATGACTGGTTCACATAAAGGATAATAGCCTGCTACTGCTACCAGTTACTTTTTTAGGTCAATTGGCAGACATCCGTATTGTAGTTCCATCTCTGCTGATGACCCATGGAGGGTTGAAAGTTGGTCAAGATTGTTTCACATAATGGAACTTCTGGGTTGTTTTTTTTTTCAGTTTTCGTTTGTCTTAAAAAAAACCCCTAAAATTACATATTTTAAAAAATGAGTAATACATTAAAGTTCCAAGATCAAATATGCAGAAGTTAGGGAATGCAATAATTAAGGTTGAGCATGCAATATTCATTCAGCCCTATTGTGCATTTATATCATGATTGAGTCTTTTAATTATATGATGAAATACCATTTGTTCTACAGGACCCTTTCCTTATTCATCACACAGCACATGAGTCAGAGGGTTGTAAGAAAAAAAAAACAGTGGGGTTTTTTTGGTTAAGGCACTGGACTGGAACCCAGGAAAGTTGGGTTCTATTTCTGATTCTGTAACAGGATTTCCTATAGGAATTTGAACAAGACAGTTCATATGTGCATGGAGACCTAATTAAGGTTTCACAAGCAAGATTAACTCTTATTTCCTGACTTTTGAGATTTTAATTTTGTAATCTTAACATTCTTTTACTATAAGGGGTTTAAATGTAATAATAAATAATGTAGTATCATGACTTTTCTCTAATCTGCAGATGAAGAAATGGAGACAGGTATGTTAGGGCTTGCCCAAGGTTGCAGTGGGAGTCAGGATAAAAGCAAGGAGTTCATACCTCCCTGGCCTGTGCTCTTTGGGAACATCCCCCTCCTATACCAATGGGAGTAGATTGTAAAATTAGGTGTTTTATGTGGGTTTTACATTTTCCTCTTAAACCCCTGATTTAAGCCGCTGAACTAGGTGAGCTACTTGTCCTATGTAACAAGTGGTTCTCATTTCATTTCACTGTTTAGTAACACACAAGACAGTGAGAATTGCTTATAAAAATGTAAAAGGATTGTAAAATGTCATGGCACTTAGCCTGCTTTTGAATGAAATGAAAAGCATGTGACTCAGATTTGGACTGAGATGTGCCACAGTCTAAGTGGTGTATCACTGCCAAAAATATCAGGTGGAATAGGACTTTCACTTCAACAAGACATGTCACATGCTATGAAATGCATCCACCTTAACTGCAAAATAATGCAGTGCAGTAATTAGTATAATATTGCTGCATAGTTGAAGATTAATATATAGTCTATTTTGCATTTTCTAAGTTTTTTTGCTTCCGTGTTTTCAGCTGAAAGTTGTTTACTTCTCACAAAAAAACCCTAATCACTAATAACAAAGATGTGTTACTTAGCTTTCCTTTAATAGAGACCAGCAATTATTATACATTAACTATTCTAGAGTATTATTGTGTAAATAAAAAGCTCAATAAGCACATGAGTTATTATGAAATACATTCTTATTCATTTAATACACTTTCAGGAGAGCCACAGATGCATGTCCACCCCCACCCAATGCAGTGCTGCGAGAAAATAGGAAGAGATCTCCCAGTATGCAGCACTCCCTGCTTTCTTTACCATATGCCTTCTAAATATGCTTCTCTGTCAATATGTTATTTCTATCTAATGTAACAACCACAATAGAGCCTACTGTCTCTTGGCAAATAAGTTCGATGCATTTTATATCATAGTTACGAAATTGTAGCCTAGTTTATAAAACACTTTAATGAAGTAAAGTAACCATTGAATCCTGGCAGCTGTTTCACATCTATCCCTACCAGTTTGAATTTCTGGAGTAACCTCATTGAATGTCTGTATCTGTTCCAAATAAAGGCCCAAATTCAGGAAGGCACTGGAGCATGTGCCAAAGGCTAAACCTCAATTTGATAAAATGAGAAATACTCTATACCAGTGGTTCTCCACCAGGGGTACACAGAGGTCTTCCAGGGGGTACATCAACTCATCTAGATATTTACTTTACAACAGGCTACTAGTGATGTCAGTAAAAACTAAAATTTCAGACAATGGTTTATATTGCTCTATGTACTACACACTGAAATGTAAGTATAATATTTGTATTCCAGTTGATTTATTTTATAATTATATGGTAACAATAAGAAAGTAAGCATTTGTTCAGTAATCATGTGCTGTGACACTTTTGTATTTTTATGTATGATTTTGTAAGCAAGTAATCTTTAAGTGAGGTGAAACTTGGGTGTACACAAGACAAATCAGAATCCTGAAAGGGGGACAGTAGTTTGGAAAGGTTGAGAGCCACTGCTCCATCTATACTGAGCAAAAGCAGATTGGTGATAGATATTGGTAAGAGGTACTATAAGCAAAAGTTAGCTAAATTTTACAGCGAGAATAGATTATTTTCGGGGATACCATATTCCTTTATGCAAAATTAAAGGAAATTAATTTCAGTGTGGGTGAATGGTGTAAGCTGGTTAATGGAAACTTAAGCAGGGCTCTAAAATGCTACAAGGAGCAAATAAATAAATAAAAATATTGCAGCATAGTGAGTGGTTTTTAAGAATTGAGGAGGGAAAAGGAAAAAGAAAGGGAAAATGAAGAAACAGCTAATAAAGATAAATCATATTATTTTAATATTACTGGAACTGATAAAGTGTATATCTTTAAAACTGCACACAAAAATGTGATGTATTAATTTTGTACTCTCGGTGATGGGGATCAGTTTAAAAATTTATCCTAAAAAACCTTTTGGAGACCATCAATAGGGCATCAAAGTAAGCAAGTATTAGTTACTGTAAAAAAAAAAATTGGTAGAGAAAATAAAAAGGTTTCTTTGTATCTGTATTTAAGGAGAATATTAACAGTACATCTCTGGAGGATGTGTGTGAGTATTCTCCACTTTTTCCTGGTGAAGATAGATTATTGAAACAGTGGTAGATAAATTTAAAAGTAGTGATGAGTTAGCATCTACAGGTGGTGTGAGATTAGGAACTCAATAGTTGAACCGTCAGCAATTATTTTTTAGAAAGCCTTTGATACTGGAGTGGCACCAGATGATTGAGTACCAGTGACTAGAGTTTCCAAATTTAAAACGAGTTTCTAAAATTATCTGAAAATTAAAAGACAGTTCTAACATCCACGAGCCTCATACTTGTATATAAATAACCCCATAGAGTAATGGAAACACTGAGTTTCAGTTTACAGATAAGATGATAAGACCAGCCGTACTTGGTCAGACCAATGGTCCATCTAGTATCCTGTCTTTCAATATGGCCAATGCCAGATCCTTCAGAAGAAATGAACAGAACAGGCAATCATTGAGTGATCCATCCCCCATCGTCTACCTGTCAATTTCTACAATCGGAGGAGTAATATGAATTTTCCTCCTCCTCCTGGATTAAAGATGACAGGTGTTTCAACCACCACACCTCCCAAGATTTGCTTGGATTTTGAGAAGATAGGTGACTCCTGCCCGTAGGCCACTTGGGCACATAGGGCCCACTGGGTTCTACTGGACCCTCGATAGTCTTTCATATGGAGTTTATATAGCCAAGGATCTCCTAATTACTGGATGCTCTCAGAACCATCCCCACTATACCACGATCATTTGTTAACCAACTCAGCATTTAGATTCTTAGTTCAGCATGCATCAGCAATAAAGAAAAGATCAATAGATATGATTACTAAACACCAGATGGATGTATACATGATACAAATATAACACCTATACTCAATCCTGGAGTCTGAGGCAAAACACCTTGACAAATTGAGTGCTGGTTAAGGACTCCAGGATAGGACATTTCAGATAAATGTATACAAGTGGTGTGAATTGTTTATGAAATAGACTACAGAAATGGACACTCATATTTTACGCTTGTGTGCAATGTGATATAAATATTTTCACAAGATGTAGCTCTTAATCCACACTTCTGCAAATAGTTCTATGTATTTCAGAAGAATGAGGCAGACAAGTCAGTCTGTATTTATTAGCTATAGATCAATCAAAGCACTGGTAACCACTCACTATCTGGTCAATAGACTCCATCACACAATGTAGAAAAGATAGGATCTAACTTAAGAAGCTTTTTGTATTTAGAAGGCTCAGCGTAAATCTTTTGCAAAGTAAATCAAAAGCTAAGACATCACATATTCTGTTAAAGGGACACTAAAGATTTTTGGCTCTGAAATATGACCTCCCATGACAGTAGTCTCATCTGTAAGCTCTGACCCTTAAGAAGTCCATATTTGTATATTGATCCATGCTGCCCCTACACAAATAAACAAACAAACAGTTAGAAATATGACTTACTGTGAGATTCACAGGAAACTGTTCAGTAAATGGGAATTGTCTCTAGCACATTAGACATTTGTTTTATTTTAATTTAAATAATAATAAAAATACACCTATAACAAGGCACTAGACACCTTATCATATAATTAGTATTCCAACAAAACTCCAGCAGCATTAATTGCTATGGATGATTTATGTACTATTGGTCTAGTAGTATTATTGGGCATATACCTCTTTCATCATAGTTTGAGCAACAGCATGAGAAGTTTCTTGTTTCATGCAAAGATGTACCCAAATAAGGGCCTCAGATTTAAATGTCTATCTTACAATGAGTTCCATACACCCATATCCCTGTATTTTGTTCTCATGATTTAGTGAGGCTCCACATACACACAGGGGTCTGTACAGGAAACAATCATTGCACTCTAAAGGACTAGTTTCAAGGTAGAGTAGCACAATTTTTTAGGCCTACCAACTTTGAGCTTAATCCTGCTCCCTTTGAAGTCGCTAGTAAAACTTGGAGTCGGACCCTCTTTAACAATATCACTACCTCTCATATGTAACTGAAGAAAAACTCTTTTAAGCACAGCACTACAGACATTTTCCGAAGCAATGAAATATTCTTCTCTTCACCAAATCTGCCATCCTTCAACACAGTGAATAACATCATTGACTTTATATTTGGTACTACACAAAATGAATGTTATTTAGAAGCATTTTGAGATACAAAATACTGTGAAGTGGGTGCAAATTCAAAATGGGGTCCTAATTTCTGCTTAGCCAAAACTTTGTGCCAATGGTACACATACATTTTAGAATACAAAATCTTCCACTTGTCTGTGCAAATGTTTTTGGACATGCAAACTTAGAGACCATCTTGAGCCCATTTTGAATATGAGGCGATTTATATCTGGAATGATTAACAGATGTCCTATTGAGCTTTGAGGCTACACTTTATGTTAAGTACTTTCATTTCCTGATTCTGTAAATTTCTTTCTCTCTTTACCTTTTGTTCATAGTTTGTGGAAGTTCAAGGTTCTGGAGTAGCAGCTCTATTGCAACCAAACAAATCAATATGTAAAAATTAAAGCCTTTTTTAAAATGCCTAAACAATATAAGAATTGATGTATAGATGCTGTGTTGGCATTAGAAATAGCTTGAGGAACACCAGGCAGAGTTCTAAACACTCCAAATTGTAGAAAATTAGGGTATGATTGCTTTAGAGAAGTCGGCCCTTGAAGGAAGTTTAAATATTGGATCAGTACATAAGAATGCACTCATTAAAAATGAACGCTAACAACAAATACACTGATGGAGATGGACAAAATAATTCAAGGCTAGCAATCTAATGAACTGCATCTTAAGCTGGCTTAAAAAGTTAAAGGGGCATGCTTTCTCTCATTCTCTGCTTAATGACCCCTAAAATTAATTGCAAGTTATATTGAGTTGTCCCTATCATTTCCATTAATGCATGCCTTCTGTCTATTATAATAGCATTTTACTCACAAAATACATTACACTGAAAATGTGAACATACCAAATTTAAATGTGGTATTTGGAGGATGTTTTAGATACTTAACTAGAGTATCATGTTCATTTTGATAAAATACTGAAAGGTAAAAGCCTGAGGCAAACAAAAATGAGTTTCCTATATACACATAATCACTGGTTATTTCCCCCCTCCCCCGCTCAGGTATATACAGCATGCATGGGAAGGCAAGGTAGCTTTGCAACACTCAAAAACATTTTGTTTTCCCTTTTAATGTGTTTAATCTAATTCTTATTAATGATTACAGGCTTGAGAAGACACTAGTGTTTCCCTTCTCCCACCATTACAAAATGAGTATGCTTTTCTGTACTCTGCTTTGTTAGCACATTGGGATAGCTACTGAAAGTGGACACCCTTCTGGAACTACGAAGTAAATTTGGGTTTTACGGCCCCCATCCAATAAAGCTTTTAAGCATCTCTCTGTCTGTAGCAACTTGTCTCTTTTCTTATGTTTAGATTGTAACTTCCTTGGGCCAGAGACCATCTGTTTGTTCTGTTTTTGTAAGTGTTTAGCACAAAGGGGACGTGATCCATAGCCAGAGTTCCTAAGCCCTACTGCTTTGCAGATAAACAATAATTAAGCATGTACCTAATTAAGAATAATTAAGCACGAGTCCCACTGAATTCATTGGAACTACTTACAAGTTAACCATATGCCTAAGTGCTTTGCTAGATCAGGGCCCACGTTTATTTCATTTAGATACTTCATGCGCTCTGCCATTCCTCTGCCCCCACCCAAATAAATGTGCTCAATGTTTACCAATAATGTTAACTTGGCTCCTGATCCTACAGACATATACTTACTTTATTTTATGCACATGAATAGTGCAGTTGATGCTTGTGGGACTACACACATAGATGAAGCAAAGCACATGCTTTGGTGTTTGCGGGATCGGGCCTTGAATGTAAATGGAAGTTTTTGTCTATATAAAAAGTTATACATCTAGGAACAATGAATGTAGGCCAGGTGATCCTATTTTAAGAAAAAAAGACTTAGGGGTCATGGCGGATAATAAACTGGACATGAGCTCCTGGCCAAAATGGCTAATGCGATTCTTGGATATATAAAGAAAAGAATTTTGAATAGGGAGTTTCTATTATCCTGTATTTGGCACTGGTGCTACTACTGGAATATTTTGTCCAGTTCTGGTGCCCACTATTCAAGAAGGATGCTGATAAATTGGAGAGGGTTCAGAAAAAAGACATGAGAACGATGAAAGGATTGGAAGACATGCCTTATGGCAACGGACTCAAGGAGCTCAATCTATTTAGTTTAACAAAGAGAAGATTAAGGGGTGACTATATCACAGTCCATCAGTACCTACATGGGGGGGAGAGTGGTAATGGGCCCATCAAGGAGCTTGATCTATTTAGCCTGACAAAGAACCAGTGGTGACTTGATCACGGTCTGTAAGTAACCTCATTAGGAACAAAAATTTGATAATGGGCTCTTCAATCTAGCTGACAAAGGTATAACAAGATCCAATGGCTGGAAGTTGAAACCAGACACATTCAGACTGGAAATAAAGCATACATTTTTAAGAGTGAGGGGAATTAACCATTGGAACAGCTTACCAAGGATTGCAGTTAAGTCAACACTGGATAATTTTTTTTCCCCCCTAAAAGAGATGATCTATTTAAAACAATAATTATTCAGGGAAATCCTATGGCCTGTGTTGTACAGGAAGTCAGTCTAGATGATCACAGTAGTCCCTTCTGGCCTTAAAATATATGGATCTATCCTATCTCTTGTATCCTGTTAATTCTTTTAAAAAGTTAGATGTGAAATCAAAGTTTAAAAAAAATGGATATGTTGCCTCCCACTTCCTACAGGATCCACAATATACAAGTTTTTAAGAGCAGACACAGATTACAATTTATTTTAAATTAGTATCTGTAAATTTAACTTGGTATTAAAGAGTGTTAAGCATCTCTTCTAAACTCATATGCTTATATTTTGGCTTGGATCCTGTCAGAAACAGCACATTTCTTCTACAATTACCTGCGAGCATCCAACGTAGTATGTCAGGTTTAATCTTCCAGCTTCTAAGGTGAAATTAGTTAGCGACAACTTCTCCTTAGCCATGGACAAAGGACTTTTTAAATCCATTTATGCTCATTTATGATACAGTGAGCAAACCTGAGGACAGGCAGGCCAGTGCTTTAGAGTGGTAAGAGTCTGAAGCTACAGAAGTAGAGAAAGAGCTCATTTGAGTGACTGCCCACCATCTATCCTACTTCATTTGTCGTCTCCTTTCTGGTACTATGCAGAACAGGATATGGTATGTGGGGTGAGAGGAAGCACCAAGAGACCTGAGAACTGGGGCTTCAAGTGACCCCCCAAAAAGCTAACTTGTGTGGGTGGATTGACAAGGACTTCAGGATTCCTGTTGTGTCCCTCTTGTTCCTGCCTGGGACAGGGTGAGAGGAAATCTTCAGATGTATTGAGTCTTCATTCCCAGCTGACACCCCATCTTAGCTATTATTCAGCTCAGACTTCTCAATGCAGAACTAGCACTTCATGCAGGCAGGGCTGGCTCCAGGCACCAGCATTCCAAGCAGGTGCTTGGGGCGGCAGTCTGCAAGGGGCGGCAGTCCATGTGTTTTTGCCCCCAAGCAGTGCGCCGAATTGCTGTCGCGGATGGCGGGGGCAGTCCGTGTGCCGTTAGGGCGGCACGCGCATATCCGCGGCAGCAGCAATTTGGTGGCAGCTTCTATGTTCAGCTTCTATGTTCAGCTGAAGACAGAAGCTGCCGCCGAATCGCCGCCACCGCAGAAAACACACGTGCCACCCTAATGGCACACGGACTGCCCCCGCCGTCTGTGGCGGCAATTCGGCGCGAAGCTTGGGGCGGCAAAAACAGTAGAGCCGGCCCTGCATGCAGGGATGCTGGGAAAGGCACAAACTCTTGGCATCCCTTCCCAAGGCCCACACTATCATGTAAGGCAGTAGGGGTGGGATTTAAGTCTCAAATTGCCTGTGACTCCAGGATGCAAGACTAGGCTAACACAAGGCTGCTTAATGCTGATCCCGGGGGTGAGTGTAATCTAAACCACACAGAGCTTGGGGAATTGGGTAGCAGCGGTGGTATCCGGCCTTCAGTGGGGGGCACTGACAGCATTACCCAGCTGCTGCAAGCTAATTTGCAATTACAACAGCAGCTTCAGGCAGCTAGATGTGAGGGGTCTGCACAGGGTGACAGGGTAGGCCCAACATGGGCTCAGGTTTCAGCAGCAGGACAAGGAAGGGGCACATGGCAACTCATCGGCCATCAGGGCATGTAACCACAGGGGACAGTGTAGACTCTCCTGGGGGGAGTCTATGGGGGAGCAGGGCTCTGCAGTACGGTTATGCCGGGGTAGCTTACCCGATGGTAGCTCACCTACTCCGTGCAACTAAATATAGAATCCTCACAGGCAATTTGTGCATGTAATATCCCTATGGCCCAGGAAGGGTTCACAGACAGTAAACATGGACAAGGCAAGCAAAAACAGCTAACTGCCCAAGAGACCAAAGGTGCCTAGAACATGGAAAAAAAATTGGGAGGCTGCCCTTGTCATCTAGGCGGGTGTTATGGTACAGGCCTATCCAGACAGCAGCCCGGCCTTTGTTAATTATACGAATATAATTAGGCGGGCACTCAATATGTTTGGGGGCATGTCAGAAGCAGTTTCCATTAAGGGCAGCAACACAAACTGGAATAGGTGACATCACACACTGGGGTTCAAGGGCATAACACCAAGGGCACCAGGAGGTTGTTCATACTGCAACAAGCCCAAAAAGGGCCCCCAAGCACATAATAGTATTTGCTGGGCATTTAATAATGGTGGTTGTTTAAGATGCCTACAGCCAGCAATTTCATTTCAACAAGGCTATGCCCATGGGCTGTTCAGTATCCTGTGCAGCTTTTCAGAAATTTAGTACAATTGGGCAGTGGTGCAGTCAGTGGGACTAAAGCAAATAGTGTATTATTTGCACAAATTTTTGTTCGCAGGTGCAAGCTGGGTCAGATGAGTGTTTTTACCTGTTGGGCACATTTCAGGCCCTGGCTAAGTAGTTGGGGAAACCCCTAGCAAAGGACAAAACAGAAGGCTCCTTTCATGATATTAACCTACTTGGGCTTTGAGCTGAACTTTGCTTGCAAGGTTGTTGCTGGCAGCGGCATCGGCTAGCATAGCCAGACCACACAATTACGTACGAGTCACTACACATATGTAGTAAGACTTGTGATTGTGAAAAGTTTTCTAGCTCAATTTAAGGGGGTATCATTGTGAAGGTACAAATGGTTATTAATTTGGGTCTAATATACGGGTGTGCCATTGGTGTGACAACATGGCAGTAGCACAGATTATCAATCGCCAAACTTCCAGCTCTCGCAGGATTGGAAAGTTGGTAAGGGCATTTGTTCTCCAACGCTTAACTTTCATGTGTGTTTTCTTCCAAACATGTGCCGGGCATGGATAATGGCATAGCAGATGCCCTGTCTCACTTCCAGTTTGCCATGGGTTCTCTGAAACCTCGGAATGTCATGCAGTTGGCGAAATGCAGATTTTTTTTTTTGGCTCCAGCTTACAAGTTGTTTATTTTGTTTTCTTTTAAGGAGTCTTGTCCATACAAGGCTCCAGAGAATGGGCTGCCTATGTGGCCCTCCATTAAGGGCAGTTGCTGCAGTACCAGGTCAAGGACAATGGAGGTCCTGGTGTCCCTCTACGATCACACATGAGACAATGGGTTCTTTCTCCCCAGTAGGGCTGCTAGCCAATAAGCCATTTGCAGATGTCTGGGAACCCAGCGGGGTTTGTGGGGAGGCAGCCAAGCAAATGGCTAGTGCCTCCTTGTAGTGGATGTTCAGTGCAGGTACTCCATAGGGAGGGCAGCCAGTGACCAGATAAATGGCCTGGTAAAGGACTTAAAAGGAGGTACTGGATAAGAAACAGAATGAGGGAGTGGGTTTAGGGACTCCCATGACCAGTATGGCAGGGAGCCAACCCCCACCCCGTTCTCATAGCCCTCCTTATGCCTCTTGCAAGGCTGGTGAATGGTAAGGTCCAAGCCATGGGTCGGCTGGGGGATGTGGATGGAAATAAAGGGGGGCTGGTGGAAGCCTCAGAGAATTGATGTGAATAAGCATGGATTTGCCTGCACTGTGCACTTTATCTGCCGAGTAGTCCAAGACATCTGTATAAAGTTGCAGCCTGAATAAAACCCATAACAAGTCTCCTGTTCTTCTTGCGGTATACCCAGACAAAGGGATTTAAGTCTCAAATTGCCTGGGACTCCAGTATGCAAGACTAGGCTAACACAAGGCTGCTCCTTGCCCATTTCAACTTCCCCCTTGAGATTCCAAAAGTGCAAAATGGGCCTGAATGTTGATTATGTTGGGGGAAGTGTGGACAGTGAACACCTGAGTCAGGATTTTGCCTGCTGGGTCTTTGCTTGATTAAGGATCACAAAAGGAAGCCACGATTATTGCTTGCTCATGGTAATATACCAGGGGTAGGCAACCTATGGCACATGTGTCGAAGGTGGCACACGAGCTGATTTTCAGTGGCACTCAAACTGCCTGGGTCCTGGCCACCGGTCTGGGGGGCTCTGAATTTTAATTTAAAATGAAGCTTCTTAAACATTTTAAAAGCCTTATTTACTTTACATACAATAGTTTAGTTATATATTATAGACTTATAGAAGAGACCTTCTAAAAATGTTTAAATGTATTACTGGCACAAAACTTTAATTTAAAGAGAATAAATGAAGACTCAGCACGCCACTTCTGAAAGGTTGCCGACCCCTGTAATATACTATTTAAAGGCCATATGTTTTAGTCAAAAACATATTTTGCATTTATTTTCCATACAACTTTTGTATATCATATCTAGAGACAATTTGAAAATACATCACTTTGAGGTTTTAGCCACATCATTAAAAAACAGCAGCTAAAATTTGGAACACAACTTTGAAAAGTTAGGAAATAAACATGTCTTGTATGTATGATCTCTCCACTTCCTATAGTGCAGCTCCTGTTTATCAATGATGAGCTATATTGGAATATCCCTTTCAGATGAAGACAATCCTCTGGAGTTTCTTAATCAAAAGCAGTGCTATGAATTTTCAGCTAACAGGGAATAGTAAAAGATTAGGTATAACTAGGGAAACAAGAGCGGTAAAGAGAAACAAGATATCCTTTGTCCCATTCTACTATCAAGGTCCCTGCAATTCTATAATAGTTTTTATTGCACGCTTAGGTAGTGTTTATATATTTTGGACCAAATGTTTATCTGGGCATCAATCCAAGCTTCCAGTTCTTTTGGTGTAATTTTGTGTCTGCAAAAAACTGCCCAATGTGTTCCTTCATGGATGCCAAAATCAGTAGTTAGATAAAAGAGGGCAAAAATGCAGACAAATTTTCACATGTACAAAATTACACCCACAAAAAAAGGGAGGGCAGTTCAAGAAAGTGTAGAGCTTTGTAATTCTGAAATGAAAAATTTCACACTACTGTCCATTACTTTGCTTAACACATTCATGATAGACTGAAATACTTTTGTAGTGTCTGAATCATCAGAAGAGTACTTTGGTAGCAACCCATGTAGCATTTGCTATCTTTTTTCAGTGTTTTAAACTTATCTTTTAGTCAGTCTGATGGGGTGGATGAACTTTGCATAATGCCTGGCAAAATGGAGGTTAAAACCCATGTCCTAGGCAAGCAGTATCCTTACAACTGCTGCCAACTACTAGGCTTGTCAGAATTTGCTCAGCTGTCTTATCAAGCATAATTCGTACCATGCACAGATTCTCTTATAAACCAGCAACAAGGAAAGAACTGGTAGATGAGAACATTGAAAGTTAGATGCTTCCTATTTATGCCCACACTTGACTTTGTGCTACAGGAAGCCCCCACATACCCTTTCTTATTTGAACCCCTGCCAGAATTACCCAAGTCTTAGTTTTATGACTAGACTCTGGCTGCAGGCAGTCTTTACTTCATATTCAATCTAAACAGAGTCCTTTGTTCTATTCTACCAGCTGCTGCATCTACCAGCTTGTCACAGTGAGGTTTCCTAGTAGTAGGCTGTGTGGGTAGCAAGTAAAATCAGGCTGCGAATTCCACAGCTGAGTTAATTAGTAGATGTCTGGTTGGAATGCTGGCATAACCTGCCAGTTAGCAGTTCCCATTTTGAAACAGGTGAAATGATACAGGAGTCATTATTTCTCCATATAATTGTATATAGGAGCCACCATACATTAACTATCACTGCACAAACTACATGGAGAAAGGCAGGCGTATGGCCCCCATCACTGTGGTGTCTGAGCACCTCACAATCTGTTAAGTATTTATCCTCAGAGCATTCCCGTGAGGTAAGGCAGTGCTATTATATTCATTTTACGGATGGGGGATTGAGGCACAGAGGCACTAAGTGATTTGCTCAAGGTCACACAGGGAATCTGGAACAGAACAGGAAATTGAACCCAGGACTGCCAAGTCCCAGGCTAGTGCTCTAACCCCTGAACCATGCATCCGCTATTGCAAGGACACAAAGAGACCTTAGGAAAGAGAATGATAGCACCAGCATATTATGGAGGCTGGCTACAACTGGGGAGCAAGAATTGGTTGGGGTAACAGCACTGTAGTCTTTGAGGAACAGGAAGCAAGATCAGTAAAAATATATCAGTACAAAGCACCACCAGCACATTATTTTCTCTCTCTCACACACACTGCAAGACTTTCAGAAGTGTGCAGCACCCAGCAGCTTCCATTACAACATTTATGGAGAGATTTTCAGAACAGTTCAGCAATCAGGCTGAGCTCTTCTGAAAAATCTAGTGCTGACAGAGCTCTGAAAATCTGGCCCCATCTGTTGAAATGCCCAGCAGAGAAAGTTGTAACTACCATTCCAGTTTTAATATATGTACAACTTGTCATAAGAAGCAGCAGACCCTGGTGAAGCTTTAAATCAAAGATTTAAAACAAATAAAGGAAATTCCAACCCAATAATCTTAAAGTTAATATTGCTAAATGAAATTCAAGACAAGACTATTTCAATAGTTTTTAATGTGTTTGTGTGGCAAGACAGGGAAAGCAGGGAGGGAAGACATGAGAGAAGGGAAGAATCATTTGTTGCCTTTCATTTTGTTTTTTGATTTAAACATACACCATATTGTGGATATGGACAGCAAGGGAACAACTGCTATGACATGCCTTGGATGTTCTATGGTATCCTTTCTGCCAACAGACAGAAGAGATGAGGTGCATGAAGTAAAAGCTGATAGACATACTGGAGGACAAGAAGCATGGTCTGGAAGCATTAATTTCAACATTGAATAGTGTTCCAATGAATCAAAAAATTCTGAAAATGTTGCCACAGACACCACAAAGGGAAGGATCAGCAATAAGAACTGGGGAGAGAGTAGGAACCAAATGAGTGGACTGATGATTTGTGACCAGAAGGGAAAGAGAACTAAGAGTCAGTCAAGCAGGCTAAATATATCAAATTGTTATGTCATTCAGCAAGTCATCTACCAAAGAACATGTATCTGGAAGAATGGAACAGAAAGCTACAGAAGACATAACTTATGGGTGGAAAGAGGTAGGTAGCTACCAAGAGAGGTTCTTCAACCATCCTAAAAAGGCAAGCAGGGGTAATCCATATTAAGAAAATAATTCAGCAAAGGACCGCAAGATGGTGGATGTGCTGTCTCCCTGAAGAAAAAATATGAGCTGTAATTGCTAGATTGGATGAGATTATGATGTTATCTGGCCAGTATTCACTGGTGATGATACAATTTGGAATCAGTGTCATAGCATAACATGGAATTACATCAATTATAGAAGACTTCAGGGCTCTTGGAAAAAAAGAGTTAAAGAGGAAGAGAACTTCTCAGGGATCCTCCTTTTGTTCTAAGGTGATTTTACCTCTAAATATGACATTGGTGAGAGAGAAACTGGAATATTACATCCAGTTCTGGTGTCCACATCTTACAAAAAAGATGTTGAAAAATTAGAGAGGGTACAGGAAAAAAAAGGCAGAAAAATTATTCAAGGATTGGAGAAAATATAAAAACACTGAGATACATAAAGAGCTTGATCTGTTTGGCTTATCAAAAAAGAACCACTGGTTGGAATCTGAAACCAGAAATTCCAATTAGAAATAAGACATTTTTAACAGTTAGGATGATTAACCACTGGGACAAACTGCTAAGGGAAGTGGTGGATTCTCCATCTCTTGGAGTGTTCATATCAAAACTGGATGCCTTTCTGGAAGATAAACGTTAGCCAAACATATTGTTGGTCTTAAAACAAGAGTAACTGGGTGAAATGTATTCGCCTACAATACGTTGGAGGTCAGACTTAATAATCTAATGGTGACTTATGGACTTACACTTATGAATATCATTGAAGTCCAGGGCCATCCCTTGACCCACTAACTGGTAGTGTGACAAAGATTTTTGGTTTGATATATAATAGGCACAAATTATTATGGAATTAAAAAAAAAACTTTCAATAGCATAACACATAATTTAGGCAACATGTTGACCATGGTAGGACACAATCCCATTATAGGTAGAGACAGTTGTCCACATAATTCTTAGTGGAGGTTACCTATTGGGGAAAACCAGAAAATATAGGTGCATATCATGATACCTCAGTATAGACTGGGATTCAGAAATAGGTAATAACATCTCAGATAAGCAAAATATTATCCAAAGAATGAATTCTAATCAGAAAAAATAGGGTATACAAATGGCAAGTAAGAGAACCATGCATACTTAACCAACAAACCCACCATACCACAAAATTACATTACAAAGTAACTCTTTGGTGATAGTTTGTCACCATAAGAATTTTAAGACTGTCTATTTTTATGAAACGATCATGGGTTCCATTTAAAAATAAATAGATGAAAAAGCAACAGAGATTGTGCCAGGGTGAACTGCAGCTGAGAATGAAGATGGTAAACAGAACCCTGTATGGTCTAGTAAACTTGACCACAGGGACACCTATTTTACAACCACTCTCTTTTGCTAGTACAACCAATGGCTTGAGACAACCAATGGCAGAATGTAAGGGTATTCAAAGGTTTAGATAAGCTCCTCATTAAGTTCAGATGCTTGATACCAAAAAAATGTTTCTAGTACTGGACATTAAGTAGCAACAGTATCTGCATGTATTATATGATTTTTGTTTTAAATCGGGCATGTGTTCCAGCACAGTAAGCTGAATCTCATCTGAACAGGAAATTTAACTTGCTGCACTTGCACAAAAGTATCATGAGCTTCTATAGAGTGATTACTGTTGATCTATCATTATTTATATTACAATAATGCCTAATGCCCGTGCCATATCAGGGCCTCTGAGGAAATCAGACAAATCTAGAGTGTGACTATTTTTAGATGCTGCAATTTGAAAAACGAACAACAGAATAACACTAACACTGACAGCCCATTCTACCTGTAAACCTGCAACACTGCTCACTCCAAACAGGAAATTAATCAAATCAAACAAAATCCCTACTTTGCTACTGCTATTACATGAAAAGTGCACAGGTACTACGGTGATGGGTGACCGGATAAACCCATAAGATAGGTATATGCACAGTGTATTATTTGAGACAGTACTAACCCTGAAATGCTTACAGTCTCAAAAGACAATATAAAGAAAGGATAAGGGAAAAGGAAATCTGTTTTTTCAAATTGGGACAGTGAGGCACAGGGAGATTAGTAACTTGCATAGGTCACACAGGAAGTCTGTATTCCTCCCAGGATAAAAAGCTTGCACTTTTGTTGTAAGCATCAGCAAAGAGACATCTGGCTCAGAAGAGAAGGTGTAAGAGAGTAACTATAATGTGAAGTACAGAAGGTGCTCTTAGGGAAATGGTATAAATCCAAAACTAAAAACATATTCAAGATAGAGAACCATGAATGCATTAGAGCAATATATGACTGAGATCCAGATGCAGTATTGGAATACGGAGGGTGCACCTTAGCAATCAATGTCAAGTGAATGAGTTATGTCCAAACACCCAATATCCCACTGAAAGAAATGCAATGTGTTGAAAGTTCTATCCTCTGGAAGAACACATGCAGTGATTTAGGGAACATACAGGTGGCATCTGAACCTGTAAAAGCGGACTTAATAAAATCAGTGAAGGATGGGGACAGGAAAGCCTACCTCACCCCCTGTGTGGGAAAGGTTTGTATGATGGTCTTACAGGAATTATGGATGACTTCCCAAAAATGGTGCAATGTGATTCAGTCTGTCCATGCTGAATCTTTAAGTCTCTATTAAACATCTTATACAAAATTTGTACTGACTAGGGTAGATCTGACTTAAGGGCCGGAAAGTCTGACAGCCACATAGCTAAGGGCCCATATGCCATTCACTTCCAAAGACAGAAAGAGAGAAAAGTAGCAACAATAAGCTAAATCTCAGTTGCGACCTGTAGGCAGTAACATAACAAATAATGAAAGGAATTGTCTTAAACGTCACATTCCTGACTGTGGCGACTGCGACAGAAATATCAACAAATAAAGAAAACAAACATATGCCTCCAGTGCTTTAGCAGGCTTTTCTGTATACAAGTTTGCTTCTAATACTTTTTTTCATTCTCAGTCTCTCTCCTTCTGTTGACTCATCTTCTTCCTCTCATTGTCATTGTTACTCATTTCTCCATCTATTTCTTATGTTCCCCCACTCCTGTCTTGTTCATGTTCTGGCATTCATCCTTTCCTACCCCTTCCCCTCTTGCTGTCCTTCTCTTCAGAGCCACAGATCTCCCTCTACATTTTGAATATGCCTGCCAAAAGTCAGACTTCATGATGCTAGCAGGCCACCTTACAGGCTGGTTGGAGCCCGAGCAGTATGAAGGGAAAGATGGGAAGAGTTCCAGACGTCAATTTAGAGAGCGCAGGGATGGGAGTGGAGGCCATGTGGGACCAGGTTCTTGGCTGGGTCTCTGTGGCCTCACATGCAGTCATGAAAAGCAGATCCATTGTGAATAGGGCAGGAAATTAATGACTGGGCAAGATGAAGGGAAAAGAAAATGCTAGAATGTAGGAGATATGGGCCCCAAAACCATGTCCAAACAGCATAAAATATGGATTTTTTTGTAATAAACAGTTCCATCTGGAGGATAGTTCCCTTTCTTGTATTTTGCCCCTCTTCCTATCTCCTGTGATTTTGGTCTTCTCAGGCAGTGGTAACCACTGTGTAGCCTGCCTGCCCTTGACCAGACACCTCTGAATAAAATCGGGAAATAAGCTGAAGACAATTCAAGATGAGAGTTAAAATGTCTAGAAGAAACAAGAACTATAATGCAGAGAAGACAAAATTTCAAACTATTACTCATTTCTGATCCAAGTTTTCAAAGATTTGACATATCTAATGTTCCATACAGTTCATTTCTAAATAAAAGAATCTTAAATTGTAAATCATTTAGTGCTACTTACTTTGTGCAACCTATGAAACGTCTGCCACTCGAAATTGCCCACGACTTTAATAATCAATCTGAGAACACAGCCAATCAAATTCCATCCTACAATAGTTTCCTAGGTAACCAACAAAGACACTGACATGGACTGCACACAGAAAGAAATGGGGGAAAAAAAACAACCAAAAGCTGCAGCATTTCCACTTTTTTCAGTACTTTTGATTGCATATTGTAAAATGCTGCAAAGTCAGAATTGACAAACATGGTAGCATAAAAAAAAATACAGAATTGAGAGGCAGTGGTAAAGCACTTCTAGTGATTCAGAAGCTCACTTGAAGCTTTGCTTATGTTTTCTCCCCAAGTCTTTTATTAAATTAACATTTGTTCTTTGGATGGTTGGTTAGTCACAGCGTGGATCATTATGTCACAATACAGTTTGAGACAGTCTGATTTGTACACAGATTTGTACTAGGATCTTAGATAGCCAGTTACAAAATACAAAGAAATATATCATTTCTTTTGTCTAAGGGAGGAGCCACTGAGCTGCTCATTGGAAACGCTCTCTTCCATCTTCTTCCTTCCAACCAATATCCCCCTCCCCACCTTGTCATTCTGGAAGCACAGTAGGAGGAGTGGTAAGAAATAACTTGGATCTATTTATCCCCATGGGTCTCACCAGCATCTGAGCACCTGCTTCAAATTTTAAAAATTGACTAATTTAAAATATCTGTAAGGACTTGTTTGCATGGTGAGTTAATGCACAGCAAGTTGGTGTGCTGTAGATTCACACCCTGGCTTGCTGTGCTCTGTCTTGCTACAAGCCTTAAGTATTGGGGGAAAACTCATCCGGGTGAAATTCACTCCTGTGCAGAGGGCCCACACAAGACCTATGCACTACTTAAATCCTCAGAATAAGGCTTAAGTTATGCACAGATACACCTAGAATTCAGTGTGACCGTTTTACACAAGCCTACAGCTGCATCTTCAGTGTTTTTGTCATGTCTTTATTGCTCCAGAAGATGATAGGCTCATAGCTTTGAGTTGAGAAGGTTTCCCTAAACAGCTTTGAAAACATATTTCAGTCCTCTAGTTATGTTACTTAGTACCAAACTGTAGGGTGGCTACACAACATGTCCACTAGGGCCTAGGATGAGACCAACAAATTTGCTTTCACTTGTGAACTCAGCCAGAATTGAAATTTTTGCCTTCAGAAATGAAAGGATAGTATAGCCACACACTGCATCTACTAGGCCTGCAGGAAAACACATTACTTATATAAGGACGGAGAGAAATACAGTAGGTTACCCAATATCATCTTCCTGTTGTCAGACCAGCATAATTCTTCCATAGCAATTCTGAGGTGATCATTATGGTTTGTTAGCATATCTCTAGCAACTTTGAAATGAATATTCATGTTGATGAATCTTTCATGAAATAATTTAATTAGCCTTTGCTAAGTGTTGGATGAGACAAAAGCTTCTTTGACACTGCTTGTGAGACTGACCCCTTCGGCTTGCAGATTGCTCTGGGTGAAATGAAATATGCTGCAGACCTAATAGGCTTTTAATGGTTTAAGTAAATCTGGTTAGGTTGTTAAATTTAACAACTGTACAGAAGTTGCTAAATATTCTAAAATACATTTGTTTTACTTATTGGAAAATTAATGCTAGCACTATTTAAATGTTACCAAGCTTATAAGCAATAGCTCATGAAAAACAGGTTATCAAACTGTAATTTTAACAACATGCAATTCACATTAAATCTTGCTATATACGATTGCGATAAAATAGTTTCAGAACAAAACAGATTAAATTCTGCAAATATTATGAAAAAAGTGGAGTCGAGTCAACTGCCTATATTTAACAAACAGCTCTGTAAACAAAATGAAAGTCAATTTTTTAAAGGAAGGTGCATGCAATGAGACCATAACTTTTTTTCCCCCATATGTCAGTTGGATAACTGCATGCTTAACCATCTGTCTACAGAAATACAGGCTTTAGAAAGTTATTTCTTGTACCTGCCCATTTAGAAAATGTACCCATGAAATTATACCCTAAAATAATCCTGAGATGCATTAAAAAATTAAGCTTCATTTAAAAATCCCCACAAAACATAATAGTAAATAATAATAAAATCTCTGGGAAATATAAAAATGATTCTTCTAGCTTGCCCGTTTACTCAGATCTAGTTCATCCATTCAAATTGTATAGCTGGAAAAAAAATGTGTTTATTAAGAATTTGTATGAGAACAGATTGACCCAAATGTCTGTTACCAAAATAGATTATATTAGCTGGAATGGAGCATGTTGTTTCCCATGCAATCAGCATGAGCCTCATGAAAATGTCAAATCTTGTATATACAGCCTGATGCAGGATGTGTCAAGGTAAAGATTTTTTTTTTAAAATGGTAAAATGAGTTCTTTAGAAATACCATGGAGTTTTTTCTATGGCACAGTATATGAGGCTCATAGAAATACTACTGTATGTATTTACTGGTTTCTTTTAAGGTGGAGATTTTAAATAATTTATTTCTGCTTGTATACTTCCAAAATAAAAATAGCTATTTTTAGATAATTCTCTCAGGTAATCAATCACTAGGATTGGTAAACAGGCTATTGGTGTGGTCTCTTGTGCCCTCTAATACACAAGCCCCCAAAACCTGGGCATCTTGTCAAATCACCTGCTGAGTCTGTAAGCACAGTCACTGATTTTTCAAATAAATTGCTATGAATATATAGGACCTCTCCCTCTCTCCCCAAGCTACTAGTTGTACCGAAAGCATTCTTAAATGCCCTGATGCATCTGTGCCTACCAACAAACAGTGCTAAGTCTCAGTATTTATATCTCTGAAAACTAAGACATTACCCACTGTGGAAGCTGAAACAGGGAAAGTGCAGATTGTTCTGTTCCATTATCACCCTGCCTTTAATCATTTGGTATTTGCGCCTGCCCCCATACTATGTCATTTTTAGATTTTGTAACATTTTGACCTGAATATTCAGCACTTTTGTTTTTGTTTCCATATTACTCATTTTGGCACTTGGGCTGGAGCAAGTTTGGCAGAGCTACTCCGAGGAAAAGTGCTTGATGCTGGCAAACAGCTGTCTATCTGGGGAAGAAGAGCTGTCATTGAGCAATCCACTGATGTGGTGTGGTCAGAGGACAACGTGCATCCTAAGTTCTGCAATAATTGCATTTCTCTTTCCCGATCAGCCAAGAACAAACATTGTGATGACTACTTGCTCTCCTGTTCTGCATCACTCACAGGGTGAAAATGTTGAGGCTTCTCTGCACTAAGGGATAAATCCTGCCCCCACTGAGTCCCACAGCACAGAGCCAGATGGGGATCTACAACCCAGCCTGCCTTGCACCTTTGTTTAAAGGAGAGGAGGTTGATAAGAGGTTTCTCAACTGGAAGTCCTCTCTTTGCCTGTCAGGGCTGCTGCTGCTCCTCCTAGTGGAGGGAAAGACTGGTAGCCCCAGAAATTCCCTATCAAGCACTCATTTTAGTTTCACCTGCCTGAAAAGAGGTAGCTCTCCCTTTGCTTTTAGAATCACAGTATATCAGGGTTGGAAGTGACCTCAGCAGGTCATCTAGTCCAACCCCCTGCTCAAAGCAGGACCAACCTCCAGACAGATTTTTACCCCAGTTCCCTAAATGGCCCCCTCAAGGATTGAACTCATAACCCTGGCTTTAGCAGACCAATGCTCAAACCATTGAGCTATCCCTTCAGGATTCATCACTAAATTTGGCCTGCTGGCTTGATCATTAGTTTCCCTGGCTTGGGCCGGGTACTGATGGGAAGTGTGACGTGAATGCTGATCCATGCCCCTCATAATAACTAATACTATCTAACTCTTTTATAGCCCTTTTGAGAATAGGGAATTTTACTCCCTCCTATTTAACTCTTGGAATGGACACTCCTCAGGATTCATCAGGTGGAGAGCAGCCTCTGTGAAAGTATCCCTGTGCACAATGCACTACTGAGGCACAGAGAGCAACAAAGGCCTCATAGTTCACTGCTGCTTACCTGGGAATCCAGGATCCAATAGAACCTTGATTTGCCATGGTGCTAGGTGGGCAAAGACCCGCAACATATGGTGCTGATATATTTCACGCTTTCATTTAAATATCTTCCCTCTTAAAAAAAAAAAAGAAAACGAACAACAAAAGCCAACAAACTCATGTCAGTTGTTGGCTGTGTGTGTGTTCTCTCTGCCTCGGGGCGGCTCTAGACATTTCACCGCCCCAAGCACGGCGGCATGACGCGGGGAGGGCTCTGCCGGTCGCCGGTCCCACGGCGCCAGTGGACTTCCCACAGGCGTCGGCTTCAGTGGAGCTGCGGGACCAGCGGACCCTCCGCAGGCACGCCTGCGGGAGGTCCACTGGAGCCCTGCCTGCCGCCCTCCCGGCGACCGGCAGAGTGCCCCCCGCGGCATGCCACCCCAAGCACGCGCTTGGCGTGCTGGGGCCTGGAGCTGCCCCGTCTCTGCGTGCTGTATTGGCTCTGGCCAGATAAAGTCTGTTGTACGGGCTGACTGAACTGCTGAAGGCGACCACGGACTCAGTTGAATGGCAAAGGCACTCGGCCAGGTTCGTTGCTGACAAAGCACGGTATTAATGCCTTTTATGTGTTTCTGCAAGTATCCTGTGCCTAGCACTTCTTAGGAGTGTTTGTGTTTTTGCAACACTTGCCCCGTACTTATCAAGTTCATATCCTGGACAGTGAGCCTGCAAGCAGGCATGTTTTGTAACAGGGCCTGACTTTTGCTCATAACCTGACTCTTGCTAACTTTGCTTTAATTAACAGGGCCTGACTTTTGTTTAGGTCTTAGGTCTTACACCAGGTCCTTTAAACTAGGCCTCATGTCTCAGGCTCTCTCTGCTACACACGCAAACAGACATTGCTTCTATCTAATTCTGATGATGCTGTAGCCATTTCACTTTTATCCAGAGCCCTATGATAGTTAGGCTGCGCAAGAACAAAAAACCCCATAAACTCTGGGCTGGATGAAAGAGTTGTAGAGGTGCATGTCATCAACATAGGCATACAAATTAAGTCCAAAGGTTTCACAATCTTATTGGCTTTATATACACATTGAACAGGAAGAGTGATTCCTTATGAAACCAGATACAGGATAACTTCAGAGAAGACGAGTAATTACCAACAGCAACACTCCAGGAGTCCTCTAAGAAGGAGTAAAACTGCTGAAAGAACACCATGCAAATCCATAAGTTCTTCCAGTCAGATCAAGAAAACTATGTGGTCGCTATTATCCAAAAGCTGCTCGCAGAGTTAATAAAATCACCATGAACACTTTACCCTTGTTCATCACTAGAAGGAATTCATAAGCTGTTCATATCAATCCAGTCTTTTCTACACATTTGAAATAGAGCTGGTGATCTGTTCACACATCTAAGCCTTGTTTTTGTTTGCAAATAATTAATGAATAGATTGATTTTTTTTAGAACTAATTTGTTAGTGATTCACAATTATTTAATAAATTTTTATGCAAACATATGTTAGCCTATGATTTGCTAATAAACTACTCAGCACAACTGTTGCTTCAAGTACTCACTGTTCATAATATCTCCTTTGCCCTGTATGGGTTTGTCATATGGTTTCTGCTTTCTGATTGAATGACTCCCAAACCCACAAAAGTGTGGTTCTGGAATATTTACATGCTCCCTTTTCATGAATGTTATTGAAAACAAACATTTGCTTTCTGTTTTAGTTGAAAGGCTGATCTCCGAGACTTTTTTGTAGTATTTGCCCAGTTGAGTCTGAAAACAGAATACTAAAAGATGGGTAGGTTTGTGGTTTGACTGCTAATTGGGTATGAATGCAATTCACTACCTGGGTAGTACTTTAAAATTTGCTAATTGAATAATCTCCTAGGGCCAAATCCTGGCAGTGTAGCCCATCTGGGCACAGTGATGGCAGAAGTGGATTACTGACTCACTCTGGGTGCAGTCGAGGTATGGATCCCATTCTGCCCACAGAATTCTAGAATCATGGAACTGAAAGTTGGAAAAGACTTTTCAGTTCATGTAATCCATGAGAGTGTCTAATTCCTCTATCTGCAATCTGATGTTTTCAACTGGTGCAGTTACAGGCAACAGATCTCAGGGCCTTGGAGAGACTTGGGAAGAGATTTCAGTCTAGTGATTTTAGGTCTGGGGAAGGTGCAGTGATCAAAGGGAAAGTAGAGTGTTAACCCTCTCCTTCTCCCATGCTGTGGGGGCCACATGTCCAAGCACAGTGGTCAATTTGTTAGTTAAATGAAGTATTACATGCAATTGCAACTTTTTCTTGCCAATTTCAGATTAAATGTCTCTTCTCATTTGACAATTACCAGCACAGAATACAAAATCTATGGTTAACTAAAAGTCCACAAATAGGGTGTCTTTGTATTGCTTGTTTTGTACTGAACCTTCAGTCAAGTTTATATATGCATTTTTAAGTGTTTATTACTTAATTACAAAGTCATGCATATTCGGTACAAACATATTATGGGATGCTCTTTTGAAACCTATGCATCTCTTTATGTTCAGTAAGATATCAAAAGAAACCAAAAACGCTAAATTGAAAAAAAAAAACCAACAACCTCCGCTTTCTTGTGTAGCAGCATAAGATATTTATTTACGAAGGTATGTTTCCTATTGTAGTGGTTATACAAGTCATCTGCTAAACCCATCAAAGGATTTGGAGTTTTTTTGTTTTTTTTTCCCCAATCATGAGCATTGGTAGTGGACGTATTGTGGTTTACTTGCATTTTTTTTCCCAGCTGTAGTCAATGCTAATGTATGAGGTTAACACACGGAAAGATTAACATTAGCATAAAAAATCCCAGTATAATTCAGGTCTATCTATTCTGTACAATGCATTACAGAGGAAGTTAACTGAGTCCTATTTCTACATGGAATCATTTATACTTAGTTAGATTTAGGGTTTGTTTTTTGTAAGATTTACTATAAATTAGTATTATTAAGCCAGAAATGTTCAATTTAGTGTCTGTGACCAATCATTAGAAACAGATGAGTGTTACCATATCAGTGCTTACAACTCATTACATTCTGTGAACACACTGGATTAGTATATGTACAGACACCTGTAATAGGTCACAGACTTCCTAATTTCCATATTCCTATTGAGCTACAGTATCAAGATTGAAACTCATTCATTTAGGAGCCACCCTTCCAAATCTGATTTTCCCTTCAGAGGAAAACAGAAGGCCATTCATTTGTTTTTACAAGATTTCAACCATTCAGTTGCCCTTGAGCCAGATTTAGAAAGGAATTTAGGTGCAGATATGTACTTCTCTAAGTCCCACCAGGTGCCTATTTGAAAGTCAATGGAAGTTAGGTGCTCTAACCTGCCCAGGCACTTTACATCTTTGCATCTATCTGCACCTTTGAAAATTTGGCCCCTTGTCTTCAACAACATACAACAAATTATGGTTCTTTTTTCTGGTTAGTGAACATGTCAGGTGTGAGACATTTACAAGTGTCTGGTGATCCTGAGACATGCCCAATCTGAGACATCTGAAAATCAGATCGTTTTTAAGAAAGTGCACAGCACCCCACCCTCTGAAACTTTGTTTCAGGTATTGACCATTGATCCCTGACCTAATCTTGGAAGGTCTCTAGTTTGAGAATTATATTTTATCTGCTATGTATGCTTCTGGAAATAATGGAGGCTATTGAAGCTATAACAGCAAGTAGAAGAAACAAAAGTTATGTATTAAAAATGGGCTTGTCTATGTTTTTAGCATTAAGAGTTAAGGGTTCAGAGTGAGGCCCAGAAAAGTTGGTAGCTGGTATAAGCTAGTGTGAGTACTGTATACTTGACAGAAGGTTATTAAATTATACATGTTTGTCCTAAGTTTATAAAATTTTGCAGTATGAATAATTGTGATAAATAGGTAAACCACAAACACACACGGTAGCATCTTAGGGTATTTCTGCAATAAGGTAACCATGGAGCTAACTGTACTGATGTATCAAAACTACTGAGACATTAATTGACACAAATTTAAACTGTTGGCCAGTATACCACATAAGGTTGGCTGGAATATCACTCATAGGCAGGGGCCAAAACCTTATCAAATATGGTTCAGAACATGAGAGTGGAATAGGAAATGGTGTATAGAAGATGTGGTTATCGAACCTGTTGTCCCACATTGTTGTCTTGGTGTCCCAACTCGGCAGAAAGCCTGGCCCAGTGGCTTCCTGTTGGTGATCTCCACTTACTTTTACTTCCACCTTTGTTTCTAATGTCTCTGTAAGGCTTTAAAGTATGCATACTGTATAAACAAATATAAATATTGCAGGCAACCACTTTGCTGTATTTATCTTATTTTTACACATATGTATATTGATTTTTCCTGTGATTTCAATTATATTGGTCTGTATTGAGTTTGTGTGTGCTCCACCAATTTCATCTTCTTAATTAACTCTAAGTAGCCACCTGAATTGGAAAAGAACCTGCAACACTACTCAGTAATTTGATCAGCCTACATGGGCATCTGAAGCTGAGTAACCAAGAATTCTTAATACTACTAGTTAGTTTTCAAAATCTTGGCCAAGTCCTCCAATTTAGTGAAAGGAAGATCAGCAAGAGTCACCAGCTCTGTTTATTGGCTTATAACCAAAAATATTTTGATAAAGTTTAATTATTTGATTACCTTAACTTCAACTTCACTATCACCATCTCACCTTCAATGGCGATTTAAACCATCGTTCCTGGCCACTGTATGAGAGAGAGGACCTGTGGCAAACACAGTACGTGATTATGTAGTTAAAGACTGTAGCATGATGCATATGCACAAGATGGTTGACTTAGGGTTGCACAGGCAACTTTAAAGCTGGCATTGTCTAGCTCAAAAGTGCTTGACTTGGCAATCAAAAAAACTTTATAATGTAGGTTTAACAAAACCCACCACAATTTCCTATTTTATAAAAGGTAACAGGAGAAAGAAAAAAAATCTAACATGAACACCTCTGTCCCATTCCCCAATATCTGCAGCAGGGTTTGACCCTTCAGCCATTGACACTGACTTCTACCAGTTGATCTACCAGACTATCTACATAAGTGGATAATAGGAAACAGCTGTTACTCTGTATGGATCTCCTACTCCACAGATCAGCATCAATATTGTGAAGGCTGGCCCTGCCTTAGGAATCCCATTTGACTGGGGATGGCTAGAGAAGTGGAGCTGGCTTCTGCATCCCCCATGGAGCCCTGATGGGCTAGACAGCTGGCTGGAAATCCCATTCCTACTACCTGCTGCTAACTCTCCCTCTGATTGGAGGGTGACATTGCTACTGCAGAAGGAACTGTGGGGCTGCAAGAGCAAGCATGAGCTGCAGGGACCTAGCTGGCTTCAGAGCCTGAGCTCAAGACTAGCGGTAGGCCCAGAGAGCAGCCTACACCATTTGTAAGAATCAGCCCAAAAGCAAGCAAATGCCTTCTCCTAGTACTGAAGTGAAGCTGGAGGGGCTAGCAAAAATGTTTGTATCTGACAGAATACTGTTCATTTCAGGTATCTTACATTTATGCCATACTCCCATTGGCTGACTGCTCTTTGCAATGACATTAGGGTTCTGTCTATACTAATAAAGGCAATGAGATAGATCTGTGCATTGGAGCATTTGCTAGATGAATTCCTGTATCCTCAAAAGTTGAGGAAGTTTGGGACACCTTAGCACTTCCCACCACATTCTTTGCCACTAGAGTAGGAAGCAACACACATTGAAATAGTGGGTTATCTATGCATGAGTAGCCCATTTTACAGACAACATAGCCAAAGAGAAAGTTATGGTATGCTCTTTCTAAGCAGCAGTGTGGCTAAACAGATGGGATTTGGGTCTGGTGTGTTAGAACACAGGATTCTAATCTCAGTTTGTGTGACTTCTCTGGTGTTTGAGGCATTGATTAATACCAAAAAATGTGAAGGATACAGCCTTATTAGCAGAAGTGAATCTAGAACTCATGAGCTCCTGATTCTCTATTATTTGTACATTTCAGTTACACTGGTTCTTAAACCAACCCTGGGAGGGGTGTGTGTGTGAGGGGGATCGTGCCTCATATGATACCCCAGAGGAGAGCCCAGACTACTTGGGTCTGGTGCTAGATATGTGCAGTGGTCTAAGGGAGCTTGGCCCAGCTTTCTCTTCCAATCTTCCTCTACTACAGGTGCTTTTGCAGCAGCTGGGCCGGATTTCTGTTCCCAAGGATTCCCAGTGCAACACTTGATGCTACTATGGTTTCAGCAGGAGCCTAGCCTTAGGTTGTTTAAGGCATTTCGTTTGCTGCCAAAATTAAGCAGTAGCAACACAAGCCAGATCAAGGAAATGATGATTTGCTTCAGTTTATATCAGCTAAATCAGAACAAATTTTCGTGTTGCAAGCCGAAAGTAGTTGTCTGATCAAAGACCTGTTATAAGCAATGGAGAGGTTAGGACTTCTCAAATAAAGAAGAACACTGTATAATTGAAAGTGTTAGAGGGCTTGCTGCAAGTTCACTCTGTAATACCCTGGATCAAATCAAATAGCCCCATGATAATGTAATTAAAACAAAAATGAATCAACCTTCCCCATATAATCCCCACTGGAGTTCAACAGCAATGTTACACAATTCTTCACAGGCAAGGGAGAAAAGGTGAGCCTTGTAGTTTGCCTAGGGACGTTAGTATTACTTTGTATCAGCCCGTGACGGGGTTCAACTTACCACCGCTGGCAGCCCCTGCCGGTCACTCTGGGAATTAGCTCTTGACCGCTCCAGGGCATCCTCGCCGCATGGTAGCTCGCCAGTTGTCTCCATTCTGCTGCCCTGGGACCCACATTGCTCCCTGCTCAGTGGGGTCCTCTTCAGGACACTGCCCTCTGGCAGTTCCCACTACTCTGGTTTCACCCCCTTCCAGGGGCGGGGGCAGAGAAGGGGTTGACAGCAGTCCTTTTGTTTGCCCCACCTCAGTGGCCAACCACAACCTTAGCATCTAGCCCCTCATCTCAGCAGCAGGTCATAGTCTGTCTTGGCCCCTCTCCTCAGTGGCCAGGGGTAATGCAAGGGGGAAAAGGAGGGGACCCAGGCCTGCCCGCTATTCTGGGTAGTGACCCAGGGACCCTCTAGTAGCAGCCTCCCTCTGTCCTCCTTCTCTCCCCTCTTGTCTGCCTAGTTTCCCTGGGCCACTTCCCTTTTGGCCATATGCACTGTCTCAACCCCTTCTAGCAAGGGCTGCAGCCTGGCAGGTATCTGGGCCAGAGCTCCAATCTGCTCCCCCAAGCCTGCCCAGCACTGCTCTGTCCAAGGTACTGCTCTTTAGCTGAGGAACCAGTCCTTCCTCCTCACTAGTCTAGGAGTGACTGACTTCGCGTTTGCTAGGCAGCCTTTATATAGGACCTAGCCCGGTTCTGATTGGCTGCCTCTTTCTCTGCCCTGATTGGCTCTCCCCAGGCCTTGGCTGATTGGCTGCTGGTTTGCACAGCCGCTTGGGCCTGGTTCAGCCCTTTTCCTCAGGGGGTGGGGCACTGCCCCACCACACAGCCACTGACTTTGCTTGAGGTACCTAGTTTCTACTTTCTGCTGGATGGATTCAGTGAGTCTTGTAATTCAGAAAATGCTTTGAAATTCATGTTCTTCATTTTTCATCTTCTCAGGAGAACTTTTATATTTCAAAAATCTCATTTTTTAATAGTAGGGTAGTTGATCATTCCAAGATGATCTAAATGCATTTAAGAGGAGTTTGGTAGTGTTAAAACAAGTTCTTCCCTCATTATCTTAGCAGTTGCCTATTCATATCTCTAAAAATATAAGCAATAAATGTCATCTAAGCAAAAATCCTTAAGCAGTATTCCTCCTCTGCTCAACAACATCCAAACACATCAGGCAGCTGATTTTTTTATAACAGCAATTTGTACAGGAATTTCCATCAACCTACAATCATCACAAAGAACACATATGCCCCACACTAAACTTTTATTGATAAAATAGTTTGAATTACAGTTTTGGATTTTCACTTTTACACTGTTTCTTTGAAATAAAAGGCATAAACAAAAGGGATGGGTAAGCCTTACACTGGGTGGAGTATTTACACAATGCAACTGCAGTTTAAACGTTTACATTATTTCACTAAAAGGAAGGAAACAATACAGCAATGTAGGAAAAAAATTCAGTTCCCTTTTTTCTAGTCTACAGCTTTGGAAAATTGATGATAGTCATGAGGAAAATTTCTGGTAGGGCTCTTACTTCCATCATAAGTTACTTTTTAATAAGGAAACCAACATTTACACTATAATTATTTTTGTAATTTCCCCTCTCACTTATAAAGATAATTCTATTTTTATGGAATTTATTATCTGTATTAGTGGGAACATAAAACCTTTATTTAGGAATGTTTATAAATAAAGTATAATAATTTCCCTTTCTCTATAGGGCAACAAATCGTTGTCAGCACTGAAAAATGTGAATGACCAGTTCCCATATACCTAAAATATGGATCATAGTTTGTGTTCCTTTTCTTTTCCAGACACAAGGAAATTTGTAGACCATTAGTATTTTTGAATTTTTGTTTTCCCCTTTTAGACTTGTCCTTTTGAAAGATGCATTAATGCACATCCCTTAGGAATTTTAGGAAACTCAAATTATTGATTCACAAGATATAGGAAATAAAAAATAGAAATGTTCCAAATTTAAGATCCTTTACCCCCATGTACATAACAGCATGTGTAAAACACAAGCATTCCCATAGTAATTATGTTCTTTTAACACAGCATCATCTTGAACTTAATATCAAAGTTCTGTTGATGAATCCACAATTAATCTCAAAAGTGGCCTATTTTGTACTTGAGAGACAAGGTGGGTGAGGTAATATCTTCTATTGGACTAACTTCTGTTCATGAAAGAGATCAACTTTTGAGCTTATGTAACCCACACACCTCCTGGATGTGATGTTCTGTCCCATCTAGTGGCACTGAGAGAGAGTTAAATGAGTCCGCTCTACAGCCTTAGCTAAGAGCCTGTTGTGCATGAGCATCATGCTGTAGATGCTCATGCACTAAGCTCCAGAGGTCCCCGCTTTGATCCCACCCACCAATGATTGGGGTCTGTCGGTGTTACACTTACACAGAGCTCTTCTGAGAAACTGCTGTGTGTAAGCTTGAAAGCTTGTCTCTATCACCAACAGAAGTTGGTCCAATAAAACATATTACCTTACATCTCTAATATCCTGGGACCAACATGGCTACAACAACACTGAATACTACTACTTTATACTTGCCACTTCTTTGGATGAATAACATCTGTACAATATTTTTGTTGGCTACAGTTCCCACCTTGGTAGGCTTTAAATAAGAAGGTTAAGTCTATTCTCATGGCAATAAAACAGAAGGACCTAATCCTGCTCCCACTAAATGTAAATAGAAATTTTGGCATTGACTTCTCTGTGTTCTATATCAGGTTTAATGATTTGATACTGCTCTAACTGAAGTCAATGGAAATATTTCCATGGGCTTTAGATCAGGCCCTAAACCACTGATCTTGCAAGCAGCCCAATTATTTTCAGAGAAGTTGCTTATAAAAGAACTACTTGTGCAAATGAGAGCACTAGGCACTGCAACGGATCAAGTACAGTATGAGTCAAGACAACTAACATTGTCTCCCCTGATGAATCTCTTTATGAAGCAATATCAGAATACATCCTTTATTTTTAGGCTAAACTGTCACTAAGTATATCCTAATCTGAGTAAACTAATACATACCAACACATACCCAGTACATCCTTCTTTTCTTTGTTACTTTGGACCAATATCCAATGCAGAAAAAGCACACCACAGAGACAATTCTGGAGTCCATCTAATTGCTATTTTGGACTCTGTGGTAATTCTTGAAAATGGTTTCTTTTTACTATTTTTGTCTTTCTCCCATGGGAACATCCACATTTCCTACTAGAAAATATTTCCAAGAATAGGCCTTTTGTCCTTCTGCTCCAAAACATATACCACAACAACACTTCAGAAACAGATCCCATATACATCCCACTTGGCTTCCAAAACCAAAACCTATACAAATCAAAGCTTAAACCCCCAACAATTTTTATAGAAAAGCTAGTACTCAAACTAACAAGTCTAATTTTTCCTGACTCCATATTTAACAATCAAAACGATTATTTCCTTAATTTTTAAAAATTACAGAATTGTTTAATGGTTTGGTTATGACCAGAAAAAAGTAGATATTAAAGCAAACTTCTCCATTTTTTTATCTACAAAAAAAAAAATCCAAGAGTACCAAACTTTTGTATCCCTTTACAAGCTTCAATTGCCTGCTCCAATAAGTAGCTTGCTTCTACTTGTTCAAATAATGGTCACAATTTTCAAAAAGTGATTAGTGATTTTGGGTTCCCAATTAGGAAATTTTGGAGAGATCTGATTTTTCAGAAAGTGTTGAACAGTGACCCTTTGAAAATCAAGCCCCTTTATGGTTTCAGGTTGAATACATGAAAACGGGGGCATGAAAAATCATATCACCCTTGAAAATCTTGGCCTAGTATTATTGACTGGTGCCTGGAGTACAAGAAGTGCTGTTTTTTTTAACACTGTGTACTGTTTGGTTGTCCTATGCAGCTCTCAAGAATGTGGTACATTCATCATCTTTTCTCTGGCTCTGCTTCCCTCCATCGGTCACATAAACACATAAAACAAGATGTATTGGTTAAAAGGATATGGCCCAGAGTGGTATATGTAAAAATATCCTACCCTATTGATTCTCACATATTGAGGGACAGCTTCAAAGAAAAAAAAGTCATCTTGGGTTTGTTTGGGTTTTTTTTGCCCTGGTCCCTTTTTATCCCATAAACACAGTTTCAAAAAAGAAAATAACTAGATGTAGAAACTGATTATTTTCCACACTTTCCTTGAGAATAAAAAAAATGAAGAATGCCTACACCTTCAGTTTTTTGAAAAGTTAAGTCCATAAGCTCCATCCAAAATAAGAACCTCATTGAAGTAAATTGAAAGACTCCCATTGATTAAGGCTTTTGATTATGCCTTAAATGCACACATAACTATGTTATACTCATGTGTGCAAAAACGATATTTCAGCACTCAGAGGTAGCTGTATATGTACACCTTACTTTTTAATGTGCAATGACTTGTGGATATGTACATGTATAGGTACCACGGGCAAGATCAGCACTGCAACCTTTAACATTTAGAAGCCCTGCCACCTAATGGAATCCACAGCCCTGAGCGAGACACCCAGGCTCCCTATACAATGCATGGTGAGAGTTAGGTACTGAAGAATGGTTTCAGAGTGGTAGCCGTGTTAGTCTGTATCAGCAAAAAGAACAAGGAGTCCTTGTGGCACCTTAGAGACTAACAAATTTATTTGGGTATAAGTTTTCATGGGCTAAAACCACTTCATCAGATGCATGCAGTGGAAAATACAGTAGGAATATATATATTCCTACTGTATTTTCCAGTATAGTATATTTTATACTATATATATATACACAGAGAACATGAAAAATGGGGGTTGCCATACCAACTTTAATGAGACTAATCAATTACGGTGGGCTATTATCAGCAGGAGAAAAAAACTTTTGTAGTGATAATCAGGATGGCTCATTTCAAACAGTTGACAAGAAGGTGTGAGGAACAGTAGGGGAAAATTAGCATGGGGAAATAGTTTTTAGTTTGTGTAATGACCCATCCACACCCAGTCTTTATTCAAGACTTATTTAATGGTGTCCAGTTTGCAAATTAATTACAGTTCTGCAATTTCTCGTTGGAGTCTGTTTTTAAATTTTTGTTGTTGAAGAATTGTGACTTTTAGGTCTGTAACTGAGTGTCCTGAGAGGTTGAAATGTTCTCCGAATGGTTTTTGAATGTTATAATTCTTGACATCTGATTTGTGTCCATTTATTCTTTTGCATAGAGACTGTCTGGTTTGGCCACTGTACATGGCAGAGGGGCATTGCTGGCACATGATGGCATAGAATGTGAATCACAATTGCCAGCAAACTGAGCAGGGAGCCAACACCTAAACAACCAATAGGAAATGCTGAAGAGAAGGGTGTGGCATTCTCCCAAAGGGAGTTAAATACCTAAATCCAGAGTAGATGCAGCTATCTCCCTCTGCTTGGTATTCACAGCCGTGAACCCTCTCCTGGAGTTAGGTGCCTAGGCCCGTTCTCTTAAAAATAAATGAAGAGGAGGTGCTCTCCACCACCTTATAACCTTTACCCCAGTTGTTAAAGCCCCCACCCAGGATGTGGGAGACCTGGGTTCAAATCCCCCCTCTACCTGATGTAGAGAAAGGACTTGAACCCAGCACCCTAATCAGTGAGCTATGGATTATTCTGGGCATGGTCTCTCCATCTCCCTGTTGAATATGTCCCACTTTGTATGACTAATTAAATAGTCACTGGAGCAAGTTTTTGAACTTGGGTCTTCCTACAACCCAGATGAGTGCCCTGACAATGGGCTTAGAGAGTTGTTCTCATTCTGCCTCTGATCCGAAGAATAATTATTTATACATCGCAGAACAGCTTCAATAGGAGAGGTGGAGAGAGACCCACTCAAGAATATCCCATAGCCCAGTGGTTAGGGCACTCTTCTGAGAGCTAGGATCATGGGTTGAAATTCTTACTCCATGGGAAGTTGAAGCTGGGTCTCCCACATCCTGTGTGAATGCTTTAACCACTGTACTTAAGTTATAATGGGGGGGGCACCACCACCTCCGCCTCTGTTTTAGGTGAGGACCCATCCAGTAGGCGTGCTCTGAACATTACTGAATTGGGCCCCACAGGCAGAGTGGATGGGGCAACATTTAATTTGAGGATGCTGTCAAGACTTAGACATCAGTTGGGCATGAAGACATAGGCTGCTTTTGGCATGCTCACGAGCAGAAATGTAGGCACCTAGGGGACTTTAGGTGTCAATAAGATTAAGTTGCAGTTCAGTGAGGTGGAGGGGGGAGGTTGATCTAATATGCCTAATATGACAAGTAGGTGCACAAATCCTTTTGTGGATATAGCCCTAAATATTTAAAATGTATCCCAAAGAGTCATATGCTCTGTCCTTAATCCACCTGAAAACTTCCATCAGTATCAATGATCGGTCTATGCACATATCATAGTAAGCCTGGTCCATTCCAAGTCTAATTTTCCCTCAGTAACTATTAGCATCCATATTGGTATATTTGTGCATATAGGGCCTAATAATTTCCAAAGTAGATGGAAAAAAAATAGAACAGGAAATAAGATAGGAGCAAAAAGGAGGTTCATTTGGTAGAGTTGCACTGGAGGACATGAGATGGTTCTTAAAAGGACACTGGAGATGTCAGGTTAAATTATATCCTATATTATCTTCACTGTGGCTCAGCTAATGATTTTACTGATCCCTAGTTGTGTTCAATGTCCAATGGTTCATTGGATCATGGTATTAATTTCCTAATTTATTTTCCTTAGTTTCATCTTCAAGGATGCTCTAATTGTGTTAGATTATTGAAAACAAAGGAGAAAAATCCCATCTTTTGGAGGAAACGTTACAGAAATGTTAAAGAGCTTAGTGGGAGAAGTGGAAGGGCAGAAAGTTACACTTAAAAAAAGGATGTAATTTTTGGTAAATCATTTCAATTTTGCCAGCAGGATAATCTCAGAATTTTGAGGTTTTCTATATTTTTTAGCAACAGCCATTGCAGAGAAAAGGAAGCTTAATTATTTTATGGGGATAACAGATTGTAAAATGTGTCTAGGGAGTATTTTTGGAAAAGTTAAATGGAAAATGTGGCTGGATGGGTCAAGAACCATATTAGACTGGGGTAAATTTGCAAGAGCTTACAGATGCATCAGGTGGAAAGGAATTTCTCCAACATGCGTGGTGAGCGCTGACCTGAGCTGCTGCTGGAAATGAGAATTACAAAAAGTTACTTTATTTGAACTGTATTAAAACTTGGGTGCCTGAAGCTAAATAAAACTGGGTTCATTTTTAGAAGTGCTGAGCTCTCCCAACTCCCCTTGATTGCTTATAAAATCCCAGGATGTGCCTGTGTGTATACACATGCTGGACATATGCAATGCGTAGATCTACTGGCATATATTGTTGTGGGGAAAAATATTTCTGATACCAAGTGTTAAAAACAGTTGTTAAGGTCACTAAGAAACAGTTATGTATGATCCAAAAAACTTAATGCTGGGTTTCTTTGCAGAACAAAATTATTTTAGACAAAAAAATAATGATATATGTGGCAGGGCACACGGATAGATCGGTGCATAAAGAATTTCAGGTAAAGGATACCATGGCTCTGGAGATGTTACCATAAACATAAGAGAACAATATGAAAGGAACAGGAAGAAATTTTGGAACCATTCAAAGTACTAGGATCAAGTGAATCAGTTGTGAGCCCATCACCATAAAAATATATTTGTTCCTTGGACCAGCACTTGAATCAACTGAATTCAAAGTCTAACCATAAAATAGAAAGATGACACAATGAATACTCAAGATTCTTTACTTTAGTATGCTCTGTACTGTTGAATTCAAGCTACGGTCCTCCTTCAATACAAGTAATTCCTACTCAAGTCACTTAAAAAAATCACACGGACAGACAGAACATATGGATTCATATTATGTTATGGAAAGTATTGAATGTTTCATAATGAAAACAAAATTATTATTTAAAAAGAAACATTTATAGAAATGCTATTTTAAGCATTGTATCAACATGGGCCAGTGACTTGTCCTTCAGATAACATTGGAATTTCTGAATGCATCCTTTATAGATTTTGCATATTTTTCTTGTACTAATGAACTATATCACAAAATACATCTGATCCATTGCAATAGTGTTTGTTGATTTTTAAGCGTAAACATAAGGGTTCCTAGGAGAAAGCTGATTTGAAGTTACATTCATCCAATCAGTAAACAGAAACATAACCATGTGACCTAATGGAACAGTTAATACTGACCAATACAACTTGTATTTTGAGTTTCAGTGATTTTAGATAGGACTTCTGATGTAATGAATGTGAAAACAGCAACTCCAAATATACCAAACCTTCCCTTGCAGTGAAATGATTCTGTGAAAAGTACCATTTCACTATGCAGCACATCAAGCCTCTTCCCTCATATGTATGGCAAGCTCCTAGCACAGAAGTGGTCCATCTCCTTTTACTGATCATACAGGTAGACTAATTCTCCTGTTTCAGACAAGATCACTTTCCAAGTAACTGCATCTTTTCCCTCTAAAACTAACTTTTGGTTTGACATATCTTCAGAATGAGTCAAGAAACATATTCTATTATTTTTTGCTCTGTTTCTTCTTTTTCTTCATTCTTCAAGCTATTTTTATATAGCTTAAATCAAAGTTTCTTTAAAAACTCAGAAATTAGGGAGGAAATTAAGAGGTGAAGATTTTTCAGGGTGCTTTTTTCTTAAAAAACAAAACAAACTAAAAAACCAACCTTCTCTGACTTCTAAACAAAAGGTCTTTGGATTTAGCAATCCTTCTCCAGAAAGCTTATTTGGCATAAAATCAAATGTTGAAGCCAGAAGAAAACTCAGTGCACTGATTTTTTATAGGTACTGTAATAAGGTATTCTTTTTCCAAAAAAGATGACATTCATGTGCTGTACTACAATGCTTCACAATTGTCCACTATTAATAATGCATATGAATATAGCATATTAGATTGCTTCGCTCATTTTGGATCATTTTGGTTATTTAGAATTAGAGGAGGAGAAACATGGCTTGGACTTTTTTTTTCCCCCAGGTTGCAGAACTTGTCTGAGTATGTGATCCTTTGTCCTGTCGGGGCCAGAAAATAAAATTTCAGGTTCTTGCAGCATTTTGGTCTGGTGCATTCTTATTACACTCTCTACCTTTCCTGCAGCCTCTTTAGTTTTCTGATGTACATTTTACCATCTTTCAATACAGAAACAGAAAGAGCTGTTTTACTGCTCGGTATCTCAAAAATGAAAGATGGCAGATACAAGATAACCTGCCTTTATGTTGGCTTTATGATGTCTATCTTGATCCATCACTTGCTGAAATAAAATTAATCATGCAATCCAACAGGAGACGATTATAACCTAATATAGTCACCTTCATCATGATAGGTTTCTATTATAGTGTTGGTACTGGCTTTTGATCAACATTAGTAAATTCATGTCCATGCTTCATAAAAACCAAAAGTGAAGTGCCCTAATATTGACAAAAATATACATATAAAAAACTCCAGTTTGATCACAGTTCTGAAAGGCAGAAACAGAGGAGAATGATCATAATCATCTTTACTTGTATAGTTTTCATAAGTTCCAGACTTTCTCCCAAGAGAAATCAAGATCAGGACTCTCAAATAAGTAAAACTTGTTCACGTAGCAATATTTTGGTTTTACATCATAAAAATATTCTGAAAGGTTCAAACAAGAACCGAATTACAATAGATACACTTACATACGCTATCTTGTCAAACAGTACTGAGGAGGAGCTCTCCAAAAGCTAAGGTGACTATTATGTATATTTTCCCCATCCTTGTCTCAGCACCAGGCATTCCATTTAAATGTGGCTTTTAATTAAGGGTGCGTGCAAACCAATGCCCCTGCATTTATCAGATCAGATGGGCTAACAAATGACAGACACAGGGGATGGATTTTAAGCAGCAGGCTGTAACTTCATCTTATACTGGAGAGGGGCATTATGCGCCTCACTCCCCTGCTCTCACACATCAGGCATTTACTGGGTTCACACACACACCCAATAACTTGGGATAGACCAGCCTAGGCCCACCCTATGACTCAGCTCATTTCTAAATCCTTTCCACCTCCCCTACAGAGGTAGAGGTTCCTAAGGGAGAACTTTTGTCTCCCTTTTTCGCACAGGCAAAAGTGCCAGGAGTACAATCCTGAGTCTCCATTGGCCTCTGGGAGTTGGTCCCTTTTATCCTTGTGTGCGCTGGATACCTGCCGCAAGTTGTGACAAGCTAAAACAGTCGTACTTGCCTAATGTTAAACTTTTAAAGTCTTAATGCTATAACCTAACTGTGCTTCCATGATGTTGCAAGGAAGGTTATTTGCAAAAACGCACCACACCTCTTGCCAATTTGGTTCAATGGGAAAAATTTCCTCGTAATCCCCTAAAAAGTGATCAGTCAGACCTGCAGCATCCTAAATAACACAGCACCAATGCTATACTAAGGGGAGGAAGAGTGGGGTTGCCAGCCATAGCAATAGGTTTGTGAAAAGTTCGAATAAGTTTAAACAGACTGGCTAGCTCATTCTCCCAACTCCATCCAATGGGAAAACAGGACCCCTCCCCCAGCCACACATGCTCTCTCACATTCATGCCACCTCCCACCCAGGCACTGTGTACTTTCCCTTCTGTCCACTAAAAGTTCTCCCCTGGTCACTGCGGGGAAGGGCATTGTGCTCTTCAGTTCACCCAATGGGGGCTCTGGTGAAACATCAGAGGGAGAAAGTTCCAGCAGCTTCCCCACTGAAAATAGCCCAGCAATGTTCCAGACAATACAAAACAAGCAACCATCACCAAGAAGAACCCAAAGATGCCAGGTCCCACCTAATCTGATAGTGGTTTTGAATAAAGAGAGTCATAATACCCTAGTCATATGAACGAAGAAACTGTGGAACAAATTTCCACAGCAGTGGAGATATTTAAAGGCAGAAGGGGTAAAGTAGTTGTGCTGAAGGTTTGGATAAAAAATTAAGAATGATTTGCATATCGTTAGATTTATGGACAGTAGCATTTGTTTTTGTTTGGATTATATTTTAGTCTCATGGACTGGTATTGCTATAAATGAATTTATATTGGTTGTTGCTATTGCAAAGTATATTTGTAAATATTACATGCTTTGCCCTAATAATGAGTTCATGTTACTATAAATAAAAATGGATAGTGCTGTATGCAATTAACATATTGACAAAAGTCAGTGACCTCTGATAAGCATACACCTTTTAGATTAATGCAGACAAACACATTATGGTGTATCTAATCAAACATCAGTATTCAGGTGAATGCCAAAGTGTTGTATTTAATTCTTTAATGATCTTTGGTGACCAAATACGCCAGCCTAGATAGCGAATAATATGGCCTCCTATCTGCAGATGGAGATAGGAAAACTAATGAAACTTTAAAGGGGACTGCTGTGGCTGAGCACACCAGTTAGGCATTGTTGGGTTTGTGGATTCATACGTTTGCCAGTTCTAGTATGTGATTTTGGATTAAGCTCCCTATTTAAGCTGCCTATTTAAAAACTAAAAATTTAGTTTTTATGGTATTTTGCCCCATCTGGTGCTCAGAAACTTTTGAATATGAGCACTTATTAAATTAATATATAATAATAACATGGCCAATGCCCACAAAATAACATCTTTTTTACTGTTAGCTAGTCATAAGTATGAATGTTTGGCTGATTTCCAGGTTATTTAATAAGTTCATATCCTTTGTTGTACACCATGAGGTTGGCCTCTTGAGTAATTTGCCCTAAAGGGATGATGATGTAATTATTCAGAGGGCTGGACATGAGCATGATGTCCTGATAGTTTTGAGGAAGTCATTCTCTGTGAGGATTGCCTGTTAGTAGCAATATGTGGCTGCTCAGTAGCAGCAGTGGAGATCGGTTGGAGGTTTCACATACGGTAAGAATTTAATTTATGACACCAGACAAGTTTTAGGTCCAGAACAATACAAAACTGAGCTCAATAACAAGTGTTTTGGTTTTTCTTTTTTCCAGCATTTAGACTTCTTAAATTTTTTACATTGCGAAGATTTGGATTGCGTCCCTACCATTGAGGAACAAAGTGATAGTTTACTATTATGGAAAAATGCATATTTATTTTTTGTGATACCTTAAGAGATGGGTTTAATGGAAAGTTGCCATAAAAGGACAACAAAGTAACTTCCGTGAAAAGGCTATTAGAATATACAATAAGAAATAGAACTGGTCACACATGTTTTCTACCCATCTCTCCCTCTGTCCCACCCTCCAAGCAGAAATTTTTTTGTCAGCCCTTAAAACTGAATTTATTTTTTGATTTTTGTTTGCTCAAAACTGAATTTTTTTTCACATGAAAACTACCCTCTCAAAAAAAAAAAAGGATGGTTTTCAAGTGACATTTTTTTGTTTGGGGGTTTCCAGTTTTCCAATGAAAAAGTTTTGAGGGAAGCAGATACTTTCCATAATTTTTTTCTAGTAGTCAAAAATCCAATTTTCCGTCAAAAAATGTTTCAGTGGAAAACTTTTGACCAGCCTTAATGAGAATGATGAATTACACTGACAGTTATTTCTTTTACAGTAGTGGCTCCAGGCCCAGTCGTGCTAGACACTGTATAGACTCATATTAAGAGATTGGCCCATCTACAAAAAGTTTATCGTCTGAACAGACAAGATAGACACAGAACAGATGATGGGTGGATAGAAAGGATGTATTGTTATTAGAGCTGGGCAGGGAAAGGTAATTCTGTTCGGAGAGGATTTTGGCATTTTAAACTATGATTTTGTTTTGATTTGGAATGAAATCCAAAAAATTTGAAATTCTCTGTAAAAGCGAATGGTGACTCTGGGGCAATCTGTCTGGAAAGCTGCACAAGAGCCATGGAGCCTAGAAGCCTAGGATCCCCGACTCTAAGGCAGTCTGCCTGGCAAACTGCCCTGCAGTTGTGGACCTTGGAAGTCCTGGGAGCCCAGGCTACTGAGGGAGCTGCAGGTCTCTGGGAGCTTGGGAGCCAGGGCTCAGAGAGCTTCCAGATTCTCAGATGCCCATCAGTCAGCCAGGTGGACTGCTGAGGAGCTGGGCAGGCAAGCTGGCAGGAAACCAGGCAGGCTTCCAATAGAACCCTGCCTGCAATCTGTCACAATTGTCAGAGTCCAACCATCTCAGCAAAAAGTTTTGATTTCGACAAATCAGTAAATTCCAATGAAAGATTGTTTTGTCAGAATTTTTCCAACCAACTCTCTTTATTACCCTTTTTCCGGAGGTTGGGAATTGAGGTACAGAGCTATTAAGTGACCAGCTCAAAGTCTCACATGAAAAAAAAATTGCTGGTCAGCTGGGAATCTCCCTATTTCCAATTCAGTACCTTAACCAAAAGACCACCTTATCGTTCTTTCAAGAATAGGATCCTTATGCAAACATTTATACATGAGTTACCTCATACACAAAACTAGAGTCCAGCTGGACTACCCCTTTGAGTGACTTTAAGCACATGCATTAAGTGCTTGCAGGATTAGATCCTAAGCATGATATCTGTGGACTAACACACACACTGCTGGACTAAGGAGATGATTGCAGAGTTAACATTTCAGGATACAGAGTTTGTTGAACAGTCAAACTAAAACAGGAGAGGCTGAAGCAATATCATGGAGGAGAATATGCTGAGTCTGCAGAGGAAAATTATATTGATTGACAGATAGAAGTTGATACAAGTTATTGAACTTTATGGAAGTTTCAGAACATAAATATAAGTAGGTGATTTCTGATTATAGTTATAGCCCTTCACAACAGACTATTATTTTATTCTATTCTATTTCATTTTTTAAAGAAGATGCTCATGAGAAAACCAGCACTTTGAATACTGGGGATTCTAATTTCTCAGATTCTGACTGAAATAACAGATATGCAAAAAATAAGTAGGGAAATGCACCCCATATGGTATTTCAGGACTGCTTTCTTATGCAATTTGTTGAAAGTCTATTGGCCAGAGGACTATTCTGGATCTAATCTGAGGAAAAGAGCCAAGCAAGATAAAGCAGTTACAGCCAGAGATTGTCTAGTATATAATGATCACAGTATTGTTAGTTTATAAATTAATAAATATGTGCTAGAGTAAGCAGTACAAATAATTTAATTTTAGAAAGCTGAATTTCATAGAATACAGTAGAGATTTTGGGTACTATGTGCACTTAACTCAGTGACAAAACTCACATTGACTTAATTGGGAGCTGCATCAACCAATTTTTTATTATTTGTAACTCTACAGTATATGGAAATTTACTGTTGAAAAGTGGACAATATTGAAGATCCAATTAGAAACACTGACATGGAAATTTCTCCTCAAAAGCAACAGAGGCTAAGGTGGCTAAGTGGAGATCTAAAATAATAATATAAATATTAAGCAGGAGGTATTTTTTTTAAATTTATTAACTATCTAGTGAGGAGACGGATATGGGTAGCTATAAAAATCAAGAGAAGCCAATTAAAATGATAAATTACTGCAAAGAGAAAACAGAATATATTCACAGCAGGCAGGATGTGGAAAAAGGGAAATTGGTCAACAAATGATTATACTGGGAAATCAGATAAGGAGGATAAAAAATAGCAGTCATTAAATTGTTATTTTACTTTGATTGTTTTTAAACATAACAAAGAATAAAAAGAGTCTAACAGCTGTCTCATCTTTTCTATATATGTAGATATTAGATATCTCATATGTATACACATATTAGACAAGAGTTAGTAAGCAAAAAACAATTGAAATACCTGAGAAAAGAGTAGAAACTTTTTAGATGGACCAAATATCCACTACAAAATAAATACTTTCATATGTGCTTATTTTTTAATCTATTTATTTATATAGGAACTTTTAATATGTTTACAAATCATTGACCTGTAAATGTCACAAAAAAATGATGATGATTACAACAGTGAGCTTTTCTTACAATATCATCATCAGCCGCATTGATGTCATTTGAATCAGATTCTTAAAGCTAGGCATGTGTTTTAAGTACCTTAGAGAATTAGGGTTATGATCCCCACTTCTAAAGTAAATGATAATCAAAATTAATGACCTTTTAAGACATTTTTGTAGCATATCATTGAAGACCAGTCAGATTTAGGGTTATTTAAAAAAAAAAAAGTAGCTACAAGATTAACAGGCATGTTTGGTATAATACTTGCAGGAAGGTGTTAGAAGTAATATTGTAGGGTTTTAGGAGCTACCATTAAAAGCACATTTTGGATAGATTTTCAAAGGAGCCTAAAGGATTTACACTCCCAGATTCCAATGAATTTCAATGGAGTTAGTGTGTCTATCTCCCTCAAGCCGCTTTGAAAATCCCAGGCTTTATTTATAGGTCAATTTCATGAGGAAGAGTTTTTTCTTAGCTAACTGGGTTAGGTTCTACCATAGTCTAGTAGAGAAGGCATCAGGATGGAGGAGACATCATTATGAATTTACAAGGAGCAGTTGCTAAGCCATTGTGGTGTAGACATTATTTTAGTGGAGAATGCACTGCTCTGGACTATACCGAATTGCACATATGTAACTGAGAGCAGAAATATGGCATCCGTCTCACAAATAGTCATAGGATGGCAATCAATAAATATGTACATCAGCTCTCAATTTCCAGTGTTTTTGTGTCCCACTACAGTGATGCTTGGACCAAAGCACTGGGTTTGGACAGACTGTTATTGGAACTTGATCCTTGATCCTTATAGAAATCTCCTGGCTGATTATGTAGATGAACAAAATAAAGGTCCCTTGATATAGCAAATCACTTCAGTACAACTTAAGTCAACGGGACTCTCATGCACTTAAAGTTATGCCCATGATGAAGTGCTTGGCTGAAGAATATTTAATTAAAATTACATTAATAGAAAAGGTTGGGCAATGAAAAAACAACTGGAATTCACAACTGGGCACCTGTTCCCCTACAACAGAAAAAACACATCAGAAAAACTGGACTCGTGGCATCCAAGTTTATACTTGTAGAATCAAAAAGCGGTAAGTTGAATAGAAATGCAATGGAAGATTCTTCACTACATCCTCGTCACTTAAGACACATTGATGCCGATAGTGGCAATGAATGCAGAATGAATGCAGAAACTACAGTCAGTGAAAAAAATTGATATATGTTATGACTGTGCGTGAAAAATGAAGGAAATGTGCTGTAGTGTATATGGCAGAAAAGTGAAGGAGGTGCTTTGTTAAAGAGGTGGATGAGGGCAGTGAACATAAAATTACACATGAAAACTTCACGACTAATTAAATAGTTCAGAGTTTTCAGTCACAGTTCACACAGCCATTGTCATGGACTTATCCACGTTGAATGGAATAAATGTGGGAACTGGAGAATGGACAGTAAAACTCAGGCTAAGCTGCGGACGAGGAATAAAAGGCAAAATCTTATCAATAAAAAGAGAGCTAGAGTGGAAAAAAGTATTCTTGCAGAAGAAGGATCAAAACAATTTGATGGAGATTTAAATCTGAATCAAAGTTTTGAGAAAAAAAAGGCATAAGAACCTAATACAAATTCCACAAACTATGAAGCCATAGCCATATAACTGAGTCATTGAGAGTACAACATACTACTACTTTACCGGGCATGTATCAACTGGTAACATGTCTGACTTTTTTCTTTTTGTCTTTTTAAATAGCCCTTCATCTTTAATATACACAAGAACAAAAATCTGGCTGGTGTTTCTCAGTACTGGAAGCCAAAAAATCCATGATGCACAGTTTAGGATCTTGTAACAAGGTGAAATTTAGGTTCTGGAATAGACCGATTCTAAACTAAAGGAAAAAAAAAACTTCAGCACCACCAAGCCTGGATATAATGGAAAGGAGAGACTGTTTAGGCTAGGAAAGAAGCCCTCTGAGCAGCCATGCATGTGGAGAAGGCTTAGGCTGGGATTTATATAATGTGTAGTTTGCTAGAGCCATGTAAGACTGCACTAGCTTAAAGGGCTCAATTATGATTTTTTTCTAAAACAGTAATAAGAGGCTGCTCAGAAGACCCCATGCAAATGGAACTGTAAATTTGGAGTAAGGAGGCATATTCCAACTACTGATATACACACTCTCCTTGGCACAGGAATGCACATACCCTATGTATGGGGGAACCCAACCACTGATTTAGACTTTCCAGTTTTCCAAGGTCCAGACATGGATCAGTTAGCTACCCAACAGTTTCATATTATGCATTATGAACCTGAAATCTAGAACTCCCTCCCTCAAGTCATATACTCCATTTGATCTTTACATAAACCTACCATAGAGATCAGTAGACCACAGGCAGTCACGTAGCCCCAGGAATGTTAGAGGAGCTGGACACATAGTCAAAATGTTATTTCTTAATTTAATTTATCCGAATAGCTGCTCAGTTTTTATAGCTGCATTTTACCGCTGTTAATGTAAAGTACTTTTTGATAGCCACATAATTAGGTAGCTTATGAATGATTATTGTAGCTCATGATGAGAAGGCATTAAATCAAGTGTTTGTGTATGGGGGTGGAGGATTGTCAGTGTATGGATCAGATTCTGATACCCTTACTTTGAGTAAGTATATACTCTACAAGGGTTCTGTTGATTTCAACAGGGCGTTACTGAAGGTGAACAGATGTAGCAGATCTGCCTATCAATGAAAACTATATATTTTTCCTTCAGAATATATTTTTAAATCAACAACCACAACAACGAGCATTTAGCAATTACTTTGAAGGAAACAAATTTGTCTTTTCCCCTCTGAGTTCTTGCCAGTTCTCCCTTGTAGTTATGCCTATAAATATTTAGAAAGCAGTTGTTACAATAAAGGTTCCAGTATTTTATAACCAATGACAAATTACTGAATCTAATATGTTCATCCAAGAAATGGTTTTGTCCACCGTAAAACATTGGTATGAAGTACAGTGTACAAAAGCATAAATGTATTTCACAGAAAAAGGCAATTTGGGCTAAATTACTTGCAATTCTGAATGTATTTCTACTGTCATGGCAAATGATCCTAAAATTTCATCAGGAGTGGTCTAATGGTTTTATACAGCTGGTAAATTATTTCCAATGTTAACAGTTGTTTCCTTGTGAAATAGGGTATACAAGATAGCCTTTAACTTAAATATAACGTAGCAAATGTTTAAATATTATTTAAAATAGTCTTTCCTTGTTCTGCTTCAATTGTAGTCAATGGAAGATGCCTGCATAGCATTAGAGGAGAAGATAACCTTTGATGTAAAACTATATAACTAAGTTAGCTTTTTAATAAATATTTGATTGGGAGATGTTTTTTTAATTGTATTTTTACTAGCAGGTGAATTATGGATTTTCCTTTTTTCTTATATCTTTCCCTTGGTTTTCTTAAATCCTTTTGATACTTAATATATAATATGCTTATTTTGTTTACTATACTAGGTCAGAATATAATGAACACATATGGGGCTAGAAATGTCTTAAAATATAATTTATAATATGTTGCATTTATTAATATTTCACCCTCTGAACTCATATGAGTATTTCCTTACATATTTAGTTAATATCTCTCCTCTGTTTCAGTGCTTCTTTTCTTTCCATTGTACAACATTATCTTTCTTCAAGCAATCTCTGGTTACCTCAGATCATGTTAATTCTTTGCAAATTTAGGTAATAACAATATATTCTAAAACTCCCAAGGATGTGAATGAAACCATTTTATTGAAGGTTCTAACATTCAATTACTCTAAGAAATCAGTAATAAATTCTACTGCACATATGATTGGTCCTCTGGAGTTCTAGGTGCATTCTTCTCAGATACAGCTTCCGTATGTGTTAAACAGCCCAGCCAACTATAAGTAATTGCCATACTGGACTTACACACGGTCACATTCACTAGTATCTTATCAAGACATGCAACACCAAACACCAACACTCTGGATAAAAATGACTTTTAAGATTGCTTTATTATTCAGTATTAATATGCTGTCAATATCAATGTAAGGAGCTCGGGGCCTGCATCTTGAGATACAAATGTCTGTGTCACTTCTGGAGGTGGAATCAGATGCATAAGGTTTTTTTTTCTTCCCCATTTCTGTGCTTTCCTTACCTGGTGTGTGTATATCTAAGACATTAAAGTGAAACATCTGGGAGCTCTGCCATTTCCGCCCTGAGGATTAACTTCACCGCGGCCCTTAAACTTCTCCTATTATGGCTTCTTCTAGAATACTCATGCTTACATTTGACCCTTGACTAATAGAAGCTCTGCTTTTGCTCTGTGTTCATACATTGTGAGGATGGTGGCAGGGGTGGATAGCTGCACCACCCCTAGATTTTGCAGGGCCCTGTGTGAAATAAGATATACAACACTTCCTGCACTTCCACAATCTGCGTTCCACAGCAAAAGGTGGTAGGGTTTGGCAGCTGGATAGGTCAGGGGTTGTTCTGAAGCTAGGGGAGGGTTTAAAAGCATGAGAAGATCAGAGTGCATGCTATTAGTGGGAGGCTGGAGAGGATGAGCTGCCTTCATTGATCTTTGAAGGTGTGGGGAAGTGGTTGGAAGAGGTCTTGACAGAATGCTCCCTCAGCCCTTCTTCCCCTGCCCCAAAAAATCACAGAGCCTTGGGCAATTCAACATTAGGTGCAGACCTAGTGTCAGCCTTGGGGGTTAGAGATATTATTGGATCTAATGAAGCATTCCTGTTAAAACTGTGTCAGTGTCTCCTTTTGGGATCCTTGTGCACTTTGTTTGAATAGCTCACTCTGAATATCCTTCATTGGGCTTGTATGAGTCAGTTAAAAAAATTGTAATAATATAAGAAATACTCAATTATATTACTCATATATAAAATAGAAAAATATAAAGCAGATATGTTGTACATCTTTGAAAGTAATTTCCACTTAAAGGGAGCATAAATTGTAAATTTATTACAATGTTGAAATGTTTCACCTTTCCTAAATCAAACCACCATCATCATGTTATGTAGTCAGATCACTCATACATTTTTAATTTTATGGTACAGTATGTTTGAATAAAATTTATGTGTAAACATATTTATAATTCATTCAATCCATACATTTAATTTCTGAAATACAGTACAAGCAAACATTGCCCCAGTGCATCATCACTGATTTATTCGGGAACCAAATAGTAAATAAAAGAGCATAAATAGTACATAATCTTTGTTAGAAAATAAGATCATCCTCTTTTTTAAAATTAACTTTGTCTGCAGAAGATTGGTTATTCAGGAAAATATGTAGGCAATGAATTTGCAAACACTTCAGAAATGTTTTATATAGCTGAAGATCAGAATAAATGTTTAGTATTAGCAGTTGGATTTAAAAGTGTGTCACTTCTGAGGAACTGGTTTTGATGGATTAAAGTTACATTGCTTCACATCTTTCATAAACCTGAAAAAACTTGAGAAGCTTGTCCCTTCAGACTAGAGAAATTGAGTCCAATGATGTGACAAATTAATAGTAATAATTAAATGATTACCTTTGTATATTCAGGGTCTTCTGGTTTCAAAGCATGTGTTTTTGCTTGCCTCAGAGCAGTTTGGCACTAATTGAATGGATCTGCATTATGAATTATAAATTCAATATTATATATTAGTGCAAAAATTAAGTTGTACAAATAAAATAAGAAGTTAGAAGATTCAAAAGTTGGTGTCCTGCAGCAACATTAATTTGGTCTCATTGCACATGCTTTGTAACTTATGGTATATATATTTATTTAAAAATAAATAGAAATATAGGAAGACAACAAGAAAAACAGGAATAAGAAGTACCGCATTATATTTTGTCCGCTAGCTCAGACCCTGACATAGGGCTCCCAGGGTACAATGTCAACCAGAAAGAAGGTCCAAAATTGTGTAAGTGACTCTTCACCCTTACTCTGAGTGATGCTGACTAGGAGTCATCATAGCTAGACCACCTGGAGGATGTGCTAGATACTCCTCTAGAGTCTGGAACACCAATGGAAACTTTTCTCTAAGGCCTGGTCCACACTAGGACTTTAATTCGAATTTAGCAGCGTTAATTCGAATTAACCGTGCACCCGTCCACACCAGGAAGCCATTTAATTAGACCTAGAGGGCTCTTTAGTTCGAATTCGGTACTCCACCCCGACGAGGGGAGTAGCGCTAAATTCGACATGTCTATGTCGAATTAGGCTAGGTGTGGATGCAAATCGAACTTACTAGCTCCGGGAGCTATTCCACACTGCACCACTCTGTTGACGCTCTGGACAGCAGTCCGAGCTTGGATGCTCTGACCAGCCACACAGGAAAAGTCCCGGGAAAATTTGAATTCCTTTTCCTGTCTGGACGGTTAGAATCTCATTTCGTGGTTGGACATCGGGGCGAGCTCAGCAGCACCGGCAGCGATGCAGAGCTCTCCAGCAGAGGAGTTCATGTAATCTCTGAATAGAAAGAGGGACCTAGCATAGACTGACCGGGAACTCTTGGATCTGATCGGTGTGTGGGGCGAGGAGTCTGTGCTTTCGGAGCTGCGTTCCAAAAAACGGAATGCAAAGACCTACGAGAAGGTCTCCAAAGCCATGAGAGACAGAGGATACAGCCGGAATGCAACGCAGCACCGCGTGAAAATCAAGGACCCCAGACAAGGCTACCAAAAAATCAAAGCGGCAAACGGACGCTACGGAGCCTGCCACCACTGCCCCACCAGTGTCCATGGACTCTGACGATGGGACAGTGTCGACGGCCAGTTCCTCAGCGATGTTCGCGGACGGGGAAGATGAGGAAGGGTTTGTGGAGGACGAGGCAGGCGAGAGCGCTTACAACGCTGGTTTCCCCGACAGCCAGGATCTCTTCATCACCGTCACGGAGATCCCCTACCAACCGTCCCCGGCCATTAACCCGGATCCTGAATCAGGGGAAGGAGCAGTCGGTAAGTGCTTTAACCATGTAAACTTTTATTCTTAATATAACAGGAAGCTGAAGTATGTGAAAAGGAGGTCTCTCTATATATGGGGATAGAACAGAAATCCTCCTGGGAAATCTCCACAAAGCTCTCCTGGAGGTAATCGAAAAGCCTCCGCAGGAGGTTCCTGGGGAGAGCTGCCTTATTGGGTGCTTCGTGGTAGCACACTTTTCCGCGCGAGGCTTTCATGAGGTACTCAGGGAGCATTGCCTCCCCGAGCACGGCTGCATAGGGCCCTGGTTTGTGCTGGCTTTCACGCAGCATGCGCTCTCTATCTCCTTCAGTGACCGTCCTCAGGGTGATCTCGCTCGGAGACTCCTGCATCTAATTAGGGGAATTACTGTAATGTTACGCCTGGTCCAAAGTATTTTTAAAAAATCTCCGGACAGACGGCATAGCAGAGACTCAGCACGCTGCTGCGTGACGAGCGTAACGGAAAGCCAAAGAATCAAATGGACGCTCATGGAGGGAGGGGGGACTGAGGACGCAAGGTATCCCACAGTTCCTGCTGTCTCCGAAAAGCATTTGCATTCTTGGCTGAGCTCCAAATGCTTCTAGGGTCAAAAACAGTGTCCGCGGTGGGTCAGGGCATAGCTAGGCAATTTACGCAGCCCCCCCACCCACCCCCAGAAGTGAAAGGGAAAACAATCCTCTCTTGACTCTTTTACGTCACCCTATCTTTACTGAATGCTGCAGATAGACGCGATGGTGCAGCACTCAACACCAACATCCTTGCTCCCCCCGCCGCCATGGGTGGCTGATGGTACAAAATGACTGGTACCCATCCTCATCATCAGCCTATTAGCACATGGGGCAGTGCAAAAGGACTGGTAACCATGCTGACTAGCATCGGTAAGGTCAATCAAGGGCGCCTGGCCCTAATTTTTCCTGGTAGATGGTACAATATGGCTGATAACCATCGTCATCATAGCAACAGGGGGCTGAGCTTCATCAGCCCCCACCCTTCATGTGTAAAGAAAAGATTCAATTGCCCGTGGACTAGCAGCAGGATGCTGGGCTCCTCTCCTCCACACTCCTTAATGTCCTATCTGGACTATCATAGCAACTGGAGGCTGCCTTCCACTCATTTCTCACTAACAAGTCACTGTGTCTTATTCCTGCATTCTTTATTACTTCATCACACAAGTCGGGGGACAATGCTATGGTAGCCCAGGAAGGCTGGGGAAGAATGGAATGAACAGGTGGGGTTGTTGCAGGAGCACCCCCTGTGAATAGCATACAGCTCATAATCTATGCAGGATCTGACACAGAGCAGCTGTGCTCTCTGGTTCTCTGATACAGTGGTTCTCTAGTACACTTGCCCATATTCTAGGCAGGACTGATTCTATTTTTAGATACCAAAAAGGAGGGATTGACTCAGGGAGTCATTCCCAATTTTGGCTTTTGCGCCCCTGGCTAAGAGCAGCCAGGGGCACTTATGACAGCAGCAAATGGTGCAGTGCAAAAGGACTGGTAACCATGCCCATCTTATTACCAATTTATGGTGTGGTAGATGGTACAATATGGCTGGTAACCATCTCTGCTGTCATGCAAAAGCAAAAGCATGCTGCTGTGTAGCGCTGCTGGACCGCCTCTGTCAGCGGCATCTAGTACACATACGGTGACAGGCACAAAAGGCAAAACAGGCTCCATGGTTTCCACGCTGTGGCGTCTGCCAGGGCAATCCAGGGAAAACGGGCTTGAAATGATTGTCTGCTGTAGCTTTCCCGGAGGAAGGGATGACTGACGACATTTACCCAGAACCACCCGCGAAAATGGTTTTTGCCCCATCAGGCACTGGGATCTCAACCCAGAATTCACAGAGACAGACTAGACTGTGTTCATTGTTCGCAAAATTTTATCTTTGCAAGGAATTCACTCCCTTTTTCCCATCACACAGCTTGGACTGTCTCCAGACCCGCCACAGCATCCCCCTCACAGAGGCTGGCAAAGATTAGGCGGCGAAATAAAAAGACACGGGACGAGATGTTCGCTGAACTTATGGGGTGCTCCCGAGACGACGCGGACCAGCAGAGCCAGTGGAGGGAGACCCTGTCTCTGTACCAGCGCTCACACAGTGAACGGGAGGAGAGGTGGCGTGAGGAAGACAAGCAGGCGACTCAGACGCTGCTTGGACTAATGAGGGAGCAAACGGACATGCTCCTGCGCCTTGTGCATGTTCTGCAGGACCTCAGGCAGGAGGACAGAGCCCCCCTGCAGTGTATCTGCAACCGCCCTCCCCCGCCACAAAGTCCCATACCCCCCTCACCCAAAATAACCAGAAGGAGGGGCGCCAGAGGCCGTGTAAACTGTCACTGCACCCCAGCAGAGTGCTCAAGTACCCAAAAGCTCTCATACCCTAAATTTTGAGAAGTCCTTTCCTTCCCACCTCACCCAAGCCCCCATCCCAGTTTCATCCCCTAACTGTCTAGTTGATAATAAAAAATACTTTTCTGTTAATTACTGTTTCTGTCATGTTCTTTTAGAGGAGACTGTGTTTGAAGGGGGGGGAAGGGGGTTGGTAATTTGACAGGACAATCACCTTTCCCAGGGTACAGACATGGGGGCAGGATCAGCAGCAGGTCACACACACACTGCAATCAGTACGCACCCTGGTCGGTATGGGAGGTTGTTTGCAGGTTCTGTGTGGGTGGGGGGGTACGTGACTTTGTAGCGGGGGAGGGGGGTTACAGATCTCATGCAACGGTCCCTGTCCTGAACCACACAGCCACGCAGCAGAGGAATCTGTATCCGTCCTCCCCGGCCAAAAGGCCACATAGCCCCCGCACACAGAGTCCCAAAAAGGAGGGATGGCAGGCTCCGTTGAAACATCCAGTCCAGCACTGCAAACCGCTCTGGGAGCAGGAGCCTGTCATTCCTCGAGTTTACAGGCGGTCTTTACATCACTGTACACCCTACCCAGCACAGTCCGTGTCCCAGTTTCAACCCTGTAACGCAAAGTCATCAATAAAGAAACCTTTGTAAAGTTACAGTGGAACATGTATTTTATTTTTAAACGTGTGTTGGAAGTTGGGGAAGCGGGGTGGGCGGGGTATGTAACTGCAGATGATAGTCAACAGTCACTTGGTAAAGAAACAGGGGCAGGTTCAGCTTCTCTGTAAAGAAACTGAACAGTCACAGGTCACGCTGCTCACTGCTCGCTGGTACTTGAAGAGTTCCTTGTTGCTGTGCAAGGCGCCTGCATAGGGCTTCACGAGCCAGGGCATTAGCGGGTAGGCTGGGTCCCCGACGATCACTATAGGCATCTGCACATCCCCAAGACTTATTTTGTGGTCCAGGAAGAAACTACCTTCCTGCAGGCGTCTAAACAGACCAGTGTTCCTGAAAACACGCACGTCATGAACTTTGCCTGGCCACCTGACGTTGATGTTGGTAAAACGTCCCCCATGGTCCACCAGTGCTCGCAGCACCATTGAAAAGTAGCCCTATTTCTGAGCAGCTGATTGTGGAAGAGGTGGACGATAAGGTGCGAGGAGTTGACAACGGCCATAACTGCAGCGGGATCCGTGCTCAAAGTGCTGTGGCGCCCGCGCTGTCACTGAGCAGAAAAGTGCACGAACAGATTGCCCGCAGGCGCTTTCAGGGACGGAGGGAGGGAGGGCGTGATTGACGGTTCAATGATGACAGTTACCCAAAACCACCCTCGACACATTTTTCCCCCCAGCATGCATTGGGGGGAAATCCCAGGATTCCAATGGGCAGCAGGGAGTGCGGGAACTGTGGGATAGCTTCCAAAGTCGACACTGGCCCCGTTACTGTGGACTCACACAGTCGAACTAGTGTATTTAGTGTGGATACACAACTTCGACTTCATAAGGTCGATTCCACAAATTCGAATTAAGTTGATTCGAAATAGTCTTGTAGTGTAGACATACCCTAAGTTGTTTTCCATGGATGGCAGTTAATATCACTGAAGCTCAGCCTCCACCCACCCATGCAGGGCATAAATCAAGTCCCTGTATATGGGTGAAGAGAGAGATGGAACATATGTGTTAAAATTGTTGTTGCACTTGTAACTTATGACTGTACTGACTTTTTTCAAATTGTAATTGTTACAGGAATAGGTAAACCAAAGATAAACAAGCAAGAGAATGGATGTGGAACCAACTTATCAACCAGTTTGAACTGGACCCAACAGCTGACCAGGGACCTAATTGGAGACCGGGGAAGCCACAGAGCATCTGGAGGACTCACTGTGATGTCAACAATTTAACATTTCTCTGACACCGGATGTCTTAGTGCATTCTGTTGTGCAAGACAAAGAGTCCAGGAAATTCAATGGTTGCACATTGAAATAAACAATATTTTTGGGGAAAACTTAAGAAGCTGGGGCCAGAAGACTCCAGGTTCAAATACAGCATTTGGACAGGCTGTAGACTTTGCACAGCTGCAGTCTTAATACACTGTAATAAATATGCACACTTCCCAAGTGGCACACACTTATGCAGACACTCTGATATTATAGTGAAGAGCAAGACACAAGGGCTTGGGAGACAAACCATTACCTCATAAAGGCAGTAATCAGAGACCTTCCAATGCTCAGGCAACAAGAAAGATCCTGAATTGATCACAAAGACTCATGGATTCCAATAAGTTTGAAAGCCTGCTAAAGTACAACAATACCCCATCCACAGGATAAGGAGTTGAGAACCTGGTAAATCATTACCATTCTACACTGGCCTCGGACATTGACACATTGTCCCTCAAACTGCCCCTTTCTCCTCGTTGCTTCTTGGTTTTCTGATACCCTATGCTGGATGAAGATAGAGAGTTGGAAACTCAAGCATCAATGGTGGAAAACAGAGGTTGATTCAGGCAGGATGAAACATAATGGATTCCTCAAAGCCTATGCTGAAGCTGTATTACAGGCCAAGAGAACCTTCCTATCAGCCTCCACCAAGGCTGCCAAATCCCACCCAAGAAGCTATCTGGTGGATAAATTGCTCCAGCAATCCTGAGTGCCTACCACATGCATCATCCTACTTCATTGAAAGAACATGCACATTCAGGAACTCTTCTGAACACCCTAAAAGAGTCCCAATCCAAGACTTGTGAATCTGACCCATGCCCTTCCTGGCTTGTGAAAGAGTCATGAACAACTTATACCACTCCTGACCAAAATAGCCGATGCCTTATTCAGATAAGGAATCTTCCCTTCTTTCTTCAAACAGGGAAGAAATTCTCTCCTAGATATTTCACTCCTAGCCAGCTATTTCCCAGTGTCAAACCTGTCATTCTTGAGCAAGCACATAGAGAAGCTACCCAAAGGCCAACTACAAGCTCATCTAACTGAAAACAACATCTGAGACTCAACACAATCTGGATTCAGGACAGGATAGGGGGTCTGCTTTAGTGGCACTGATGGATGATTTTCTCCTGTCATTGGATAGAGGACAGACTTGCATTTTTTACCCTCCTGGACCTTTCTGCAGCATTATACCACTGTTTCACCTGAGAGAAGTGGCAGGAGTCTAGAGTAATGCACTAAAATGGTTTGAGTCCTTCCTGAGGTGGGGAGGGACACAGAAAGAATAGTGATGGAAACTGCACGTCCACCACTAGACCCCTGAAACTGTGAGGTTCCACAAGGATTAATTTTCTCTCTGGTCCTTTTCAACATGTACATGCAACCACTAGATGAATTGGTCAGATGACATGGACTCAAGTGCCAATAATATGCAGGTGACACACAGCACTACTTATCTTTCATCACATAAAGACAGACCACTACCAGCCCAGTGCTTGGATGAGATCAGCTCATGGATGAAGAGAAGCTGTCTGAAGCTGAACCTGAGCAAAAGAGAGATGATGCTGGTGGGCAGATGAAAGTATTTTGAGGAGTTTTCAGTGACAGTGCAGTCTCCTTTGAGTGAAGGTTCAGATCCACAGTCAGTCAATTCAGTCCGTAGTCTAGAAGTACTCTTGGATTCCTCACTGATGTTCAGTTCTCACATTGAGTAATGCTATCTACCAACTCTGTTTGGCTAGGAGAGTCTGTCCCACACTGGTGGATGAAGATCTGGCCTCAGTTATTCATGCCTTTGTCACCTCTCAGTTGGACTACAGCAACGTGTTATAGCTGGGCATGAAATCTTCAGCAATGAGGAAATTCCAACTAGTGCAAAATGCTGCAATATGTCTCCTCAGGAACAGAGGCTACTGTGAGCACATCAAATCTGTCCTCAGCTCTCTTCATTGGCTTCCTATAGAATTCCAAATCAAGTTCAAGGCCTTGGTCCTTATCTTCAAAGCGCTCCGTGGCCTGGGCCCAGGACACTTAAGACTGTTTAAGGTTGTGGGACAAAGACTGTTGTTGACAACTTCACTCTTCTGACGCAATGGAACTCTCAATAATAAGAGTAAAACGCATTTGTGTGGGAGATAGAACCTTCTTCAGGGGTGGTCCAAGACTATGGAATGAACTCCCCCACCAGGAACTAAGGACTATCACAAATCTCACCACTTTCTGCTCCAAGTGGAAGGCTCATTTATTTGAACTTGTCTTCTCTAATATAAATACACAGCAACAGATATATATAACTTACCAAAACAAAACACTCCACTCCATGTGATTCTTTCTCTGATGATAGGATGTATAGTCATGGTGTTTAATGCGTTCATGGAAAGCACTCAGATACTATGGTGTTGAGCATGGTATAAAAATGTATATATAATACAGGCTTAGGCTCCTAAGTCATTTAGGCACTTTTGAAACACACCCTCTGCCTTTCTGTGTAATTAATCTATCTGGAAGCACTCACCTGTATACTTAAAAATAATTGCTGTGTGCATGGTCAGATTCCAAACAGTCTTAATTTTACCTAATTGAAATCATTTTTACCTTGAACCAGCAGAACATTACTCCTGTAGAAGACTAATTAGATGTCTAATTTCTACTTTCAAAAGTCTATTTTATTCAGATCAATGTCTCAAAAATGTGCTTTAGAGTTAATAATTGTTTCCTCTTTTTTTTTTTTAAGAAGAAATCTATTTCACCTTCCTTCAATTCTAAGGCTGCAAGGATTTCCCTCATACTTTTGGACAGAAACCAACTGTAGAAAATTTGATCTGAAGAGGTGAATTTATGAGAAAATTATTAGCATCTGAAAAAAAAGAGTAATAAATGAAATAATTCTGAAAACTGAACTGTAAGCTTTTATTATGTATAAAAAGTGATATTATGTAAAAACATGGTGATTAATGTTTTATTAATAAAGATCTTGCTCACACAAAATAATTTTCAGGCCCTTACATCTCCATATCTAAATGCACAACTACAGGAAAAAAGTATCCAATAAAACATTATCTTACAAGAACAGTAATCTGTTAAGGAAACACTTGAATTGCTTGTCATACTACAGTATCTTGTCCTGTCTCAGATTCTGTACTGAATATGTTTTATTTTTATATTATGCATAAATGATACAGCTACAGTTGCAAATATGAACAGAAGAGAGACATTCTTCACATTTTTAGAGTGTCAACATATTTTGTAACCAAACTGAGAGCCCCATATTACCATTGTCACATGGGGATCAGAAACTGAGTTTGGATTCATTCATTTAACGCTTTCATTGCTGTATGTGTACAGGATTTCTCCCAGCAGAAGTGGCAGGATGGTTGACTTCATAAAACCACAGATCTTTAGGGGAGGGGATGGTACCGGGGGGAATGGGAGCAGGGGTGGAGTAAGTGTACCGTTTCTTTAAATCGAAGTATGACAACAGCTGGAGTGGCTGGGGAAAATTCTAGGCTGAAGATGGGCAGTGAAGCAGAGAGAGAGAGAGAGGAGCTCAAGGACTAATATTTTTTCCTTTATTCTAATACAGTTCCAGCCCAATGTTAAAAGAAAGCCACGCCACTAGCATTGTTACATGACAGGGGTTGCTATCACTTAACTCTACTTCGGCTTGCATCAAGGTCCATGGCAGCATAACAATGAAACTGGGCTGTTAGGGCCTCCCGCAACAGTTGCTGTTGCCATAAATCCGAGAGGTGTGGGAGGCTTTCCCCATCACCTACTGCCCGAGTACCATGCTGATTGCGGCATTAAACATATAAGTAGATAAACAGATTACAGGTGGGGGACCTGCACAAATTAATCCAGACTCAATCAGCATTAACCTATGCTGGGCCAACGGTCATATAGAGAGAGTCCAATTCCTCTAGCTCTGTGGAGCTGGGGCTTTCTGGCCACCATGAATAATTTACTTAGGTTCAGGAGGAAACAGAGAATCATCTTCTCCCCTTTGCATTCCTGCTCCATCTTAATGCCTAGGTTTCTGCTCCCCTGCAGATTAAGCAATTCAGAATAGGGACCAAGCCTTATTCTGTATTTATGAAGGGTTGTGTAAAGGTACAGCACTATATATTATTATAATAATAATAATATAATATATTATTAATGACACACAGCCAAGTTATCATGGCTGGTGGAACAGTTTTTTTCCCATTTAATATTACATTACCGTCGTATTGAAAGAACATCCCCACCAAATATATCTTTGTGTCTGTCTCACAAACTCAGGCAGAAGCTGTTTAACAAATGGGGTGGGGGCGCAAACAATCTGCCAACATTATATCACAAGGGCTCAGCTCAGTCTTAGGGAGGAAGCAAGTTTATACATATTAAAAGCTTGCTTTGCTTTGCCCTCTCTCCACCTCCCATGGCAGCATGATAATTCCGCCATCAGTTACCATCTTCCAGCTATAGGCTGGCATAGGAGACAATGTGGGAGCTATATAACACTTCAGGACTGTCGCAAGCAAGGATAAACCGTAAAGCTTTAAGGCTGTTTTGTGACATAAAGAAGCCAGAACAGGAACAAGAATCTCATTTCCATTGAATTTACAAGCATGGACCTTGATCTTTAGCTACATGTATACCATACATCATCTAAAACGGAGAGGGGTTTCTTCATTGGCAAATAAATAGAGCTGGTCAAACATTTCAGATTCTGAAAAATGTTGACAAAAAAGGACACATTTTTCAGGAAGAGTTTTCCCATTTTTTCCTTCAACTCTAGAAGCAAATGAATTTTGTGATCTGAAAAGACACCATCTTTGCCCCTTATTGAAATACAGGTATGTGCAGAATCATTTTCCTTGCAAGGTGAATGATGGAGAAGGAAAAAAAAATAGTAGGCATCTCCTTTCTCCAGAGATGAATGGCTCCTATATTAGCCACCCGTAGCATTTTGATAACAGCAAATATTGGAAACGTCATTGGAATCCTGTGGGTTTTGTGTCAGTTTTTGTACTTTAACCCCTGAGCTGCCACAATCACTTCAGTCAGACTAGTCATCTAGTTAGATTTCCATTTCATGGCTCTGGTTCCAAAAGCTTCTCTCAGGAAGTTAGGAACTTGTCTACACATGTCCAGTTGTCTCCCGCACGTCCTTTAGGCAGACAAGAAACTCATTCACTTTCAGGAGTATCGTTGCTCTGGTGACTCAGATACATTATTTTTCATCACAGTTTTAATGATGTTCCATAAGGTGATAATGTTGACAGCTGGAGAGTGAAACTGTGCCTCCACATTTACAATGTTGCTATCCAAAGCTCCAGCTGTTGCCAGTTTCTCAGATAGTCAGTTCATTTTTCTTACCAGATTTCCAAACGTTTGGTCTAAAAAGGGCTAGATTGACAAAAAGGATCTTTTCTCAAAGTTGCAATGCCTAACTTTAGGCGCCCTGATGTCTAGTGGATTCCACAGCACGTGCCCAGGCTCCCTATAAAGTGCATGGGAGAGTTATACAACTAAGAATAGGATTCACAAAAGCCAACAAGTTGAGCGAAGAGCTGCCTAACCTCACCAACAGAAGAGGAGAGGGGTGAGGCCTCAGTCCCACCCCTCGGAGGGATTTAGATACTTAAGTTCGAGTGAGAAGGGAGTGCCTATCTCCACTTGGTATTCACGGCCAGGAGCTCTTTGCTGGAGTTTGGCGCATAAGCCTTTTTTGGTAAAAAATGGAGGGGTTGGTGCCACTGGCTCCATTAATTAAATAGTCATTAGGTCAGAGAAGGCCTCAGAGAATGATACTGTATCCTAGTGGTTAGAACGCTTACCTGGGGTGTGGGAAACCCCAGTTCATGTCCCTGCTCCAATGACTGATTATACACAGTGGAACATATTCAATGGGCGAGACTGAGAAACATCCCCCCCCCCACAGCTGTAGGGCACTTTCTGAGAAATGGGAGATGTGGGTTCAAATCCCAGCTCTATATCAGGCAGGCAACCCCAGCTCTTCCACATCCTGGATGAGTGCCCTCACCCAGTGCTTAATTTGTAATGAAAGAGGTGCCAGAGCTCAAGCAACTTTTATAACTGACACGGCAAGCCCAGAGGTGCCGGGGCTATGAACTGTCAAGCCTAGGGGTGCCAGGGCTCAGCCCTGGAAAGCCCTTCCCTAAACACTGGGCTAAAGATTATAACAGCATCTCCTCCTCTGGCATTTTGTACATGTGCCAACACGTTACATGGCCTTCCAGATCGGGTCCTGCAGGCAAGATAGGCAGAGGAATACTTAATTCAAGGATCCTACCATGATTTATGTGTGAGTGAGGCAAGTGGGCATAGGACAGATGCAGCTGTGTGCCCGCCTATTGGCAGATATCTAGGTGCCTAGGGAATGTAGGCACCTACAGGTTTAGGCAACAGCTGAGGAGTGTTTGATGCAACTGAAGGGAGAGACTTGGTTCAGAGAAGGCTTTGTGCTCTTGTAATCCCAAGGCTGCTCTCTGTTGGGCTGGTCTGTTAGTGCAGGTTAGAAGAACAGACTTAATACTGCTCTAACTTGTGCCAGCTGCCAAGGGCCATGTTTATACTCCCTCTTTCCCTGCCATCCCCCCTGCAGTTGCTGCAGGGAGAAAGGAACCATAGGAGCTACTCTGGGTGACTGTGTAAGGCAGCTTTAGGGCAACTTTGGATTCATGGAACAGTGCCTGGTGCAGTACAGGCTTTGACCCTGAGGATCTCTTTGTCTCTCAGCTGGCAGAGATTTGGAGCACTGCAGAGCTAGCACATTCAATCAAATGCCTTTTGTAACGCTGCATCAATTTCTGGGGCTATGTTGTGAGTGGGCATTGAATGAAATCTCATCCAGCTCTGCTTGACCTAGGAAGCTTGCCATGACATAGGGTTTTGATGAAGAGAAGGGGGAAAAGTTTTTGAATAGGAAAAAGGGAAAAAAATACCCCATGCTCTGTAAAGGACAATAGAAACAGAAGCACCAGAGCAGAGCGCTCTCACTAGCTAGCATACCAGTAGGGTGACCAGATAGCAAGTATGAAAAATCGGAACAGGGGGTGGGAGGTAACAGGAGCCAGAAATCGGGACTGTCCCTATAAAATTGGGACATCTGGTCACCCTACATGCCAGTCAAAACCAGGAAATGCTCCTCCATACAGCACTACTAATGTAGGGCCTTGTCTTGCAACTGCTACTCACATGAGCACAAATAAACTATTGAAGTCAATAGGATGGCGCACATGATTAAGGATAGTCCACGTGAGAAAGTGTTTCAAATTTGGGTTAAAATTACTGTGTAATTTGAATTTTCTCTCTGTCAAATACTGAGGTGTTTTTGACTGTCTACTCTTTCTCTGTCCATAGTCTTTTCTGTGCCTTCACCTGTCGTTGCCTGAAATAGAGAGACATATGCATTATGCCTAGCAAAACTTATCTCATAAGGTTTTAATTAATTTAGTTTGCTCATATGTTGCATCAACAACTTACAAATGTTTCTGACCAAATAAGTGATATAATAATTTTTCTATATCATGGACATACCTAAAACTGAATTTCCAAAAGTATGCACAAATGTTGAGTGTCTCAGTTTTGGGGAGACCTGATTTTCAAAAGTTCTGGGCATCTGCAGTCCCCACCAAATTCCATTAGTCAAGGGTGCTCAGCACTTCTGAAAAATCAGGCCCTAGGCATATGAAACTGAGGCACCCAAAATCAGGAAGACATTGGTCTAACTGTGTTAATGAATTAAATATACCAAGTAGTATATGCCACCATGATCTGTAGCAGTGAAGGTCTCTTAAGGGGAACAAATGGAGTTTAGCTTCTCCAGAGGAATGGAGCGTTAATAGAGAAAACTGGTGATAGCTCCTGCCATATGGACAGAGCAGGATTGGTGAGAGAGGGAGGCCACTAGTGTCTTGTTCACCGCTCCACTGACAGCAGAGTCATAGTAAAAATGGCCTGACTACTGGTACTAGTCAGAGTTGGATCAAGAAGTGAGAATACTAGTCATGTCCAATTATGGAGACAGCATTCTCCCCTTCATCTGACTCATGTCCTGACCCACCCTGAGTCACCTTGTCCTTCCACTTTGTACATTAAAAGCCTTGTTTTGAACTGGACTGAAGAGTATTCAACATTGCAATACTTGATTTGATTAATAAGAAAACGTGTGCTCTACTTAAGCAATAATAACAAGGTGCAGGCATTTCTGGGGATTAATGCATGACTGAGAGGAGCCAATGGCACTACAGCACTGAACCATTAATCCCCAGGAAGTGCCTTGCCTTGAAGTAGCTGTTATTATAAACTAAAAAAGAAAGCCAAAATTGGGTTTATGTATTTTTTATGCGAGATGTAGTTTCAGTTGATATGTACAAGACGTTTCTGGAGAATGAATGCCCTGTGCTTTAGCCATCAGCTCAAGGTTCGAGTCGTTTTATGATTTCCGTTTGAACACTCAGGGAGTGAGCAATCTGAGAAGGTGCTCTTGCTTTTATTTTGGAGCAACTGCTTTCTTTCCTTAAGCAGCAGGTGAAAAGATACCATTCCAAGCAGTGGTGCTGATGTAAGTCAGGGAGTATAAGTAGCTGTGCAGTGACTATAACAAAGTTTCACAGCAGAGCCACAAAAAATTGTTAACATGCAGAATATCGGGGTTGGGAGGGACTAAGGTCCTCTAATCCACCCCCCTGCTCACAGCAGGACCAATCCCAAAACAGATTTTTGCCCCACATCCCTGAAGGGCCCTCTCAAGCATTGAACTCACAACCCTAGGTTTAACAAGCGGATGCTCAAACCACTGAGCTATCTCTCCCTGTAAGATAGAGGTGTTTACATATTTAATACTAATGGAAGCATGTTTGCTAAAAATGGGTATTAGTGGTGTTTAAAGGCTAAATGCAGTTTTAATGTTCTGACTAGAGTGGATGCACATAAAAGCTGTAGAGAACATGCCAGCGAAATCAAGTGTATTAGAGAAATAGGGAGACTTTTAAAGTGGTGGGCCTGGAATCCTGGCTAGTGATCCCGAGAGGGAAAAAAACCCCCATGGCATGGCAGCTTTGATTTTCTGATTTCTCTATTCCATACAGTGAATCCCTTTAATACTTTATGTACTTACTGTGATGTTTATAGGCTAGATAGTCCCATTCTCACATAATGTCACACAAAAATGTCTCTGAATGACAATAGATCATTCATTTTGTTAGCAATTATATAGCTTAGAGCATTTTTACCCTTTTTTGTTGGACCCAAATCTTAAAGTGGGTGGGGAAACACCTAATAAACAAACCAACTGTTGGACTACATAGAATTAAAGAAAGATCTCTACTGTGACATGAACATTCTCCTCCACCAGCCTCATAGAATCACCCTGCATTGGGTCTATCAATGGGAACTTAAATATATTTGCTTATAGCCTCAGTGAAGGAAATGTATTTTAAGCAACAAAATGTTACAAAGAATTAGTCTGCTTTGATCCAATGACTTGTTTCCCCCGCCTGTTACTATTAGGAGACAAGACATCTAGTTGTTTTATTTATAACAGAGCTAAATGCATGCATGCCAGCTATATCATTTAGTGGCTTTAGAAGAAGTAATAATATCACTGAATGATAGGCCTGATCTTACCTTCCTTTAGATCTGGCTATATTAACACAATTGTTGAAGAATGTGATCCTTAATGATCCAATCAGTAATACCTATCATTACAACATTAGCAATGATACATAAACCCTAGTATTTAAAATGGGATAGCACCAATCCGGGCAGAAGTAGCATGTTTCATAATGCTCTGGTTTAAAATCCAAATATAAATAGTTCCATGCAACTCCCCAATAAAGATCAGTATTAAAAAAGAAAACCAGCTTTGAAGGGTGAGCATATACATGTTAATGGGGGATTCAAGAAACCCTATGATAGGTTGAAAGGCCTTGTCACCGTTAAATCTGTTGGGAAAGGTCAGAAAACAGCCTACTAGAAAATCGTAGATTTTTTTTAAAGTTCTAATGATGCAGAAGCTGCATAATAATCTCTCTGTGAACCACAAAAATAATAAAAGCTGAGGCCATTTCTAACATAATCTCTATCAGCAAGATGCCAGCGCTTTTCCAGATTTCCTAACGGGTCCCTGCTAATTCCATGCCAAAACTAGCAGTGGATTTCTTCCTTTTAATCTCCCCTAATGCCTTATTCGATTATTGTCACTGCTCTCCGACCGTGCACCGTCCCTTCAAACTCTAATTCCCCAACTGAAACAGTCAGACGAGGCTGAACCGCGGCGTGGAAATCAAACCGCGCGCATACACACGCACAAGAGGGTGCCGAACCAGAAGAGGGAGAAAACAAACAACTCCACCCGCACAACTGCACTTTTAGATCCTAAAGCCCCGGGCATTCCCAGGGGAGAGAGGAAAAGATGGGCTATGGAACTTGCTCCAGTTGACTAGGCAGAAGGCTAGCCGGGAGTCCTGACCGCGGTGCTGAAGCATGGCTTGGTTGTTCTCTTGGATGTGCATCACTATCTGGTGAGTAAGCTCTTAAACAATACTAAAGACAATCAAAGACTAAAGCAACCCAAGTGCCCTGCCCGGAATCGAGTCAATGGGGGAAAGGGGATGGGTGGCGGGGTGTATGTTTCCTGGTGTGTTTCCCTGACCCCGGCTAAAGAAAAGCAACTGTTGGCTTTGCACGGAAGGGGAAGGGCTGGCTGGATGATGGCATTGTTGATGTGTTAATTGCAGTGTAGACAAGGCGCTGGGGAGCCAGACTGATGAAGGGAAACTGTACTCTGAAAACATCACCCGAATTCTGGATAAGTTGTTGGATGGATATGACAACAGGCTCCGACCTGGATTTGGAGGTAGAGGAAACCCAGTATCTTTAACTGTAGCGCTCCCCTCCCCTTGTGCCCAAAATCGATCTTAGAGAGGAAACAGCTGCATGCCCTGGATTCCTACCCCCTTCTCCTAGGGAAAGTCACACCAGTGGAAGGTGTCCTCCCCCCACCCCCTTCAATATAGACGTGTCTCTTCCAAACAGAGACCGTGGCGGTTTGCAGAAAGTTTGCATCTGAATTACCCCTGCAGAATGGAGTGGTTTACAGGAGAAACAATCGCTGTTGATTTACACAATCCAGAAGCAGGAGGTCAAAGTGAACGTTGTTCCCTGCGTACACCCCGTTTGTTTTGCAATCCACTAGGGAACAAGTTCCTTCACAGCCCCGGGGCCACGCTCATGCCCCAGCCAGGTTGCTGTGCAGGTAGGAGGATTGCTGAGGGAAATCCTGTCGCTAGCACACATCTCTTTGCTTGTGACCCTGGCAGTGCTCAGAGCTTGTTTGAATGTCCGCTAGGTGCTGTTACAGAAGTCAAAACGGATATCTATGTGACCAGCTTCGGGCCCGTGTCAGACGTGGAGATGGTAAGACTCGTTATAAATTACATACACCAGGGGCTCGGTAACACTTCCCCTTTTTTTGACATTCTTGCCGCACAAACCGTGGGATCTTTCCAGCATGGGAGCTTCGCTTGTCCCTGGCCCTGGTCTTGTTTTCCAGGATTCATTACGGTGGCATCTGAGTGGACTGTCATTAGAGCAGATTACTAGGGTTTAATCTTCTTGACAATCCCTGTCTCTGAGGGACCGAGCAGAGAGCATTTACAGAGAGCGAGTTCCACAATGGTGTCAACCTAACGGGCCAGGCAATTTCGGCAGCATTTGCAAGGAACATTTGAGAGGAATGGGATGCAAATAAGTTTGTTTCCCAAGCTAAGGCAACGAGAGCGACTGTTGTTTTGCTGAGTGTTGAATGAAAGGAAGGCTTGGTTAAAGATGCACAAGCACCATTAAGAAGGTTTTAGGCATCTGTGCTACAATGCAGAGCTTTACAGCAGGGCTGCATATTAGGAAACAGACTAATAGTAAAACAAAAACATGAGTAATTCGGGAATATTGATGAGCTCCACCCTTTCCTTTTCTCAGTAAAGCAGTCGAAGCTATAAGGTGTGGTACCCGAATACAGGTAGCTGCAGACTCCTATAAAAGTTATTCGTTTACAAGAACGTACATTGAAACCAATAGCAAGAGTTTAACCCATCGAAACGAAACTATTTCCCATGCTCCCCAAATAACCATGAAGCATATTTGCATTCTAGAAAAGGTGTTCGCTCTCCAGCTATGAGTCACAGTGGCTGTGTATTCTCTAACTTGGGCGGTTACTGTTAGGTGTCTATATTTGGGCTTCTGAGTAACTTGTTTAGGTGCTTAAATATGGATTGAGGAGACTAACTTTAGATGCTCCTTGAAAAGTTTGACATGAACATTAGAAAAAGTTTTTGAAAGCAATAGCACTATGAAGTAACTTGACATGCTGTGTAATCACACTATAATGAATATGTATAAGATTTTTGTAGCAAATATGCAAAATAATTTGCATAAGAGATATTGAGGGTGTCTTTTTTTGTTCATTGTCACTAAGTACTGAGAGTTTCTTTTAGCAGTCATAACGCATATAAAACTAGACATTTGTATCTCCTTACAACAGCAGTCATTTGAATTAAATTGTGTTTTGTGAGAGCAAAATGAACTTTCTTTGTATTCATATCAAATTATCTGTTCAATGATTAATTCGCAGCTCTTTATTAAAATAGTAAGAAAATAGGATATTTTTCTCATAGACTGACTTTTTTTAGCAACTACTTAATGATAATAGGATTAAAGCGATTAAGCAGTGGTGAATGAAATGTGGTTACCACCTGTGTTATGTCCTCCACTGAGTTATATTAGGTCAGTACTTTTGGCCATGACCTATGATTGACTTGTTTTCCTGTAGGAATACACAATGGATGTTTTCTTTCGGCAGACTTGGACTGATGAGAGGTTGAAGTTTAGTGGGCCAACTGAAATTCTTAGATTGAACAATTTAATGGTCAGTAAGATCTGGACACCAGACACCTTTTTTAGAAATGGAAAAAAGTCAATTGCTCATAATATGACAACTCCTAACAAACTTTTCAGAATTATGCAGAATGGAACTATTCTCTATACGATGAGGTAAGATTCTGCTGTGCTGTTTCCTGTTGAACTTGTTTTCAACTGTTAATGAAGGAACTGAGTACAATTTATTTTAATGTATTTTAGACTGACCATTAATGCTGATTGTCCCATGCGGCTGGTAAACTTCCCTATGGATGGGCATGCTTGTCCATTGAAGTTTGGGAGCTGTAAGTTTTTTGTAAAAGTTTAAGATTTTTTAATATATTTATTCATATTTGAACAACAGGATGTAGGGCCTGTTAGTGACTTTAAGAACTTGAAAATGGGGTCCTTAATAGGAGTTAATTAACTATAGGCCCATATCCCACATCAGAATCTGCTCATGCATACCACTAGTACCAGGACTTTGCATAGTCAGCGGAATCCAGGGTAGTGGATCTCATTGCAAGCTCATGGCTATAAACTGTATTGTGTTTTTTGTTATTCTGACGCAGCCAAGTGTATACTGGTACCTTTTAAATAAATCTGTTGTTTTAGCAGTGAAGAAAGGTTATCGTTATATGCTCTCACTTATTAAAGAAACTGGTATATTTTGAATGAAGAACTATGCTGAAATTACCACTTGCAATCACCAGACTTTCTGCCCTCAGCTGGAGGGAACCACCCCTCTACTGTGGGCAATATCAGAGTGAGTGGGATACCTCTCAGGGCCCTGACAGTCTCAGAGACCCACATGTGTGGCAGATACACCACATCAAGAGGAGGCTTACGTAGAGAGAGGGGGACCCATCATCCCAGGGAGCCATAGTAATAGCTTATGTTTCTTAATAAGCCCCTTTAATGGTAGGTAGATGGGTGGTGGTTGTAGTCTATGTAGCACAGGGGGGGAAATAAATACAAAGGCCATGGGGACAGGATCACCTTTTATTTATAGAGGGAAACAAGACAAATATTAAGGGAGCACAAATGCATTATGAATTGATAGGGAATTTTAAAATTAGAATAAAAAAGAACCTGAATGTAATTCAAAACCCTCAAGCTGAGGCATGTTATTAGTCTATGTTATGGGTTCTCAACCTGGGCATGAGCACTGTCTGCCCTTCCTATGTGGCTAAATGGGAGAAAAGGGTCCTGTGGAGATGCTAGCTACATGGGAGCCAGGGCGAAGAGGAAGGTTGAGAAGGAGAAGCTATTATTACTATTACCCTCATCATTCCTGTCCCCCTCTCCTGTTTGTTATGCTCAGGAGTTGAATCTTAATTAGAATTGAATTTTAATTAGACTAGAAAGAGTTTGTAATGGTAGGGACCAACTCCTACCATAGTGGGACCATAGTATTTATTTTGGCCATTGAAAACTACTGTAATATAATTAATACTATTGATTCTTTCCTCCATGATACCCCAGATGCCTATCCAAAAAGTGAAATCATTTACACATGGAAAAAGGGACCTCTGTATTCAGTAGAAGTACCACAAGAGTCTTCCAGTCTCCTCCAGTATGATCTTATAGGACAAACAGTGTCTAGTGAAACAATTAAATCTAACACAGGTAAGACATAGCCTCATGTAGAATTGACACATTATAAAACACTCATTGGAAACCAGCTAAATTGCTTTCCTTTTTTATCTAACTGTTCACTCTTCTTCCCCTAACTAAAATTGCTGAAAAGGTTTTGTTTGTTTCCTGCAAAAGATTGATTTTCAACATATTGCTCATAGGTGGGCAAAGTTTAATGTAACTTTCAGGAACACTGCTTTTTCAGTAGCAGAACAACATATCAAAATAATAACTGATTCACCTTTTCTCTTTATCTCAGTTGATTCACTTTAGCTTCTATTGATCAGCTAAACTTTATCATATAGTAGAAGGCCCATTATTCGCCACTGCTTTCCTCAAAACACAGCATATTAATTTAAGACATTCCAAAGTTTACTCCAGTAATGTTCATTCATATATTGCCAAAATAATGCTGACATACTTGTCTCCTAACAGGTGAATACGTAATAATGACAGTTTATTTCCACTTGCAAAGGAAGATGGGCTACTTCATGATACAGATTTATACTCCCTGCATTATGACAGTCATTCTTTCTCAGGTGTCTTTCTGGATTAATAAGGAGTCTGTTCCAGCTAGAACAGTTTTTGGTATGCTGTGTTAAAGTCTCTGCAACAGCATGTCATCATTCCATTTATTCATCACCTTTCATTGCTTGTTTGTTGCAGGTGAATATTCACTTCAGCTGCTCTATTTTCATCTGCAAAGGAAAATAGGCTACTATCTCATTCAGACATATATTCCATGCACCATGACTGTAGTCCTGTCTCAGGTTGTGTTTTGGATCAACAAAGAATCTGTTCCAGCAAGAACTGTGGCTGGTATTAATGTTTTTACCATGAAATTCATTTGTTGTATTGAATCCACTGTATTGAACAGCTACTGTAGTGTGATGGGAATTGGTTTTTAAGTAGAGGAAGAAAAAGCTAATGGATCCCAGGGAACAAAAATAATTAATTGTCTTGAAACCAAATAAATAATGTTAAAAAAATCCTACTACGAACAGAATTCTGTTCTCAGAAAATTTACATGGTCAATTTTGACCGTTTCTGTTGTGTGGTATCCATAGACATTCTGGGCATATGTGCATGGAGAGTTTGAGAGTTAAGATCCACCATTCAGATTTGAGAACAGAGGTTTTCTCTTGATTTGTATTCTGTTAAAATCAATACTTAGATTCAAAGAAAGGTTTACCAATAAAACTAATGAAAATTAAATGTATAGTGTTAACTTTTCATAGACTTCTCCAATTTATGTTAAAAGAGTAACAAAATGCAAACTAAACCCCTATCACAAGCTCTCTTATCTGCCTGTCTCTCATGACATTGGGATGCCTTCTCTCCAATGGCTTGGGTTAAAGGATGGACTATCCATTTTATATTTTGGATCCTCATCTCTGATATATATATTTAGCTTTTGTAAGTTAGACTCTTCTTCTGTTTACTTCATTCTTAATTTTGGACCTGTACTGTGCCCATCAACCTCAAAGACAGAACTTCCACCAACCAAATGGTTGAGAAGGACTGGAGTATAATTAGAGCTGGACAAAAAATTCTCATCAAAAATATTTACAATGAAAAATGGAGAAACATTGTAAATTTTAATGCATTTTTCCCAATATTATTTTTCAACCAGCTCTAGATATATTATTGTAAATTCCTTGGAGCCCAGTCCTGTAGTCTTTGTACAGACCAAACTCCTGTATTTGCCTTTTATACCAAGACTGCAGGATCTAGGGTCATATTTTCAGAAATGTTGGTTGCCCAACTTCAGGGGAGAGGAGGATTGGCTTTTATGGGTCTCACTTAACTGCAATGGAACTATTAATATACGTTCAGCTACTCATGTGCATGTTAGAGCCACTGGACACCTTGGGCCCAATTTTTAGAAGTGCCAAGCGCACACGACTTTCATTGACTTGAAATAGAGTTGTGCGTGCTTCTTCATTCTTACAATCCCAACTGCAGTTGGGCACCCTAAAAAAACAAAAATCTGGAACCTAAAATTAGAGACCACTTTTGAAAATGTGGAAATTAATGTTTATTGTCTTAAGTATTCAGACAAAACTATAAAGAATAATCAGATACTGGGATGAGTTGATATAATAGATTTTAAAGGGTGCTTTATTGCTATTGAAGTGCAGTGTGTATAGAACAAATGTGGGTTGACAATCTGACATCATAATATAACACTCCCAGTACTGTGTAGTTCATGGAACAGTTACAGATGATCGGAAGCATATCATGGCATATTTGGTGAAATGTATACTGTTCACCTGACAGGCTGAATGGGGGATTTGGAATTGCTCAGTCTATTGGGTAAATAGGTCTTCAGACTGATTTTTAAAAAAATATTTACAGACATCTGAAATGACAGTTTTATGAGCCATTTCAGACTGAAGAGTAAATACAGAATTAGGAACAGAGGAATATTCTTAGAAAACACAGTAAATGCAAGTGCCACTGCCAGTTTTGCTGAAAAATTAGTAATAGCAAGCCTGACACTTTGTACAAAAAATATACCAATTCCATCAGTCCTAACTCAGGACTATACTGAAAGTTTCTGCAGGGTAAGGACTGATGGATTTATCCCCATTACAGCCTGAACCTGCAGTCTTTATTCAGAGAAAACTCCCTTGACTCCAGAGAGATGATTTCAGGCTCAGTTCCTTACTACCTAGAGCAAATTATCAGGCCCAGTGACAAATCAGAGGTTTAAAATGGAAGACCTGACATCCCATTATGTATAACATTGGACAACACTGATGTTATAATTATTATCTAAGTGAATTTGGCTCGAAAAGTCATCTGAATTTCCCCAAATTAAAGGTTTAAAGAGGGGGAAAGGAGAAATTAATGATGGGAGATTAAAGCTAGTTTGCGAAAACCAATTCCAACATTATATAAAAGGGGCAACATTGTAAGCAGATCGACTCCCTCAGAAAGGGGTGCAAGATTACAGTCTACAAAAATAAGGAATGCTATGATCCCAAGATGAAGGGGAAGCAGGGGTCATAAAGATCTGCTTGCTAGAAACTTCTGAAAGAAACAGTGTGGTAGGCAGAACCATCTCAGGTACAGTAATACTCCTTTGTACTGCTATGTACTCAAAAAGGGCAGTGGATTCCCAATATGCTTTTCCCTATATATGTATTACTCCTGGCCTGGAGTGGAATAAAGAACATGGGTATTTCTAAGTATGCCTTATTAAGAGTCATATGCAAGTTATCCTTTAGCTTACACCTACTGTGTTCATGGTCTCACCACTTCATCCAGATTCCATATCTGTCTCAGAGTCCTCACAAAGAGTCCCTTCTATATGAATATTTAGCTAATAGATTCAGGATGGAAAATCTTATGCAGAGATAGATACGATCAGCTTTCTCTTGTTTTCGTATCACACTGGGAGCCAGAATTTGAACTTTGATCTATCATATTCATTAAAATCTCAGAGGTGGAAAGATTCTTAAAGCAAAATTTTATAATGCAAGCAGTGAAATAAAATGAGTTTTACAGTGATTTTAACTGAACTCTCTTAAATCTTACTGAGAAATATTCAAAATCTATAGCCAAAGATAAACAAATTTTTTCAACTGTGTTTTAGCATTCTGTGAGATAAGGCAGATTTTGTCAGTCCAGAGCATTTCAAGAAAATCACCTTCTAAAATCATTCAGCCCTCACTGATAGGAATCTTCCAGATTCCTAATATCTAAATTCCAGTAGTGATAAGTATTTATACAGACACTGAATCCATCATTACATTACTAAATATTGCTAAATAGCACATGACCATGTTCTAATCTCAGCACATATAATCTTGAAAAGTTCACCCGGGTGCATATGTGAGTCATGGACTTTTGACATTGAATTATACTTCAGACTTATTTATATTTCTGTTATAAAAATGTCTGCCAAATGTTGGGGACAGGAGATATTGGTTTTTTTTTAAATCTTCTATTTGCATTTTATTAAAAACATGTTAGATTATGACATTGGAACAGTGGTACTCATCTGCAGATAGTTGACAAGCTGCATCTTGAGAGTGAGTTGCAGAGAGAACCCTAAAATAATCAACTCACATAGTCCAGAGGCTGCAGTGAGGTGTTACGTCAGTATGTGATGACACTGCATTCTCATTGTTCAGCATCATTCATAGCATATTGATGATCAATACAACATAACATAACATTTTCTACCTCCCACCCACCCTTTCCTGATCATTGGAGGAGAGAAGCAGTGTTCTGCAATCTATTTACTTCAGTATAAGCTATCCTCAGACCCACCTGCCACTGTAAAGAGTTAACATTGATCTTGGAAGCTATCCTGCCACTGGTCTTCATGCAGAACTCCCATGAGTTCTGTATGACATCTTATGTCCCTTCAATGTAACCCCAAAGTGGGGTGGGTGGAGAAGGATGCTGAAATTACATGTTACTAAACTATAGTATTTTAACTTGGATTATTGCAATAGATAGTGCTCATTAACCCATAGGTAAAATAGGTTTTTGAAAGCTGAGCTCTTCCTTTCTTATATGGGACTTGCCTTGTGTGGTCCTCATGTCATTCCTACAACTTCCTTCTCTAGAAAGTGGTGCTTCCAGGCATGCTGTTATGTCCATGTTTTAGCATCATTCTAGAGAGAACCCTTACTCACTGGCTGGGTATCTTAACTTTACATTTGTGTACCATTTTAAAATATGGCATACAGTCTAGGGTGGCTTATTCACTATGGTTAGATATACAAATATGAACTATTTGAAGCACAAGGAGTACTTTGCAATCTGTTAATCATCTGATAGGGAGCGTAGTATTGAAACAATAGGAAGTGTAATCTATACATTTATAACAATTTATAAGCAATATGGATATAAGCAAAATCCTAATACCTTAATTTTCATTCTGTTATTTTAAAGGGATTACTACAGTTCTAACAATGACCACTTTAAGCATCAGTGCGCGCCACTCTTTGCCCAAGGTGTCTTATGCTACTGCCATGGATTGGTTCATAGCTGTGTGCTTTGCCTTTGTCTTCTCTGCACTTATCGAGTTTGCAGCTGTCAACTACTTTACCAATCTTCAGACTCAGAGAGCAATGAGGAAGGCAGCCCGGGCAGCAGCACTAGCAGCAGCACTAGCAGCAGCAACTGTACCAGCAGAGGACGAGATTGTCTCGGTAATTGCTCATTTTTCTAATAATAAGCATCATATAGGATGAGACAGCCAAAGTAGTGAATGCAAAACAATTGAACAATGTTAAAGTGATCTTAGTCTGGAACAGATTACATAACTGAGTCACATCAATTCAAACGTCAAGGAAGTTATTGCTCTCACGTCAGAAGGTGAAAGCAGTTCATTTGTAGTTGTTTGTACTAAGTGGAGATATTCTTCAGTCATTCTTATTTATATAAAGCAAAATAATTAAAGAAAAACAACATTAGAGCGTTACACACAAATACTTTCTTCAAGCAATGCTGTAAGTCCTGTGATTCAGGGAAATAATCACCAGAATGCAGACTACATCATAGTAAGATTGCAGAATTTGCAGGGCACTGTTCAAAAAAGAGTGAGAGCTGTGCATTGGCTAGATGGTTACTGGATCACTGTTATATACATACCATAAGTGGGTCAACTGGGGGAAGGGGAATTAGCTTTTACATAAACTTGGCATCTGTTACTTGCATAAAGAGCTGTGTTGGTGGAAGCTTTGAGAAAGCCACTGAGATACAGTTTTAAAGGAAGAGGGGTAAATATTCAGCACATGCGAGAGACAGAAATACTTTCTCGTATCAAAAGCAAGATATGTTAAATCATTGAAAATTGGTTTTAAATATTTTCACTACCAAGTCTCCCTAACTAATGATACAGCCCCCATTATCATCAACATCAGTTTATTTATATGCACAACACTAATCCAAGCTAAGTTAACATTATCATCATCTCCGGTTACAGATAGGGAACTGAGGCACATAAAGATTAAGGGACTTGCCCAGGGTGACCCAGAAAGTGGGTAGCACAGCTGAACCCAGTTCTCTTGAATACCATTCCACTGCCTTAACCACAAAGCCATCCTGCTTCTCTATGTCAAATCTCAAATTCCCTAGCTAAAACATTTCTATTTAAATATGTTTTAGTACAACTTAAACTGTAATAGGTTAGGTGTATCTCAAACCATTTAAAAAGTAGTAGGGTACATTTACTAACAAAGGTGTAGTTGTACAGCCTGTTACTGTTGCTGCTCCCCATTGAAATAAAAAAACAACATTTCCTTGACATCAGTGGCAGAAGAATTGGGCTCATAAATCTTAGGGCTTGCCTAGAAAAACAGCGTGTGGCAAACTGAGGTGCAGGTCTACAGTGCACCAGTATGCCGTCCCCTAGTGTGCTTTAATATACGCCTGTAAAGCAGAGTAGATTAAAGTGTTCTAGAGAACTTTTAATGCATGGTAGCAGGGTGTACACGGACAACTAGCATACTGTAGATTTATACCGCAGCTGTGTGTCTAGACAAGCCCGCAATGCATTTTAACAGAGATTTGTTTTAGCATTGGGAAGAAATATGAGACTCCAGAAAAGACAGACAAAATAAAGAAAAGCAGATTATTCTCATAACATCTTTTGTCTTTCATAAAAATTTAAAGAAACTGTATCACACATTACAACTCAGAAAACTGGGCTTTTTTCCTGCCCAGATTGTGTAAAATGAGGTTAAAGACCCCCCCCTCCCCCCCCAAAAAAAACCAAACAAAAACTCAAGCAAGACTGACTTGAGCAAAGCTAGTAATGTGTGATAGAGTTTGCATAAGTTTGCAATAATGGATAATGAAAAAGTATATTTTTATTTTGATGAAACTTGTAAATAAATAAGCGTAAAGTAAATCTAGATGTGCATGTCGAATATTTACATTTTTATCATTCTAAGGAAACCTTAATAATAAGTTGCCTCATCAAAACTTACAACAAAAGCTGATAATATATTTGTTAATGTTCAGATAAAATAATTTTTTTCAAATGTCATGACATTTGAGAAAGGCTCAGTTGTTATGACTGAATTATTAGTATTTGACTGAGGACATTACATACCCTATGGGCTGTATATTATAACAGCAAATTAATGCTACAAAGGTAAAATGCTACAGATCTAAAGACAAGGAGCACTTTAAAAGATTTTAAGTCCCCCCCCCTTTTTTTTTTCAAATATAGATTTTCACAGGAAATCACTCAGGCAAATATCAAAATACTAAGTTAAATAGATCACCTGGCATGACATAGCAAAAGAAAATATTAACAAAAAGCACATCCCTATCTTAGAATAAGAACCCTAAACTGGAAAGACATTTCGGGTCTGAATCCCTGAATAATGCTCTTCATCATTTGTTCCATTTAAAGACCCAAATATATAGAATACTAAAGAACATATAATATGATCTATAGAGCGTCCATTATATATAAACAATGAAATTAATTCATAGAGGACAGAAGGAGGAGAAAAGAACAATGTGATAATGGTCCATAAAGTCCTGCGTTCTTGAATAAGGGAAAAAATATAATTTTACACAATTTAGAGTCCAAACACAGTAGGCAGAGACATCAAATTATATCCAGTAAAACACTTACTTAAGTACCGCAGTCATTAAAATTCTGAGATCCCAGAAGAAAAAAATTATATTAGAAGAGCCAACTCCTCTTCAAAGGTAGACAAATTTTTGCCTCATTTTTTTTAAGACACCAATACGTATAGTGGAACCTGAATAAGACAAGGTGGCTCAAGGAGGCCTGGCAAGAAAACTTGCCCGATGTAGTTCCTATTTGCTGTTCCCAGAAGTAGCAGTGAGGAGGCCCACCCACAGCACTGGTTGCCAAAGGCATCATGAGCCTGATCCTCATGGTGCTGAGTGCCCTCAGCTCCCACAGAACAGAGAGTTTAGCAGAACTCAAGAGTCTCTAGCGAAAAGAGCATTACATTCATGTTGCAAACGTTCAATCAAATACCAAAATCCAATCAGCACTTTCATTATTCTCAGCCTCTTCATCAGTTCTCAAAGTCCTCATATTGGGTTTCAGAAATTTACAATCCAGGGTTTTGGGTAGGATTCTGCTCTCTCTTGCAGTGAAGTTAGAATGGTGCAAAATCCCTATAAGGTACAGAACCATTGCCTTTCACAGAGGAACTCCCCTATTTTCAAGCTCTAGTGCAGATCACAGAGGAATTTCAGCTTCCCCAAAACAGGGCCCATATTCAAACAGTTTAACTTCACACTGAGCAATTACAGCAAGTGACTTTTTGCAGTTTGCCCTCCTCTGCATAGTCCGCTGTGGGGTGACTCTGCAACAGATGCTACAAAGCAAAGGAAGTGAGAGCCCGGCTGCTGAGGACATTGCTCCATATAGCTGCTTTCCCAGTCATGCCAGGGCTTGAGTCTAAAAAGCCTGGCAGCTCCCACAGCTACTGAAGGGATTTACATATTCTCCATACCACTGTAGCCCAATCTGAACACAGGCTAAAAGTCTGACCTTGAAGAAATCAATAAAGCAAACAAAGAAGTTTGAAATTCGCACTCTGTAAAGTTTCCCTCTCAAGGGTTTAAGCCTCAAACAACTGTAGAAGTAAGTACAATCAATACTTCCCTCTTTTTTCACCGTTTTAGCAATAAAAGCCAGCAAGTGAGTAGTAAAATATCTAGAAACACAGTCTCCAAATATTTTCCTTAACAGAGCTATTTACAAATAATACATGGCATCTAAAACTAGGAAAGAAGCAAAAACCAACCAAGCAAACAATATAAGCCCTATACAAAAGTCTCCAAATTTAAAAAGGTTGCAGACAGCAGTGCATAGAACTTCTCCCCAAGCAGAATTTCAGAGTTGGTATCTTCAGAGAGGATGTTTATACCTGTGGAATATTGTTCCACTTCCACCCTGCTGGTTTGGCATAAGGATGTACCCATCTCTTCAGGAATAGGAAAGGGAAAACCAAGGGAAACCACAAAAATCTAGAGTTCTTATGAATTACAAGAAGGAGATGTAGCAATCAGTTGCAACAGTGACTTCTTTAGGACTGCAGCTGCTTGACTCTGTTACATTTAAAGGGCTGACCCTCATAAAGGCATGCTGGGAAAAATTCTTGTAAAAGGCAGCCCTGGTTCAAGGGGAGTTCATAGGAACTAGAATGTCATTAAGGAAGGTGTTTTGAGGAAAGGAGGTGTGTCTGTGTTTTGTATACTACTGCTATATCACTCTCCTATTTGTCTAGTCTCTTTTCCCTTCTCTTTCTAGAACCCTGCTCCTTCTGTTTTTTATTCAGTTCTTATGCTTTGGTTTCTTACTCCTTATTTGATTCTAAATCATATCATTGCTTTCTTTTACAGTTCCTTTTCTCTCTGATTTCTGCAAGGTCTATTTCTTCTTGTTCTAGATCCTTGTATACTATTGTTGCAGGACTTTCTGTCTTTTCTAAGATGTCCTCTGTGTGTGTCAGAATTTTTTTTAACCAGGCCCTGTTCTATTCTCCCTCAACAATGTTTTAAAGAGGAAAATTTTTCTCTCCCCCCCCCACCTTTCTAAGTAGCCACCAAGTTCTCTGCATCACGTGTTTAAAAGAAATCCCTTAATTAAAAATCTTCACGTTCTCCTATGCCCTCAGATCTTGTCTCCTTTTCTGTTCAGTTCTAATATTTCTCCAGCAGAGTAAAAAAAACCAACCTTTCTTCCACTATGATGGTGGGTTTTGTTTTGTTTTTTTGGTGATTGCCAGGGGTTAAGGTTTATCAGTTGGGAGTTTCAGGAGAAATGTAGTGAGCAGTGTTTGTGTCAGAAGGAAGAGTGCCATCTGCCTTCTGTCTTTATAGAACTTACTCCTTAGATAGTGAAAGCTGCTGGAGAATGTTAAGGTTAGGCTAGTTACTGAAGAGCCCAGGAGCAGAAAATATAAAAGGGTTGTGTCTGTGTTAGACGGGGAATCATTCAGTGCTACCAATACAATTTCATTAGTGGTATTAATGGGGTGAGTTACAGTGTAAATAGGACACCAGCATTTTTGCCATCATGTTCTCTAAGCCTGTCCCAACCAGTCTAAGTGATATGGTGGTGTGTATGCCCCTGTTTACATAACACTTCCACTGGTGGTATAGTAACGATGAGATAGTTGCACCCAAACATTTCATTGTAGCAGACAAGACCAGAGAGAGAAGATCTAGTATTGATGAAAATTCAAAGAGTCATTTAAAAGCTTTAGTTGCTTGAATAGTTTTAAACCCATCAAGTTAAAGTGGATTCAGAATATGTTCAATATTTTACAATTCCAAATCTAATTTTGTCTACTACAAAAATCATTCAAAATACAGTAGAAGTGTCCCTCTCACCCTTCGGGACAGTTAATTTTGTTCAAATGCCTCTTTTATTCAAAATCTCTTGCTAATATGTTGTTACATAATCCTCCACCAAACCTCTGTAATCTAAAAATAGAGAAGGCACAAGACCAAATTCTATTTTGTCATACTCAGTGGAGTTGCTACAAACTTCCATTAAGTCCTTGGACTTCATTGTTTTCAGTCAGATACAGTGGGCTGAATTCTGCTCTCAGTGAAGTGATACAAACCCAGAGTGACTTCACTGGTTGCCAAGGAGTCACTCTAAATTTATCTCAGGTAGCTCAGAGCAGAATTTGGCTCATTGTATTTGTCAGCCGCAGGTGATCTCTGTGTGAAATACAAAACTATGGGCATTCCACTCCAAAATATGACAGCAACAAGCTGAGAATGCATCTGGACCCTGATGGAAGCCCATTTTTATTCTTACAGTAATTTCATTTGTTCCAGCATATCAAAAACAACTCCGAATCTATAGCATAGGAAAGCAGTGCAGCTTTTAGATTTTATTCCATTTCAAATATGTGTTTTAAATATGAATCATATTGTTTCTTCCTCACAGCTCTCTTTATTCAGTAGGCCCAGATCCTGAAAGTGTTGCACGGGTCCCTAGGTGCCTAGAACCCTCTGGACTCTCACTGACTTCAGGAGGGAGCCAGGGTCCACCAGTACACTAAAGGACAGGGACCTAAGTCACTTAGTATGGGTGCCTGTTGTACAGTATCCAAGAGCTTTTGCAGCATGACAGTCAAAGAGCTTAACAGGGATTATTTCCTATACAGCTGGTCAGAATTTTTGATGACATTTCGATAAACAAATGAAATGTGAAAAAAAATCAACAAATAAAAACCCTTTCCAATTAAATATTTTTGTGAAAGCTTTTTGTTGTTTGTTTTTTTCAAAGAGCTCTTTTTCCTAAGCCACAAAGGGATATGGCTCCGACAGCAGAAGATTCTTATTCTGTCTTTAAGCAACATTCCTCAAGTGTAGAGGAGCCTGATGTTTTTCCAGTATAAAGGATTTAGTTCCCTGTGATTACATCAATCAGAATATGTTGGACATGTTTAATGAGTATCCTGATGTGGCTGAAAGGAGAGGGCAAGTAACTGATGATCATTTGGATCCACATGAGTTAAATGTTTTCTAGAGCTAGAGCTGAGCGATAGGGATGGGAGAGAGAAGAGAGAGTTGAAATCATACACAAATATATGTTAAATGTCTTGTATTTCACGATATGAGGGTTTTTCCCCACTAGCATTTAGACATTTTTGCACAGTATTGCAGTCTGATCTCAGTAATCACAGCAGCACATATTAAAATAGGACAAACAAATGTGATTGCACAGTAAGATGAAGGAATATCACTTCTTTTTGCATAAAAGCTGCAAAGATTGCACAACGTAAGTGGAGAGACTGGCTTCTGCTCACAGTTCCACTTGGGCCACTCCAGAATAATTCCGTTTAAACTGCTGGGTTGGCACCAGTGTATCTAAGAGCAAAACTTGGTTTTAAACATTTAACATAAATAACATAAAATAAATATATTTTGTCAGAGGATCTGCAGTGTCAGCCTGCATTTTGATTTGTCATATCATGGAACTGCATTGAGATAGCAAGATCATAAATCTTTAAAAGAGCTTTTATTTTTTTACCTGCTGAGATCACAGAATCATAGATTATTCAGGTTGGAAGGGACCTCAGGAGATCATCTAGTCCAACCCCCTGCTCAAAGCAGGACCAATCCCCAAATGGAGTTCTGTGTTTCTTCTGCAGATGTTAATAGCGTTAGTAACAGCTGTGGGCTCAGTTGTGCCAATTCCTTACCTGTTTTAAATGTTGGTGATGGAACCAATAGATGTTGGGAGCAATGTAGAACTTTGGAGAGAAGGTTACTAATCGAGGGCCAGACAGTGAACCTCTTATACTTACTGGTAAGCAGTTACTCATAAGCTTGGTCTCGTTGACATTGGAACTACTCTTATGAATAAGTACTCACCATTGTGAGTAAAGGCTCAGTAATCTGGCCCAATTTGGAAGTAGATTTAATATTTTCAATGGTGTTTTGGTTTTAAATCTATATCTATGTCACTGGGATCTAAAAGAGTGTTCTTAGAGTCCTTTTGCCATTAGGTCAACAAAAAAAAATAAGAATGAAAGCTCTATCAATTATTAATTATTGTTATTATCTAAGTTTTGTAGTGTCTAGGGTCCAGATCCTCAAAAGTAGTCAAGCACCTAACACCCATAATGGAAGTTAGGCCCTTGAATAATCTTTGAGGATTTAAGGCCACTAGTTAGTTATTTCATTTACATTGTGTAGCACTGGTAGGAATGTCACATATTCATAGGTATATTAATAAGAGGAAAGGGGGAAAAGCATAGGAGACATGCTTTTTTCTTGTTTAATGCTTGTCCAGGCATATTTGAGCTTTGGCACTAATTTCATTTTCATTCTAGTGTGATGACAGCAAAATTCTATATCCTTAGCGTAGTAAATTACAAAGGAGATAAGAAATATCACATTTTTCTATCTGAAAGTTTAGAGTTTATTGCCATTATTTTCTTCTGACTTCACTGTACTGACAGGAGAAGTACATAATTTTAAGTGAGCAAAGGAGACAGCAATAAGAACAAGTACAAATTGTTTTAAAGTTTGTTGGTATCTAGGCACATACATAAGATGCTCATTTTAGTGCCATGCTACAAGCTGCACTGACAGCATAATTACATATCCGCAGTACAAAGGAAGGCAGATTTTTAGATAATTTCAAAGTGATTTTTAATTAGAAATATGAAGAGAAAAATGTACACACAAAATTCATAATATACACACAACATCGCTATAAAAATAGAGAAGGCTAGAATACAGAATTACATACACTCTAAAGTGATATTTTCCCTATCTTTTCTAACTGGAGGTAAGGGCCTGATGCTGCAATTTGCTGAAAGCCTCCTGAGTTGTGTCAAGAAAACCCTAGCAAAGTCAATGAGAATGGAGGGTGATAAGTATCTGGATGGAATAGACTCCCAGCTGCTTTGTGGGCATCCAAAGGACATCCAAATTAGTTTAGTTGTATGACCTTAGTTAGTCCTAGACAGCACCTTACTACTCTATGCAGTACAGCACCTCCTGTTTAATTCTGAGTGATTGTGCAAAGTTCCACATGCATGGGTCAGACTGCAGGCATGGAGCAATTTTGTTCATTGTGCTGCAACTTCACAAATCTGCATTGTCAGCAAAGAGGCCACGTAAAGGAGCCAGTTTCTTTTGCAATTTATCAAATCAACTAACAGTGTTTGAGATTTTGTGTTAGGTGCGCTGGACAAGTTTGCTTTATTATATCCCATAAAAGCAGGGATTAACATAGCTTGCTAGTTGTAATAGTTCATATATTTTCTTTCTGTGTAGTGTTTTGGCAAATTTCATCACTGTATCCTAATCTCAATGCTCTTTGTCAAAGAAAACACTCAAAAGGGAAAATCCAAGTAGAGAAAAGTAATGACTACAGCAACTATTCAGAGCTCAGCTGCCATAGAACCTGCAGGCTCCCATCCTCATGCATAAACTTTATCAATTTAATTTGAATGAAAGCCACAAGTTGTTGCATCCTCTTGCTGCTGTTCCATGGCCAGAGTCTCTGGGTGAGTCTTCATTGGTAGCTGAGAAAAAGTTGTATTATAAATTGGAGAATAATTTACAATGATAGTGTTGGTAAAGACAGTCCATTGCAACACAAAAGACCAAGTCCTAGGCTTCCATCTGCCCCTTTTGCATTGCTTAAGTAGCAAACAGGGATCTTTGAATTGGTTTAAGCAGCTATTTGAGGTTTCCCCTCCAGAGAGTTATACCAGCTCTACCTGATGTTCCTCAGTGTATGGGGCATGCCCAAGTAACTGGCCATTAATGGCTGGAGCAATAATGTGTCCTGGCTGCTGGAATAGGCCATTGAGGTGTAACTTAAAGCAATTTGATGCTCCTTTTAATTGCTCCAGTTGCCATCCAGCCACTGGCTAGGTCCAGGGTTGGGAGCATAAAACTATCTTGTCTAGCTCAATGGGACCCAAGAATTGGGACTAATTAATATATTCCACCTTGAATCTGTGATCAAGGATTCTGTGACTGCAATGCTAAATGAAGATATACAGGTGGGCCCTTGAACATAAGGGAGAAGTTAAAATAAAAGGAATCACCTGTATCTTGTGGTGGCAAAACCTCCCCAAATTTGTCATCATCTGATGTGAAGAGAATGTTCCTTCATAGCATGGTAGGGACAGGGGTGCTGGAACAATTCATATAGTGGGGGTGCTGAGAGCCATTGAATCAAACTATAAACCCTGTATATGATGGAAACCACTTCAAGCCAGAGGGATGTGGCAGCATCCCTGCCCCCCTCCCCAGTTCCAGCATCTATGGGTAGGGATGTTTATTTCTTAAAATTTGTGCTACACTAAATAAAGAACTGCCCACACCATGCTCTGGGAATACTTCACTCTTAAAAATACGTCCCCCAATAAACAACCTCCGGCAAGTACCTGCAGATAACCCACCCTTGCAGCAATGTAAATATAACAAAAAGATTAATAAACCCACTGACAAAATCACCACCTCAGCTCCCCTCAACCAACTCCCTATACAAAGGGATTTGCTATCTTTGCATTAACAGTGGAACAATAGAATGTTAATGTACCTTCTGCCAAAGCATCATCAGCAACCTGTGAGCCTATTTTTCTTTTCACTATGGATGTCTACACAGTCTGGGGGAGAGAGCTTCCCAGCCAGGGTTGACAGACTTGGTCTAGCAGGGCTTGGCTAGTGCTCTAGAAACAGTGCTTTGAAGTTGCAGCTTGGGCTGGAACTTGGGCTCTGAAGCCTAGGAATGGGGATGGGCTTCAGAGCCCAAGCTCCCGCCTGAGCAGCAACTTCAAAGCAGCATCTACACAATTATTTTTAGAACACTAGTGTGAGCCCCACTAGCCTACGTCTGTCTACCTGGGCTGTGTAGATATACCCATTTCGACCAGCTATACACCATGGTACCTCCTCGACTCAGTGTACTGAATCCTGATTTACACCAGTGTAATTCAAGGCAGAATTTGTCCCGATCTATATATGTCAGAATGCTGTTTATTGACAAGTGATAGGATGAAATAACAAACACTTTTTAAAAAAAAATCTGCTCATTTTCCTCCACTGTGGAGAGACCAAGCCCTCTTGTACAAAATCTAAAGACAAACCACATTGTGTGTCTAGCAACATTCCAGTTTCGAAAGCAGGGCACAAAAGCAGAATGGGATAGTGACTCTGAGCGGAAGTAATGGCTCAGGCTCAAACAGCTAGTCTGTTTAGAGAGAAGGATTATTATGATTAGTGCCAGTGCACATGGATAACCCTCTTTCTGTTTCTGTGACACATCTGTGGATGATCCCCCCTTCAAACCTGTCTGCTGCTTGCAGTGTAACTGGAAAATACAAAAATCAAACATCTGTGTTCCAGATAGACATAGCCTCACAGTATGTATGCCACTTATAATCCATCTGCAAAACATGTTACTCTTCAGTTACTTGACTAGTGTGGGCAGGGGACTTGGGATTCAGGAAAGAAATGTGTGTGGGGAGGGGTAGAAACAGAGAGAGAAAGAAAAAGCATTATCTGTTGTGCAAATAGAAGCTTATTTTTCTCCACTGCCTTCTGTTTATGTCTTCTTAGACCAAATTCTGCAAGTGATACACATATACAACTTCCATCAATTTCCATGGGAAATAAGCATGTGCATCCATGAGCAGAATCTGGGCCTCTTGTGAGAAGTGCGTGGTTCTCTTTCATACTCTAGCAGTGATACCGAATACTAAGAAGATAATTCTTTTACATCCCTTTTGTTCACCAAACATAAGACATATTGTCAATACCAGGTTATCTGGTTATCCGTAAATGCATGATATTAACTATAGATTACCATAGAATAGAATAACAGTTTCAACACTGTGACGTTGCACTCTATATGACTTTATAAAAATATGCTCATGTAACTGGCATATGCTTCATGCAAAAGGTCTCTTGTATCATTACAAATCTTATAATCTACTGAGTGTGATCATCCTATTTGTATAAATGTACCACTCTTGTATCTGAAACTAGAACTATGAACTATAACTGAGGGCCTATTGTAATTATGCAAAGTGTAGGCCATTAATGGTGGTTTGGAATCTTGATGACTCCCATTAACCAGGACAATTGACTGCAGATGGCTCTGTTTTACCTGTAAGTCTTCCTGTATAGGTGTGTGCTGGCAAGTGGGTAATAAAGTCTTACAGTGACATGTGATCATGTCACCTGAACTGGAATCCATCTTTAACCTAGTGCTTTTCCATTGAGAAGGGGGGGAAGGAGGGAACCCAGAGGAACAAAGGATTCCCATCTTATGCAAAAGATATGTAAATGGGTGGAACAGAACAAAGAGAAGGCAGCCATCATGAGGAATCCCCTAGCTACCACTTGAGCTGGAACAAGGGCTGTACCAGGGGAAAGGATCGTGCCCAGACTAGGAAGGCGTCCAGTCTCTGAAAGAGACTTATTGAAACATCTCTCAGGGTGAGATTTTATCTGTATTCAGTTTGATTAGACATAGACTTGCGTGTTTTATTTTATTTTACTTGGTAATTCACTTTGTTCTGTCTGTTACTACTTAAAACCACATAAATCCTACTTTCTGTATTTAATAAAATCACTTTTTACTTATTAATTAACCCAGCGTATGTATTAATACTCGGGGTGGGGAGGCAAACAGCTGTGTTTCTTTCTATCAGTGTTATAGAGGGTGAACAATTTAGGAGTTTACCCTGTATAAGCTTTATACAGGATAAAACAAATTTATTTAGGATTTGGACCCCATTGGGAGTTTGGCATTTGAGTGTTAAAGGCAAGAACACTTCTGTTAGCTGCTTTCAGGTAAGTCTGCAGCTTTGGGACAAGTAATTCAGACCCTGGGTCTGTGTTGGAGCAGACGGGCGTGTCTGGCTCAGCAAGACAGAGTGCTGGGGTCCAAGCTGGCAGGGGCAGAAGTAGTCTTGGCACATCAGTTGGCAGTTTCCAAGGGGGTTTCTGTGATCCAACCCACCACAAACACATGTTCATCTCTTTATATGCTAAAGGCTCAATCCTGCAGCTGCTGCATTGAAATGAAGTCCGATGCATGGAGCAGCTGAAGAATCAAGCCATAAAACTTTTACAATAAGACACTGGGATGTTCTTAAATGAATGATTGTCATAAAAATCAATGTCCAAATAATGAATTTTGCACAGTTTTGTAACCAAAACTAGATATCCAACAGCATTTTACCATGCTATACAATTCAAATATAAAAACACAGAAATGGCCATATTGGGTCAGACAATGGTCCATATAGCCCAGTATCTTGACTTCCGACAGTGGCTGGTGCCATATACTTCAGAAGGAATGAACAGAACAGGGCAAGTGTTGTCCAGTCCCAGCTTCTGGCAGTTAGAAGACACCCAGATTATGGGGTTGTGTCCCTGACCATCTTGGCTAATAGCCATTGATGGACCTATCCTCCATAAACTTATCTAATTTGTTTTTTAACCCAGTTATACTTTTGGCCTGTACAACATCCCCTGCCAAAGCTGACTGTGTGTTGATTGTGCATTGTGTGAAGAAGTAATATCACAACACTATTTTACCATACAAGTATTCTTGTTAATCTAATGATATTTAAATTACTGAAGACTTCAATCATCAGTTTCAGTCATTCTGTTTCTGCAGAGGATGACTGAAAAAGCTCTTTAGGTTTTCACTAATTCACATCCACAGAGATTATACCCAATTTAAGTGCCAACATTTTTATCCATTACCCTGAAACATAGGTTCTTGGGACACCTTCCTTCCTCAGATTCGGTAAGCTTCAAGCCTAGCTATGATGATAGTAGACAGAACTAAGCAGAATCAGTGAATCCACTGGATTGTTAACTCTTTGGGGTAAGGGCTGCATGTATCTTTCATGTAGTGAGAGTGGTGCACATATATACATCTGAGGACTGATTCTGGCCATTAGCATGTCTATGTGTATTAATTTTGTGTCTACTTTAAACTGTACAAAGAGGAATATATATAGAAATATATTATATAAATAAATATATATAAGAAACTGCAAACATGTGTCTCAAATCTCACAGCTGAGAATCTGGTAATGTTTTCTCCCTACAGCATTCTGATTCCAATTGTAACCTGAAGAAGCGAGTGAACTCCACAACCTCTCAGACGGACCAGTCCCCTGAAGCCAGCATAATGTCCAATAGTGCATCTCAAGGTCAACCAACATCTATTCCCCTGCCAGCCCCGCCACCGCCACCACCAGCACCGCCACCAGCAATCGGAGGCACTAGTAAAATAGACCAGTATTCCCGGATCCTCTTTCCAGTGGCATTTGCAGGATTCAACCTGGTATATTGGGTTGTTTACCTTTCAAAAGACACTATGGAAGTGAGTACTAGTGTTTAATTGTGTTCAACTGTTACAGAATGAAAGTATGCTTTAGGGGCTGCATTTTTTTTTAAATCAGCCTTGGAACTTCAGTTACTCAGTTCTTTGCAGCATGGACATTTGTAATAATATACATTAGCAGCCAGTGAGAAAGGAGTATTGAAGACAAGGAAGTAATGCTATTCATAGGGGAGAAATTAAAAACATTTCTTACTACATACTTTGAGCAGGTTGGGGGCAGTTGTCTAAGTCTGTGTATATGACAGTATTCCTAGCAAATTTTATTTCTTTCATCACTTAATCTTGTTAGGTGTGACAAGGAATGGTATAGTATTTGTTGAAGAAGTGAAATGAAGGAGCTAAAAACCCGAATATCTTCTATGATTGCCTTAAAATGATGAGTTTATTTTGCATGGTCTCTTAAAAGAAAGAAAAATTTAAGATGCATTCTAAACAGTAAACAGTAGGAAAAAATTGGCTACACTTGCATTGTACATTCTCTAAATACTGCTCCATCATAACTTTGCATAACTTTGTTTAAAAGATTTAGTTTTACTTGCATTTAACCAGCACAATGTCCTGTCCTTAGTATTCCCAGACTCATTCCTAGGTGTTGTGGAAAAGATGCATATGATGCAAATTTAATGCTCCTGGGATAATCTGTCAATGATTAGCTTATCATTTTCAGGCAGTCATTAAAACCCTAAATCTTTCTTCTAATAGCTTAAATTCTCCTTTGAACTTATTCTCTTTCACCTAAATACAGCTGATGGGACAAAAGAATGATGCAACCCATGAGGTGTTTACTTTGTTGCCAGGTTGTCTTTGAACCAGCTAATACATTGCAATGGATTTTATGAATATACTTTGCTTTGTTTGTGAGAGTTACAGAGAGAATGGTCACATTTGAACAATACCAAATACACAACAGAGAGCGAAAACATATATATTTCTCTCTCTCACACACACACACGCAACCAATCAGAAATATTCAGGTCCCCCTAAAACAAATATATACAATACATAATTATTACATGAACTGGTAGTATAAGAGTTTGGGGGGCAGATACTCAGCTATTGTAAACCGGTGTAAACTCCACTGACTTTATTGGAGCTGTTCTGATTTGTATCAAATGAGGATATTGCTCTGAAATTCTAAATTGAGGATGGAAAATGAAAGACTATTGTTGTTTTCCCACAGTAGCTATGAAAAATTTAAGTTGAACCAGGTATATTACCATAAATATTAACCCTACACATTTTAAAGGCTTCTCAGATAGTGCTGACTGCAATCATTTTTCATGTTTCACTTTTAAATGCTCCCAAAAGACACACACAACTGAGAAATTCTTTTCAGGACTAGCCTTAAAGTATGGCAGAAATCCTAAAGCAGAACTACAGAACTCGGTCAGTGTTTCTATTTTTCAGACACGTCTCCATAAATTACATTTTGCTTTTCGTTTACTCATTTGTGAAGAATGATGGCTTTGATATTCATTGTTAGAATTATAATCTATTATACTATCTCACTAACTTTTCATTATTGCCTTAAATGCCTATAGTCATTTTGCTATATTAATCTTTTCTATTCAAGGCATAATTCTGCAAAGCCTGGCCCATGTAAACAGGACAATTCAACTCAGTTGCAGGATTAGGCCCAAAGTTACTAAACAGGGATACGCTACTGAAATAAATTGTTTTAACAAATTGAATCCTGCCACAATATCTTTGAACATCATTAATATTTTTCACACTCTCACTACATTGGATCAGTGTATAACTTGTATAAGAAGTCAATGGAGATTAGTCAATAGACTTGCATCTACTTTACGGAAGTGGCTCATTCGGCTCATCCATAGCCTTACATTTCCAAAAAAAGTAGCAACCTATGCACATTTTTATATAACAATCCAGTTTTATTAGATTTTTAAAAAATCATTTATTACATCTTTTAAAAAAATAAATACCTTAATATTATCCAAATATCCATTACATGTGCAAACACTATGGTGCATTCTGTATAGTAATATTATCAGGGACTAGTGACCCGAATCATGAATGTGCTGAAGTGCTTTGCATAGTTCCACTAATCATAGAGCAAGTTACATACGTGCTTAAATGCTTTGCAGGATTAGGGCCTACAAGAGATCTGGATCCATATAATATGGACCATATGAAGGTATAGTTTTAATTATTTATCACTTGGGCTTCACAAATGAATAACAGCTTGCATGTGTGTCTGCATTTTTTTAAAATAAATTCACTTTGTACAGTCAGATCTCAGAATCTAAGCAAGGGTACTCTGGATGGGAGACCTTTAAGGAAATCATATATACGTGTTGCAATAAGTGGTGTTGGTGTTTCTGAAGGTGGTACTTTTACCCCTTTAGTCTGTATTCAATCAAGATTTCTCCAGTATGTTTTATGGTGGACTGTGGGGCTAGAACTACTGGGTCAGATCCTCAAGCTGATTTAAACCGGGTGTAGCTCCACTGAGCAAGGTCAACGGAATGATGCCACTTTGTACTAGCTGAGAAACTGACCAACCATTTTTTAGATGAGACATAACAACGAGCTATGGATAACTTGTAATAAAGATCCATGGCACTTTTTGTAAGAGCAGGTGTGTTAACACAGGTGTCTTGGTTGTTTTCCAATTCAGAACATTGTATAGTCTGCCCAAATGCTTCTTTTTATTTCAGTAGGCTACAGTATTCTTCCTTACCTCATGATCTGGAGTCAGACCCTCATCTGGAGTGAATCTGCATAGTTTCACTGAAGTCAATGGAGCCATGCTGATTTACACCAGCTGAAGATCTGTCCCTTAGACTTTTGGGAAGTATTGCTGTGCGCTATCATATAGTTATTGCTTATTGCCCAAATCAAAAGTGGCTGCATTTTAGAGGTGAATGAAGTGATCCCTGTATAGTTTGCATGGTGTGTCAGTTAATACAATTTGTAAAGCACTTTGGGATTCATAATGAGGTGCAGTGCTTTATAAATGTTATATCGTTATCATTAAATAATTTTCTTATTAGAGACCAGTACAATTCTGGAAAACACAATTAAAGGGAAAAAATAAAAATATTAGATACACAGATGCAATAATTAGATTTTTGTGTATTGAAAGAAGTGTCTTGCCATGTTTACTTATGTTATTCTCAATGTTGTTTCTATATGCAGAACAATAGAAAATGCCACAAGGGCAAATATACTAACAAAATAATCAAGGGAAAAATGTTGTCCTAATGTATATATAAATCCCATCAACAAGCTAAAAACTAACTGAGTACTTATGCTCATTGGTCACAGGTATACCACAGGCTAAATTTATGGCCCCTTTGTACCAATTCATCTGTGCAAGGCAGCAATAAACCCAGTGGATCCAAGCATTGGAGGATTTCTCCTAGAGAGGAATCCACTGATGGCAGAGTGCTGACACAGCAGGTCCTATGTCATACTGTCCTCCCAAAATCTGGATTATGGTGCGTGGCCGGGAAAGTTGGTGCACTGGATCCAGCTGAACTCTGGGTTCTTGAACAGACCCTGGCAGCCTTCCAGGCTGGTTTGTTTTATGCAGTTGATACTTCATGACATCAGGAGTGGGGGTTGCATAAATGGTGTAATGTCAGACCCTCTCCCCCTCACTGGTCCTGTGCCAAGTACAACTCAGCTGGATCAGAGAATCTCACAAATAACTTTATCAATTTTTTTGTAAAATTGCTGGTTTGATCTATGCTGGGGGTCCCCTGAGACCTCTACCACTCGGTTACCAAAGAACTCATTTTGACTCCAGTCTTGTCACTCAGGCTCCTTTATTTTGCATACATCAAAGCTATGCTGAGTTGATCAGATTCAAGTATAGGGAGTGGGGATAGGCAAAAGTTTTCCTTATATACATCTTTACCAACACTAATAACACATGCATTTTTAACTATAAATTGCATCACACGCTTCCGGATTGGTTTGGTTACTCTGCAGGAATCAATCCCTGTACAGCATGCTCTGTCCACACATTGTGCACGCACGACCTACTTTTTACCTCATCTTACATTGCAGGCTTATTTTGTCCATTGTAAACGGTATCCTGATATTCCCTCTTATCTCAGCTAATGCAGACATCCTGTCTCTAGCCGACTGATCAATTTACCTTGCCCGTCATGCCCACTAAGAAATGAGGCAAGTAAGTTACTTATGCCCTGGCCTACATTACATTTAAGTAATATGACAAAACTCTCTGAAATGAAAGAAAAGCAAATGCAAGTTAAAACAAGAGGATTGTGGGAATTTTCTGTTCATGAAGAAAATAGGGTAAAGAGAAATGATTCAAATCTTAGCTAGATCATGAGTGGAAATGGGTTTTCTTTGTCCATAAACAGCAATTCTCCGTATCATAAAACCACCACACGGTTTGGTATTTTTGACACACTTGGCCATTATTGCTCAACACCTGTTCAGGGCTGGAGTAGCAGTGGTGTTGCAGGGCCACAGTTGTATCAGCAGAGTTGTGAAATGAAGCTAACACAATGTTCTGCCTGCAGTTTGCTTGGCTTTATAATTAGAGTCCCACTGATTTTTTTCCTCCTGTGCAGTTCGTAACAGGAGAATTGAAGTGTTTGTAATGTTAAAAGAGTCCTGAAACCACAGATGTCAGTTTCTAGACCACAATGAATTTTGGTAGCCATGTTATAAGCCTCTGCAAAGATAGATTTATCTGAAATGCTGACAGATGTTTAACTGCAGCAGCATGGATGTACCATTTATAATATAAAAAATCAAAGCATTAAAACCACTACTCTAAGAGGACTTATTCCCTTTCTATGTAAGGTCAATTTGTAATTAATTTAGCTGCAAAGTATCAGAATGTGACTTCCTCATCACACCTACATGGCACTGGAATACTGCCAACTGTATTTGCATGGACACACTCATCTGCTGAGCGCAGTGGGAGGCACCATTCCAAAACCCCCAGGACAGACAAGCCAGATACAGGGATTTATGAGTGGAGAATCTAACAAATCTGAAAAAAATATAGGTTGCTTCAGTGAAAGCTGCCCTAGACCTGAAATAGCCCTAACTGTGGAAATAATACGCGAGAAAAAAATTCCCCCAGATAAACTTTGTTCACACAGTTCTACATGAGCATACTGTCCAAAACCAAAGTGCAAAGAATAATGTATTAGGAAGATCGCAATTGCCATTAAAAATTTGACTAGCGGTCCATCAACTCCAGTGTCCAGTCTCTGACATTGGCTAGCTGCTTCAGAGGAAGGCGCAAGAAGCTCTACAGTGGGCAGTTATGGGAACATCTGCCCCAAGCGAATCTTTCTCCATCTTTCACAATCAGTAAGAGTTTGGTTTATGACCTGAAGAATGAGGATTTATATCCTTTCCCAGATTGTGGGTTTTCTTGGAACCTCCATATTGTAACTCTCGCTGTTCTTGTTACGCACATACCTGGAGATGAGCATGGTGGGATAGAGGAAGGAAGCTTTGCAGGGGCTTAAAGGAGAAGATGTAGAGTTTGAATGTGATGCAGAAACTGCACAGAGATTTGAGTGAGGAATTGATTTTAGCAGCAGCAGTGTGGATAGACCAGGAGAAAGAAGTGTGAGAACTGGAGAGGCATTTAACATAAGAATGACCATACTGGGTCAGACCAATGGTCCATCTAGCCCAGTATTCTGTCTTTCGACATTGGCCAATGCCAGGTGTCCCAGAGGGAATGAACAGAACAGGTAATCACCAAGTGATCCATCCCCTGTCACACATTCCCATATATAATAATATGCTAACATTCAGAAGACCTCGCTGACCCTTGCAATGTATATAATATCATGCTTCATTTTAACCACTGGAAAATAAAATGAACTGCAAAAGAACTAGCCAGAGTCATTAACATACATACTTAGAATTGAGCTTTGCTGATCCCAGTAGCAAATGTTGCTTCTAATCCTGAGAAGATTCTCCCTTACAATATGTTGCTGGTTTAAGCCTGCTGAGGCAGCTGGGAATCAATAGCTGAGTTGTGTTATTGATTGACTGCATTGTTAGCAGCACATGACTAAAATTTCCCCTTGTACCTTTTCTTCCAGTTTTTTGAACCCACTGCAATGCATCTTCGGAATGACTATCAGCCCAACTGACGTACACAACACAGGTTTGACAAATCACTGACCGTCTTGTGGAGCTCAGTGACTTCAAAGGATGAGTGTCTATCTCTGCCTGCCCCAAATGTAAAATATAGTGTATTTATGTGGGATACCATCTGGAAATTTAGACTCTTGGCCGCTTGAAGGGACAGACTCTGTGCAAAGTTCTAAGGTGTTGATTCAGAGTGCAAGCTCGAGTTCTTATTTTGTTAAATGGTTTAGGACTGAGAATTATACTTGTTCTAATTCTATTATGAATGTTTGAAGGTAAATCTTGAATCAAAATTGAGATTCCTTGTAACATCTCCCTTAAGTACTTTTAAGGGTACTAATGAAAACCTGATTCTGAGCTAGCGTGAGTAGGCTCAGCTCCATTGCAGTCAAAAGGGCTGTTGTCAATTTACACCTAATATCTGTTGAGTTGTCCTGTCAAAGAGGGTTGAACCCTATCAATTTTTCCTGATGAATGCTGTACATTTGTTTGTATCCTTGTTTTTAGCATCTTGTTTAAATGTAAAATTTAAATGAAGATTCATACACTGTTATAAAAAAAATCCAAAAAATATATGCCAAGGGGAATGGAACAGGACATGTAAATCACTGCTTATTAATCTGAGCTGGTAAATTAAGATATTGCACTTTATCTTGCCTATACACAGATAAAGTACTACCAGCAAGTTTGGTGTCACTTTCATCACCATTAGATTTGAAGGTATTTACAATTTGATTCACGCTCTTGTAACAAAGAAAGGTCTAGTCTTTGTTGTAGTATTTGTGTTACATATTTCTTTGCTTTCTGACATTTTATTATATACCCACCCTTCATCTCCATTACCCTTGTTTACGAATGTAATTGGAGAGAACTTACCCAATGAAATAAAACCTGAGCCTTCTTTCTAGCAAGCCCAGTGGATATTGGTAGGCATTGAGAATAACATGCAGTAGAAATAAACTAAGAACTCCTACATTTATATTAAATTGTTAAGATAAATGGAATTAAAAATTAGTGGGATGATTAGGTGCTGCAATGGTTCATACATCTAAGCATTGCAAAGGATTTCTTGTTTCAGCTAAACCAAACCTCTTTATCACTCTGAGTTAATATTCAGGGACTAGATTCTCAGCTCTTGTAAGTTCTCAGTGCTTCACTGACTTCACTTGAGCTATGCCAATTTACACCATCTTTGGACCTGGCTTTAGTTGTCTACTTTCCCCCTATTTTAATATGTATGTAGCTTCTCTTGGTCTGGCAACCAGAAAGAACACACTAGGTCAGATCCTTAGTTCAATTTCAGCCTCCCTGCTCTCCACCTGTGTGTACTTTACGTGGGTGGAGTAAATTTCATGCTTCAGTACACTTGGGCTAATATAGTAATTGCAGCCTACACACAGAGATGTCATTATATGCAGTTTATTTTTTTCCAGAGGAAACAGACTGGCATGTTTGAATGTACTTGTAAGTGTACTGAATTATTTCCCATTTGCTCTGAAACCAGAATTGTGAAAGCTTTCCCCATTTTTAGTTTCTGTACAATATCTTTATTAAACATGGACCCCCCCAACTTTGTATTTTATAATTTGTAAATATATTTTACTTGACAAAGAACAAACTAAACTCAAAGGCCCAAAGATTATTTGTATTTTAAAATGGATATTTGGCTTGTGTAAATATATTCATTTTTGCTTTACAAACACATTTTATATTAATACACACACACACACACACACACACAGAATGAATAGTCTACCACAGTTTTCAAAATAATTTTGGACAGCCTTGTTTATAAAATATAAATGTATAAACGTGAAGGGAAAGCTAAACTGGAACTGAAAAAAGCTTAATTTTGTATTTAACTCTGTTTTAGTTAAAACAACTCAATCTAAATATAAGCGTTTGAAACAAATCCTTTCAAATGCCTTTGAAAAAAATTGCTTGACACCCAGAGCTGATTACAGTGTTTTAAGCTATAGGTTGCTTCAATGAAACTTATCTAAACTTGGAAATAATGTATAAGTACCTTCAAAACTGATGCTGAGCTCTCAGGTTTTGATCCAAATATATACCGTATAGTATGGGCCCAAATTCTGTTCATCTGACTTCAGTGGGATTTCTTTCTTACGTGGGCAAAGTGAACAGCAGTTGCCCCTGTGTATCTGCTTGGACACTTGAGCATATGTAACTCAAATTAAAATAAATTAAGGGAAGTAGTTAATTTTTCCTTGCATTTTCTAAATGAGGAACAATCCTGCTCATAATTACTACTACATGTACACTGCTTTTATAAGACATGAACCATTTTAATAGGAACAGTAGGAACTAGGCAGTGGTGCTGTAAGTAGTTCCACTCACCACTATTGCACCCCCTTGCACTGGGGTGTGGCATGGCAGGTGCTGCCTGCCTCAGTTTACACGGAGTAGCAACTGGTCCAGATGAGGGTGGTCTGTACGATAAGCTCAGCATACAATCTTTAAATGGTTAAATAATAGCCGCTTTAGAATCTGGCTATCCGTTCTTTTAAATGGGCAAACAAATATAAAAGAGACACATGTGGCTGCAGTGCTATAAGCCAAGGATCAGATCGGACCGGACCTGGCCTGGCTCTCGGGTTCTGACTTAGCACTGAAGAGCTTCCCCTTCATCCCAGTATCCCCCAGGACTACCCTCAAAGGAAGCAGGTAAACCTTCTTAATTGGCCTGTTGGCTCTCTATTCATCCGTATCCCTTCCTGGCCCTTCTAGGCCTCTGGAGGACTAAATCTCACAGGTAGCACAGCTGAAGTGAGTTTTTCTTAAGCAAGGGTAGTCAGGACACAGATGCCTCCAGCAGGGAGGCCAAGATGGCCTGAGACACCCTCACACAGGCACTTTGAAAAGCTAGAGATGGGAACATGTATATGCCCAACAGGATGCTCGGACCAGAAGACACAAGAATCTTCATGAATAATGAAGAAAGATCCTGGGTTTTCATGCTCTGGAGACAAGTTCTATGAGCTTTCCTTAAATCCTAATAAAAAGTGAGCTCTGATTTTGTACCACTGACTATTCAAGATGTGGATTTGAATTAATGAATGGGAAGCATGTAACCATGGTAAGTGGGGAGAAAAAGATGACTAAGAACAGAGAATGAGGCAGAATTATGTTGTAGATACAATGGAAAGCCCCTTACAATAGAGAAGTTACCTGTACTGTTATAGATTTTCCGTGTTTTTCATGGTTTCTAAACTGAATAAAATTCCAGCCAGGGTTTTAAAATGTGGAACCTAGGGATTGCCATAGTAGATCAGCACACCTAGTCCAGTATCATATCTCCAGCAGTGGTCAGGACCAGAAACTTCAGAGGAAGATGTGAGAACCTGACAGGAGGCAGATATGGAATAATCTACCCCCAGACTAGGTATCATCCTAATCTCTAATAGTTATAGATTAGTTTAAACCCCGAAGTACAAGATTTAACGTCTCTTCCAAAGTTTGTGTTAACTCTGGATATGCCGTTATAATAAATTATATCTAAAATCTTTTTGAATATTGCTAAAGTCCTGCCACAATGGAGTCTATGGCAATCAGTTCCTTAGTCTGATTCTGCATCGTGTGAAAAGTAGTTCCTTTTTTGTTTTGTTTTGAATTTGCCCCCTTTTAATTTAACTGAACATCTCTTCCCTTGTGTTTTGAGACAGTGAGAAGAGAAACTCCTATTCTATTCTACTTTCTCAATGCCATTCATTTTTTAAAATACATTTTTATCATGTCCTCTCTGATTCATCTCCTTTCTAAGGTAAGCAATCCCAATCTTTTCAGTCTCTCTTCATGTGAGAGATGTGAAAAGTGACTGCAAAAATGCACAGGGTTGCTGTAACATATCTGCTAAGTTTACTGAGGAAAAACAAGTTATTCACAATATAGAGTCAGCACAGCTGTGGGAAGAGTAAGCTATATTCCATTTTCTCTCACATATCCTCAGCAAAATTGTCACCTGAATTCTGACTCCAAAATGTGTTGCATCGGTGATATACAAAGTATAAAGATTACTGTTTGATTTTCAGATATCAGGTTGATATCCCCATGCTGGAATATTGTGTGTTATCTGAATACATTTGTGTGTTATCTACTTCCACACATTGGACATAGAAGTTACTGACAAAGTGTAAATATGACACACACAGCCATGCCACTTTTGCATTCCAATTTCTGACCATAACGACACAATAAATCTTTCAGACCCATCACAGAAACAGGAACTATTTCCTTTAAAAAAAAAGTCACCCACAAAAAGCAGAGCAAACAAGCAAGTTTCCACATACCTTGAGGGTACAGTTTTGTCTCCCTTGTTTACCAGGCACCACCCTTCTCCGGAACTCTATACTGGACACAGATATTTAGTGGCTGAATAATACACTGCAAGTCAGAAAGCCATTACACAGAGCACCTCATGCATATTGCATATTTGTATGGGAGTCAAAACTAGGCACGGTCCAAAGTAGAGGGATGTCAGCTGTGTGATTTGAATGGAAACATTCTCATAATCAGCCTCCATTCAAATTCAAACAGGGTCCACAAAGCACCATTACTCCCACAGGGACTGACTTCTGCTACTCTGACATTGAGCAATACCTTACTGCAGGAGTACTGTCATTGCATTGTTAAAATAATGTAATTCTAAACAATGCAAATATTGAAATGAGTCCTTTCAATTCTTGCTGGTCTAGCTCATTTCTATGTACTGATATTCTTATTTAAATTACCTCATGGTGACTAGACGTGACCAGCTGTGACTCCCCCTAACCTGAATCTCAGCAGTAGTTTTTCAATAAGATGTGTTCTTCAGTTGCGTGCCTGTTCAAGCTGCTGAGTCTGCAAACCATTGTGAAACCGTTATTACAATGAAATTTCTAACCCCCTTTTGAAGCTAGTTTGGAAGGGCATGCCCAACTCTGCCCCAAATGACTTTGATTGATGCCCTACTCAAGGAATGTAGTATACCACACTGTGTATGCACCATGGTTTAAAAGGGTTTCTTTAGCTTTTTTCCAAGTGATGATCATCATCACGTGAATTAAATCCAAAATTAAACCAAGCAAAACTCAGTCCTGCAGGCTGTATCAGCTCAGTCTTGCCTAATCTCACCTGATACTGTTCTCACAACACTCTAGTCATTATGAATGTGATGGAACAGCATGAATTGAAGGGACACTTTTAAAAAAAATACATTGTTAGGAAAGTATCTTGCTCAAGGATGTAATAACAAGAATGAAGGAAAACTACTCATTAAGAGCTAGGCCTCGCTACCTCTTACACAAGTATGCAGTGTGTGTGTGTGTGTGGGAAGGGGATAGACAGAGAAAGGACCTTCCTTGTGCTCTTGAATGGCACATGTAAGGCACTCCTCCTTAATTAGGGTCTGATCCTGTAAGTTGCTGATCACCTACAACTCCCATTGACTTAAATGAGGATTGGAGGTGCTCAGCACCACTCAGGCTCAGGCCTTTACTTGCTAAAGGCACATGATGCCCTCCTGAAGAAGGTGAGGAAAGGCCAGAGGTTGGCTGCATAGGGAGACGTATGTCCTTTTAGGGTTTCTTAAAAGTATTTTTCAGTTTTATGACTTCTCCTATTCGTAGGATTCTCTCTGCGGTAGCATATATGTATCCATTTTTAGCAGCAACAACAAAATGCCCAAAAGGAAAGCTGCACCTTCAACTTGAACTTAAGTAACTAGAAAAGAGTTGAAGGGGAACATTCTCAGTTAAACTTCTTAATACAGGTGTTTTCTCCTGGAACACACTGGGTCTACTGCAGATATAAGCTCTGCTTGTTGATACACATACATTCCAGCATTTTCAGTCTGAGTCCTGGAGAAAGATCTGTGATTATTTTCAGGGCATAGTATAGCCTCTGTGTCTAGAAATGTCTTGTTTTCCAGTTCCTCGGGTTCCTGAAACTTCTTTGATGCCTCCAGTTTCTGAATCCTACAGTTCTAGAATCATCTAAAGTAGTGGTTCCCAAACTTGTTCCGCCGCCTGTGCAGGGAAAGCCCCTGGTGCTTTCCCTCCACAAGAATGAATCCAAAATTCAGCTGTACAGGAGAAGCTCAATTTTATGAACACCAATCAGTGCTACAAACCTTTTTTCCTGACTCAGAGGGAGAAATCACATCACAAAAGTGATGTTGGTGAAGAGTTAAGTCCACATCCATTCACATCCTGATGCCCTCAGTGCATTAGCATGCATCATTTTGCAGTAGTTTAAAGGGTGAGGAAGAATTTTTTCCCCAAGTCAGACTGGCAGTGACTTTGGGTTTGTTTCACTTTCCTCACATTATGGCATGCTGGTCATTTGCTGGGATCATCTGGGTATCTCTCACTTAATCTATTTCCTGTAAAGGTATTGGTGCTCTTCAGTCCCTCCTATGCTCTGCCTGACGCATATAATAGTAAAGTCTTCTGAGGACTGTAATACCTTGGTCTAAATTCTGTTGTTGCATTAGGGGGCTGGTGCTGGGTGGTATTGGTGGGATGTGATATACAGGAGGTCAGACTAGGTGGCCTCTTCTGTCCTTAAATTCTATTACAAGAAGAAACTGATGCAGTGCTCCACACAGCAATTTATGCTCAGTAACAATTGTAATTTTGAGATGTTCAATTTTATGAACTCCTCAATCCCCAATTAGTTTGTAAAATAGGTTCTACTTGTACTTCTCAACCTCAATAAAGAGTGCTCAGCTGGTGTTTACAATTGGCTACAGTGCTCTTTAAATATCTCTTCTCAGTTCATGCTGTGTTTCTTCCAGCCTCAAACTGCCCAAAAAGAGCTCTTGTATTTTCTTATACTTAAGAAATGCACATTTTTAAACAGATAAGAAAAAAATCTTCAACCATGTTAAACATAATCATATAAAACTGTTGTATCACAAGACTTGTATTTCATAAACCAAAAAGTATATTTTCACTAAACCAAAGCAGAAATGCTCTGCAACAGTACCTCGTGACATCCACTGAATAGAACTGTGTGACTTTTCCAGTTTGTGGGATATTCTGCAATTTCTAAATTTGTTTTCACTCTGAATCGGAATGAAGAAAAATAATAAAAATCATCATCACAATAAAAAAAAATCCCATGAAATAAAATTTCAGAAAAGATTCTATTTCATGTCATTTGAAACATTGTTCTGATAACATCAAAATGTGCATTTTCAATATTTCAACATTTTAATTTTTAAAAAAATAATAAAAATTAATTTTAAAATGAAAAGTAACTTCAAAATCACTTGCATCTGACGAAGCGGGTATTCACCCACGAAAGCTCATACTCCAATATGTCTGTTAGTCTATAACGTGCCACAGGACTCTTTGCTGCTTTTACAGATCCAGACTAACACGGCTACCCCTCTGATACATCAAAATCAAAAGCATTCAACTCTGAAAATGTCAAAAAAGAACATTTAAACCTTATCAAAATGCTTTTTTCCCATTTTTTAAAAAATAAATTTTGTCACTATTCACACATTTCTCCAGGAAGTTTTGATTTCAAAGGAATGGCATTTTTCTGGTGGAAAAATGTTCCATCAGAATTTTTTTTTAACCACCTTTAATCAAGACCTTTCACAGTAATTATTATAATATCTTCCTAAGGAGAGTTGTAGTAGAAAATGGGTGATTTTACCATATGTGATACCATACATAGGCAGAGCAACTAGGACTACTCTCAACTGGGAAAATAGGATGCAAAAGAGAGAAGTTATACTGGTATCTGAATTATAACATTTCTGTCTTTGATCCTTGGTCCTATAGGTCTGTGTTACTGATCAGTGCTTTTACAATTTTTACAATTTTCATTAGTGCATGAAAATTCAATCTGCTTTTATTATCGTTCCCTGCATCCACTTTTTTACTTTACCACGGATATTAGAATCCATAATCATTTTCATATATTCTTAAGTACTAGAGTCAGTCAGAAGTCAAGCATTGCACTAAATTCTATGCTTATCTTAAGAAATAATTGATCCTTCTATTTTAGATACCATTGGGTATTTTATATTCAACCTTTGCTGTAAAGTTTTTTTTTGTCTTCTACATACTGTGTTTTAGTAAAATTTCTATAGTGAGGATGTTAATAATTTGGATTTAATAAAGCTAGCAATCCATATGTTAGTTATTGTGGTACTTGTTATAATCCTAGTGGTAAGAACAAGAATATCAACCTTTATATAATCAATGCATGTCTTCTCAAGTTTTAATTGGTCATAAAAACATAGAACTTGGGATACTAAGTTTTCAACTTGAAGAGATTGTAATGTTAGGCAATGGAGTTAAAGCTTTTCTATTCCCTGATTCATTCCTCATATATATATATATATATATACACACGCTAGATGTTAGACAATAAAAGTTTGTATGCATGTAGCTCACATAACTTATATTTTTAAGTAATAAAGATAACTTATAGGTACTTAACATTTGGAAGGTAGCTGGCATACATGAAAGTATCTTTCTAGCTAATATTGTTTATTGAACAAAACAAGTCTAAGAGCAGTGTCCATGAGCACATTGAAATGAGCCCTCCAATGGTATTATAGAGTTAATCAAGTTTAAGAAAGTTCCTAAATACAGATGTAGGCCAAGAACCACAGCTGGTGTAAATCAGTGCAGCCCTACTGAAGTCAAGAAAGCTATAGGTCTGTCACACTTACAGGACTAGCTGTACCTCGGTGTCATTGGGAGTATAATACCCTCTCAAGTCTTAGGCCTTGAGCCTTCATCTCTCTCAGGGTGGAATCTCAGTATTATCACATTCTTAGGCCAGGTCCTGAACTACAGTACCCTGTGGGTCAACTGAGTATACCCAGCAGGTGCAACAGGATTTGTGTATCTGTGGTTCTTCCCTCTGAGTCAGGGGTTGGCAACCTCTGGCACGCGGCTCGCCAGGGTAAGCACCCTGGTAGGCTGGGCCAGTTTGTTTATCTGCCGTGTTGGCAGGTTCGGCCGATCACAGCTCCCACTGGCCGCGGTTCGCCATCCCAGGCCAATGGGAGAGGCAGGAAGCCGCGGCCAGCACATCCCTCGCCCGCGCCGCTTCCCGCAGCCCCCACTGGCCTGGGATGGCGAACCGAGGACAGTGGGAGCCGCGATCGGCTGAACCTGCTGACACGGCACATAAACAAACTGGCCTGGCTCGCCAGGGTGCTTACCCTGGTGAGCCGTGTGCCAGAGGTTGGTGACCCCTGCTCTGAGTGTTTGTGTCCAAGTGGCTTAATGACACAAAATAACCTTCTTAAATCAAAGTATTGTTTCATCTTAACAGTAGGAATGAAGCATAACATAAGGGAAAGAGTGTTCTAAAACAATGGAAAGGCTACACATATGACTGTCTTAATGAAGGCTTATCATCCCCTGTATTGGAAGCCAAGGAAGGCCTGACTTCTTTAGTCCCCTCATTGGGTTCTCTATGTGTCAGTCTGTTCCCTGCAAACAGCTCCTTAATAATTGTTCGGCCTCTAGCTACAGAGTATCTGTTCATAGTGCTTTTGATCTGTTGGATCTCAACCATTGGTGAAACAAGCTTTGTAACTTGGTTGGAACCAAGATAGTAGGTGCCTTTGAGTTAATAGCTCAGCCATTGTTGCTTAACCCAGATATTTACCAGGAGATGTTTTGTATGGAGCCTCCTAACCTCCTGCTATTAAACTAAACCAACATATGCACACTATAAACAGCCCAACGACTTAATATAGTAATACGGTAACTATCCCAATCACCATATAGTATTCATGAATTATTAGCACCATGTCCTTCACAAGATCTACTGGTTAAATATTAACAAGCATTTTTACAATTTTGTAAATATGTATATATCAGATATAGAGCCCAAGTACTGAATTACCTAATAATTTAGTGTGTTAACTCCCACAGTATATACTGCCATGAGAGGATTTTCTTTTGTTAATTAACTTAGTCGTGAATGTAAAAAAAAGTGTAACTGGACAAATATATTCAAATCACAGTGCATTCGGTGATTTAAGGTTATAAAAACACATCTATACCTTATGTTTTTGCATCCAGGAATATCAAAAGTCTACAAACAATGCTGCAGGTGATTACTCATGCAGTGGGGGGCATATCATCTCCTGTCAATGGGAGTTGAGCTTATACACTGAGGGCAATGTATGGCCTTATCTGTGCACCAGTAAAATATAGGCACAACAGGGGGACTTGGGAAGTTCAGCTTTACCTCTGAATTTTCTGGCTTTTGTGGGCTTATCTCATGTTCTTAATTAGTCTTATTTCAATTAATAATTTTAAAGTTTGGGCAAGGAGAATTTTTTGGTGGGATTCATGGGTAGAGTGAAATCTGAATAGCACTATCTATATTAAACCACTAAGGAATTTGAAACTCCTCATAGCAGAAAGCTCATTTTTTATGTTTTTGAGATATTACCTCCCCAATTTAAGAAATTCATAGCACAGACCCTGTTTGGGCTTGTGCCTGAAATCATTCTGACATTTGTCACTTGAGGTACAATTTGTACATCTGTCTCAATGGAAATGAATGTTTTTTTCCTGCTAGACAATATGGACCAGATATACCTTTGCTAGTATAAATGTTCATTAGTTGAAGACTTGACCACATGCTTTTAAGATATTTGAGCTGAAGCTTATTCAGACAGTATTTAAATCAATGTGACTAAATAAGATTAAAGTTTGGCTTGTCTTTCTTAGGGCTTGATTCTGATTTTACTTATAACAATGAAAGTCAGGAATAATTCCACTGAAGTTAATAGAATTAGTCTGGAGTTAAACTAATGTAAGTGAAATTGGAAGTGGGGCCTTATATAAGAAAGCTGTTTTAAATATGAATTTTTATTTTTATGCGATAACTCAAATGGAATGGTGATGTTGGTTAAATCTAGCAAAGGGCAATCTTTTACAAAAAAATTACATAAGTATGTTTGAATAAATGCAATCCCTAAAAAGATCAGTTATAAAAGCCGAAAGAATATTGACAACTATAATTAATTAAATGAATTAAGGCAAATGTGTCTCTAAAAGCTGCACTTAGAAATGCCTGCCATTACATTTAAAAAAAAAAAAAGCTTTGCATACAATATGAAGGCAACATGAGGAGCTTCTAATGGTGAATAAAAGACAAAACCCTCAGGGGGAGCAAGAATTGAGATGCAAAAGAGACCAGAAATGCCTTTATAAGAAACTCTGCATATGATGTATCTATTAATTTATTTTTATTCTTTGGCTGGAAAAAGAGTTTCTAGATCAAAAAATGGCTTTCTGCATTCGAGATGTGTTCATTAACAACTCCTTATAGAGCAGTTGCAGAAGCATTATTGTGGGTTTTTTTTTAATTAAAACCAGTGGGTAAATGTGCTTCATTCAGCATCGATAAAACAGCCACAGAAGCTAAATAAGGTTTAAAATTCTAATTCCAGAGGCACTATGCAATTCATATCTACATGATTCCAACAACCTAAATTTATTTTAGGAACATGAAGTAATCTGTGCACTCACAAGGTACCATTTCACTAAATTTTATACCAATCAAGGACTCACCACTTTTATAATCAACACCTTTTTATGTTCCCAAATCATCAGAAATATATTCAGGTCAGAGATGTGTGAGCTTAACACTCTGACTTACTAAGAGTTCCATTTAAAGTTACAGCAATCTAAAGGCATCTCCTAATATATATGCCTTATGATAAGATCTGTGTCTCACAGACATCAACTTGCAAAATTATATATTGGGTCTAAAAAATCTATAGTCAGTGTAGGACTTGAGGGAGAGGATTGGATATGTACTACCTTTGTGCTCTTCTTAGCTAGGTGACACTTGGGGTCCACTTTGGCCAGCCACAGGACTGCTCTAAGCCATGGGTAGTGACCCCTTAATGGGACATGATGCCATTCAGAGATGAGCTGGACAACAACAGCACATTAGTTACTCTTCCTTCACTGGCCACGCCCTTGACATACCCTCTACACTGGGGGCTGAAGAAGGAGGTTGTGGAAACCTAGCTATGCTGGGAAGATCAGCTCTGTACCACCTGGTGATTTCCCATGCTAGGGAGCCCTTAGCTGTCTGGTTAGGGCAGCTTTATAACCACACTGCACCAATGGAGTGGCACAAAGGGATCGAGGGGGTGGGGGATGGGGGGCTAGGCCTGGCCCATTGTTCTTATTAAGAGCTGGTCAGCATGCTTTTGACAAAATGTACTTTTTTCAACATGGTGTGTGTCATCGAAGCCAATATGTTTCATGAAGGCATATCTTCTTTCATGTTGCTGGTATAGAGCAGTAACTACAATTTCACCTGAAGATGTATTGATTTAGACTAAGGGTACGTCTACACTACTCGCCGGATCGGTGGGTAGTGATTGGTCTATCGGGGATTGATTTATTGCATCTAGTGTCAATGCAATAAATCGATCCCCGATCGCTCTGACGTCGACTCCTGTACTCCACCACGGTGAGAGGCAGAAGTGGAGTCGACAGGGGAGCGGCGGCAGTCAACCCCGCACCGTGAGGATGCAAGGTAAGTCGACCTAAGATACGTTGACTTCAGCTACGCTATTCTCGTAGCTGAAGTTGTGTATCTTAGGTCGATCCCTCTTCCCCCTGACCCCACTCCCTCAGTGTAGACCAGGCCTGAGTCTGTGTTTGAAGATTTCTGAGGTCCAGAGCACTCTGGTCCCTTCTGACTAGACAGAGCATGCAGAACCAGAAACCCTGACCATCTCGAGTGGAAAGAGTTGTTCTGAGAAAATGCTGTTTTGTGAAAATGTTTGAAAGGTTTTGTTCTCTTTCCAGTGCTGAACGAAGACAAATTTCAAAACCTCAAAAGTTGTTGTGACATGGAATTGTCATTCTCTGGTCAGCTCTAGTTTTTAATGCTATGCTTCTTCTTAGATGCTCAGATAAGTACATAAATAGATTAGATTCAAATATATATAAAAAAATTATAATAATAATAATGGGGGATTTCAAGTATCTCCATATTGACTGGGTACATGTCACCTCAGGATGGGATGCAGAGATAAAGTTTCTTGACACCTTAAATGACTGCTTCTTGGAGCAGCTGGTCCTGGAACCCACCAGAGAAGAGGCAATTCTTGATTTATTGCTAAGTGGAGCACAGGATCTGGTCCAAGAGGTGAATATAGCTGGACCGCTTGGTAATAGTGACCATAATATAATTAAATTTAATATCCCAGTGGCAGAAAAAACACCACAGTGGCCCAACACTGTAGCATTTAATTTGAGAAAGGGGAACTAGACAAAAATGAGGAGGTTAGTTAAACAGAAATTAAAGGGTACAGTGCCAAAAGTGAATTCTCTGCAAGCTGCGTGGAAACTTTTTAAAGACATCATAATCGAGGCTCAGCTTAAATGTATACCCCAAATTAAACACAGTAAGAGAACCAAAAAAGAGCCACTGTGGCTAAACAACAAAGTAAAATAAGCAGTGAGAGGCAAAAAGGAAACCTTAAAAAGTGGAAGTTAAATCCTAGTGAGGAAAATAGAAAGGAGCATAAACACTGGCAAATAAAGTGTAAAAATACAGTTAGGAAGGCCAAAAAAGAATTTGAGGAACAGTTAGCCAAAGACTCAAAAAGTAATAGCAATTTTTTTTAAGTACATCAGAAGCAGGAAGCCTGCTAAACAACCACTGGACGATCAAGGTGCTAAAGGAGTACACAAGGACGATAAGGCCATTGCAGAGAAACTAAATGAATTTTTTGCATCAGTCTTCACAGCTGAGGATGTGAGGGAGATTCCCAAACCTGAGCCATTATTTTTAGGTGACAGATCTGAGGAACTGTCCCAGATTGAGGTATCATTAGAGGTGGTTTTGGAACAAATTGATAAATTAAACAGCAATAAGTCACCAGGACCAGATGGTATTCAGCCATGAGTTCTGAAGAAACTCAAATGTGAAATTGCAGAACTACTAACTGTAAATCAGCTTCTGTACCAGATGACTGGAGGATAGCTAATGTGACGCCAATTTTTAAAAAGGGCTCTAGAGATGATCCTGGCAATTACAGGCCTGTAAGCCTGACTTCAATACCAGGCAAACTGGTTGAAACTATAATAAAGAATAATATTGTCAGACATATAGATGAGCATACTTTGTTGAGGAAGAGTCAACATGGTTTTAGTAAGGGGAAATCATGCCTCACCAACCTACTAGAATTCTCTGAGGGGGTCATCAAGCATGTGGACCAAGGGAGATCCAGTGGATATAGTGTACTTAGATTTTCAGAAAGCCTTAGACAAGGTCCCTCACCAAAGGCTCTTATGCAAAGTAAGCTGCCACAGGATAAGAGGGAAGGTGCTTTCATGGATTGGTAACTGGTTAAAAGATAGGAAACAAAGGGTAAGTATAAATGGTCAGTTCTTAGACTGGAGAGAGTTAAACAGTGGTGATCCCCAGGGAGTCTGTTCTGGGACCAGTCCTATTCAACATATTCATAAATGATCTGGAAAAAGGGATAAACAGTGAGGTGGCAAAATTTGCAGATGACACAACATTACTAAAAATAGTTAAGACCCACGCAGACTGTTAAGAGCTACAAAAGGATCTCTCAAAACTGGGTGACTGGGACAACAAAATGGCAGATGAAATTTAATATTGATAAATGCAAAGTAATGAACATTGGAAAGCATAATCCCAACTATACATATAAAATGATGGGGTCTAAATTAGCTGTTACCACTCAAGAAAGAGATCTTGGACAGTGGATAGTTCTCTGAAAAAATCCACTCAATGTGCAGTGGCAGTCAAAAAAGCGAACAGAATGCTGAGAATAATTAAGAAAGGGATAGATAATAGGACAGAAAATATCATGTTGCCTCTCTATAAATCCATTTGTTCGCATACATCTTGAATACTGTGTGCAGATGTGGTCGCCCCATCTCAAAAAAGATGTATTGGAATTGGAAAAGGTTCAGAAAAGGGCAACAAAAATGATTAGGGGTATGGAAGGGCTTCCATATGAGGAAAGATTAATAAGACTGGGACTTTTCAACTTGTAAAAGAGATGGCTAAGGGGAGATATGATTGAGGTCTATAAAATCATGACTGGTGTAGAGAAAGTAGATAAGGAAGTGTTGTTTACCACTTCTCATAACACAAGAACTAGGGGTCACCAAATGAAATAATAAAACAAATAAAAGGAAGTATTTCTTCACACAACACACAGTCAACCTGTGGAACTCCTTGCCAGATGTTGTGAAGGCCAAGACCATAACTGGGTTAAAAAAAGAACTAGATAAATTCATGGAAGATAGGTCCACCAATGGCTATTAGCCAAGAAGGCCAGGGATGGTGTCCCTAGCCTCTGTTTGCCAGAAGCTGGGAATGAGCGACAGGGGATGGATCACTTGATGATTACCTGTTCTGTCCATTCCCTCTGGGGCACCTGGGACTGGCCACTGTCAGAAGACAGAATACTGGGCTAGATGGACCTTTGGTCTGACCCAGTAGGGCCATTCGTATGTTCTTATTAGGACGAAATAAGACAGACCACACCAAATTATCTTCACATAAGCAACTGCATTCTGTATTAACAGCAAATCACACTGCTTAAGCAGAGGGCAGATAAAGATTACTTGGAGGAATTTGGGCCTTTCTGTTTCTAGCTATAGTGATTTTTCTAGAGCTGACACTAGAGGCAGGACATCAGGGTAGTTGCCCTGGCTAACAACATCTGGGGATGCCAAATCTGTGGGGAATTGGGGGAGAAGAGGTACCACATCACTTAGTTGCTCCTCTCTGCTTTTTGTTTGGGGGGCTTTTTAGGCTCAGCCACTTGTAGGCACTGAAATATTTTCCTCCCTGGGCTGCAAAACAACTAGGTTTGGATCTAGATGTAGCTGCACCAGTGCAGTTCTGTAGTATAAATACATTGCACCAGAGTAAAAAAACAAACAAACAAACACAAAAAACAGTTTCAACAGAAATTTTTGACCACTCTTGCTTACACTCTACATAAAGAAGGTAGAAAAGGGTATGTGGTGTGTAGCCTGATTTGGGGTGGGTTAATAGGGACAGTGGAATTTATCCACTTAATTTAGTTTTATTTAATAATTAATTTTCTAATTAATTAGTAATATTAATAATAATTAATAGATATTAATAATATGGGTATGGCTTGCCAATGTGTGTGATCAGAAGATAAAGTTCGTCTTGAATCAGGCTTCACAGAATTTATACAAGGAGATTGGGATATATGACAGGAAATTACACTGAGACAAAATTAGTCAATCAAGACCTTTTATTTAAAATCAATGAAACAAGAAGTAAATGCAAAAATATTAAAAGCAGTTTGAAATTACAAAGTTACAAAATATCACAGTTCTTTAAGAAAAATACCTATGATAATTAACAGTTTTAAATTCACTAGTGCAGTAGCACTAGGGTGTTCACACCTCTGAGAGATAGAGGAAGTGATGAAAAATGGTTATGAGTTTTAACCCTATAATGCTTAGAGGTAAAGCAGAAATTAAAGTCCTTTTTATACTTACAGCTTTGAAAAGAAATAACCCCACGACTTATCAGTAGTTTGACAGCTTTCGTAGGTGTAGGCAGGGTGAGGCGATGGAAGATAGAAAGATGGGTGTATCACCTGCCTAATGGTGGATTGTCACCCTTTTTATAGGGAGAAATCCTTCCTCCTATGCCCAAATTTGTCTTTCCCCCATGGAAATGTTAGGGTACCTATTCCCATAGGCTGACCTTTTATGTGCGTATTAATGACAGATATGTACGCATCTGTGGTGTACGTGTGAGATTTGTGGGCAGAAATCTCCCACTTTTCACCCTATCTAGGTGAAAGGTTAGCAGACATTCAAAAGGTCCTCAGACGTTTACGTGGGTTTGTATTCTATTATTACTTTTCTGAGTAAGGGTCTTAAAGGTTGCTTTCAGCGTCACGCAGGAAATTGGCCAGGGTGTCTGGCCTGGATGTCTATAGGTATCTTGCATTACAGCTTATTATAAAAATTCTATAATCTATGCAGCCTACACACTTTTATCAAAAAGACATTTTATACAGACCAACAGATTAATCCTCAGGGCTACAAGTGAAAGAGTAACAGAGTCACAAAGCAAGTCAGTGGCAGAGCTGGGAATAGAATCCAGGTTTCTGGAGTCTCAGTCTAGCACTCTATCCACTTGATGATGCTGTTTCCTCTAAGATTTCAAATAAGAGGCTATGTTATAGTAGATACAAAATTCTTCAGGAAGAGGGAGATTTACATTCTGACATGAGAATGCAGCAAAGAGTTTTTGGTGCACCATATTGTGTATGAAGCAATCAGAAAAGCTAATTACACTATCAGCATTCTGTAATCTGCCCAATATAATATGGGGACAATGCAGCATACACTGGCTCTGGACTGCAAAATCCAAAATGGCATCTGATGCAAACAGACTATTGCAGATGGTACCTTAATTCCTCTGCTGTTGCAGTTAGAGCTGCTCAATAGCCCTCACGGTTTGAGTGACAATGGTTTGGCACAAACCATTAGAAGGGGGACATTTTATGTCATGATGAAATAAAACTATCAGTAAAGAAAATCATTAACCTTTACATGCAGAAATCTTGGTAAAATAAAGTACCAAGTCTGATTTCAATACCATTACTCAATAAATCAATACTTGCATACTGAGATATGTATGACACACATGAATTCAGGCCAATTGTTAATACAATATAATTAAGAAGCCAAATATATCTTCAACTATCATGTGAATTTCACAAATGATGTAAATTGAATACAAATTTCAAGTGAACTCGCTAGAAATGTGTTACTATTGATCTAATAATATATAATATGTGAGTCCATCAGAAAGATGGCAGTGCAGATGTGCAGACAGAACTGTAAAGATTTATGGCCTATTTTAAAAGGCTCCAAGTGCCTGCAGCTTCCCACTGGCTTCAAAGGGATTTGCGGGTGCTTAGCACTTCTGAAAACCAGGCCATTACCGCACAACAGATTGCATGATCACTGAAGATTTTATAAAGGACCCCTTAGCATGTCATTTTATTATATATTTTTGTCTTGTTTTATGATTTATTCAAACATTTAAAAAAAGCATTATAAGCCATCTCTGATTGCAACTTACATGATTATATATAGATATATATATAGATATATATCACTGTGCCTTTTACTGGAAGAATAAGTAAATCTGTTCATACCCATTGTCATCCATTCAAGCCCCTGGCAATCAATCTCACAGCATTTCTCTCACATTTCTATGGACTGCGCCTTGCAGAATTTTTCTCTTATTGCTTTAGAGAATAGCGCTTACTGAATCCTCTCTCAAAATATAGAGGTTATGCTCCTTCAATAATAACTGAAAGGAGAGAGAGACTCCTGCAGAATGATTCCTACACAGACGCTTTGTTATGATAAAGAGCCTTCTCCTGTGAATAATATTCATGCATAGTTTATTCCATGTCATTTTCTGTCAATTGTCAAATAAATTATTCACAAATAACTTTTCGGTACTATTCAAGCAGGTACAGGTGGCAGAACAAGATTTGCCAAATAATGTATTCATTTTTTTTCTGTGAAGCATCAAATAATTTTGTGTGAATAATTATTTTCACTATCTGCTCTGATCATTTCATAATTAAGGGTCTCCTGCTTAGACACTCATTTTGGACAACACCTTATTCCACAGGTAAACATCCACAGAACCAGCATCTGTAGTGTCAGCATCGCGCCCAAAATAGTGACATAATTTGAGAAATTTTCTTTCTATTCTTGGTGTTCACGGGTGACCATCAAGGACCCAAATCTGAAATCCTTATTTAAGCAACACTCCCAATCAAATCAATATTTTTCCTGAGCAAGAATTGCAGACAGATGTATGTCAAACATATGACAGTATACAGTTTTAAACTTCCCTGAGCTAATGTTGCTTATGGTGAAGAGTGTTTTTAAATCTTCAGGAGGCCTTTTACTAACTAAATGCTAAATTTATATCCATTTGCATCCAAGACTATGGCAAGCTATGATCAGGGAGCAATGAATCAGTTGATGTCTGTATAAACATCAAATTGTGCTACTTATCCCCCTGGTGTCAAGCTTCATTTTGAAAGACTACCACTTAGTATGTTATTTGACAAGAGTTGTCAGTCCAATTGAGATTGCATTATGATTCTCCACTATATTGTGGGGTTACAAGATAGGAGAAAATCAGATCCTGTATCTTGTAACAGGTGTAGTGAGTGTAAAATGTTAATGTTCCCATTTGCTGGTGCTTTACTAGAAAGCTGGTTGAAAAATGCAGCAAAAATATTAAATTTTGGAGCCAGTCTAGAAGGTGGTTGAAAAATGAAACAAAGAAAAAAGAAAGAAGCCCGAAAAGAATTTCAATTTACTTTTTTCAAAAATATTTTTCAAATTTGAAAAATAGAACAATTTTACACCCACTTTCCACTGATGTCAGTGGCTTAACCAGATGCAGAGAAGTGGAGAATCAGTTTCCATGTCTTTTCTCTCTATAGGCTAGTTTATGTCAATGGGAGTAACTGACACCTCCCCCACCTCCTCCCGACACACACTTTTGTGTTCTTGTGTTGAGAAGAGCTCACCAGTACAGAAAACCAGGCGCCTAACATTTGTGCTTTAAGAAGTTAATGAGTCTCTGTACTCAAGAAGACTTGGGATAATGTTGAAACATCAAAGGAAGTGAGACTGTACAAGAGCATTACATTTACATTTGGAAGCTAAACATGCTGATGAGGTTTCTGCACACAGAGCATGTGTCAGGTGTGGAACACATACTTCCAGAGATGTATGTCCTTTGAATTTTCATCCCCATGAGACTGTGTTTGCATGAGTGACAAGAATGTCCGTCTTGGTGTTGGGTTAAATGCACCGATGGATTATCTTTGCCCAGACAGACTCTGTTCTGCCAGTGAGAGTTGCTAAAACAGCCCTGAGCTTCTAGAATTCCCCTAATTGGCCAGCTCTACTCTCTATTCTTCAGTCTCATACTGACGACATTCAGAAGTCAACCAACATTTTGAAATCTATGGTAGAGATAAGCCTAACAGGAAAGAGAATTAAAAAACAAACAAACAAACAAACTCCTAAAGTTCCCAGGGCAGATCCTTAGCTGGTGTAAATCATCATTGCTCCATAGATTTCCAAAGCTGTACCGAGGACTTTCTTTGCACTCTGCTGTGTGGGAACAAATGGCATTCCCCTACCCCCGATAGTTTCTTTCTAGAAAATGTAGTTTTATTTATGGTATTATCTGGTTTAAATTTAAGTCATGGCTTCATTCTCCTGTATGAGCACCTAAGCTCCTTCTGAGCTGTGTGGTTGTGAAGCAGCCTATTAAGTGCTGCACAGGTGCTCAGGGCTTTGGTGGGGAGAGATGCTTCTCCCCTCTGGCCCCATACCAGCCCTGGACCTGCCATGGCCGGGGGAGAGGTGTCCCTCCCCTTGCTTGGACCTGCTGGGGCTGGGGGAGAGGCTCCCTTTCCCTGTCACAAACCCATCCACGGCCTGGACCTGCCATGGCTGGGGGAGAGACGCCTATTTCATGGTCCAAACCCAGCCCTGTCCCGGACCTGCTGTGGCCGGGGAGAGGTGCCTATCCCACGGCCCCAGCCCCAGACCTGTCATGGTGGAGAGAGGCACCTCTCATCCCCCAGCTCAGGTGCTGATGTGGGGAGAGAGAGTGTGGGGAGTCCTCTCTCTCCCCACCGTAGCCCCAGGGCAGCCTGTACCCCAAATCCCTCATCCCTGGCCCCACCCCAGAGCCTGCACTCTCAGCCAGAGGGTGCACCCCCTGCACCCCAACCCTCTGCTCCAGCCCTGAGCCCCTCATCCCTGGCCCCACACCTGAGCCCACACCCCCAGCCGGAGCCCTCACCCTCCCACACTCCGAACCTCTCGGCCCCAACTCCGCCACATGAATTTTGTTATGTGCACCAATATAGAGGTGATGTGTCACACATCACCTCCATATTGGTGCACATAACAAAATTCATTCTGCACATGCGTGAGAAAAAATTAGAGGGAACACTGATGAGCACCTCAGATCAATTGAAGATGGACAATTTAACCAGTCTTAAAATGTCTCGTCCCTTTGCACTGAGTCAGAGTGCTCCAAAGGTGTCCTAACCAACTTATGCTGTCTGCAAATAGGCTCATAGAGCTGAAAATAAAGTTGAGTACCAGTTTGTGTGGATCCTGGCCATTTCTAATTTTCCCTGATATTCTGGCAGCTGGGATAGGAAGTGGTATAGGCATCCTTGTGCTGGTAGTAGGAGTAAAGGATCACCCTTTCACTGGGGGTGAACCTTTGGGGCTGTCTATACTGCTTTTATGGACAAATTTACACCAGATGTATCATGCCACTAAATCCAGCCTTACATCTTCAATATTATTTGATTAATGCATTTTATGGTTTAAAGATAAAATTTTCTTGGGGAATGTGATGGGTTTGGCCACAGAAACCCACTTGGGACTATCACCTGACATGCTGAAGTTACCTCTGAGCCCGTTTTCCCTGCCAGCTTGGGACTTCCAGAACCCTGCCTTGTTGAGCCAGACATGCTAGCCTGCTGCAACACAGACCCAGGTCTGGTCCATGCCCCCAAAGCTGCAGTTTTTAACCAAAAACTGCTCAGCAGGTCACCTATCTCCAGCACCCAGACACCCAGTTCCCAATGGGATCCAAACCCGAAACCGTTTTACTCTGTAAAAAGCTTATACAGGGTAAACTCATAAATTGATAGAGAGAGATGCACAGCTGTTTGCTTCCCCAGGTATTAATCACTTACTCTGGGCTAATTAATAAACAAAAGTGATTTTATTAAGTATAAAAAGTAGGATTTAAGTGGCTTCAAGTAATAACAGACAGAACAAAGTAAGTCACCAAGAAAATAAAGCAAAAACCATGCAATTCTAAGCCTAATACACGAGGAAACTGATTGCAGATAATATCTCACCCTCAGAGATGTTCCAATAAGCTTCTTTCACAGACTAGACGCCTTCCTAGTCTGGGCCCAATCCTTTCCCCTGGTGCAGCCCTTGTTAGTTCCAGTAGACATCATAGGTGGAAAACAGGGGATCTCTCATGACTGAAGCCTCCCTTTGTCCTGCTCCACCCCCTTTTATAGCTTTGGCACAAGGCAGGAACCTTTTGTCTCTCTGGGTCCCCACCCCTCCTTCTAAATGGAAAAGTACCAGATTTAAGATGGATTCCATTATCATGTGACATGTCACATGTCCTGTGAGACCTCATTCTTCATTACCCATGGGCTGGCACACGTACACACGAAGGCTTGCAGGTAAATAAACCCGTTCACAGCCAATTGTCCTAATCAATGGGAGCCATCAAGATTCTAAGCCACCATTAATGGCCCACACTTTGCATAATTACAATAGGACCTCACAGTTATACTTCATATTTCTTGCTTCAGATACAAGAATGATACATACATACAAATAGGAGGAATATATTCAATAGGTTTTAACCTTTGTTATGATACCTTTCAAGAGACCTTTTGCATAAAGCATATTCCAGTTACATCATATTCACACTCATAAGCATATTTCCATAAAACATATGGAGTGCAATGTCACAGGAAAGCATAGAAGAAATCTGTGAGTGCCTGTAAATACATATTTACTCACACAGTTGCTAAAAATGCATATTATCTGCTCAATGAAAACGGTTTGGCTCCAGCAATACTTATAACATTACTTCTGGACTTTCTGTCAGCATCATCTGCCCTCAGTCCTCATACTCCACTGTTTCAATCTCTATCTGTTACTGCTCTAAGCAGCTTAGAACAATAGCTCTAAACATGAGATAGACAACTTAAGATGATAACAGAGAAAGAGAGATCATCAAAAAGCTGTGATTAGCTCATACAATGTACCATATAATGAGAATAAAACAGGCCACTTATAGATCCCAGTTTTCTAAATAGATACTAATGTAACACACATCTATTAAGGGTAAAGAAAAGTCTGCTGAAGTCACATTAAAGATCTGATTTAAATGAACAAATCTGAAATAAATCAGAGCCCACATTTGACTTGCTGTGTTGTGTCTTGGTCTTGGAAAATGTAGAGATCAAGTGGAAGACTTCATTTTAGCTATCCTTGTTATAGAAAGAGCAATAACCTTATTATATGAACACTCTTGGATACTTTTCTACTTTGGCTTCTTCTAATCTTTTTCATTCCAGTATTTTTAGAAGTTAGTGAAAATGTTTAATTTAGGAATATATGATTTACATTATATGGAGAAACTCAGGTTAATCTATTGTGTCAATGAATGCAATCAGGCACCCATAATGTATAGATTATTGACTAAAACTGTAGTCACTCATTGGAGCCATTACAATCTATCAGGTCAGGTAATGTATGGATTATTGACTAAAACTTTAATCACTCATTGGAGCCATTACAGTCTATCAGGTCAATAGGAGAGCTTGTACATTTAAGTAATAAACTTAAGCTAAACTTGTTTCCTATACTTCATGCGGCCTGATGAATATTCACGTTAATTATCCTTATGACAGGGTAGTTATGCAGAAGATATAGTCTGTAAAACTAAAATAGCAGAGGTGTTGCAAGCTGAGCCAAAACAGTAGCATTGGCAGATATGCTGGGAAGCTTCCACAACACCTGGAAACTGTTTGGATCTAGTCATTGTTATTACTAATCTTTCTCTTAGACAAAGGCTAAATTTAATATTTATCTATATATTTATATATGAACTTAGTTAAACCAAGAATTTTGGGGGGAAATATTCCTCTACAAAGAGCACAGATTTCAAGAGTGAATTTTTTACTGTAAAATCATCACTGATAATATTGACTTATAATAAAAAATTGTGTGATTCTTTAAAAATAACAATGTTTCTTAGCCCTGGTCTACACTACGAGGTTAGACCGAATTTAGCCATGTTAGGTCGATTTTATAAGCAATGAAGCTACACAACCAACCCCGTTCCGTCCACCTAATGGGCTCTTAAAATTGACTGCTGTACTCGTCCCCAGCGAGGGAAGTAGCACTAAAATCAACCTTCTTGGGTTGAATTTGGGGTAGTGCAGGCACACCATCGTGCAATTCGATGGTATTGGCCTACAGGAGCTATCCCAGAGTGTTCCAATGTGACTGCTCTGGACAGCACTTTCAACTCTGATGCACTAGCCAGGTACACAGGAAAAGCCCCGGGAAATTTTGAATTTCATTTCCTGTTTGGTCAATGTGGCGAGCTCAGCAGCACAGGTGACCATACTGTCCCAGAATTGCAAATGAGCTCCAGCATGGAGCAAACAGGAGACATTGGATCTGATTGCTGTATGGGAAGAAGAATCTGTGCAGGCTGAACTCCAATCAAAACGAAGAAATGCTAATATATATGCCAAAATCGCACAGGGCATGGTGGAGAGAGGCTACAACAGGGACACACAGCAGTGCCGCGTGAAAGTTAAGGAGCTCAGGCAAGCCTACCACAAGATAAAGGAGGCAAACAGTCGCTCCGGGTCAGAGCCCCATACATGCTGCTTCTATGACCAGCTGCATGCCATTCTCGGGGGGACCCTACCAGTACCCCACCACTGTCTGTGGACACCTGCAAGGGGGGAGTCTCACGCAACACGGAGGAGGATTTTGTGAATGAGGAAGAGGAGGAGGAGAATGCACAGCAGGCAAGCAGAGAATCTGTTCTCTCCAGCAGCCAGGACCTTTCATCACCCTGGAGCCAATACCCTCCCAAGGCGGGTTCCCAGACCCTGAAGGCGGAGAAGGCACCTCTGGTGCATGTACATTTGTAACTAAACTACAGGGGTTAGAAGCAATTGTGTTTAATGTTTGATTTTCCCTGAAGAATTGGGATGCATTCGCGGCCAGTACAGCTACTGGAAAAGTCTGTTAATGTGTCTGGGGATGGAGCAGGAATCCTCCAGGGACATCTCCATGAAGCTCTCCTGGAGGTACTCTGAAAGCCCTTGCAGAAGGTTTCTGGAGAGGGCATCCTTATTTCATCCTCCACGGTAGGACACTTTACCACGCCAAGCCAGTCTCAAGTAGTCTGGAATCATTGCAGCACAAAGCATGGAAGCAAATGGTCCTGGGTTTTGGTCGCATTCATGCAACATTCAGTCTTTATCTTTCTGTGTCAGCCTCAGGAGTGTGATATCATTCATGGTCACCAGGGGATTTTTTGTAAGGGAACAGTAAAAGGACCCCATTCATGCTGGGCTGTTTGCGCTTGGCTAAAAGGGATCATCCCGGAGAATAGTCACGTGGTGGGGCGATGAGTGTGCTGCACATCCAACCCAACACCGTAGCCCCCTCCTTTTAAATGGCATTGCTTGCTATGGGAAAGGAGGGCACTGCACTTTCAAACCATTCCCACACATTATGAAGGTGGAAAAAGCCAATCCCGTATACCCTTTGGCTTACCATGGCTGCCTGGAAGCTGAATTCTGTTGCCCAGCTGTGTGTGATGTGTCACTATACTGGCAGGCGCTCAATATAAAAGGCAAAATGTGACCTTGTACCTAAAGCACATATGCTGTCTGCTGTGAATTGCTTGATTCACTGTGAAAGAGTCTCCCTTTTGTTCTCAGAAATGTATCTTCTTAAATTTTACTCTCCCTTTTTACCCCCGTGCAGGTGCAAATGTTTCTATGCTCCCCGTATCATCTCCGTCCCTGAGGTTATCGCAGATTAGAAGGTGAAAAAAATGCACTCACAATGACATGTTTTCCAAGCTCATGCAGTCCTCCCACACTGATAGGGCACAGCTGAATGCATGTAGGCATTTGGTGGCAGAAGCCAGGAAAGCATTCAGTGAGTGTGATCAGAACACGAAGGAGGAGGTGCTGAGGCTAATGGGGGAGCAAACGGACATGGTTAGGTATCTGGTGGAGCTGCAGGAAAGGCAACAAGAGCACAGACCACCACTGCATCCGCCTGCCCTCCTTGCCAAGTTCCATACCCTGCTCACCCGAGAGGGGGAAAGGGAGGCTCTGGGCACCAAGCCACTCCACTCCAGAGGATGGCCCAAGCAACAGAAGGCTGTCATTCAAACAACTTTGATTTGTAGTGTGGCTACAATAAGCAATGTGGCCTTGTCCTTCCCTCCTCCCCCACCCCACCCAGGCTACCTTGTCAGTGATCTCACTTTTTTTTTAAATAAAGAAAGAATGCATGGATTCAAAATAATAGGTCGAAGGGGGGATGTGAATTGACTTAAAGGGAAGTAAATTCAACAAAGGGAGCAGTTTTGCATCTAGGAGAAACGCACACAACTGTCACACCGTAGCCTGGCCAGTCATGAAACTGGTTTTCAAAGCCTCTCTGCTGCGCAGCGTGCCTAGCTGTGGTCTTCTAATTGTCCTGGTGCTTGGCTGTTCAAAATTGGCCACCAGGCGATTTGCTCCCACTCCATCATAAACATCTCCCCCTTACTCTCACAGATATTATGGAGCACACAGCAAGCAGCAATAACAATGGGAATATTGGTTGCGCTGAGGTCTAACCTAGTCAGCAAACAGCACCAGCAAGCTTTTAAACATCCAAAGGCACATTCTACCACCATTCTGCACTTGCTCAGCCTGTAGTTGAACTGCTCCTTACTACTGTCCAGGCTGCCTATGTATGGCTTTATGAGCCATGGGAGCAAGAGGTAGGCTGGGTCCCCAAGTATAACTATTGGCATTTCAACATCTGCAATGGTAATTTTCTGGTCTGGAAAGTAAGTCCCTTCTTGCAGCTGTTCGAACAACTTGGAGTTCCTAAAGATCCGAGCATCATGCATCTTTCCCAGCCATCCCACACTGATGTCAGTGAAACGTCCCTTGTGATCCACCAGTGCTTGCAGCACCACTGACAAGTACTCCTTGTGGTTTATGTACTGGTTTGCAAGGTGGTCCAGTGCCAAGATAGGGATGTGTGTTCTGTCTATCGCCCCACTACAGTTAGGGAACCCCATTGCAGCAAAGCCATCCACTATGACCTGCAAATTTCCCAGAGTCACTACCCTTGCTAGCAGAAGGTTACTGATTGCCTTGGCTACTTGGATCACTGCAGTCCCCACAGTAGATTTGCCCACTCCAAATTGATTCCTGACTGACAGCAGTCAGACATTGCAAGCTTCCACAGGGCTATCACCACTTGCTTCTCAACTGTCAGGCAGGTCTCATCTTGGAGGGATGAGAAGGGAGACTGACTACATGTACCCAAAACCACCCGCGACAATGTTTTTGTCCCATCAGGCATTGGGAGCTTAACCCAGAATTCCAATGGGCAGCAGGGACTGTGGAATAGCTACCCACAGTGCACCACTCCATGAGTCAATGCTAGCCACGGGTATTGAGGACGCACTCCGCTGACCTAATGCGCTTAGTGGGGACACGCATGATCGACTGTATAAAATCGCTTTCTAAAGATCAACTGTAAAATCAACCTAATTTCATAGTGCAGACATACCCTTAGTGTCACTACTGTGATTACGCTCTGCAATGGATGTATATCTTTATATGCTACCAGCATAAATATAGCACAATATTTTGAAGTTCAAGTGTTTAAAGTTAGGCATCTAAATTCATATTTAGGCATCTAAACAGGTGGCCTGATTTTCAAAGTTAAGAACCCAGAGCTCCCATTGACAGACGGCTCATCTACAATGCCCTGCAGTTTGGAATACAGCGGTGTCAATAGCAGTGCACACACCCCAAAATGCTGCTCAGTAATTTCCTCATGTGCATGCTGAAGGCGCAAACTAAAAGGCTCCTTGTTCATGTTAATGGAGTTACAGGTATCAGAGGGGTAGCCGTGTTAGTCTGGATCTGTAAAAGCAACAAAAGAGTCCTGTGGCACCTTATAGACTAACAGACGTATTGGAGCATGAGCTTTCGTGGGTGAATACCCACTTCGTCGGATGCAACGGGAAGTTACAGTACAGCACTTTGGTGTACACTGCTATTCACACCCCAGTAGTCTGAACTGCAGGGCAGTAGAGACATAGCCAGAAAGTTTTACTTCCTCTACCGTCTACCCCTGCTAATAACCCGACCTCCTTCCCAAAAAAGAGCAAAGGCACATTACTTTATTATTACACCTTATCCTTAAAGCAGAAACTGAGCATGGAAAATTTCAGCCCTCAAGGTAAATGTGTTTAGCAGTTATGGGAATTTTAGAAAATAGGGGACTTTTATGGAAAATGTTCCATCTTCTTTATATATATTCATATATACATATATTCACACTGTTTTTACACACACACACACACACACACACACACACACACACACACACACACACACTTTCAAAGCCTGTCCCTTGCCATACAGCAACCCTTAGAGGAAAGCGGTAGCTGAGAATAGGTAAAGTGTGGTGGGTCTCAGCTGCTTTCTCTCTTTCCTTCCAGAATGCTCCTGGAAGATTCCCTTCCCTCACCCGACATGTCCCCTGTACTAGGAGGAGAGCTAGCATAGAGCTGACATAAAGGCTCTGTGTCACCTGGGGAAACCCCCTCACTGGGATATTGCTCAGAGATGGTTTCTGCCACCTTGAGCGGTATAAAGTGGGTTGATCATACTGGAGGCTGAAGCCCAGCATTTTAGAACTAAGTGGCTTGCATCCAAAAAAATCAAGCCAACCAAATAATGTTTTGGAGGCTTATTTATGATAGTTAATTCAAAAACATTTCTCATCCTGTGTGACTTAGGACCCTAACCTGTCCATTGACTTTATGAAAAACATGTGTTCTTGCTTGAGACCTTTTGGTCTTACATTTCCATCTCATTACCTCCTTGCAAGATGTGCAAGACTCTCAGCTGTCTACTAGGAGCAAAAAGCAGGGTGGGAAAGTCGCACTTTAATTAACAGAAAAACACTGTTGGCAGGGCTCAAGGGCTTCACTCATTTTGCTAAATAAAAAATTGTCAGCTGTGCTTGTTAACATGAGCAGATAATTATGAGACTCATACATACACATACTTTTTGGATACATTTTCACTTAGCTGCCTTATTAAAATAATGTCAGGTACTACTAATAAATAAGCAGAAGGAATGGAAAACCAATGATGTGCTTATTACACTCATGATTTAGATAGCAATTCTTAGTTCTAAAGACTGAGAGAGAAAGCAAAAAACCCTGCATACGTATGTGGGTAAATAGCTATGCAACATTTCCTGCAACCTTGAAGCGAATGGTAGCTTTGTCATATACTTCAGTGAACACAGGGTCAAATCCCAAATAGCAATTTCATAGGAACATAGAAATTGCCATATTGGATCAGACCAGTATTCCATCTAGTCCACTATCGTGTCGCCAGCACTCCTAGGTTCCACCTGCTTCAAAGGAAGGCGGAAGAAACCATAGGGGAGGCAATTATGGAATATCCTGACCAAGGATAATTTTCTTCCTAACCTACATTAGTTAGAAGTTGACTTGTGCCATGATGCAGGGGATTTGGTAATTCTTCTGAAACATTTGGTTTTGTTTTTTAAACTGTTGTAACTCTAAACATATAAATGGCCAATCCTTTCTGGGGATCCAGTGCCTCTTGGCATTGTGATATTTTGTGGCAATGAATTCCACAAGCTAATTTTGCTTTGTGTTAAAATTTGCTACCTTTGTCTCTTGTATATGAATTTTTCACATCACATAAGAACATTTCCAATCTACCTTCTCTATACCACTCATTATTTTGCATACTTTAATTATATCTTCTTTCTATGGTAAGCAGTCCCTCTCTCTCCCCATACAAGAGACTTTCCATGTCAATAATTTTTGTTGTCCATCTCTGAACCCCCTCAGTTTCTGCAACCACCTTTTTTCTAATGGGCTGATCAGATCTGAACACAGTATACCACACAAGAGCATACAACTAATTCAGATAATGGCATTGTAAGATTGTTATGGCAGAAGTCCCAGACAGTAGTGTTACAATCTTTTAATTTCTCTTTCTTAGCATTAGCACTGTTCACTCAGATGAAATGATATATTATTGCTAGTTTTGTGATTAAATTTCTTTTGGGGAGCTGTTGCAAGTAGCAAGACTGTTTTCTTTCTAACAAACTGTAACTAGAGTCAATCTTGATGCATTGTGGCTTCTTTGATATGGTGCATTGGCGTTAGTGATGAATCTTCTGAATGAGGGGTTTGCCTGCATGCTGTTTGTGATTACTCTGCTCAAGGACTGCTGTATATAGTGTAAATGAAATAAGAAAATATAGCCAGACTCTGATAACTCGCCCACTGAATGTTGTTTGCTTTTTTGACCACTGATGCACCTCTAACTACTATACTTTGGAGCTAACAATACCCTTTGTTCAATTGCCTGATTAGTGTACACAAATCAAGCTGTGTGTATGTGAATGTAGGTTTGTACAGGCATCTTGGAAGACTGGAGGGTCTTTGTGGGCCTGCACTTCTGCCAAGCATTCAGATGTATCACAGTCTTCTAAAATATTCCATTTGAAGCACATACTTTCACCTTTTTATTTTAAATTCTATTGATTCTGTTATTCAACTTTACTTTTGCACTCGCAAGTTGTAACATTCGCACATCTGACCACATAATTTGCACATACACAGATTGGGGTTTAACACCTGTAGCAGATTTGCACTCACAGTCCAATTGCAGGTATAAAAAGATGGGTCTAATTTGCACCTACAACTGAGAGGCTAGGCCCCTTGAGAAGAGATATGGCACTGTGGTTAAGATGCTAGACTAGGATGCAGGAAATCTGGCTTAGATTCCTGGTTCTACCTCAGGCTTCTAGTGTGACCTTGGATAAATCAATCTCTCTTTGTCTCCGTCCATGAGATGTAAATAATTAGATAACTTTCTTTTTCCCAGCTTCATTCCTGTTTAGACAGTAAACTCTCTTACTATGTGCTTGACTGGAGACCATCACAACGAAGTACCAAATTTGCCTGCGGCCTCTACGTGCGATTGTAATTCATACAACAAACAATAATAAATTAAAATATGAGCTGTCCATGACCATAAAAGTCTATGACAATGTCCTTACTGGTTAAAGCTAATATCAGAGTCTTTTCATCATAGCTATTCTGCAGTTGTTCAGATATTCATATTGCTTGCTGTGCATAAAAACACCTTTCAGAAGTGATATTTTTAAGTATACACATAGCAGCAGCTGTTATTAAGAATGCAGTCATATCACTTTTGACTCTAACCGTGGGAGTATATAATCAGTTCAAGTGCAGTAAGGAGAATTCAAGATAAATTCTAAGTCACAGATAATTATTAATAGAAAATAAACCTCAAGGAGAATGCAAGTCATTAGGTAAGTATCATTGCTGTTCCTAGCAGTTCAGTGGATAATAAACGTCTTTCTAAGGCTACGTCTCTGGCTACTCCTGTGAGCTAGGAGTGTGAGTCCCATCTCAGGTACACAGACTCGTGTTAGCTTGATGAGAGTAGCGTGAATAGAAATAGCATGTAGCCAGGGTAGCAGTGGCACATGTGCCGATTTCAAGTGGGTTTGTATTTGCAATGGCTAAGCTGTGCTGCCTTTGCTTTTGTCACCATGGTTACATTGCTATTTATACTCACACTAGCTTGATGAGAGCTAGCGCAAGTATGTGTACACGAGCTGGGAAATCACATCATAGTGTAGACGTTGCCTGGCTTGCATTGTGCAAAGGAAACTTTGCTTATGAATCCCTTCCCTATGTAGAGTGGAGTGAATTTTTTGGTATGTTTCCTGCTCTGACGCATCCATTTTCAGGGCTGGATTACACAAATTACATACACTTTGTGGATGAGGTGTAAACAATTGCAGAGTTGCATAACCCTAGGGGAATGCTATAGGAGATAGTGTATCTCCTGAAGCACAATCTCCTGGGGGCAGGGCAGTGGTGCTTCCCGTACACTCATCTGCTCCTGTGAGTCCACAGAAGGAGTGATCACAATCCGGCACTACATATATTTTTTATTCTTCTGTGGTTGTGGGTACCCGGGAGGGTGTTTTTTTTTAAAGAAATAGGTCTTTATGGATAACGACCTGGTTATGTTAATGATAGGCTCAGCTATGCAGAGAAGTGAAGTAATTTGCCCATTACTCTCCCCCTTGTTTTGTTTTCTTCCCAGTGACAGTAACACTAATTAAGGAGGAAAACATACTTTCTTTACTCCTAAAAGTTGTAATAGAAGGCAGCGTAAAACCTGCAGGATAAATCACTTCCGGTTATGAGTTTATTACAACATATGGGACGTGAGGAAACCTTGGAAGGATTTCTCCCCTGCAAACTGTTTCGCCTGTAAATTTGGAGAAAGCTTTCCTCACATCCCACATGTTGTAATTCTCATTAAACACCCTTGGGTAGGTGTCCATCTAGAGCTGGATCTCGTTTATTACTTTTTGCTTCATTTGAGCATTTTAAATGCAATGAAATATACTTTAGTCTTAGAGATGGACTGAGTTAGTATGATTTGTGTTACCACAGTGCCTAGAGGCCCTAGTGATACAGCAGGACCCCACTGTGCTAGGTGCTGCACAACCAGAGAACAAAGAGTTTGTCCCAGCCTCAAGGGACTATAACTGGAAATATTTGGTTTGCTTGGTTGCACAATACAGTCCTCCAATTATTTGACATACCCAAATTTATGCTGAATAGTTGGTGGCCGGAATGCTTTTATATCACCTCCAGAAGCATGACAAGCCAGTATAATAAAGTCACATAACTGACCAGTATAGCAATAAGTCACAACAGGATGTGTTTTACTAGGCTATTGGTACATGGCTGTAGTGTGAGGTATCAAGAAGTGAACCAATACCATACTAATGTGCAAGATATACCAGTATCTTATTGCTGGCACATTGGTATTTACTTTAACATATCATTAGAAAAAGTTTTAAAATGCATTAATCGTATGACATGTATCCTTCCACTATGAAAAAGTGGATCCCGAGAAAATACTTACTAGGGAAAATATTCCATATACATTTTCTATATTATTTTAAATATAAATTGTTTGTCAATATTATTCAGATCCTCTCTCAGTTTTAAAGATTCTGTGAAGATTTTACTTTATTTTTACTGCAGTTTTATTTTAACCTATTCCCCGATTCCTATCCTCTCAAATCCAGCCGAAAATATTTGCAGTGAGCTGTAAAGACTTTCATGGCATTTAAGTTCCTGAAGCTGCTGAGTAGCAGGAGAGGAGAGAAGGAAAAACAGCTGGAGAGAAAGTCAGAGAGTCAGAGGTGGATAGGGCCAAGGAAGATTAGATACAGGATTAACTGTCTTTACAGCTAAATCCTGTAAGGACACATGCCAATACATACACATATAATCACTTTAAAAAAACAGAGGGAAGGTATTTTTTAAAAATCTTTACCTCCTCTTATTTTGCCTATCCTGTTGCTAGGATGGGTATTAGTGAAAGGGAACCATTTAAAAATTACCATTCTTTAAAGTGCAGCTCCAAAGTTGAAATTTCCAATAATTAATGATACCATAGCATCTGCTAATGCTTATTGGGTTAATCATATGATATAGCTACATGATGTTTTACAGCTAATGATTGCAAGAGGGACAGACCACCAATACTCTGTATATCCATGCACATGTTAAGTGCCACCCTCTATTTGGAAGTGCTTATAGTATGTAGAATCTCCATGGCAGTCACAGAAAACCACATCACAGCCATTTCATAGAACCTGATTCAGTCTGCTACTTGCAAGAGCAGACCAAATGATGGGTTATTGTGAAGACTGAATTACTTCATATATTTTTTTAAAAAGAGAACAGTTAAAAAAAAAAGGTTAGTGATTGGAGAAACTGAAAGAATCATTGCTTGCAACTTTGGCAACCAAGGGTTCAAATAAATAAAATGATGCAGTGCATGTTGGAGAGCTGTAATTATCTATCTGGACTCCATTTTGAATACTGTTCACATTTGAAAATATATGGAGGAGGAGACACAACCTCCTCCTGTCACAAGTGCTTGCAAATTGGCATTCTTTCAAAACACTTCTGTGTTCTTTACACCTTCTCCTCCTCCCCTCCTCTTCCAAAGCTGGAGAAGGAATGAGTGTCAAAATAGTTTGAGGCAGCAGGGAACTGAATCTCTGTGAACTATTGGCCTGATTATAAACAATATTTGGAAGCCTAGGAGAAGCATTCATGCAGCAAGAATATCAAATTTAGCTTAAAAAGAACAAAGCTTACATGCTATCTATTTTTGGTGTGGAAAGTGGCCCCAACAGGATTTCATCCCTTAGAAAAATCCCATCCCAGATAACTACTTATTTAAATCCCTGCCATGGCACATACGGTTCCCATGTACAATTCTGCTGATCTTTATCAACACACATGCAGACACAGACATGTTCAGGAACACATGCACAAAGTGCAAAATAATATTGCATAGTGGTGCCAAACGTGTGACAGTTTGATTGCTCTCCTAGTAAAGGAATGTCTCAAAAGTGACATCTGTGATCTGAAATGGGAGGGAGTCATGGAATTCTGTTGTCAGCTGGCCAAAGAGTAGCACTGATGTCAACTGTGAAACATCTGCTCTTCCACCTGGAAGAATGATGGTGGCAAGCAACTATCATAGCAGTAGGTGAGATAGAAATATGTATTTAACAATTATACACTCACTGTCTCCAGCACATTTTCCATTTGGAAAACAGGGCAAATTAGCACACTTAGAATTAGTTTTAACTACTAAGCACGTGGACCAAATTATAGTCTTTATTACAGAAGGGAGCCAAGAGTCAAAATGTATTTCCCCATTACCATCAATGGTAACAAAAATAGTTATGCATATGGGTTTGGAAGGGTTACATATTTATTGGCAAACATCAATTGCACCATACACACAAACCACAGAAAATATATTTCCATTGATAACAGAAATGTACAGATAGACAAAGTGAGAAAACTGCTGTTTTGGAATTTATTAGAGTAAAAATCCAGTGACTTAGACTTTTGAATTAGGCTTGTTTCAAATGGACTAGTGAATGAATAGTAAAAACTGATATGATTTGTTGAATAAGGATATTTACTTTGTATATTTTGCTATTTGATGTTGACAATTTGTGTTTTTAATAGTTTATAAAATTTTAACTTTTTGAATCACATCTACTGTCATTCAATCGTCTGACACCTCCCACCCAACTTTCCACAACTGTGAAAATATTAATCTATAACATTGGAAAAAAAATGCTTAGAAATAAACTGCAGTATTATCCTTTGAAAATACATATACAGTAACTCCTCGCTTAGTGCTGTAGTTATGTTCCTGAGAAATGCTACTTTAAGCGAAACGATGTTAAGTGAATCCACTTTCCCCATAAGAATTAATGTAAATAGGGGGGGTTAGGTTCCAGGGAAATTTTTTTCACCAGAAAAAAGACTATATTTTATATCTATATACACACACACACACACACACACACACACACAGACAGACAGAGTGTACGTTTTAAACAAACAATTTAATACTGTACACAGCAATGATGATTGTGAAGGTGGTGAAGTCAGAGGATTGAAGAGGGTGGTATATTTCCCAGGGAATGCCTTACTGCTAAATTATGAACTAGCACTCAGTTGAGCCCTCAAGGGTTAATACATTGTTGTTGATGTAGCCTCACACTCTACAAGGCAGCACAAATGGAGGGAGGGGAGACAGCATGGCAAAGAGATACAGAGACACACACTGTGTGTGAGAAAGACAAATATTGCCCCTTTAAATATGCTGACCTCCCTCTAAGTACACTACCTTTTTAAGTAGATCAGCAAATTGAGACAGCAGCTGCTGCCAGCAAGCTCCCTCCATCCTCAGTCCTGTCGTGTCCCCGCCTTGTCTGTGGAGATAAGGTGCAGGAGTGGGGGGGAGGGGAACAGCCTGACATTAGCACCCCTCTCCCCCCCACCTCTGCACAGCAAGCAGGAGGCTCCCAGGAGCAGCTCCAAGGCAGAGGGCAGGATCAGCACATGGCAGTTGGGGGAGGAACAGCTGAACTGCTGGCAATTGCTGCTGGGCGATTGCCACACAGGGAATTTAGGGGAGCGGGAAGCTGATAGGGAGGCTGCTGGTCCATTCTGGTTCCAAGCCCCCAACAGCTAGCTCCAACAGGCCGCTCTTTCTGCAAGCAGTGGAGAAAGCAGGTGGCTGCCAAACACCATTATAAGGGAGCATGTTCCCTAACTGATCAACAACATAACAAGGAAACAACGTTAGTTGGCCCGACTTTAAGTGAGGAGTTACTGTATATATAAATCAAATTCTGCCCAGTCTAGTTATGAGGTCTGGTAATTTCATACAAAGGAACTAAATCAACAGACAGACTGCAATTAAGAAACCAAATGGTGAGAGGAAACGTATAATCACAAAGGGACAGATTTAATAATAAACAGTATCACAATTCTCTCAGTCATAAGGAAGAGGTGAATTCTGAATGGTGACTGTTAGAGGCACAGAATTTACAGCCAAAGGAATGAGGGACTATGTCGGCTTTAAATTACGCTTGTGCTTTCCCAATTCTGCTCTGCTCCAGAGCTCAGAGCAGCTCCAGCCCTGAGGGAATGTTCAAGTTACAGCAGACTTCTCAAGTTGTCCTATGGGCAACAACCTTGCCCAGAATCTTCACATTGCTCCATGCTGTAGTCTTGTCCCCAATGTTCCCTTCCCATCGGCAGCTCCAACCCTGGCCTATTCCCTACACTACAATGTGACAGTGGGTTCTCAAAATTGATATCTATCTTCCTCAGTTCTTGCACCAAGGGAATTCTCCCCCAGCCTGATATGTGCCTGTAGCCTACTTGGTGTTTTGATTAATTTTTTAAGACCACAGTTGTCAATAAGTGTTTGGTCTCCTGAATGGTTACCGCATCAGGAAGATTACCACTGATGTTATTAGATGAGAGACCTGAGAACCACACAAGAAACATCTGCAATTTATCACACATCCCTTTATTAACAAATCCACTAAGCAGATAAGCAATCCCAGAAACATGGAAATACCACAGCAGATAGAGAGATAATACAGAATGGTTAGTCCTATGACTAGCACCACTCACAACTCCTTCTGTGAAACTCAAAGTGTGAGTCATTTTTGTCCTCCTCATTGCTACCACTACCAGTGGCTGTCATCCTAGTGTCTCCCAGGGCACACAAGCTATTACAGTGTTTATTCTGAAACCCATTGGGGTTCAGACACATTTATGAAGGTTTCAATCCCCTTTCATTATCTATACTTCCACACCCCACCAAATTTGGTGTGCCCCATTTTTCATAGGCTAACTTGTTAGTTCCCCTTATACTCATTCACAAATATGTTACTCAATCACCATAACAATTTGTGGTTAACCCATTGCTGACACCCTATGTCTGCAACAATCCCCAAATTACTTTTAACCTGCTTTAACTGGTACATTGCAATATATAATTTCCTAAATATCTGCAGTTATCTATTACTGTAACTGTTTCATCTGGTGACATAGGGTCACTCATTGGTAAGCTGCTCATGTTAGTCTATCTTTTGAAATGTGGCCTTGTTTGGCTAAGCTAAATATCTTACATGCCTAAAGGCCCTGTGTTACAACATTAATACTTGTATTTTGCTGTTATATCCTAAATATACCTAAAAAATTTTATAATTGGCTACAGGGCATTAAGAGCCCCTTTCTGCTTTTCCAACCTTTTTATCCAGAGTAAAAAGGGGCTGGAGTGGATGCGAGAATCTCATCCAAGAATTTGAACCAATGTCCATTGAAGTCAGTGAAAAACCTCTCACTGACTTCAGTAGGCCTTCCCCTGGACCCTAACTGGGTCTGAGTCAGTCCACAAATGACTTATTTGCTAGTGTACCTTCTGAAGACCTTAGGCCACTGCTCAGTTTCTCACAAACTCTAAATATTAAATCCACGTGATGTCTCTTCTTTAAGTCATGCTAAACTATACGGAAATAAAAAACCTGCTTCTTTCATTTGATTTTGTATGACAGTAAAAAGCAAAAGAAAGGAGACTGATTAAAAATTACTTTAAAAGCAATGAAAGGAAAATGTTAAAAGCTAGAAGTTGATGCAAATAAAATAGAAGAATCAAGTATACAGTTCTTTCTACCAGTATCATAATAGAAGTTACTGGTAGTTTCGGGAGAGAATGTTATGGACAGTATACGGCTCTAGGTATCAAGCCTGATGTTTAAAAAAGATGGTTGAGAATTATGAATCAAGCTATGAATACTTAATTAAGCCTTAATGAATCAGTAAGGTGCATCCACAGGTAAAGGTACCTTTTCAGAGAGAGTTTCAGAAGTGCTCAGAGTTGAAAATTGCAATCAGATTTTCAGAAGAGTGCAGCTCTCATTTAGTTGCCTCTGTTCAGGACAGAATGCAGCACCCAATACCTTGAATTCTTTTGAAAATCTGGCCTAGTCAACAACAAGTAATATGACATACACAATTGTGTTATATTAAAATATCTGTTTAAATACCCTGTCTAAAATGAACAGATACATTTGAAAGATATTTGACCAACCAAATTGAGAAATTTCATATTATTTGCGCCTATTATTTTGTTGATTTTCTGCTCACCCTTAGATAAATTCATATAACTATGAATGCCCATGAAAGAAACTTGTTTGTATTCTTAATGGTCTGATCCTGCAATCTTTACTCATGTGATTAGGCATATTGAAGTCAAAGGCTTGCAGGACTGGGCTCCTACTTTTTTCAACACTGCCTTAGACCATTTAGACTTAATACCCTGGCACATTTTTACCCCTGACAAATCGTTTAAGGCGGCCATGTGGACTGGGGAGGGCGAAAGAAAGAAATTTCAGGGATGAGACAGCTCCGGGGGCCAGAAAGAAAGTCACGCTGGCACAAGCGGACACTGAAGCAGCTTAGCAGGTATTACAATATGAGGATTGGAGGAAAGATGGGGCCTAGGCAGGAGGCCATCCAACTCCCCTCAGCCCCTTGGACCCAAAACTATGCAGGGTCCAAAACTATTTGGACTCTGACAATAGAAGCCGCTGAGTGCTGAGCATTTTTGAAAATCTGGCCAGTCCATTTAGCTACCTATAGCAAAATTGAACACTTAAAAAATCTGTCACATGGTTACACAAGGAGTCTGTTTAATAACCAGGTATTGAACCCAAATCATAGTCCAGTGCCTTGGGCACAAGGCCATCCTTCCTCTCCCTACTCATTGTGGAATTACATAGGTTGGAAAGCAAAGAGGCATGAGCTGGACCATACCAGGGGAAGAGTCTATGGGATTCAGAATCTATGTGGATCCAGTTTCCTTGGTGCAGAGGAGATGCATAAGTTGGAAGAACAGTCACAGAAGGTTGGGCTATGCACTAGTCCTGCTCACTGACCACAAGACTGGATCTGCTGCAGAAAAACCTGATTTACTGAGTTCTGTGCAGGAGAAGATTTAATGGTAAAACAAATTGTTTAGAAGGGAGAAAATGAAAAAGGAAATATTGTCACAGTGGGACCCATGTTTGGATTTTGAGTTCAGTTCCACATGCTAAACCCTTGGGAGATAAGAAGCTCATCTTGTGTAAGCATCCTCTCTCAGTTGGTGCTCAGAGGTACGTACTGGACGTGGAGTTTATCTGTAGGTTTAGCTCTTCTTGGCATAGTTTTTAAGGGTGGCTGCACTGGAAAGGGGAAAAGCATTTGGCAAAAGATCTAACCTATTGGCCATAAAGATTTGTTAAAAAAAAAATAGGAAGTTCAAATACAGCAGCAACTATCTTAATAGCTAGCAGGGACCTGCTATGCAACAACAAGGTATTTAATTGTGATGTTTTATGGGAAGACAAAATAAAGATTGAATATTTAAAGTCTGGTTTTCAGAGGTGCTGTGTACCCCAAGCTGCTACTGAGGCCAGTGAGAACCAATGTGCTAAGAACCTCTGGGGAAAAAAAATCAAGCCATTAACATAGTTAAGATATTAGTGAATGTCTAATTGAAGAAAAAGGTTTAAAATGCAAGGGAGGACTTTTTGTTTTCCTATTTGTACATTAAAATACTTCTAAGTAACAGTGCATTTAGGGCAACTAGAAAATTCAAAGCCCACATTAATGGAAAATCAGGTAGGAAAAAAATCCCAGAAACTCTGTAAGAAAACAAAAAATAATCATTAAACCCCCCACAATTCTGACATCAAAACACACAAAACAAAAATAACACCCCCCCCAGCAATATTACTCAAGAAAGAAAAAGTGCTATGATAATCTACAAGTCATATTCCAAGAGCTCAAGAAGGTGACTTTAAAGGAAACAGGGAAACAAGTGGATGATAACATGCATATTAATGAACCCAAAGCAATTCTCAATTACACCTCATTATCATCACCCATTTCAAAAGTAAAACCCAGATAAACAACTCCTCTTACCCTAGGAGGACTTGCAAATTGCCTAGGAATAGATGCTTCCCTCTGAGGAACTCTAAGTAAAGCCAAAGAGGGGGAAGAGTCTGTGGGATTCAGAATCTATGTGGATCCAGTTTCCTTGGTGCAGAGGAGATGCATAAGTTGGAAGAACAGTCACAGAAGGTTGGGCTATGCACGAGTCCTGCTCACTGACCACAAGACTGGATCTGCTGCAGAAAAACCTGATTTACTGAGTTCTGTGCAGGAGAAGATTTAATGGTAAAACAAATTGTTTAGAAGGGAGAAAATGAAAAAGGAAATATTGTCACAGTGGGACCCATGTTGTTTTATGTGACTCTAGCATTTAGGATTTAAATCAGATAATCAAAGACTTCGGAAGAGACTTTTGTCCAGAAGGACAAAAAGTCAGACCAAAAGACAATGCACTGTACATACCATTGACACATTTTCTCTAAGCACACTCCATGCATGTATTTTTTATCAGAGCATCAACCTGAGGATTATGGCATAGTATGAGTTCTCCTAACTCTTCCACCTTCATTTAACCTTGTTACCCAATACACAGCTCTAATCATTTTAAAATAATGCTCCACCACCTAGTTTCTCTGCCTGCTGATTACTTTCCTGATGTTCACCCATATAGAAACTCTGCCAGTAGCTCAGCAGCTAAATATAGTTCCTATGCATCTGCATGCACGCACTATGGTATATATACGGTGTAATCTTTATGGTTTCAGTATCTGGAGGTCTTTGTCCCCCAGTGGCTAATGATAAAATGAGTCACCTGACCCTTGTGGCTTCCTTGATTAAGTTTTGGAAGGGGTGGGGCATGGTAAAAGGGGTCAGGATTTGAAAACAAGGATCTTAGAGTCTGAGGCTGGCAGAGAAGAAATGGTTGGTTCCTTTGCATGTGGAGAAACTGGACCAGAGAGAACTCACTGTAGAAAGGAGTCCTACCTGATCCTTTTATACTGTAATACCTGGGTCACAGATCTTCCACCTCTGTCGCATAGGACTTCCTACTAGTTCCAAAATAAGTCTAGAAATTTCCCTTTGACAAACACCCGGGAATTAGCTAGTTTACAAAGATTAAGGGTACTTTACAATTTGCCAGGACTGGAAGTGAAAGGTTGAAAGCTAGATTGCTGGGCAACGTTGAATCCCCATCATCTGGCATTGTAAAATATGTGTCTTTAGCCATGGCAGGTTATGGGAAAGTGAAGTTTAACACTGCACATAATCCAGGACTGAACTTTGAAAATCAGGGTCTCATCCCAGTGTAATTTTCAGTCCCTGCTTTTATCTGACTCACATATGGGGGAAATCAAGCAATATTTTGGTGGTAGTAGGTGCTAGAAGGTTGCTGAGAAACTTGGAACAGGAGACATAGTCCCTTGTGGCAATGGATAAGTGAGTAGATTTCAGGTGAGGAGGCCAAAGATCAAAATAAGTGCACTTTAATACACAGAGAAATAAGCAATATTTGCATATTAAACCATAAGGGAGAGTCAACTGGTTTACGACACAAACCACAGTCCCTCAGCAGCATTAATTTCCTTCCCTCCCACCAAAACAGCTTCATAATTTTATTTTGTTTTATGAACTGATCAGTTCCTTCAACCACCTCATGTTCTGACTGTTCATTATATGCAAACTGTGCTAATTCTTGGCACTTCGATCCTCTGCTATTACAAAACTTTTTGCTCTGGAGTGCTCCATTTTACACAATGTAGGAGGCCATTTTGCTATCTTTGAATTTTTTTTAAAATGTACTTTTATAATTGGAATAAAGACTTAAAGTCATAACCTGCTATTGGATCAGCAGCTAATGACTCCCCTGATGTTGGAATGATTCATTATGATTTTTCTAAAGTAGGGCTTTCTATACATTTATTGCCATCATTCATTTATCACACAGAGAATAAAGACCTCAGCTGCACACTACAAGGCTATATTTTAATCAGAGGTTTCTTTTGTGAATACAAACCTTGAGGGTGAAGTTTAAATGGCTTGTACATATCGAGAGAAATCAGAGGTAAAATTACTCCCTTGTTTTATGTGCTGTTTGGATGTACCTTTCGACACAGCATGAAGGAATAAGGAGAAAGAATTTGCTGGTTGAAAAGTTCTGATTCTTTTGACAGAGCAACACAGGCTACTTTGTGATGGGATTATGAAATTATCCTATTCTATGCACTTAGAAAATCCTCCTTTAAAAAACAACAAAAAAAAACACAGGTGTTGCTTAGCCATATTCAAAACTCCTGCTTCTGGCTACTCCAGTTCATAGCAGTGAGAGCAGGGGAGTTGCACAGAAATTAGAAGCTAATCAGAGCCACAATATTGTCAAGAAATTTCACAGCACAGATGACCAGCCATTCTGTACTTTAATGAATGACATTATTATTAGCTAATGATCCATGACTTGTATCTGTCCAGGAGTTATTAAAAAGCACTAGATCAGATTGAAAATATATTTTAAGCAATAATAATAATGTAAAGGATCATATACTGTGATAGGCATGTACCGTATAATTTTTTTCCACTAGCTAAACATTGTTGGCTGCTTTTCTATAAATGTTGTTGCAGACTTTTCTAACAGTTAACCTTTTGTTTCTGTAAAAATGAAAGTGATTGCCATAGATTTGTTCAGGCCAAACAAATCTTAAAAGCAGAAATTAACATGAGGGCCTCTCCCCAAACTTTGAGCTCTACTTTGCTCCTGCAGAGTTCTTTCAAATTCCCTCTAGAACTAAGAATGGTACGAACAAACTGTGACACCCTGGGAATGAACCTGACTATATTTCCCAGCAGTCCACAAAGTACTTTCTGGATTCAGGGGCATTATTTAAACAGGAAGTGCTAAGGTAAAACAGCAGTAGGAGAATAAAGATGCAGAACATAATCCAAGAAATTATGTGATTCCCTCAAAATTATGTGATCTCACACAAGAAATATACTATGGAAAGAATGTTCTAAGACAAAATCTGCCACTCCTCTAGTAGAGAATTTGAAGCAAAAGCACCACCATTTTGTATCTACTCATTGCACAGTTTTCTGCCTGATTTTGCAAATAGTTTGTATTGACTGACAACTTCCCTCGTATTTTATGTATTTATGGAGTTGCATCTACCTTTGTTTTACATTTCTTAATAAAGTTTCCAATGTTATTAAAATAATGTGTGGCTTCCATCCTACAGAAGCCCGTGGCAAACTGTGAAGTATTTATTTTCCAGGGCTTTTTTGTGAAGAAGTTCCACAATAACATTTATTTTACCAATCTTTTTTTTAATGTGTATTTGAATTGAATTTTTCTGTTGCTTTGAACTGAAATCTAGGTACTAGTAAAGATATTTTTTGCTTGGCTGCTTGACAATACAGTATGTGATATTCCTTTTAAAAAAAAAAGAAACCTCAGCAGAATATCATGGTGTTGAAATACCAATTATTTAATGGGCTAACCCAACTTCCATTGAAATTAATAGAAATTTTTTCATTGGATTTCAGTCCTCAGTTTGAAGGTGGTCTCATACTCGTAAAAACTTTGAATATCCCAGCTGCAATCAGTAGGAATGTGAAGACTGGATTTTACATATCTATATATGGTATGTTTCTGTGGCAATTAAAAGGTTCAGTGCAATTGTAATTTTAATGACATAGTCCTCTAGCTAAGTGTTCTGATGACAATATGAATAGAGTGCAAGGAGAGTCCTAAAGAAAGAACCCACACACAGAACTACATTTGCATTACATTATAAGGTAGTTTGCATTGATATTCCTTGTCAGAAGGCTTTGGGGTGCACAAGGAGGGATCTGGATATGTTCTGGATACATTCCAGCTTCAATAAAAGGAACAGTGGGAGCTTTTCAGATAAATACAATGTAAATGTATGATGAGAGAGGGTAGTAATTCTTCCTAAGAATCATAAAGATTCAGAAGAACAGAGTTAAGAGAGAGGGGGAGCATATATCAGTATAACACTATTCATCCATTGTGAGTGCTCCTTGTTAACTTAAAAAAAACAGGAGTACTTGTGGCACCTTAAAGACTAACAAATTTATTTTAGCATGAGCTTTCGTGAGCTAAAGCTCACTTCTTCGGATGCATAGAATGGAACACACAGACAGGAGATATTTATACATACAGAGAACATGAAAAGGTGGAAGTATGCATACCAACAGGCAGAGTCTAATCAATTGAGATGAGCTATCGTTAGCAGGAGGAAAAAAAACTTTTTGAAGTGATAATTAAGATGGCCCATAGAAGGTGTGAGGAGAACTTAACATAGGGAAATAGATTCAATTGGTGTAATGACCCAACCATTCCCAGTCTTTGTTTAGACCACAGTTAATAGTATCTAGTTTGCATAAATATTGTTAACTTAGTAATAACTATACTCCAGAACAAAAACAGAAATGGTCTTTGGCCTAAGAATTTATTCAACACAATATATTGTTATTAGCTTTTATATAGCAAATATTACAAGGTAAGTGGTGATATTAACAGGGAGTCTGTTTATATTTTCCCTAATAGTACAAAATCTTCAACATGCTTGGGTAGTTTTATATCTTTTGATTGCAGTAACAAAGTACTATGTGAAGGGTGAAGGTCAATAGAAGACTAAGTGAATTGGTTCAGTGTCCTACCATCCTACATGCCATGTTGACAAAATTGACTTCTCAAAGCAGCTCCAATGGAAGAGCAATAGGGACAAAGGAAAGATGCCTACATCCAATGCAACAGATAAATTCTACCTAGATGTGCCCAGAGATTGGCCCAGATGTCAACCCTGCTTTTGTGGGTTCCTCCCACACTCCCAGGAAAAAACAATTGTGGTAGTATTCTAAACTTTGATAAACACTTCCTGCCATAAATCGTAATGTTACACACAAAGATGCCCCGCTCTTACCAATGGGAATTTCTCACAAGACAGGGTGTTTTTCTTAAAGCCCCAGTACCTAGAGCCATGTGATTATTTAAAATGTGAGGCAAAAAGGTAAGTTTCTCTCCTTCATGGTTGCAGAGAAAAGCTTGAAAACATGAATCCTAAAGGCTCAAAGACAAATAAAAGAGCATACAATTTATTATATTTTTAGGAATCTCATGGTTTCAGAGACCTGAATCATGATTTTACACTTGGAATTGGTGGCACAGTTGTCCTTTTCTGCCAAAGAACATACAGAGAAGATGAAACCATAGATCCTTCCATAAGGTCTTCATGTGACCTGGTGATTGATTTTGGAACAATTGAGATGTGCACATTGAAGAGTAGATTTTCACAAGGATTCTAAGATAATGACCTCTCTCAAAAAATGAAAATTACAGCAGATTTTAACCTAGCTGCCAAATTCTGTGCAACATGACTTGATCACAGCCTGTAAGAACCTACACTGGGAACAAAACTTTGAAATGGGCTCTTCAATCTAGTAGACAAAGATATAAAAAGAGCCAATGGCTTGAGGGAAAGCCAGACAAATTCAGACTGAAAATAAGGTGTAAATTTTCAAGTGAGGGTAATTAGCCATTTGAACAATTTACCAAGGCTTGTGGTGGATTCTCAATCACTGGTGATTTTTAAATCAAGATTGGATTTTTTTTCTTAAAAAAACCCAACAACCTCAAGTTCAAAAGGAATTAATTAAGGGAAGTCCAATGGCGGGTGCAAGATGACACACTAGATGATCACAATAGTCCTTTCTAGCTTTCTAATCTATGGAGTTATTTAAAGCACTAGTTTGCATGTAAGAGAAACATGGCTTTAAATAAATTGTATGGATTTAGTACTTATGCAGCCTTGGTGAATGAAGACCTTACTTTATCTACAGAGTAGCAGCAGATGATGCTCCCCCCAGACTCTTGTCCTATCATCATGCCTCAGGCTCAATCCTGACCGAGGCGGAACATCTCCCTGGGTATAACAGAGGTGCTACATTCTCCATAACCCATTGTTACAAAACTCACCACCCTGCAGCACTTTCTTACAATTTAGGGCATGTTTACACTGTTGGGGGTGGGATTGGAAATGAGTCACAAGTCCATCTAATTTGGGCTTAATCAATTTTCACCTTTATTTACAGAATTTCAGACAGAACTTTTCAAGATCCACTAAATGCCCCAATAGCAACTATTTGGGTAAAACCAGACAGAAACTATGCTCTTGAATGAGCTCACACAGGAAAATGATGAAAGACAAACACCACATCATCTATGGGTGAACACTTTTCACAAAGTCATCTCTCCATATCTGACCTATCAGTCCTCATCCTCAAAGGAAACCTGCACAAGACTTTCAGAAGATAAGCCTGGGAGCATAAATTCACAACTTTGCTATACACTAAAAATCATGGAATGAACATGGATTTATGGCTTTTTACAAAAATATATAGCCCACTAGCATCTTCCTCTCCCCCACCCAGCGGTTTTCCCCTCTCTCCCTTCCTTTGCTCCCTGTGACTGGAAGGGTGTTAATGGACCACTTCAATTTGAATGGTCCCTTGAAATATGTGTTAACTACTTATGTTAAACAATCTGTTCCACCTTCTATTTAGCAGTGACACTTATTTACCCAGATCTGAAGAAGAGCTCTGTGTAAGCTCAAAAGCTTACTCTCTCACAAGTAGAGGTTGATCCAGTAAAAGATATTACCTCATCCACCTTGTCTCAGACAAAATTATTGTCAGATTTGGGGACAACTTATGCCTTCAAGTCAGCAGCACTGCTGTCGGTACCCGCATGGCCCCAAAGTATTCCAACATTTTTATGGCTGACTTAGAATAACGCTTCCTCAGCTCTCATCTCCTAGCGCCCCTCCTCTACTTGCGCTACACTGATGACATCATCATATTGACCCACGGGAAGGAGGCCCTTGAAGAATTCCACCTGGATTTCAACAATTTCCACCCCACCATCAACCTCAGCCTGGACCAGTCGATACAAGAGATCCACTTCCTGGACACTACAGTGCACATAAGTGATGGTCACATAAACACCATCCTATACCGGAAACCTACTGACCGCTTCCATCTTCCAGCTTCCATCCAGGACACATCACATGATCCATTGTCTACAGCCAAGCCCTAAGATACAACTGAATTTGCTCCAATCCCTCAGACAGAGACAAACATCTACAAGATCTTTAGCAAGCATTCTTAAAATTATAATACCCACCTGGGGAAGTGAGGAAACAGACTGACATAGCAACATGGGTACCCAGAAGTCGCCTACTATAGGACAAGCCCAACAAGGAAAATAACAGAACACCACTGGCCATCACATACATCCCCCAGCTAAAACCTTTCCAGCGCATCATCAACGATCTACAACCTATCCTGGAAAACAATCCCTCACTCTCACAGACCTTGGGAGGCAGGCCAGTCCTCACTTACAGACAGCCCCCCAACCTGAAGCAAATACTCACCAGCAACTGCACACCTCAGCACAGAAACACTAACCCAGGACCCTACCCCTGCAACAATCCTTGTTGCCTACTCTGTCCCCATATTTACTCTAACAGATGTATTGGAGCATAAGCTTTCGTGGGTGAATACCCACTTCATCAGATGCATGTGTCTGACGAAGTGGGTATTCACCCACGAAAGCTTATGCTCCAATACATCTGTTAGTCTTTAAGGTGCCACAGGACTCTTTGTTGCTTTTTACAGATCCAGACTAACACAGCTACCCCTCTGATACCTAATATCTACTCTAGTGACACCATCAGAGGACCCAACCACATCAGATACACCATCAGGGACTCATTCACCTGCACATCTACTAATGTGATATATGCCATAATATGCCAGCAATGCCCCTCTGCCATGTACATTGGCCAAACTGGACAGCTTCTGTGTAAAAGAATACATGGACACAAATTGGACATCAGGAATGGTAACATACAAAAGCCAGTAGAAGAACACTTCAATCTTCCTGGGCATTCTATAACAGATTTAAAAATAGCCATACTTGAACAAAAAAACTTCAGAAACAGACTTCAAAGAGAAACTGCATAACTAAAATTCATTTGCAAATTTAACACCATTAAATTGGGCTTGAATGGGAACTGGGAGTGGCTGGCTCACTACAAAAGCAACTTTGCCTCTCCTGGAATTGACACCTCCTCATCAATTATTGGGAGTGAACTACATCCACCCTGATTATATTGGCCCTGTCAGCACTGGTTCTCCACTTTTGAAGTAACTCCCTTCTCTTCATGTGTCAGTATAATAATGCCGGCATCTGTAATTTTCACTCCATGCATCTGAAGAAGTGGATTTTTTACCCACGAAAGCTTATGCCCAAATAAATCTGTTAGTCTTTAAGGTGCCACCGAACTCTTTGTTGTTTTTGTGGATACAGACTAACACGGCTACCCCCGATAATTGTCATTTATAGTATCTGAACATTTACATTTATAAATATTTATGCCAGACAATAAGCACTGACAAGATGGAACAGGTAGAGGGCCCAAGTTACCACATTCTGGGGAACCGGAAAGTTCTCCTACATTTCTTGATGGTTGTAGCTTCCTCTGATCCCTTGGTCTGATCCTTCAGACCTGTTCCTTCAGTTTCTGGTCCGGTGTTCTCCAATCTGGGCCTTTTTCACTTGGATTTTTTCACATTTCCATATTCCTTAACTTTCTTCCAGTCAGCTTTTAGCACATTGAGCTTTTGGCTTTTATGTAACCCCTATTTGATACAAGCAAAAGTTTCAATTTATCCCACTTCTGCATTTTTGCTTCTTTATTCAGTTTGTGTCATGTTTTCCTCACCCGGTTCCTTACTTTTACCGGTAAACAAAGATTCTTGTTGTTACAGGTTTGTGTTTTTACCTCAAAACTTCCATTACCTTTGTTCTGTTAGCAATAACATCCTTTTAAGCAGATCAACAATTCAATGTAAAAGACGAATTGGCAAAATCACACTTATGTCAGCCAGACCTTGGCCTGAGTGGTACCTCATCTGTACTCATCACCGTTGACAATTACAAATGATTAACATACACCGATTTATAGCATTGAAATATAAAAACAAAGGTGTACTAAATGGTAAAATTAAAAGCTTTGTTAGTTATATGTATGTTATCATACTCTACACCCCTTCATCTATTTGGAGGGGGCAAATTATTCAAACCATTACGTCAACATCTCATCTTCTTTAAACATTGGTTTTCAAAAGGCCCTTTTTATTCAAAGTCCAGTTTTGTTGTGAATCATTAGAAAAAAAAACCTTCATTAGAAATTTTCCTGTGTTGCATTTTAAGGGGCATCTCAATTTTAGGGCCTTGATATTTAGTTGCTTTAATGGTGTCCCAACATTGCCAAGCAGTTTGGACTACGGGAGTGTGAATAGCAGGGCTCAGCAAAGTGCTGCACTGTAACTCCCCCCATGTAGATGCTGCCAGCACAAACTTAGAGGTCCCTAGTTTTCACTAATGCAGAGGACTACAGTAGAGGGGAGTTTTATAGAGCCGCACTTTGCCGAGCCTGGCTATTCACACTCCTGTAGTCTGAACTGGAGGGCAAGTGTAGACATGCGTATAGCGAAGCACTGAAGCAACTTTGTCCTAAGTTTCCCCTTGATCTTCCACAACTCTTCCCAGGCACCAATGCCTTCCAGACTGCTTTGGTGATTTAGCCCTCCAGCTAGTCCCACCCCTTCCAGGGTATTCAGGTTTCTGGGCCTTGCGCTCAAGTCTGTAAATACTTCTTCTTTCCCTGCATCAGGGAACACCACATTTCTTCTGCCTGTTATCAGGGTTTGTGAAATTTCCTCTGCCCCTGCCCTTGCCCCCTTACTTCCAGGTGTCCACAAAAATCCTAGGAAAATTCTGGCCTTCTCACTGACCTCTGCTCCTAGGCTCACTCAGGCTCCATCCAGGATCTTGCCAAAAGAAACCCAACTGCCATATATGTTTTCCTTCAGATCTTCTAGTGGAGAGACTCCCTGCTCTCCCCTGGATCTCTTCCTCAGCCAGCCCCTACAGAGGGCTCACGTCAGAGCAACCAACCCACATTCCTTCCCTCTTACCTTCCTATAGCTGGACTTTTCTTGCTTTTAAGTCTCCCGCCCTTCCAAGCTATGGCAGGGCAGAGTTAATTAAAGGGGCTGGATGGCCCCAGGCCTTAAAGAGGAAGGCCACCCTGTCACACCCATGTAGCTTTTGGCCTCTCTGCTAAATCTACCACTTAGTGCAAAGTGCTGTAGTGAGTTTGTCAGGTGAGTGCTGGAACTGAGATCTACCAAATTCAATGCATATAAGGGCTATCAAACATCCATTAAATGGGAGCAACTATTAATATTTACTGGGATGGATTCATACTGGTGGCCTATAGACAAAAGGCTTTGAATGGCATTTGCAATATCCTGAAGCATTCAGTCCCCTAATAAGTGCTACACACTTTTATTCCTTTGGGAGTGAAGCTGGTTTTCTGGAAATATATGTTCATTAAATCACATTCTGATTTTTTTTTCCACTCAAAGAAGTCAGGATCTTCCACTATGTGCATACACAGCTCTGAGTCTTATTACCTAGAATATGTACGCCATACTATACTTAAAGAGAACTCCCATTAACCAAAACACAAACACTAGAAATAGAGCAGACCCAAGTATAACAATGCCCACATTTGGGTCATCTGGGATTCAACCTGCAATCTCTATATTTAAAAGTATAAGCTTCTACCACTTGAATTAAAGAGCAACACACAGTAGCATGGAGGTATTGACAGACTCATAAACCTGTATATGTGCTCTAGATACTAGAGAGGGACAAAGATCCACACTGTTAGGTTAGATTAGACAAGCATATAATCTGGACCATTTCTTTCGACAGGCTGTGTGACAAAGTGGATGAAAATTTGATCTGCAATATTACAGGCCTGGGCTATATTCCTATCTTTACTTGCACTGACTTCATCTAACTTTTCAGCCACCTTAACTGTAAAAGGATTGTTTGTTGCTCTCCTTAAGATAGGGGTTTCAGGCCTTGGTTAGAAAGGATTGTGAAGTGCACAAAAATATTAAGAGGTGTCAGTAGAAGAACTGGGATTAGATTTCAGACTCTTCTCTTGTAGTTCAGAACATGTTCCCCTAAATTGCAGGATGGTGTGTTACATGGCAAGTCTGTATCCACTTTGCTTTGCTTTCTTAAACTCCCTTTCCCTGTCTGCCTCATTGCCACTGGGGGCCTTTCTCCCTTCCCCTCATTGCTTTCTGGGCTATGCAGATGTGCAACAAGTACATTTGGAGTCCCACATATTTCTACTATTTCCCCCCTTCCTTCGGAAACTACAGATTCTGGGGGATTTCCCTCATTCCCTTCCCTGTAGAAAAGGTTGTGAATTAAGCTGTCTGAATTCATACACTTTATTCTTAAAATTGATTGATTTGTTAAAATACATTGCTAAATCCCAACATAAGGCCCTAGGTCCTGGAGGGGGAGGGACAGCTCAGTGGTTTGAGCATTGGCCTGCTAAACCCAGGGCTGTGAATTCAATCCTTAAGGGTACCATTTAGGGATCTGGGGCAAAAATCTGTCAGTGATGGTACTTGGTCCTGCTGTGAAGGCAGGGGACTGGACTTGATGACCTTTCAAGGTCCCTTCCAGTTCTATGAGATAGGTATATCTCCATATTAAAATTAAGTCATGTGATTACATCAGATCCTAAGCTTTCATGACAAGAAAAAAGTAAGTTGCTAGCCTCATGGTTGTGAACAAAAGTTTGGAAGTGTGCCCCAAATGTGACCAAACCAACAGTATATGCCTATATTGGTTTAGGGGGTAAACTGGCACATTCGTATAAATGGGGTGTTAATGCCAAACCCCATTACACTGGGATGCCCAGAAGTGGACTCTGTTTATGGCAGGAGGAGAGAAATGCTGGGGGCAGGGGGCTCACCCAATCAGACACAGCCCAGCTGTTGACATAATTCCTAAGGGGACCTTGTTGCTATCTCTGAGGATTTTAATTTGGACAGATACGCTGTGCGGTTGTCCTATGGACTGTTCTATTGTCAGTGATCTGGGGGCTGACATCATGGCTACAATTCTATAGATACCATAATATCTTCATCTGGAAAGCTAGAACAAAATCAACTGGCTGCAAAGCCCACTAGCCAAATGCAGACTATTTTATGGCTTATCAGGGATGGGTGGCTAAATTATTCAATTAATGTTCCAGGCACAGCCCAGGAGTTTTATGATCAAAATAGCCTGTTTATGGTACCAAAATGGTCATCTCCAAAGTGATTTGAGATACAGTTCTTGTTCAGATACATGAGGGCCATTAAAGACTGGCTGGGTGCCTTGATATAGGGCATTCTCACACACATTTTACATAGATTATTAAACAGAAGTTTTATTTAAAGCCTATGAAAATTATTGAAAAGTTAGCTGTGAAATATTAACTTTTGAAGCAACACAAATACTATTTTCCCTTCTTTAAAAATATCACATGGAAACTGTTAGAAAGACTAACCCATTAGAGGCCCCCTCCCTTTTTTTGTCTGTTAGTCTTCTGAAAAACAAGATGTTTGTGCCCAATGTCCAAAGAAGGAATTATTATTTTTTCTTTACCAGCAAATAAAGGAGTCTACTTGACAGGTATTTGTTTTAAACAAAGATGTTTAAACATGCCTCTTGTTTTTAGTAGTCAGAGACTGACGTCAGTGTGTGGGGGTGGTTCAATCACCTCATCACCCATTCCAAGGCAGGGACTAATCCACACCCCTCTCATTGATAGGGAAGGGTTGTGTCATCACATCCTCAGACACTTATGATTAGAACTAGTCAAAAATTGGTGAAGTATTTCATTTTTTTAAATCCATCAGCTGTACATGTGAATTCCATGGGTGTATTGAAAAGATAGGCTCTTGGGATTCTTTTAGGGGAAGTTCTCTGGGTTCTACAGGAGATCAGACTAGAAGGTCACAATGGTCCCTTCTGGCCTGGGAATCTATGAGTGTCCTCACTGGTGAGTTACATGAATCTGATCTCCCGTTTGAGCCAGTGTAGTTCTGTAGGCAAGGTTTTACCAAAATCATTTTCTCCATTTTAGTCTTTCCTTGTCCCAGCCCAAACCATTCCCACATCTCCTCCACTTGCTCACTCACCTCTAGCAGTCTTCAAGTAGGGGGAACCCTCAAAACTTTAACCCTTCAGTATCTTTTTTTTCCTGGAGGCTTTTGAGGTGCTGGCTAGGAATTCCCCATCTATATCTCTCTTTGGAAGGATCCATCAGTGTCTACCAGTCCTTTGAGGACTTCTGGGAGCTGCTAGATGTCTGTGCTAGAGCAACTGGGATAGATATTTGCAGCCAGGAGTGGTGGGAGGAACAGACTGTGATGCCCTCCTGAAGTCACGTGTGGTGATCGTGAACTGGCTACTCACCCTATGGGGCCTCATATGATTAGAGAGTGATTGTGTCCTGACTCAGCAGCCTCTCTGAAGGTACTCATTGCAGGGTGGGAGCTGTTCAGCAACCTTGACTGCAGGTAGAAGGGATGAGATCAGAGAGAGGATGCAGAAAACTTCATCACAAGACCTGCTATTTGGTTCAGCAGATGGATTTGATTTCAGATTTGAACTGGTAAACACCTGAACCATACAAAAATCAAATTTTGGTACTGTCTTGATCCAGTCTCCTCACCCCACCTATATTTATAATTTAGCAAGAATATTTCTATGTACTAAATCAGTATTACTCTGTGAAACATCTAAAAATATTATTGCTGGAGGAAGCCAGCCATTTGAACTATGTATATTTAGTCTTCTCCAGCTGCTGGAACTGCTGATAGGATTTGAATTTTGGTCTAGGCTGCAGATTTTTCTTAGCAACGGTTGCTATGCAAAATATTCGAAGAGCTTTTATTATTATAAATGATGCTGCATAGAGATTTAGAATATCTGATGCTTAAAGACCTCTGCTGTAAAGCACCACAGTTTTTTAAACCAGTGGTCAAAATTGTCAGGTATATTAACAACAACTAACATGATCCTTTGCCCTTCCATTGTACTTTTTAGCAATAGGTTCTTACACCACTGTATATGTACTGAATAACTGAGGGTTAGAACTTGCCTAGCTTTGCACAAGAATGCAAGGGGAGAGACATGAAATGCACCTTCCCCTCTCCACTTTCACCAGTGGAGAGAGGTTAAGCTCAATCCTATTGGAATGCAGAGGCATTGCTCCTGGTTAGTGTCCATGGCAGCACTAGCCTCTTGAAAGAGCATGGGGAAGATCAGAGCCACAATCTGGTTTTAAGTCTCATAGTACCACTAGGAGGTAGACATTTTTACATCCATTGTCTGGATGGGTAAACCCAGGAACAGGAAGGTTAAATGACTGGTGCAAGAACCCATTAGATCCACTAGCAAAGCTAAGAATAGAACCCTGCATTCATGACTTCCAGACACTTGCTCTAACCCTCTCATAAAGAGCCACATCATAATTTTCTCTCCCTTCTCAGCACAACTCTGGAAAGGGCTGTGCTTCCATTGTCCCCTACCCTGCACCTGTGCAAATATCTCACCCCACAACCCATCCTGCTCTCCCAGTGAGGGCTCTGTCATGAATCCTAAGACAATTGTGCTTCTACTAGCATTAACTTAGGTGCAGTTATCTGCTTATAGATCAGCTGCCTCTGCAAAGGCCTACAGCACACACTGCTCCTTACCTTCTACCTTTCTGTTCATGAGTTTTCCTGGAGCTTGTGTAGAGGGGTTTCTGTGAATGTGAAGTGATTATGCTTTTGCAGCATCCTGCCCCCATCCCGGTGGTTCTGCCTTGGTTTACCTTCTCTCCACTCACGCAGCAAAGGGAAGACAATGCCGCAATGACAGTAGAACAGTCTGGTGGCAAAAGCCCCAGCAGATCTCATCTGAAGTGAGATAGCAGCAGAATAGTTAGCCAGCCAAAGAGTCTAACAGGCTGATGGTTAAAAGTGTTTTTTAATTCAATGGATCCCTATATTAGTAGCAATTTGACTGATTTATCTCAGTTTTCCACGTTGTCTATCAGCGAAGTTAAGCACTGCAAAGCTACCTTAGGTCTACAGCATGAGGACCATAGTGGACCTTATGGAGTTCCCTTCTCCCCTCCATAGTTATATGGCTGGTAGCTGGTCACTGAAGTGGGTGAAATGCCGGTTTCTGTCACCACATTTTATCAGGCAAAATGGATATTTTGTTGTTCCAGATGTGAACAATGTTGTGAAACTTATAACTTTGCAACCTTGATACAATACCTTGAAAAATGTAGAGTAAAATTAAAATAGCAATGAACTCCTACTGCTGCTATTACTCTGTAAAAGAAGTTTGAAAGACAGCTCAGAGGGCAGACTTCACTTCTCACTATATTCTGCAGCAGAAAAGTAAAAGTAATTAGAACAACTTATGGGTATGAGACATAGCACAAAGGGAAGTTATTAGAGATGGGCTGATCTGGATCCAGTTTAGAGTAGATTTCATGGTTTGGGTTTTGTCATTAAATCAGGGTAAAAGGTTTATGGTTGGCTGTAGACCCAACAGCACTAAAATTTTGTCTTCTACCCCAAAAATCTCATGAGATCAAGATCAGCTGTTCTCCTGAAAGGTTGCTGCATTTAATGTGGAACCCGAAAATAGGTTCCTGTAGGGATAGAATTAGCTCTGTGGGTCTAAGTCTTCATATCTGTCCATCCTTTCCTCAGTTCAAGCTTCTAAAGTGATGTGTGGTAAACAGAACGTTACGTCCTTCTGTGGAAAGTGTATAAAACATTTGGTATGTCAAGCAATTCCAGTGAATTTATCATTTTGCTATTTTTGTGGAAAGAAGAAAAATAAAATCTTCAGGAAGTGTATTATTTTTTCGCCATTAGGGGAGAAAAAGCCAAACGGATTTTTGGAGGATTTTAATTGTGGGAGGGGGCAGGAAATACTGAACTCATGTATCATAGAAACAGATGTGAAAACCAAAGGCTAGTAGGTAAATTCTGCTTGTTGACACAGGGGTTGGCTAGTTTCATGTAATCCTTATGATTACCAGCTGGACATCTTACTCTTGCTAATGCTGCTGTCCTCGGTCAAAAGCTCTCATTAATTTCCAGAGGATGTACACCTTTGTCAGTTCAGAGTATTGCCCTGATTATGGGGAAATCTTGAAGGAGAAAAGACCAACCACGGGAAGGAAGTTGAAAAGCTGGCTAGGAGGTGAAAAGAATCACAAGTCTGGGTGGGTGGATAACAAAGCTAAAAAGAGGCTGAAATATCAAGGGCCAAATTTTGCACTAGATTACACCTGTGCAATCCTATTGACTTTACTGATATAGACTAGTTATAGCAGAATTTGTCCTTCAGTATCCACATGCCTTTCTGAAATTGGTCACTTTTGAAGATGTTGGCCTAGCTAGTTAGTTTCTCACTGTCCAAGTTAAGAACTGCATGTTTCTATTTATAGGAAATTTATTTTTAAAATGTGTGATGCATGTGTTTTCTTTCCATGTAAATGCCATTGTACAGTAAACTGCCCTTATTTCTGTTTATTTTTACAGTGAGCTGTCAGTATAAGAGGTTCCAAAAGCTCCCGTTAGCAGGAAAACTGTGCAGTTGGAGTATGCTAAGACTCCCACTGCACAGTTACAGACTGTTACAGGAATGTATCTGTAGAGCTCTTAGTAGTCAGCTCAAGTAGACATTAGAGGCAGGAACACACAAAATCAACCCGTGTTGTCATGACTTAAAACTTGTTAGGGAAGTACCTGACTAGAACACTTTCCCAATCTTTCTGTCATTCAGTCACACAACATGACCTATAAAAGTGAACATGAAAAGAGAAGTTCTGCTTCAGGTACAAAGAGAAATAAGTGATAAAATCCCCCACAAAAATACACTAAAGCAAGAATTTAGCATTTTCTATAGCCGTAAACTTAACATTTTGAACCTGCTGGTTCTCAAGAGAAAAGTGGGATCTCAAAAATACTGCTTTGGCTCTTGTGAGGTATCTGCTCTGAATCATCATCATCAAGACATAGAAGGGCAAGGTGCTCCGCTGGTATACATAAGCACAGCTCTATTGATTTCAGAGCTCTGCCGGTATAGACCAGCTGAGCATCTTGGACATTATACATTATTTTAAGCTTCCTGCGTGACTGTTGTGGGGTATGGGGGATGTTCAAAATCACGACCATGACCACCACAGGGAAAGAAAGATTTTGTTTAACTTTGCATGCATCAAGATATGTCTTTTTGCCAAGGTAGCTATCATTCCTACTTTTGAAAAATACATTTGAACATGAACTTTGCTCTAGCCACTCTTTAGTGAACCATTAGGAATGAATTAATTCACCGAACTGAATGACAAAAGACAAACACCGATAAAAACCAGCCTTGGGCAACAGCTTTTGATTTTTTTTTTTAGTTCCATCTCTAGTTCTAACATCTGTGGGCTTGGGCAAAAGACTGCTTTTTTTCTCATGAACCACCCTCTCAACGTTTGACTCACTTAACTCAGTGACCTCCATCACAGTGCAATCTGGAAATAAAACAAGTCTGCTCATTTTTATGAAAGCCACTAATGAGTGGTACATACAGTAGCTGTCCTCCCTATCATGTTTACACCTTTTAATTCAGTAGCCAGCTGAAGCACTTGTCTGTTCTTCTCTAAGGAAGGAAGCTCAGTGATAGCCATTCCCTTCTCCTGACCTGCCAGAAGAATGGAGTTTTATCATGTTCCGTGTGATAAGAATACTATTGCAATCACAGCTCCACTACTTGAGATGTAGGGATGATAGGTTCCCTTCTGGAACTTGTGCACCATTGTCACCTTCGGATCACAATCCTAGGCTTCTCTACATCTGAAGCTGGAAAAGAAAGTGAAGCAGATGGGAGTTATAAAGGAAACCCAGAACGATTGCTGTGGTAACATTTATTTTTAAACAGTGAGGATTGTTTGACAGCTTTCTTCATGCTCCCCTCTGCTTGCCACCTAATGTCAATGGAGGAGGTTTTCTTGTTCCATTCAATCATCTCTGCCACCATGCTGATAGCAGCCCTATCCATGAGACTATTTCAGCAACTTGTTTCTCTTTGCCTTAGAATTTTCTGGAAGCACATGGGTTACCTTTGTTAATAAGAACAAACATTCACAGGTATCTGCCCCTTAAGGGCTAAATTGTCATAGAGCTTCACAGTACATGGAGACAATGCAAGGAATCTTTCCTTAGACCTTGCATGGCATGTGCAAGTGGTGGTCAAAACTGCAGTCCTTGCATTGAAGGTTATAGAGGGACTGTTCCTTTTTTACATCGTAGAGGTGCACGGTGCTTCATAAGAGATGGGGAGTGGCAAGGAGGCAGCCTTCCCCCTTCAAACTAGTCCATGAGCTGGGCTAGCCACAATGAGGGGAGAAGGAGGGAGCAAACTACACTATGTACTGGATGATGCAGCCAGCATAGTCCCCTTGTGCTTGGGGAAGAGATTGATGGGGTTCTACTAGCTGAAAGTATGGGTATGATTTGTTAAGGACGTACTCTGTTTTCCGAGAGTATCTCTTCCTGACTCAGTCCTAGATTACATCAGAGAGTCTCAAGACACAAAATCTGTATTTTAAATTAGAGTCTGAGTACCCACACAGTGGGGTGCCTTTGGATCTGAGATGTCAGGTCAGCCCACTTTGAAGATGGGAGCCATTTGTAAAATTCAAAGCTGGAGCTGAGCCTGTGTGTTGCTATAGGGGATTTTGTTGAGGTCTCTCTCTAGTATTTATTCTTCTCTTGTTATATTGCCTCTTACTGCTGCTGCCCTTTGAACAGATACATTTTTTAATTATTGCATGGCCCTCTTTTGGCATGGTTTTTATTAATTAATTATTGGTGGAAGTCAGAGCACACAGCTTTCCACATGGGATAAAGTTAGAAAAAAAAACCTGTTAGATTAGTTCAGTCCTAACGCTGAAAAATAAATAGATTCATCTCCTTTGCAGGGCTGCAGTTGGATAATTTTATCCTCATTAATATCATTTCTAGAAACACAAGATAAAGCAATAAAGGTCTGTGGCAGGGTCCCATTCCAGGGCACCCCTTGTGGCACAGCATGGCCCTGCCAGGCATCTCACCTTCAGTTCCCAATAGCTCATTCATAGCCCAGAGTACTTGAAGTGCCATTTGGCTTCCTGCAGTTCAATGTATTGAGTCTTTAAGAAATACATTTACCCTTCAGCCTAAGTCCACCCTTACATCAGAACTTCAGGTTCCCGACTGCCCCTCCAGTTACCTCTGAGCCAGAGAACTCTGCCAGTCCCATCACAACCCATGGCCTCTCAGAAGAGTCTTTTTCACAGACCGCCTCCTCCCCTGGTTCTTAACCAACCCCCTGGCTATGGGATTTCACCACTCTCCACCCCCATACTCCCACTCCACAGAAGCACTCTTCTCTCTCCCAGGGCCAGCTAACAGCTGAGTTCTATCCTGTTCTGAGCCGCACTACGTCTTAAAGGGGACAAGTATCAGAGGGGTCGCCGTGTTAGTCTGGTTCTGTAAAAGCAGCAAAGAATCCTGTGGCACCTTATAGACTAACAGACAAGGTGCCACAGGATTCTTTGCTGCTTTCAAAAGGGACAGTTCACATGGTTACACGGTCATATGATCTCATGCTCCAGGACATAGAATGGTCACTTACAGAAACGAGGAAAGGATTTCCCATCTCCCATGTACACAGTATACCACAACAAGCTAGATTTATGTTTATGTGTTTGTTGATTTTTCCTTTCTCTGATGCTCTAGGAATTAACCACTGACAGATATCAGATTAGATGGACAACTGCTATGAATTTCATGTTCTTTTTATGACTCTATTTTTAAGGAATTTCTAGACTATAGAGCTTCAGTGATATGAGAACCATCCTTGATCTTTGTGAATGAGTTAGATGATTCTTATTTGTTCAAAGTGAATTACTAAAGTATCTCTGCCATTTTATTATACAGCCACAGCAACTCAAAACTAATACTGTACAATGGGAAGAATAATGACTGTGTTGCTATTTATTTATAGATTGCTGTGGGCTTTCTGTAGCATGGGTTTTCTCCTGCAAACACAGGAATCCTAAGGTAAAAGACTCCCATTGACTTCCATAGGCTTTGGAGCTGGCTTATACACAAATGAGTTTTACTTCCTATTATTTATGTACTTTTTAGAAAGGCCTAATTCATTTTGTAGAGACCATTTGTGAAAAACTATCTTTAGTGGCCTACATTACTGGTATTCATTCCAGTCACTGCTTGTTCTGAAATGAATTAACCTTCAAAATAAACGAGAGTCCAGTGCAGTATATACGTTACTTTCTGCTGTGCCATTCTCTGTTACTATTTGTCATAGACAGATATTATAGTGCAAACAATGTAATGGGATGACCACAATAGTGATTTTAAGGTGATCAGTTTTCTAATTTCTTTAGTATTAACTGCTAGTACTCACAGATAAGGATTTAGGATTTTAAGCCCTCTGGTCATATTTTTCTTGAATGAGTCAAATCAAGTTTAATTGACACCCCCATAACCCCACAACACCGTAAATACCCAAAGCCTACGTCCTGCTAAAGAGGTTGTAGCTGCTCCTAAACCTTAACCTCTCCTATGAGTCAGTCTCTGTGGGGGTGCCTCATAATGGTGCATGGTCATGAAGTCCATGGCCAGGCCAGATTCCCTCCAAGGTGTGCCCCACTTGCTCCCAATTTACAGCCAAGTTTCAGCCAAATGACTTATCAAGCCCAACTCTAACCAGCAGGGATTCATGCCCAGAAGCTGCAACAAATTCTGAATAACCCTGAATGATGGTACAATTCCAGTGACCATAGTAATCAACAATAGCCATGAAACCTTTTATCAGCTGTCCTGTGTAGCAATGAAAAGCCCAACCCTATGGCACCAAGTATTAAGGCCTGGAAAATGCACCAGAGGAAATCAACATCCCACATTCAGATATTGCACCAACAGTGTGCTATGAGAGAAGAATTCCTTCAGGGAGGAATCCTGTGCGGTAGGGTAGGCTCAGTGCCAGATGAAAGAATTTTGGGGCCTTGTGCACTATGGAGATTGCACCCCAACCCCTGATGTTCCTTGCTTAGTAACTCGTTCACCCGCAGTTCCTTTTCTTTAAATAATTTTTGTTTGGAGGAGCATGTGTTTCCGACATGCAATTTCTTACTTAAAATTAATTGATCAATTTAACTATAGTGTGCATGTGTCTTGATTTTTTTTTGTACATGCTACTGTCGGAGAAAAACTTAGTTCTTACTTTTTGGTTGGGTGCAGCAGAGTCAGATACTTTATTCTGTTTACCAGCTACAGCAGGGAGAGAGTGCACTAGGACATAGGGTCTCCCCTTCCTAGACAAGTCTCTCAACAGGTAAACAATTACAGCAAGCATTTATACTTTTGTTACAGACAATAATAAGCAACAACTGCATTTTGTTTATACATAGGTCATCTTGATATTTTGTTTTTCTCACTTAAGAGACTCCAGTCTACATTTTGTATTATCTACACATTATCTACACAAGGTCAAAACAACTTTTCACACAGTTCTTTTCCACTCGCCTCACACAATTCTCGCTTCTACAAGTCTCACGTTATTAGGGTTACAGTTAGCCTAACTCTTGCTAATGGAGACTGTCATGCATTAAGATCCCCTACAAATCCCTGTCAGTTCTTTCTTTACTTCCACACTACATACAGATATTCAGGGGCTGCTATAGCCATAGGCAAACTAGGCAGCTGCCCAGGGAGGCAGATTTTGATGTTGATGACAGAGATTTTGCGTAGGGTGCCAAAACAGAATGACATTGTGACCTGTGACCTGCGTGCCAGGTCACAATGTCACTCACTCAGATTTGCCTGGTCATCCCTCCATTATGACAGAGGGTCAGCCAGGCCAAACCTGAATGGCACTATGACCTGACACTTGCCCCAGCCACTTCTACCATAACCACATGTATGTCCATCATTGATTTGGGCTTGCAGAGGTAAGTTTTGGGTTGTATTTTTTGGTGTGTGTGGTGTTTGTTGTTTTTATTTTTTCAGTAGTTGGAAGGACCTCTGAAATGGGAACCCCCTATGCAAATACCCCAAGTGCACACTCATTAATCCAGGCTTAGCCGGATACATGGAGATAGAACAAACTTGTATTTGCCCTTTATATTAACTATTGGCTTTGAGTGAAATTTTCGGAAGTGCCTGATAGGACAAGAACCTTTCTTTTCAGTGGGATTTGTGCTCCTAAATGTGTTAGGAACATCTGAAAATCTAGGCCTTAAAGTTTTAAAAATATTTTGCATAAATGTGTTGTGCATAAAAAAGTGCTGAACTTACAGCCAGAGAAAATGCAATTGCCTTTATCCGTGGAAGAGATATGCCAATGTCGATAGGACTTTCCACAAACAGATCCACAAATGAACCTCAGTCCTTCCTTGGGGACCATCTCTAGTGTTAAGGCCTGATCCTTCAACCGCTGAAGTTAATAGAAAGATTCCTACTGATTTCAAAGAGACTTTGATCGGGGGATTCCTAGGCCTCTCTAATGAGATTACCAATAGGTTTGCCAGTTAATGAAGGATATGGTAGTAATTTTTTTAATAGGAAAGCTTATGTACTGGAACTAAGCTAATTCAGGATATTAGGGAGACAAGATGGGTGAGTTAAATGATATTACCTCACCCACTTTGTCTCTCTAATATCTTGGGACTAACACAGCTACCACTACACTGCATACAACTAAATCCAGATAAGTCAGTAGTACCAAATCGTAACAACTCTTTATCACTACCTGGTCTAGATTTGAATCACTGCCCATCCATTATTCAGGTTTGTGGCTGCCAGTTGTGCCCAGAATGGGTGCTGCCCATGTCCTCTGCCATGAGCTGTGCAACAGGGCCAATCCCTCCATGACTGCCAAGGAAACTTGCCATCTTCATGGACATTGAGAGCCATGATAGATCAACATTTTGTTCTGCATCTGAAAGCCATGTAGCTGTTTAGGCGATCTACTACTTTAGTGCTAGTGTTTCAGTAATAATGGAGATAGGTGAAAATTTCTGTCCTATAAACTGTTTGTTCTCTAGTTCTTAGTGCCCAATAGCTTCCAGCATGGGAAAATATTTTCACCTTTATATACCTTTCTGTGGTTTGTATTATTCTTTGCTAAGTATATTATGAAACTCTGTTTACCTCATTCTGCATCCCTGAGACTTTTTGTATGGTTTCTTCCATCTATCAGTTTTGCAAACAAATCACTGTCTGTCACTTGTACACTGTAATCTTTATTCCCCCTAAGTGTTTCTTTTAATGGTCTTAGAATATGTTCATGGTTACTGCTCCTACTTCTGCCTCCAGTAGTCAGTTACACACATAAATCACCCTAAACTCCCTCAATCCTGTTCTTTCTTTGCTTCTGTTTACATTCTGTTATTTTTGAGTCTCTTATTTTCTTACCAAGTTTTGGGGCATCTATCTTTTATCCACTATAAGTATGGCATATTTCAAAATCATGATGCCTCAGTCTCCTTTTCTAATCTAAAACTTTTTTTGATTAATTTTACAGTTATCCCATAACACATGGCTTTGTCATATCAGTAATAGCACACAGCTATTGTTAACCAACTAAAAGATCAATATAAATATCAATATATTTATTAGAGATGCTCAGAACATTTCCATGAAATATTTGTTAGACAAATTTTTCTGAAGTTTTCCCATTATTTTTCCCTTGGTTTTTGACCATTTCTAATATATATCTTGGAATCCAAGGACAGAAAGGCAGGAATAGAAACAAGGAATTGCAACACTCGTTTTGCCAAATTTTGTACCCACTCAAATGTCATGGATTTGAAAGCTCAGTTTGAATTAGCACAATAAGGTTCATGTTCTACTTATGGGAGAATGTAAAAAGAAGCACAAAGAGGGAGGAAAGAGACCCTATACCAGATGGAACTAAGGCTGTTTCCCATCTGTAAAATGGTGTTGCAAGTTATATTATTTGTGATTTGAATAGTGTCAGTATGATATGTAGCCCCTTTTCTAAAGAACCAGGCTGTACATGAGTGAAAGGTATGATTATTCTTTGTTTGATTTATTAATCTAACTTTTTTTTCATTTCTTTCCCCACATAATAGAATATCTGTTGAGACTATATTGCAAAATATTTTCTCCCACTTCTCAAAGTGCAGGGGATAAAAATTGTATGGATCCCCATCTAGGAGACATCTCTGCACCAGCATTCATCCTCTTTCCCTGGAAAGTTGGTTGGGGTGGTCTAAGAAATGCTTATCCTGTCCCCATCAAGATGACAGGGAATCTACAATAAAATTAAGTCTGACTGAGATAGTGTTTGCTTTTGTATTTAACTTTTCAGTAATGGAGTGAGATCAGCAGGAGGGTCTCTGGCAGGATATCTCCTTCAGTGCTGCAAGGAGATCAGCAGGAGGTACTTTCACTCATCTGTGTCTTTCTGTGGTTTGTTAACTATATTCTTTGTTAACTATATTATGAAACTCTGTGTACCTTGGTCTGCAGCTCAGATACCTTTGTGTGCTTTCGCCTGTCTAGGAATTTCACAAACAAATCAGTCTATCACTTGTACACTGTAATCTTTGCTCCCTTGTAAGTGTTTCTTTTAATGTTCTTGTAATATGGTCATTGTTACAGCTTCTACTTCTGCCTCTGATAGTTCCACACACATTAATCACCCTAAACTCCTGTTGCATTCACTCCTCAGTAGTGGAGTGAGATCAGCTGGAGAGTCTCTGGCAGCAGGTCTTCAGTGATGCAGTGCCAAGGAAGTCAGCGGGAGGTCCTGGGAGCATTGCTTTCATCGCTGCTTCTCTCTCCTTGCTTTCCTTGGTATGTTTACCAATGGGAAAGATTTTTCAGTAGTGACTCAGCTAACACTTTAGGTGGAAATACTGCAAGCTTGGAAGGGTAACAGGGCATATAGAACATCAGAAAAAGTGAAGTATATCAGACTCAAAATACAGTCCATAGGGAGAAATAAGGAGACAGAGTGGGAGAAACAGCACTAACAGGAGCAAGAGGAGCAGATATTTTTAACAGGTACTCAGAAGGTAGCCACAGAGAACTGGGAGTTGGATTAGGTCTCTCTTTCTCCCACTGGTATCAAAGAGGATTTCTGCATTTGCATTTGTATCTGATCCAGATTCTGCTTGACCAAAACTGATTCCATCTATGATGCTGTGACTATTGAGGGTTCCTTAAACTAGTACTTAAACTAAAATAAATACACTAGTCGGGGTAAAGGTCCCATTGTGTTTTGTGCTGGACAAACTATGGGAGACATGGTCCCTGCCCCGAAGAGCTTATAATTGACATTGCATTAACAACATGGATTTCCACCCATCTTCTTTTCTTTCTTTATAAAGGAAAGTCTAAAATCCCTGATTAAGCTACTTTAAGGACTTAAGGCAGCACTTGTGGCTTAAAATGTTTTAAGACCATCCTTAATAAATAATAAATCCTTAATGCAGCATATGAGATTAAACTACTCTTAATCCTTAGGACGAAACACTCAACCTTCATGCAAAGAATGATTAAACAGGGTGTCAGGGTTGCTGGGACAGGAAGAAATCCTACCCACAAACCTGGTGGCTTGGCACAGAGCAGCGGTTCAGCCACTCCACTATCTCTGTTATATCCCATTGGCTACAGGATTAGCTGGGATTCCTGCACACACCATAGGTAGAGTGACACTTTCTATCCCCTTCTTACAAGGTACCCCCACTATCTCCAGAGACAGAGCACTTCCATGTAAGAGTATTAGCCAATTTCCAGCCATTCATAACTATTAACACCCAATTACTTGTTAACCCTTGACCTAGGACATACTCCTCATTGAGTATTATTTATGTAATGAATTCCAGATTTCAGTGTTTAGCCATTTGGGGATTATCCATGTGAAACAAACTATATATTGATTTTTTTTAAATGGGGAGAGTGTATTTTTTTCTAACCTCAGATTTCCAAAGTGGATTTTATTCATATTTACCAAATAAATTCACTTTTAGCCAGATACAAAGAATAGAAAATTTCAAAGATAACTGCTTAGGAAGTTATAAGAGTGTACAAACAGGGGATTATGATGGAAAATCTTTTGCAAATTATAGCATTTGCTACTGAGAAAGGACTATAATGCAGGAGAGAGACAAGGCAAGTATTGTGTTGTGTTATCCAACCTGCTGTCTCTCTCTTTCTCTCTATGATAGGTAAAAAATAAAGGTGAATTAAATCCATCCTTTGTGATAGGCATACAAATTAAAAATGAGAAATATTTGTTATCTGTCGCAAGGTTACTTTCTTATGTGCTATTGTATCGTAAAATAATAATGAAAAGATTTCATTACAGATGGAAAGTTAAAATTAAATTATGATCAATCATAAACAATACATGCTCTTATTAGGACTTTTCATTTCAATTACTCATAAGAGTACTCAACAATAGGATACACTGGGATGTGTGTGTTTCTTAAGAGACTTCATGTCTGCTAACAGGAACTTGGGACACAATAGCAGAGATGCTGCAGCAGAATAATGGCTTGATCCTTCTAAGTTCTGAGTAGCTTGGCCCCAATTCAGAAAAGCATGAAAGCACATGCTTTAAGTGTCCTGCTGGATAGGGGGCAGAATGATCAACATCTTGCAGGAGCAAACCCATAATCCTGAAAAATTTGAGTGATGTAAACAAAAGCTACAAAAACTGCCAGTATAGAACCTCCAACAGTGATTAATTTCCCCCTTTTCTCCTAAATTATTGTAGTGGGTCCCAATCAATGGAAGTTTTACCTGGGAAATTCTAGAGCTGATGATAGTGACAGATTAATGAATTCTGGTACCATGTGCACTATGCACATTGGGTCCCCATCAGTTTCCTTGTTCAGTTTTGGTACTTTGCTAAGTAACTCTTAAAAGTCTAGTACACAGTATTTGGAAGTGCATAATAAATAACATTACTGGCTTTCAATACAAAGTTATTAGAGATAAGATGGGTCTTAAATTCCAAATTCCATTAACTTTTCTCTCAGGTAGGCTCCACACAAAAAAAATAGCAATAAAGCAACTGGAATTGCGTTGTTATTCTTTTTTTCAGAGGGACGATGTGGGGAATGCTCCTAATTTTTTTTCTTTATCTCTTTGTCCACCTTTCCTTTGTCTTATGGATTTTATGTCAGTTTCAATAGTCCCGCTCTCTCTACATTTTCTGGTGCACTTTGTGATATATCATGTTCATTTAAGTTGTGCATGCTTAAGACTCTTTAGAAAATTTAGTGAGGAGAAAAAAGAATTCATGACATATTATTTCACATTGATGGATGCAAACAGATCAATTATTAGAAACATATTCTGGACAAATGCAGTACAATCTTGGTTATCAGTGCCTCAGTTATCAATCTTACCAATAGCAGACCCATGTCCAGTGGTGCTGGCACAGTTTTTATATTGGGGGGTGCTGAGAGTCATTGGTTCAAACTGTAAACCCTGTATATGATGGAAAACACTTCAAGCCAGAGGGTGCTGCTGCACCCCCCACCACCCTATTGCCAGCACCTCTGCCCATGTCCTCTAATGTTTTCCTAATCCCTTTAGCAAACATTTTAAATGTTCTCTATGATGGTTGGCAAACTGAGGCTGTACAGTACAGATTTTGCTCATGCTCTGAAATTGAAAGGGAAAGTTGATGGTGGGGGAGGGGAGATACTTGGCACACAATCCAGAGATGGAGCTACAGTAAAAAAAAATCCTCTGCAAAATAGATGTAATGGAGTTGTGCAAACCATCTTCTTTAGGTTAATCTATTTGTCTCTCTAAAAAAAAATACCAGTTCACATTTTCCATTGGACCATACACACTAACAATTGCCTGTAGTTTTACTGTCCTAAAGCCTTAACAGCCAACAAAATTATATTTTAGTGACAAGCACAGCATAACCTTCAGCAGCAAACCTATTTCAGAAAGAACTCATGTGCCCTGACTGCCAAGTGAATTTAAATATGTTTCCAACGGCATGAAGAAATGGAGTTTCTATGCACCAGCATGAGCAATCTCTAACTGCAAGAGTATATTCTCTAAAACAACTGCTTTTCTGTTTTACACATACCACCCATACACACCATAATGTGCTGGAGGGCTCCCACAGCAGCTTCCAGGAACCCCTTCTAAAAATACCATCACCAAATGGACGGGCGGGGAGGGAGCTGGTTTCCCTTTCTCTGATGGAGTTTACCCCTCTCTAGATACTGCTTAATCATCCTGCAAAGATGACTTTTCCCTGAGGTTTATGAAAAGAATTCTGAAAAGAAAAATCTTTTGCTTTCAGAATGTATCAGACTGCACCAAATGGTAGGTATTTTCAAAATATATGTTCCCAGAGGAGAATACCCTTACTACAAGATCTTCACCCTCCCTCTATTTCAAACTACACTGTCTGAACTTTCGGCTATTAATCTCACACGCTCGGCATATGTTCATGTGAAAGCATAAACATTTCCAGCAAGTGCACTCTCTGTAAGTTTATTTGATAAGTAGCCTTACCTCCTTCCTTGGTTATGGTTATAGAAAAGCGTCTTCCCTTTTATTTTTTTTCTTAAAATGGGAAAACAAATGAATAAATTCCTCATTGCTTATCTCTTTGTGGGCATGATCCAAAGCCCACTGAAATCACTGAGAGTTTTTCCATTGACTTCAGTGAGTTTTAGATCAGGCCCTGTGAGCATGTGACTCCTCCAGTATGGATGATAGATGCTATTACAAGCTAAAGGGGATGTTTTTGCGGGTGCCGCTAGGTAAAATACTGGCAGTGCATCACTACACACATATTGCAGCCATGCTTAAAATGGGCTTACAATGGATATAGCAGAGAAATAAAGGTTGTGGGCAGAGATGCTGTTGTATCCAAAAGGCATTAGGGAAGATATCAGTGATATGGCAATCACAAATGATGTTGCAGAAAGGGGTTCATTTTACTTCAATTGGAGCTTAACATTTTACACAGAAAAAAATAACAGGGCTGTGTTGTTTATTTTTTGCCAAGCTAATTAGTAATTTTAAAACATCCAACATTTAGCCAATCCTCTCCAGGTTTCTCAATAAACTATACTTTCTGAAAAAGTGCATAATCACAATTCACTATGTGGCGCATTGTAAGCTTATTACAATTATAGGGACAGATCCTGCCACCCTTACTAGTAGCACCTTTCCCCACATGTAATCCCGCTGAAATCAATAGAACTACTGGTAGAATACTTATTGTGTTTAAAAGTGGCAAAATTTGGTCTCCAGTTAAAGTAGTCTTGAATTATTATCATATCTGTATCACAATTTGCTTTGAATTAATGAAAGGTATAAAAATGAAATTAACATATACATATATTTCCTACTGTGCTGCAAGCGTACATATGCTTGAGGGTTGTCATACATATCCTGGACTGGAGTTTTCTGAATATCATTTCTTTTATGTACCATCAGGGTAGGGTAGAATCTGTGGTTTGATTTAATGACAAGATTGAATTTTATCTACTAAAATTACATCACAGGAGAAATAACCATTTTTCATTCTATTATACAGTATAGATTATATACTTTGTTAGCTATTAACTGCAATCTGAATTATTCAGAATTCTTTACACAGCACCCTATGCATTTTATATTTGTCATTTGTCATTCCCACTATACAAAGCATCAAGCCAATACAAAATAGAAACAGAAACAAAAGCAAAAATGAAAACAAGTAAGCAGAGAGCTTACTGATTGTCTCAAAGTAGGACCCCAGTTTGGGAAGAATTTAGCCATATGCTTAATTTAAAACAAGTGATTAGTTCCATTGTCTTCAGTGGGACTATTCACATGCTTAAAATTAAGCACATGATTACCCCTCCCCCCAAATTAAAACAAAACACTACAGTGTACTCCTCATTTTCCTCCTTGGGGGGAGGATGAGAGAACAAATCACCTGCCTCCTACTTACCAATGATTTTAGCTTCCATTGCCCACATGTTACATTTTCGAACAAGGAACTCTGTGCTTTCTCACATGCTCCCCCTCATGCATGGGTGGTACTGCCCACCAACATCTGCCAAGCCACTTCACTGTTCTCCTTCAAATCCCTCCTTTGCTGTGATGCCTTCAAAAAAAAAAAACTTGACAATGGTGAGGCTGTTATCATTTTGGGACCACAGCCTATCATGCTGACCAATAGTCTCATTATTATCTTGTATGCCCTCATCAGTTAGTTCTTCTGTATTCATCTACTCTCTCTTGTCTTATACTTAGATTGTAAGCTCTTTGGGGAAGGACCTCTCTTTTTGTTCTGTGTTTGTGCATCTCCTAGCACAACAGGGTCCTGGTCCATGACTGAAGATCCTAGGTCAGTGGTGGACAACCTGCGGCCCATGGGCCACATGCGGTCCATCAGGGTAATCCACTGGCAGTCTGCCAGATCGTTTATTTATATTTGCACCACCGCTCGCAGCTCCCAGTGGCCCACAGACTGCAGGTTGCTCACCACTGTCCTAGGTGCTACAGTAATACAATTAAATAAATAAATTAAATTAAATAATGTTAATCATGTTGCTTAATGCATTACTGGGATGTGTTACGATACTATGGTAATGAATATAAGTATAAGAAGCTATCTCGAATGGATTAGATTAGAATAGAATAGACTGAGCTCCTAGTTTGGTAGCATATGGAAGAATATTAGGACACAATTATATGCTTAATGAAGTCTACCTTTTAAAACACTGACTGGATTTTTAAAAGTCTAATAGATATCGAAAAAAATTGGCAGCCCTCCAAGCTTCAAATCTACTGCCAGCGCAGCAAATGAAACAGAAAGCAGAACCTAAACTAAAAGCAATGATACATATTTTAACAGAAATAATAAATCATTCATCAGTCTTTAATTATGGTATTGTATAATCACAGGTTTAAGCATCAAGAATTTGCATTTTAAGTTGAACACTTCCATCTGTCCGGTGCCTGAATTGGGAAGCACTTAAAACATCATATTTTCTTTTAAATTTAGCAAACTCATCTTTGAGCTATGATTTTATTCTTATGTCTGGATCTGATCCTGCAAACTGGTATGCACTTGATGACTTTAATCATGTGAGTGATTAGACCAATGGCGCTATTTACTCACTTGAATACAAATATTCAGATGCATAAGTCATTGGGTCATTGGTAAAATCTGTATTATTATTTTAAATAAAAGGTTTCAGAGCTCTATTTTTAAATATAATCAACTGCCTACAAGCAAAAATTGACCAGCAACAAACCAGTGAGTGTGTAAGAGAGAAGCTTCTGTGAAAGCAGATTTCAGTTTCAAAATTCCAAGGAGTTACTTCAAATAGTGAGATATTAAGTAGATAGTGGGGTAGTTAATATACATTTGAACATGTCACCACACTAATATTGCAAAGGATTAATTGAGGCAGTTTAGAGATAATGGAAAATTGTTTTAAGCAAAACTAGGAATTTCTTTAAAACCTCTGCTGCCTCTCGTGAAAACAAATCCTAACCTGAGCAATTTCTCCTACGAACAGAATAAATTAGAGAATGTGTGGGTTTGACTATCATGAAGGGTATTTTTTCCCTAATACTGTCATGCTCACATGATGTAAAAAAAAAAAAAGTTTAGATGAAATAACATTCAATCCTAAATTAGAAAAAGACATGAGCTTACATTCTAGAAACATAAAGAGCATATGTAGGATTTTTTAAAATGTTAATTTAAAACTGTTCAAGCAAGGTAGTCAGTATGATAAGCAACATCTTGGCTGCATGATGGGTCAGAAGCACAACATCTAAATATATACAATTTGTATAAATATATATGTACTGTATGCTTATACAATATGCCATGTAACAACATTATATATGTATTGGTCTTTAAGTAAAGACAAATGAGGTTATTTTCAAACTAGCAAGAGGCTCTTAGTGCTCAGTTTATAAATTCATAGCAAAACCCACCAAATATACTGCAGAAGGTATAGTCAGAGATAATCCCAATAGGTATGGGAAAATATGGGCATTTCTAAGCAACATGATGTATAAGTATACACTGTGTGAGTGTGCAGGTGAAGGTAGAGATGTGGGTTTGGGTGCCTGTGGACAGAACATTTTATTTTTATGGTATCTTCAGAATCAATGTCTACTCTCAATAATGGAAACATGCCTGGAGTCCTTGGGTCCATACTAGGGCAGCTAGCCCAAGCTTCCCATGCTGCACCGGCTACACTACTATTTTTAGCAAGCTAAATTGAGCAGAGCTAGCATGAGTATGTCTACACAACTTGGGAATCACACACCCCAGCTGCAAGTGTAGACATAGCCTCAGAGGTACAGCACAGAACTTGCAACACAGGGAGAAGGGGGGCCGTGGTGACAGTAAACCACCTTTATGCCCTCATGAACCCGGACTGCTCCAGGGTCTGCAGAGGTCCAGAATGTAGTTTAGCCAGTCCCAGGGGACTGTCTAAGGTACAGCAGGCTCCCCAGTATGCTCATTGGGACACAGTGCTGCCTAGAATCTACTTCAGGGCTTGTGAAGGGGTCCTCAGAGGTCAGTCTGGTGGCCATCTTTTTCAGTACCTGATGGCTTTTATGATCCTTTTATCTGATCACATCTTTGAAGTTTAGGCTTTACATCTGTTGTAAGAGGTTCAGAACCTCAAGAAAAATTCCCCAGACACTGGAGCTGGCTCCCTATACAGACTAAAGAGGGTTCTTAACCCTGACACAATTATCTTACAGACCATCCTGATATGGGTGCTGCAGCCAACTTTTATGGGGTCCCTTGGGCAAGTCCTTTCTTTAATTTTCAGTGCGACATTTGATATCAAAAACTTTTGTCAGTAATTCATAACAAGCATTTTATTAACACCTCTCTATAAACATATTTATAGTTTCAATTATAGTTGAACAATGTTTTTTACCCTGGGAATTTCCTTTAGTTGAAAACAATAAATTCTTCAAAAAACTGCTGAGTTATTCTTAGGAGTTTGCATGTTGTAGCTGAACCTCAAACTGCCACACTTTAATGTCTTTCCTGGAAATACTAATGATGTGATTCTAGAGATAGACTCTGAAAGGCTGAGCCCTATGGTATTTATCTCAATATTTTTGGATGCACTCAGCTAGAAATAAGATCAGATAAATGAAGGGGTCCACATATTTTGCAAAGGGTTCAGAGTAGAAAGTTTTCCTTTCCTTCTGAAAAGTCATCCACTTTTTTTTTTAGACTAATAGCCCCATTTTTCCAGTCTATGAAAACTAATGCTCTTAGGAAAAGTGCTAATCTATACTCCAAGTTTTATATCGTGACATGCAAATCACATGATCATTGACTATCAATGCTTAGAATCATATATCAAGTTCTCTCCTTTAACTAGGAGGAGATACAGGTCCCGGCATCAAAAGTTGCAGTAAAATTTTAATATGAAAGAACAGAGATCTTGGAAATATTTTTGGTAATGTTCTCATCTGTACATTGGCAAAGAACTGGAATATAAATGAGGTTTCTCTACATTGTCATCAGTCTCATGTTCCTAGTTATACTGATGCTTTAGTGAAACTTTATTGGCTGAGCACATCAGTTGGGATGCCAACGTCAGACAGACTCCTGATGTTGATGTGTAGAATTGGCAGTGAGGGGCCTCTGTTTGCATGCTTGCTCCAGACTGCTTTGAGGCAGGAATTATATATATATATAATTCTGATTTATGGCTCCTGCACCACTTTATGTGGCCTAATAATTTAGACTCACCGAAGACTCAAGCCTCTGCAAGTAATGATGCATATGATGAAGTAGTTTGGAAGTAAAATTGTTAAAGGCAGAGGTTTACATGTCAGAGTTTGTCTTGTTTGTAGCTAGAAAGGCTGCTAAAAACAAGGGGAAGTTTTGTGTTTTTTAAATAGTCTTGTCTCTTTCCTCTTTCTTATTGAATGACAAAGAATGTTATAACTTTTGTGAATTCACTTCTGAAAAGCACAGTCAATATTTTTTTCAGAGGCAGGACTCAATGATACCATGTGCACTCATCACTCTGTGCTGTCCTGGTCCAGATTCTTGACCCAGGCTTTGTGGAAAAACTGAAGAGATTGGCCACCAGAGAATCCATTTAACATTTTATATTGACTCCTGTGACAGGACTTTGAGAGTTTGGCCAAAGCTGTGTGAAAACTAATACAAGGGCACAAACTGTGAGATGCTGAACAACCACAACTCCTACTGATGTCAAGGAGAGTTGAAAGGGTATGGAACCTTGCAGGGTAAGACTCATGGTGTGGCCATGATCCCATGAAGTTTATGTACCTCTGTCCTTGAGTTTCTTGAGCCTTGATTCAAAGAAACCCTGAAGAACCTGGGATAGAAGGTAAACATAGCTATAGGAGATACCATTATAAAAAAGACCAAGGTTGAAATTGACTACATGGGGGCCAGGATTTGACCTCAGTTGCACCTGAAGTATTTGGATTAACTACTGTATTTTGAGTGCTTTCTATTCTAATTATAATACGGCATATGCTGGTGCAAAAAAGTATTGCATCATGAAAAATCTGCCCACTTTACAGAGCAATCAGTGATTCCTGTAATTCATTTCTGGCCTATTGTTACTGTTGATGATGTGGGTATTACTGCTTAATTTTTTTTAATCACGTGTATTAATAATTCAAAAATAAATGATTCCAAAGGATTTGTCACAACCAGGGCATAGACAGTCTGACTTAGTGATCAGAGTAGGATTCAAGCGTCAAGACTGAGTCAGCTACCAGCAGATCAGAGTCTGAGGCAAGCCCAAGGACAAAACCAAGAGTCAGGTGTCAGGTCAGGCCAGGTCACTAGGAAAACAGAGTCTGAGACATGCCAGAGGGCAAACTAGGAGTCATTTAGCAGGCAGGGCCAAGTGGCCAGGCCATCAGGAGCAGTTATTGCAGGAGAAGCAGTCCTAAGCAGGGAGAATTCAGTTGCAGGACAACATCCTGTTTCTGGGCTGAATTTATATAGAGGTTGTGAATCAATAAGGGCCCCCAGTGTTCTGTCAATCAAATTCCAGGACTGGCATCATCTGTCAGGGTTCAGCTTTTATTCTGGCAACTGTTAACATGCCACTGGCTGGTAGGTAGGAACTTATTTGTGGCTACAAGCCTGAAAGACCAGTCTTCAAGACCCATGGTCCCTGATAGGACTACGAATTGTAAATGTGTGCTATTTTTAGTTATGATTAATGGATTACACTTATATAAAGAGGTTTATTTCTCTTTTAAAGTGCATCATCTATTGCAGAGTCTAGTGAATTTCATAGTTTATGAAAATGATGGATGCAAAGCACAGAGACAGGCCTGATAAACAGTGCTGCAAAAGTTTTCCAACATAATTTTTAAAATTTTTACTTACAACTCTGCAGCTTTTGCAGAACCTCAGATAAAGGACTTGGAATTATACTAGATTTTTCACACTAGAAATGCTCTTATATTGCATTACTTCAGAAGAACTTGGTTCAGTGTTTGCCAAGAACCTAACAATTGTGTAGAAGCCAGATGAATGGGTTTTGGTTTGGGCCATGGTTAGGCATATTTTTAAAGGAATGAGCTCTTCCTAGTCCCATCTACCCATTCCCAGCCATGTTCAGATGGTGTTTCTTTTAGGTCCCTCTGCTGTTTTGTGGTTTAATACTTGCACTCATGTTCTATTGTGAGTAACATTCCTGTTGCTTCTCTAATCTTCAATGAAATCTTTTAAACTAACTTGGCACATTTATCTCAGTATAAATAAGTTAGTTCTCATTGCTGTACATTTTAAATGTAAAAAATCAGCTGTCATACATTCATGTGTAAAAGCTTTGTGACAAGGCAGTCACAGAGGCTATACCTTGCCCCCTTCATTTCATTGCCAACAGCAGCAGTCCTACACCAAACATGAGCATGCAGAGTTCTGTAGGTAGTGCCTTGAGATGGGGCCGGCAGAACAAGAGAAAAGCAATGCTACAGTGTCTGCTCTCACAAAGACTGGCTAGGCATTAACTCTCCCTTCATAGCTTCATCCCTATGCATAAGATGAAACTTTAGAGGCAGCACTAGGTGAACCAATGATAGAAAAGGTGGAGACCTGCTACTTAAATTGGTGATGGTGCAGTGATAAAAGGAAGGATTGAAAGGAACTGATCCAACTTCCACTGACTTAAATGGAGCTGGTTAGGATCCATGCTGGCTGAAACCCTGTTAGATCAAGATCAATAGGTTTTGACCAGCCATTTCTAGCAGATCTCTATCCAAGGCAACATGGACAGGCCAACCTCTCTGCCTTATATGTGCTGCTGCATTCACACAATGATGGAAGACTCCAGCACATTTTCTGCTGAAAGCCCATGTTATTTCTCTTCTCAGTTTTCTCCTTCTCAGCCTCTTTGTTTATAAAGCACAGTAAGAGATTATGTTTCTGTTTTCCTACCCATTTCATATCTTAAACCATATTTAGATTGTTCCTCAATAGCTTAGCTTCTTTTCATAACCCACAGCTTCAAAAATTCCATTTCAACAAAAACAAGCAACACCAAAATCCATTCCTGATTTATTTCTTTTGCAAGATGATCTTAATATTAACTCCTGGACCCTTACTGTGTTGTAATCAGTAAAATTACATAGGTCATCTTTTGAGAGTCGAAACAAGTATTTACCTTCTTTGTGAGGAAAGCTCTGTGTATGTAATGTTAACATGGTTATTT